>NC_090445.1:221068972-221693972 GCF_031143425.1 Pleurodeles waltl
GAGGAGGATGGAAACTTCCGCTTTTAGGAGATCGAGATTTGCAGTCATCAGCTTTGGCGGGATGGCCGGAGGTGGTGAAGAAAATCTGAGACAATATCCATTCTGTACAACGTCTAAGACCCAAGCGTCTGTTGTGATCTTTTGCCACTCTACCAGGCAATTGGTGACGCTTCCCCCCCACCAGAGTGGATAACGAAGTTGGGGGGAGGAAATCCTCAGGGCTTTGAGGTGGTGGGCTGTCGGCTGCTCTGAGTGGACTGATGAGTTTATCGTCCCCTCTGTGCCTTACGCTGTTGCTGGTAGGGCCGCTGGTACTGGCGAGGCCTCGTAGAGGCCCATTGAGGGGCTTGAACCCTCTGCGTGGTGTAGCGGTGATGAAAAGGACAGAAGGACCTGCGTTGTTCTTTAGGCTTGTCCAGTCCTACCGCCTTTAATGTGTCCACCTCCGCTTTCATTTGTGCCATTTTGTCGTCTGCATGTGATCCAAATAACTTGGATCCCGAAAATGGCAGATTTAAAAGTATTTGCTGCGCATCCGGTTTTAATGATGTGAGTCGCAGCCATGAGTGCCTCCTGAGCGTTACCCCATGGCAGTACGCATGTGCTGAAAGCAGCGAAGCATCCGCTGCCGCACTTATTATTTGGTTGGAGACCATAGCGCCCTTCTTGGCAACTTCCAAAAAGTCCTCTCTCGGGAGATGATCTGCAAACTGCAAGATGGAATCCCACAGGGAGCGGTCGTACCGGCCCAACAGGGCTGTGGCGCTCGCCGTTTTCATCATGGATGCTGCCGAGCCACAGACCTTACGACCTGTCGAGTCCAGTCGCCTACTATCCTTATCTGGAGAAGTGGAGGATGGAGAAGTTGCGTGGGCCTTGCGTGCCGCCAAATAACGACTGAGTCCGGTGGCGGATCAGAACGCAAGAAGAGCGGATCTTGCTCCGGAGGGCGGTACTTCTTTTGCAGCCTGGACGGTGCAGGCCTTGTCACTGCCGGCGTGAGGAAGACCTCCATAGCGGGCTCCAGGAGGCCCGGTACTAGAGGGAGCAATGGCCTGGCCGCTGACCGCTGTTGAAGCGTCTTGAAAATGACCGATATCGATGGCGTAGGAGCAGCCATCGGTATACTTAGCTTCGACCCCCCCTCCCGGACCAGAACCTCATGAAAGATATTAATATCATCCATCGGAGAGGACTGAGGAGGAGGAGAGTCCGACAGCGTAGGTAAATAGTCTCTGGTAGAGGACCAAGAGTCTCTGTCGCGCTCCCTTGAACTTGATCTGCGCCTCGATCGGAGGTGCGATCTTGATCTGGAGGAGTCCCGTTAACGGCGTGAACGATGGCGCGATGCAGAACATGGTCTAGCCGGTACACTAACCGGATCTTGAGGTCCCGGGAGTGGCATTGGTTGCGGCGCCTCCTGGCCAGTTGGCTGAGGTGGTGTTGCCGGAAGCTCTGGAGGAGGGGACCGAGGCGGAGACGGACGAGAAGAAGGAGAGGAAGGCAGCAGCACTACCGAGGAAGAGCGCTCCGATGAGGAATAGATTCTCTGCCTCTTGTGATCCCTCGACGTCGACGGCTTCCTTGACATTGATCTTCCTCTCCGTCTCGACGTCGACGCCGTGTGTGGCGGCGAGCCATGTCTACGTCGACCCCGACAACGCCGATCTGCTCCTCGACATTGTGCATCTCAGGGTCTTCGACGTCGTACAATGCCTCAACGCCGACTGGTGGCTTCTGAACGACGTCGAACCGGACTTTGACGGCAAACATGTCGGTGCCGTACCTCCTCTCGACGTCGACCTTCTCGACGTCGACCGGGACCAATGTCGCCTTCGCCCTGACGAGCGCCTCTCAGACCTCCCACGACCACTGGAGGCTGAGGTATGAGCCCTGGTGGAAGACTGACCTTCCCCTCGGCTCGGAGGTCCCACTGGTTCCTTGTCTTCTTCTCTCTGCTCTCCCTTGAAGGCGAATCTTCTCTCTGTCACGCAAAGTTCACCTGGAGAACGTCTTGGAGATGCTGCAGGAGGCAGGAATATGAGATGAGGGTAGACAAACATTACAGAGCTCATGAGGGTCTGTTTTGGCCTTATTTCTGCCACATTTAGGGCACTTGTCAAACAAGGAAGGCACTTTGTTGAAAAAAGTCTTAAAGTTCTGTCAGAAAACTTCAAAATGTAGTAGAGAAAGGCAAAAGATGTCAAATGAAGCCTTTTTTCAGAACTTTTCTCTGAAATTTTGAAGGAAAAAACTTAAAAAGGTTGAGTTCAATGCTCCAGGGTCCTGTCAGCAGGTGCCGGAAATAAGAACTGAGGTAACAGCCTCTCTCTAGGCATGATACTGGAGGACTGGCTGTTCCTAAAGGCACAGTATCTGTAAGGAAATGCCTCCTTGGCATGGTTACCCCCTGACTTTTTGCCTTTGCTGATGCCAAGTTATGATTTGAAAGTGTGCTGAGGCCTGCTAACCAGGCCCCAGCACCAGTGTTCTTTCCCTAACCTGTACTTTTGTTTCCACAATTGGCACACCCTGGCATCCAGGTAAGTCCCTTGTAACTGGTACCTCTGGTACCAAGGGCCCTGATGCCAGGGAAGGTCTCTAAGGGCTGCAGCATGTCTTATGCAACCCTGGGGACCCCTCACTCAGCACAGACACACTGCTTGCCAGCTTGTGTGTGCTAGTGGGGATAAAAAGACTAAGTCGACATGGCACTCCCCTCAGGGTGCCATGCCAACCTCACACTGTCTACAGGTATAGATAAGTCACCCCTCTAGCAGGCCTCACAGCCCTAAGGCAAGGTGCACTATACCATAGGTGAGGGCATAAGTGCATGAGCACTATGCCCCTACAGTGTCTAAGCAAAACCTTAGACATTGTAAGTGCAGGGTAACCATAAGAGTATATGGTCTGGGAGTCTGTCATGCACAAACTCCACAGCACCATAACGTTGAAGTTTGGTATCAAACTTCTCAGCACAATAAATGCACACTGATGCCAGTGTACATTTTATTGTAACATACACCCCAGAGGGCACCTTATAGGTGCCCGCTGAAACCTTAACCGACTACCCATGTAGGCTGACTGGTTTTAGCAGCCTGCCACACACCAGACATGTTGCTGGCCACATGGGGAGAGTGCCTTTGTCACTCTGTGGCTAGTAACAAAGCCTGTGCTGGGTGGAGATGCTTCTCACCTCCCCCTGCAGGAACTGTAACACCTGGTGGTGAGCCTTTAAAGGCTCACCCCCTTTGTTACAGCACCCCAGGGCACTCCAGCTAGTGGAGTTGCCCGCCCCCTCCGGCCACGGCCCCACTTTTGGCGGCAAGGCCAGAGGAGATAATGAGAAAAACAAGGAGGAGTCACTGGCCAGTCAGGACAGCCCCTAAGGTGTCCTGAGCTGAGGTGACTGACTTTTAGAAATCCTCCATCTTGTAGATGGAGGATTCCCTCAATAGGGATAGGAATGTGCCCCCCCCCCTCAGGAAGGAGGCACAAAGAGGGTGTAGCCACCCTCAGGGCTAGTAGCCATTGGCTACTAACCCCCCAGACCTAAACACACCCCTAAATTGAGTATTTAGGGGCTCCCAGAACACAGCAAGATAGATTCCTGCAACCTAAGATGAAGAAGGACTGCTGAGCTGAAAAACCCTGCAGAGAAGACGGAGACACCAACTGCTTTGGCCCCAGCTCTACCGGCCTGTCTCCCCACTTCTAAAGACACTGCTCCAGCGACGCGTTCCACAGGGACCAGCGACCTCTGAAGCCTCAGAGGACTGCCCTGCATCTAGAAGGACCAAGAACTCCAGAGGACAGCGGCTCTGTTCCACAAAGACTGCAACTTTGCAACAAAGAAGCAACTTTGAAACAACACACGTTTCCCGCTGGAAGTGTGAGACTTTGCACTCTGCACCCAACGCCCCCGGCTCGACTTGTGGAGAACAAACACCACAGGGAGGACTCCCCGGTGACTACGAGACCATGAGTAGCCAGAGTTGACCCCCCTGAGCCCCCACAGCGACGCCTGCAGAGGGAATCCCGAGGCTCCCCCTGACCGCGACTGCCTGCTTCAAAGACCCGACACCTGGTAAAGACTCTGCCTCCGCAGCCCGCAGGACCTGAAGGATCCGACCTCCAGTGAAGGAGCGACCCCCAGGTGGCCCTCTCCCTTGCCCAGGTGGTGGCTACCCCGAGGAACCCCCTTGCCTGCCTGCATCGCTGAAGAGACCCCTTGGCCTCCCATTGAAACCTATTGCGAACCCGACGCTTGTTTGCACACTGCACCCGGCCGCCCCCGTGCCGCTGAGGGTGTACTTTTTGTGCTGACTGGTGTCCCCCCCGGTGCCCTACAAACCCCCCTGGTCTGCCCTCCGAAGACGCGGGTACCTACCTGCTGGCAGACTGGAACCGAGGCACCCCCTTCTCCATTGAAGCCTATGCGTTTTGGGCACCACTTTGACCTCTGCACCTGACCGGCCCTGAGCTGCTGGTGTGGTAACTTTGGGGTTGCCCTGAACCCCCAACGGTGGGCTACCTTGGATCCAACTTTGAAGCGCGTAGGTGGTTTACTTACCTGCAAAAACTAACAAACACTTACCTCCCCCAGGAACTGTTGAAAATTGCACTATGTCTAGTTTTAAAATAGCAAAAGGTCATTTATGTGTAAACTGTATATGCTATTTTGCTAATTCAAAGTTTCTAAAGTTCCTAAGTGAAGTACCTTTCATTTAAAGCATTACTTGTAAATCTTGAACCTGTGGTTCTTAAAGTAAACTAAGAAAATATATTTTTCTATACAAAAACCTATTGGCCTGGAATTGTCTCTGAGTGTGTGTTCCTCATTTATTGCTTGTGTGTGTACAACAAATGCTTAACACTACCCTCTGATAAGCCTACTGCTCGACCACACTACCACACAATAGAGCATTAGAATTATGGGGGTCATTCTGACCCCGGCGGGCGCCGCCCGCCGGGCGGAAACCGCCAAAAGACCGCACTGCGGTCAAATGACCGCGGGGGTCATTACAACTTTCCCGCTGGGCCGGCGGGCGATCTCCAAAAGATCGCCCGCCGGCCCAGCAGGAAAGCCCCTGCAAAGAGGAAGCCGGCTCCGAATGGAGCCGGCGGATTTGCAGGGGTGCGACGGGTGCAGTGGCACCCGTCGCGATTTTCAGTGTCTGCAAAGCAGACACTGAAAATCTTCATGGGGCCCTGTTAGGGGGCCCCACGACACCCGTTCCCGCCAGCCTCTTCCTGGCGGTGTAAACCACCAGGAACAGGCTGGCGGGAAGGGGGTCGGAATCCCCATGGCGGCGCTGCAAGCAGCGCCGCCATGGAGGATTCCCTGGGCCAGGGGAAAACCGGCGGGAAACCGCCGGTTCCCCTTTTCTGACCGCGGCTTTACCGCCGCGGTCAGAATGGCCCGGGAAGCACCGCCAGCCTGTTGGCGGTGCTTCCTCTGCCCTCCACCCTGGCGGTTTAAAACCGCCAGGGTCGGAATGAGGGCCTATATCTTTTTGCCACTATCTTACCTCTAAGGGGAACCCTTGGACTCTGTGCATGCTATTTCTTACTTTGAAATAGTACATACAGAGCCAACTTCCTACAGTATCCCTTTTCTTCAATTCTAATGACAGCCTATGGACTACACTGTTCTGCACTCCTTTATAGGGGTTTTGTGAAAATAAAAGACGTTTTGGAAGTAGCTGGTTTGGAAAATGAATTTTATTTGACAAACATTTAATATTTTTACTTCCAGGCTAATCTGAATGCAGGAGCTTGAACACTGTAGTCCTTCCTATAGGCTGCATGGGAACATTCTTAAGTGTCTTGACGGGCCTTCCTGAAGGGAGGCGAACAGGGACACTTAAGAAGTGATATTGCAAAGAGTGCTCCGGGGTCCCCGCAGGTAGGCGGGGAATTATTCTACGCTTATGACTATACATGGAAATCCCCTACGAGAGAATAGGTGTTACAGATTTTTAGGTTAAAGGCAAGAGCTTCACAGTTAAGAGGAGATAGGGATTTATAGGTAGCCTTAATGTAATTGCGGTAGATAATTTCAATACCGCCCCCTCTCTTAGACTGTCTGTCCACCCTAATTACCTCATAGCCTTTGGGATTGCCTTCTTTGAAATCTGGGTCAGACGTTTCATCTGCCCACGTCTCTGTCAGGAAGGAAAGGTCAGTTTGTTCCAGTTCGAAGAGATCTGCAAATTCTTGTCTGTGCCTTATAGAAGACCATGTATTAAGAAGCAAACAGGTTACTACCTGGTCTCTGTTACCCAGCTCAACTCTGAGCACAATTTATTTATGAAGATGGAAAAAAGCAGTGGGGCCATCATACAACCTTGATGAACCCCTGGTTTAAAGTAAAATTCTGCAATCGTGTACCCCTGAACATTCAACCGAACTGTAGTAGTAAGGTCAACATGAAGAATATGCAGAAAGCTAACTACTGATAAATTCATCCCCAGGTCAAGTAGCATCATCCACAGTTTGGTTTGGTTTACATGATCAAAAGCCGTACAAAGCTCCATGACGGCCAGGTACAGTGGGCCATGTCCAATCAACGTGTCTTTCCCAATCAATAGACTCAGATTCAGACATTGCTCCACCACACCCAGCCCTGACCGGAACCCAAACTGGAAAGGACAGAGGATGTTATTTTCTTTGGCCCAAGATGAAAGACAATTAAATACCACCCTACCTATGATTTTAACAACACTGTCAATTAAATATATTGATCAGTACCATTTAGGTGCAGCACAGTCACCCTTCTTAAATATGGGGACAATGGTGGACAAAGCCCAGGAATGAGGGACCTTAACATTCAGTTAGTTATTAAATACATTAGTAATTAATGGACCCCGCAAATCTACTTTACATATTACTATGTCCATTGGGACCCCATCAGGCCCAGGTGACTTCCCACCTGATCACTGCTGAACTGCCACCTCCATTTCACATAGTGAGACAAAAAGGGGTTGGGAGTGCCGCAACTTAAGCTCAAGTGACCTGTTCATTACAGGATCTTCCTCCATATAATGAATCACGCTAAAATGGGAGACCCAGTCCGACCCTAAGACATTATTTTGCAGAAGTGGACTTTCAGGGGTATTTCAGTCCCTGATTTCTATCATGGTGTCCCAAAAGTTCTTGCTGTTTTTCTCTTTTGCTGCATATTCTAAGCGCTCCCAGTCTTGCTCCAGCAAAGCCCTTAAAACACTTGCATAAGTCAGACAGGCAGCCCGTATTTCATCTCCCACCCTGTGGATATCAGTTAACGCCTTCCTCAATCTGCTATTGGCTAACAAACATTGTGTATCAAACCAATGAGGGCCTCCCACGCTAGACCGAATGGGTTTGAGTAGAACATTTCTGATACCCTGCATCAGGCGATCATACCTGTCGACCATTTCATTTCCACTGGCATTGCTTAAACAGTTTAAAAATTGGTCTTGCAGCACCTTTAAAACAAGATCTAGAGACCCTTCTGGCTCTTTAAGGGGCCAAATTAGCCTTAGACCATCTGCAGAGTGATGAGTAACACCTACAGGCTTAACTTGGCAGTAAAGCCTGTTTAACGGGAGTAACCCCCTAAATAGAAGGGCATTATGGTTCCCCCACTCTGTCTGAACCTCCTCTCCCTCAGAAACCAGGACTCAGAATTACGAGTTACGAACATATAGTCAATAACCAAATCCTTCCCCCGACCTCTGGATGATGGTCTAATCAGATTATCTCCTCTAAAACTACTAATAAGGTAATAATAAGGTCAACCAAGTACAATGTAACGATATGACCTGCTAATTCTTCCCCCCTACCATCTTTACCCGGTCGAATTAGCACATCATACGGACCTTCGATATCCATATTACAATCCCACAACTTTGCATTAAAATCCCCGCACAAAAATAGAAATGGCTGTGCTTTTTAACAGCATCCCCTATGGGTAGTAATGTATCTAGGAAATAAACAAAACCATAAAATGAGTACAGGTGCTATTCACAAAATCATTACTATAAAAATTCACAACATAAAAAGGACTGTGACCATTTATCCTGTATGTGCAAGGGTAACAGGGTCAAACTCCCATGGTCGATGACTAAAACATCAACCTGCAGACTCAAACTAATCCAAATGGCAAGCCCTCCCCTAGCCTTGCGCCTCGTAGAATGTAAAGCTGGGGTAAAATAACACGCAAATCCTTCCCAGCATATTGGGTCCGTAGCCCAGGGTTTCCTGTAGGGCAATGACATCATACCTAGAAATAAAATCTAGCCAGTCCTTTTTAACTTTTGCCTTCAACCTTACGACATTCCAACTAAGTATTGTGAAAGTGTGAGCCTCACCAGATCTAGCCAGCCCACCCTGAACACCATTCTTAGAAATGGGCGCATCCAAGGGCGAAATGAGACCTGCACCAATACTGGACTCAGACCGGCATTATTCTAGGTCTGAGAGTGCCTCAAATCTGTTGAAAGTTGGAATAGCAGGGGGAAAAAGTTGCACTTTGAGATGGCTCTGCAGGCCTATAGCTAGTTACATTTCCAGGGGAAATAACAGAAGGACATAAAGTTGCCCCATCAGGAGGCCTTACCAGAGGACCCAGTGTCTGGGAGTGAATTGACCTTTGGGCGCAGGGGGCAAACGATTTATAAAAATAACTCAGGGTTGTAAGCCAAAAAAAGAAATCTAAAATTGACATTAACCCACTCCCCATCAATGTCACTAGGGTCAGGGCCTATCTATGCACATCTCCGAACCATTAAAATATCACTGGCATCAGGCAAGGGGCAACCCTCTAAAACATATGCACCAATTTAAGCTTTTGTTACAAAACTCATCATCAGAGTTGTGCGTCCCTTGCAGAAGAGGGGGGAACTCCTGTCAAAATAACAACATAAGGACATGCAGCTGGGGGAATCGACAATTACCTTATCAGATAACATAGGCGTGGAAGCCTGCCCTACTTAACTCCCTTGAGTTTTAATGTTCACTGCCCATGTCTGCGCCTGAAGGACATCCCGTACTAGAGCAGAACCGACAGGGCTTTACTGCTGACTTAACACTGGTTACAACCTCATCTCCAAGGGTAGGGAGACTCCCTTCATTTCCATGAACTATAACTTGTATTTCTTGTGTCTGTGTAATAGGATTGTAATACTGTGCTGTATTTTTCAGGTCCCCCAGCCTAAAATAGAAAAGGGAATATGTGTTAGTATGGGTACCTTTCCAGTGGACTTAACGACTTCCAACAACTGGTGAGAACAGACACGTAGTAGGGACGACATGGGAGTTACTCTTGTGGAAAAACATGGCACACATCATAAAGTAACACCATTTTGAAAAGTTATGGAAACCTGCCAATCATAATACTTTTTATAAGAATTAACAGTAAATATCAAACGTATAATTTAGAGAAACCTGCTGAGCACTTCACGGACCATGTATGATTGTTTGAAAATATCCCAAGAAACATTGAGTGACGTATTTCTATTACAAGAATTTGAGCAAAATACAGGATTGGATCAAAATACTTTATTGCCATCTATCATTGGAAGCACAGCAATATTTAGACGCTATTAGAGCCCGGATTGATGATATGGGCCAGGAGATTCATGTTGAAACATGATCTGAACGCCTAATGAAATAATCTTTGTTCATGTTTTCCAGATGCAGCTGACAGATTTTGCTATGAAAAACTCAATATTGAAGGGACAGAAAATGGAAACTGTGGGAAAGAAGGTCTAGTGTGGCTGCAATGCAGTAAACAGTAAGTAGGCGTAGCCTGAAACTTTAATGCAGGAAGGCGATGTGAAGGGCGAGTCTTCAGGGATGTTTGAAACCCTGTAATTATCACAAGGAAATCTACCTCTTCATCTAAAACCACTTTAAACTCTGAGTTTGACTTTCACAGATCCCTGGAGACTGATTATTATATAGGAGACAGAAATTTACTATTGTGTGCATTGTGGAAGATGGCAGGTGGAGACTGGATATTTCAAGCAGGGAGCAGGAGCAAGACCAGGCTGTAAGTGCAGTTTCCACAAGAAAGGATGCACCCTTTTGTTTACAGCAAGGAATCATCTCCTGGAGGAAGTCAAGAGTACGTAATCCATAGGAGTTTTCACCTCAGATCCCTTGCTCTTTTCACCTAGGTACACCTATGCCGGATTACCTGTTCTTCTGAGGAGTATTTTCTATAGGATGTAGGTACAAGGTTACAGACTATGAGAATAAGTCACTTTCCCAGATTACTTGTTCATTTGATATAAGGGAATGGGATTTTTGTTGTTGTTTGACAAAATTACAATGGTAAATTTATGTGGCCTCTTTTGGCTTTGGTATAGGCGATTGAGAGGTGTGGGAAGCAGACAGGACTTGCAATAGTGGAATCTGAGTGCATTGTCACTAGGAGTAGTCAGGGTGAACTCTCAACACTTTAGAAATGACTGCAATGTGTATTATTGAGCCTAGTTCACTGTCCATTTCAGTGCAATGATACAGCATGCATAGTAGCTGGATACTATGACATATGTTATTCAAACAGCCACATACATGGCTATGGCTTCTGCAGACCACAGCATAAGTTCAGGATGCTGGGAGAGGTTTTGAAGACTAAGCAAAGGGTCCAGTGGGTCCAGTGGTTGCCTTTTCAGATGATTATAAGTTGCCAGATAGTGTGACATGGCAGAAAGAATGCTAGTGAACCGACATGCATTGGGGTTTAACTAACAGAAAACAGTTGGTGGCTTTAGTGCTGTGTGAGATTACTCTATAAAAAGAAAATCTTAAAAATGTCTGTTAGTCAATGAGAACATTCAGTTCCAGACCTCTGTCTGTTTATTGCTAGTAGAAATAGAAATGTACATTCTGTAAAATATCTGATAATGGATATAGAACCTTCTATTACTGTACTTTGACTCTTCAGTTATGAGGTGGGACATCTGAAAATGGAGTGCAGAAAGCTTCACCAACAACACTTCCTTGTGAATTTCATATTTCTTTCCCAATGGTCACCATTGTGAATCCGTTGACATCACCTATGTCACCAGTTATGGATAATAAAAGTAGGTCTGGTCCAGAGACAGCTTACACATGCTCACCTCTGGCTAAGAAAAGTACACTTCATTGTCTGCCAGGACTGATGGGCCAACACTTGTCCGATTCTTTTTATGTTTCCATTGTTTATCCTTATTAATTTGCTTAGTTACCCTTGTATTTTTAAATTGTCTTCGGTTTACAGTAATTGAAAACTACAGAAATTCAAAAGCAATAGTACCTTTTCTTTGAGCTAATAAGAATCCCATTTTCCTGTTATGAGTGTTAAAAATATTAAGGGATTTAATGTAAGCTTTTTATTGCAAGCATGTGGTTGCCATGTTTAGGTTGCATCATTTTTGTATTCCTTTTTTATTTTTGTGATCGATGTTGCACTAAAACAAACATCATGCCAGCTTACCAGGTCCAGACCTATTGGCTTTGCCAATGCATGTCAGTCTATATTTTACACACAAATACTCCAGTGCATGTGACAACTTGCCTTCAAGTATGGCATGCTCAGCTAGCAATATGTAGTTTCTGTTTTGAGATAGATGGGCTTGGCCTCTGAGATATGGGGTTGACAGGTGTGTTAGAGCCTCCCTTTATGTTTGATGATTTTGCTTTAGCAGTGAGACATCTGGCGAGTGAGATGCACCTGACGAGGTGGAACAGAGTCATAAGACCAAATAGGGTAATTTGTATAATATCCATATTATACACAGATGATACACTAGTGTTCTTGAACGATGTTCTCAAAGATCTTAACCTGATGGTTTCTGAATTAGAAACATTATTTAAAATGTCTTACCTAAGAGTGAATTGGACCAAGTCCACATATACCCAATTTGACATCAATGAGTACAGTGCTCAGAAACCAATAATGCGGTTAACTGAGATCCTCAAACATTTATATATTTGGGTATCAGGGCGTAGTATATGCAGTCTGACGTAGTTGCTGACTACATAAGAACAATGTATACAACAACTAAATTGCGATAAGGACTGCACTTTCGGCTTTCAGAGTTTTGGTAACTCTTGAAAAACATGAATGTTGTCAGTAATGGGTAGGATAGCCTTGGCCAGGATGGTAATTCTTTCTCATCTCCTTGAGTATTTTGCTAATCTCCCAGTGCAGTTGTCATGGACTCTTTTTAAAGAACTGTTCTCCATTTTATTGATCTGTCTTGCGGATGTGATAGGCATAGGGCAGCCCTTCACAAAATGTTACTTAATAACTGAGGATGGCTGGGGGGGGTCCTGATTTATGAGCTATCCTATCTCGCTGCACACCTTCAGTGAGTGGTGCGCTGGTTATCTTGGACTGCATCTGCAGATTCTGCAGAAACAAGGCACAGATGGATGCACTCCAGGGTGGAAACCTAGATATTGCATTTCTTAGACCATGGGTCCTGGGGAAAATTATCTTTGACTAATGAGCAGCTTGTTATTGCTGCAAAATGTATACTAGGAGAGAGGGGTTTGAGGTGCAATATGCACCCAATGTGTACTGGAGTTTTTCAGATTAAGGAAAATAGTAGAGGCCAGTAATTGATGTCCTGGTATTAAAAGGAGTTGCAGACAGTAGAGCTCTCTGTGAGGCAGGAAATCTCAGGATATTTTGTGAACTGGTACGAAACAATTTGATGTCTGTACAATTCCTAAGTAACATGGGAACTCCGGAGAGTTTTGGGGGTCAAGTGGAACTGGACATATTGTTCATGCTGAGTGGGGAGAAGACAGTAGTCACATTTCTATTCAGAGCATTAGCGAATGCAACTCCATTGTTAACTAGAAAGACTTGGGCTAAAATGTTTTTGTGACATAAAAAAGAAACTGGATACTCATTGAGTTGTTCCTCTAAAGTAGGTAACATTGTGATTCTTTTCAAATGCAAACATCTGAAACAGAATATGTTTTTTATATATATATATATATATATATATATATATATATATATATATATATATATATGTCTATATATATAAACATATATATATATATATATATATGTTCAATGACATGTGTAGCTGCAGATACACATGCTGTGCATTATTCTGCCATCTAGTGTTGGGCTCGGGGTGTTACAAGTTGTTTTTCTTCGAAGAAGTGTTTTCAAGTCACGAGATTGAGTGACTCCTCTTCGGTTCCACTGCGCATGTTTGATTGTTTTCTTTCCGCCATCAGGTTCGGACGTGTTTCCTCTCGCTCGGAGATTTAGATTCGGAAAACTCTTTCAAACTCTCTTTTTGTCGGTATTGTATCGATCGGGTTGATATCTTCCATCGACACAGCAGTACCGTCGGGAAAACAACTTTGTTTGCCCTTCGGGGCGCGCACGCCTAACTCAGGCCTATTCCGGCCGACCGCGTGGAAAGCCTCATGGACCGGACTCCATTCAGATTCTGTCCTCAGTACCACACAAAATACCTGTACACAGACCAGCATCTGGTTTGCAACCTTTGCCTTTCCCCGGATCATCGAGAAGAAAATTGTGAGGCCCGTCGATCCTTCCGTTCAAAGAAGACTCTTCAAGACAGGAGGGCACGAAGACTCGAAATGGCGTCGAGAAGCAGCAAACATCTCGACGTAGAGGAAGAAGAACTGATTCAATCAGCGGTCTTGATTTGAGATTCTGAATCCGAACATGAATCAGAAGAAGACAGACCGGTCACAGCTGCACAACATGTGAGTACGTCTGCCCCTGTACCCTCACAAAAGACAAAACACAAGGCCTTGGGTACGCCACTGCCGGAAGGCCATGGCTCGACCCGAAAAAAGACTAGCGGTGACCAACTTTCCAGTTCAGCACAGTAAAAGGCCACTCCTCCGAAAACATCGGAGGCAACAAAAAGCTCTGTGTCCGACCCCAGTAAACACAATTTTTTGCAGTCAAAGATTAAAAAAACCCTTTCGGAGACAAAACCTTAATCTGCAAAATCTTTTTCGATCCAGAAAAAGCAAGCTTCGGTGCCGAAAAGGCCAATTTATACAAAGGAACATGGACTTTCGAAAAAAACTTAAAGAAAGCCACAAACCCTCTGAAGAGGAGTTTGAATTACAACCAATACTTGAAGATATGGATGAAAGACAATCCAGAATCCACATCCATAAGGAAACTGGGAGAATTCAAACAGCACCTCGTTTGAAAACAAAAAGGAAACTAGCCTTTCAGGAGGAATTGGACACTATGCAGCCTCTAGCAAAAGTGCCAAAACAAAAGGAGAAACCACCACCTCCTCAGCGTTCTCCTCCTCATTCTCCACACCTACCTACCTCTCCTCCTACTAGTCCTACACCAGTGCAGTTACCCACTCACTCTTATGACTCACAAAAGGACAATGTGGATCCATGGGACCTTTAAGATCCAGCTCCCATTCCTAGTAATGATCCAGCCAGCTATCCCTCTAAACCATCACCACCTTCTAGCACTGTTTACAACCAGGTTATAGCTAGGGCTGCAGCATATCATGGTGTCACCATGCATACAGAACCCATAGAAGAGGATTTTTTATTTAACACCCTATCCTCAACACACTCTAAATATCAATGCCTTCCCATGCTCCCAGGCATGGTAAAACATGCAGATCAGATATTTAGTGAACCTGTTAAGGAACGTATAATAACACCTAGGATAGAAAAAAATATAAACCTGCACATTCCGACCCTGATTACATCACCCATCAGGTACGTCCAGATTTTGTGGTAGTTAGCGCTGCCAGTAAAAGAGCAAACAGCCAGTCATCAGGAGATGCGCCCCAACCTGATAAAGAGATCAGGAAATTCGATGCTGCAGGGAAAAGAGTTGCATCCCAGGCAACAAATCAGTGGAGGATAGCCAACTCACAATCACTTTTAGCTCGCTATGACAGAGCCCATTGGGACGAGATGCAAAATATAATCCAGAATCTCCCCAAAGAACACCAAAATAGGGCACAAAAAGTTGTGGAAGAAGGGCAAGCCATTGCTAACAATCAGATACGATCTGCCCTAGATGCAGCAGACACCGCTGCTAGAAGTGTCAATACTGCAGTCACAATACGCAGGCATGCATGGCTCAGATCTTCTGGATTTAAACCAGAACGTACAACAGGCTGTGTTAAATATGCCATTCGATAAAAAAACATCTTTTTGGGCCAGAAGTTGACACAGCCATAGAAAAATTAAGAAAAGATTCAGACACAGCAAAAGCAATGGGCGCACTATACTCAACACCATACAGGGGATCCTTTCGGAAACCTCAGTTTCGAGGTGGGTTCAGACAACGGAGGCCTCCACATCACAGGCAAAGCCAACCTACCAACCGCAATACCAACGGGTGATTTTAGGGGCACATATAGAGGACAGTACCCCAAAAATAGAAGAAAATTTCAGACCTCTAAGCAACCTCCACAGCACCCTAACAGTGACTTATCTCATTCCCTTCCACTCCACACTTCTCCTGTAGGGGGAAGACTACAACAGTTCCACACAAATTGGCAAAATATTACCACAGACAATTGGGTACTATCAATTATCTGCAATGGCTATTGCCTAGAAGCGATACACACTCCTTTCAAATATTCCACCAAGGTCACACAAACTATCCACAGAAAACATCAGTCTGTTACAAGAAGAGGTCCAATCTCTACTACTCAAACAAGCAATAGAAGTGGTACCACAGTCTCAAATAGGGACAGGAGTTTACTCACTATATTTTCGAAGTCCCAAAAAGGATGGCGCCCTCAGGCCAATATTAGATCTCAGGACCCTCAATCTTTACATCCTGTCAGAACATTTTCACATGGTAACTCTACAGGATGTCATCCCACTACTACAAAAACATGATTTCATGACAGCATTAGACCTCAAAGATGCGTATTTCGATATACCCATCCATCCTGCACACAGAAAATGTCTCAGGTTTGTCATTCAAGGAAAACACTACCAGTTCAAAGTGTTGCCCTTTGGAATAACAACAGCTCCAAGGGTATTCACAAAGTGCCTAGCAGTAGTCGCAGCCTACCTAAGAAGACAACATATACACGTCTTTCCATATCTAGACGATTGTCTAATAAAATCAAACAGTCACACGCAATGCCAAAAGCATACACATTATGTAATACAAACCTTAAACACACTAGGGTTCTCAATAAACTACCAAAAATCACACCTACAACCGGCACAAATACAACAGTATTTGGGTGCAATACTAAATACTCAGCAAGCTATGGCATGTCTAAATATACGAAGGATACAAGCTTTCCAAAATATAATCTCACAAATACAGACAAATCAACAATACACTGTCAGATTTGTCATGAAAATTTTAGGGATGATAGCATCATGTATTGTAATTGTTCCACACGCAAGACTAAACATGCGGCCATTACAACACTGCGTTGCACAACAATGGTCACAGGCACACGGTCAACTTCAAGATCTAGTGTTGATAGACCGCCAAACATGAATGTCCCTTCAATGGTGGAATTCCACAAATCGAAGCAAAGGGCGGCCATTTCAAGACCCTGTGCCTCAGACCATAATTACAACAGATGCATCAATGATTGGTTGGGGAGCTCACCTAAGCAATCACAACATTCAAGGGCAATGGGATGCCAAACACAAACAGCTACACATAAATAACTTGTAGTTGTTAGCTGTCTTCCTAACACTTAAAGCTTTTCAACCTCTTCTCACACAGAAGAATGTTCTTATCAAAACAGACACCATGACAACCATGTATTACCTAAACAAACAGGGAGGGACACATTCATCCCAACTCTCCCTTCTAGCCCAGACAATTTGGAAATGGGAAATCCACAACCAAATTCACCTGTTAGCACAATACATTCCAGGGATAGACAATCAATTGGCGGATATCCTCAGCATAAATCACCAACAAAGACACAAATGGGAGATTCATCCGCAAGTACTTCAAAAATACTTGCAACAATAGGGAACACCAAACATAGATCTTTTTGCCACAAGTGAAAACACAAAATGCCAAAACTTCGCATCCACACACCCACATCCCCTATCCAAGGGCAATGCTCTATGGATCAATTGGTCAGGGATATTTGCTTACGCTTTTCCCCCTCTCCCACTCCTTCAGTTTCTAGTCAACAAGTTGCGTCAAACTTCACTCAACATGATACTCATAGCCCCAACATGGGCACGTCAACCGTGGTACACAACATTATTACACCTGTCAGTATTACCACACTCCAAACTCCCAGACAGACCAGATCTGATGACACAAAACAGAGGCAAAATCAGACACCCAAATCCCAAGACACTCAATCTAGCAATTTGGCCCCTGAGGTCATAGAGTTTGGATATTTACAACTCCCATCAGAATGTATGGAAGTTATTAAACAAGCAATAAAACCCACTACTAGACAGTGCTATGCAAACAAATAGAAAAGATTTGTATATTACTGTCAATCTAAACATATTGACCCTCTTACAGCATCAATACAAGACATTGTATGCTATTTACTTCATTTACAAAAATACAATTTAGCATTCTCTTCAATAAAAATTAATCTTAATGCAATTTCAGCATATTTACAAAATATACAGCACAGCTCCTTATTTAGAGTTCCTGTCATTAAAGCTTTCATGGAAGGTTTAAAATGCATCATTCCACCCAGGACACCACCAGTCCCCTCTTGGAATTTAAATATAGTGCTTACACAACTTATGAGATCACCATTTGAGCCCATGCATACTTGCCAAATGCAAATTTTAACATGGAGGGTTGCCTTCCTAGTGGCAATTACTTCTTTAAGAAGAGTAAGTGAAATCCATGCCTTTACTCTTGAAGAACCGTTCTTCCAAGTACACAAGCATAAAGTTGTACTAAGAACAAACCCACAATTTCTTTCAAAGGTCGTATCACCATTTCATATAAATCAAACAGTGGAACTACCAGTCTTCTTCCCACAGCCAGATTCTGTGGCAGAAAGAGCTCTACATACATTAGACATCAAAAGAGATTTAGAGGGTCATTCTGACCCTGGCGGCCGGTGGCCGCCAGGGCCACCGACCACGGGAGCACCGCCAACAGGCTGGCGGTGCTCCAATGAGCATTCTGACCGCGGCGGTTCAGCCGCGGTCAGAAGCGGAAAGTCAGCGGTCTCCCGCCGACTTTCCGCTGCTCTTTGGAATCCTCCATGGCTGCGGAGCGCGCTCCGCAGCCATGAGGATTCTGACCCCCCCTACCGCCATCCAGTTCATGGCGGGAAAGCCGCCATGAACAGGATGGCGGTAGGGGGGGTCGCGGGGCCCCTGGGGGCCCCTGCCGTGCCCATGCCAATGGCATGGGCACGGCAGGGGCCCCCGTAAGAGGGCCCCGAAAAGTATTTCAGTGTCTGCCTTGCAGACACTGAAATACGCGACGGGTGCCACTGCACCCGTCGCACCTTCCCTCTCCGCCGGCTTGATTACGAGCCGGCATCCTCGTGGGAAGGTCGTTTTCCCCTGGGCTGGCGGGCGGTTTTACTGGAACCGCCCGCCAGCCCAGGGGAAAACTCGTAATACCCGCCGCGGTCTTTTGACCGCGGCGCGGTAATTTGGAGGGCGGGATCCTGGCGGGCGGCCTCCGCCGCCCGCCAGGGTCATAATGAGGCCCTTAATGTACTATATAAAAAGAACTAAAACATTCAGAAAGACGAACCAACTATTTGTAGCCTTCCAAAAACCTCATATAGGCAATCCCATATCAAAACAAGGTTTAGCAAGATAGATTGTAAGATGCATCCAAACATGCTACATTAAAGCCAAAAGCCAACTCTTAGTTACTCCTAAAGCACATTCTACAAGGAAAAAAGGTGCTACAATGGCTTTTTTAGGGAATGTGCCAATGGCTGAAATATGTAAAGCAGCCACTTGGTCAACACCACATACATTCACTAAACACTACTGTGTAGACGTTTTATCACGACAACAAGCCACAGTAGGCCAAGCTGTACTCAGAACATTATTTCAAACAACTTCAACCCCTACAGGCTAACCACCGCTATTTTTATGGGAGGACAAACTGCTTTGTAGTCTATGCACAGCATGTGTATCTGCAGCTACACATGCCATCGAACGGAAAATGTCACTTACCCAGTGTACATCTGTTCATGGCATGTTCACGCTGCAGATTCACATGGCACCTCCCACCGAGCCTGTAGTCATTAAGTTACAAACATTTGTACATATGTATATATATATATTTGCATTAGCATGGACATCTCTTATCTTTTACCTATATACTCTATCACTCCTTCCTTACCCTCTGCGGGAAAACAATCTAACAATGGAGTCGATGCCCATGCGCAATGGAACCGAAGAGGAGGAGTCACTCGATCTCGTGACTCGAAAACACTTCTTCGAAGAAAAACAACTTGTAACACTCCAAGCCCAACACTAGATGGCAGAATAATGCACAGCATGTGAATCTGCAGTGGAACATGCCACGAACAGATGTACACTGGGTAAGTGACATTTTCCTTATATATATATATATATAGTTATATATATATGTGGGTTTGATGGTATGTGTAGCTGTAGATACACATGCTTTGCATAAGTTCGCCATCTAGTGTTGGGCTCTGAGTGTTATAGGTTGTTTTTTTCAAAGAAGGTTTTCGAGTCATGGGATCGAATTACTCCTCCTCTCGGTGATATTGCACATGGGCATCAAGTCCTTTGTTAGATTGTTTTCTTTCTACAGTCGGGTTCGGACGTGTTTCCGCTCACTCCAGTGCATCTCGGTTAGGTATTTCTGAACTTTATTCTAACTTTCTATAATAACATCAGTATTGTTTCGATCGCGTTTCCCATTGATACTCGATCTGATTTAGACCGCCTGGTTCGAATTCTCACCCTTACAAGGGCCTTCCCCTTTTGGGGCCTACTTCAATGTTGGGCTGATGGAACGAACTCAGTTTCGATTCTGTCTTCGGTGTCACACTACATTTCCATACACCGATCAACATTCCGTGTGTAATCTCTGTCTATTTCCAGATCATCGAGATGAAACGTGCGACACCTGCAGATCATTTCGATCTAAAAAGACTTTCCGGGACCATAGAGCCGTCGTCTCGAAATAGCATCCAAGTCAACAGAAGACACACCTGATATTGTCAGTGAAGAACACGCATAGGAAGAAGCTCGACAAGGGACAGCGTTTCCCATCCAAGACTTGGACTCCGATCAGCACTCTGATGATGATAGCCACTATGTGCCTCCGGCGCAGTACGTGAATACAACTGCCCCATCGCACCACACAAAGATACTTAAAAAGACTCCAGCACTAGTTGTCAGTCCTCCTCTGCCTTCGGGACATGGTCTGATTCAAAAAGAAAGTCCGGATGACCAACCTTCTGGTTCGGCACCAAGAACAAAGACTAAAGTGCATTTATCATTGACCAGACACCCTGCTACATCTGTTTCAGAATCAAGTCGAAAGTCAGAAGGGAAAGCTTTGAAGCCGAAAAAATTAACAGCACCTTCGGAGTTGATGTTTTTTGATTCGAACCAAGCACTCCATACATAAACCTTTGGAGTCTATGGACATGGGTAGCAACCAAACTACTTCTATCCATGAAATTTCGGACATGCAACCTTTTTTAGAGGTCATGGATGCTAAACAGCGAAAACTACACATTCAAAAGGACACAGGAAGGATAATTGCTTCTGCTCCAATATCATTTAAGAGGAAATTAACCTTTAAACATACATTAAAGAATGCACCTCCACCAAAAAAGGTCTCCAAGGATAAAGAGCAGAAAGAGGCTACAAGACACAACCAGCCTTCACTACCACATTCACTTGTTCTTCCTTCTACACCACCACCATCACCCACATATGAAACACAGTTGACACCACACACATCCTCATTATCACCACATAGGGATGAATTTAGTGATGACCAGCAGGATAAAGATCCACTGTATTTATATGATCCAGATCCCATTCTTCTAAATGATCTAGACTTGTATCTTGCTAGGCCTTCCCCCCCAGAAGACACTACTGTATATAACCAAGTAATAGCTAGAGCCAATGTTTCCTGTAAGGCGCGCACGCACCTTTCCTTCCCCCATCGCGCAGGCCCCTTCGGCAAGCGCGCACGTTAATAAATAAGCCTTTTAAAGCGATATACGTGCTCCCCTAAGGCAGATAATGCTCATATTTGAATCTGAATTGAAGTGAATGAAAACAGCGTTTAAATGCTGCGGGGAGTGTTTTAAACATCATTTGGCGTACTTTAGCATACAAGCGAGCAAGTGATATTTATGTTGAAAATTAATGGTTAATGAGCTAGGAAATGCTTCAGAACAGTAGGAAATGTGCTGTTATCAACTTTTCCATCATTGTCATACTTCATAGTTGTTTATATGCATTATCACTTTCTCAGCTCAAATAAGCCTTTTAGAGCAATAGTCGTGCTCTCCTATTGCAGGAAATGCTCATATTTGAATCTGGATTGAAGTCAATGAAAACAGTGTTTAAAGGCCGCGGGCAATGTTCCTCTGTTTTCTCTAACTGGGGTGTAGGTGGCACTTAACAGGTCATGTCCTTGGGGTTTGCAACCAGGTCACAAAACTGCCTTGATGCCCTATTGCATAGAGCAATGATATCCCTTTTTTGCTTTAGTGGTATGGAGAGGCTAATGCCAAAGATCTTGGCTAGTTATGCGCTCCGCGCGCGTGAATGGTCAATTTCTTGGCACACGTATCCTTGGCTGCAGCGCACAGAGACCGCACACTGCCGCACACAGTGGAAAAAAATTAGAGGGAACATTGGCTAGAGCTGCTGCCTATTATAATGTGCAGATTCATACAGTTCAAATAGAACAAGACTTCCTCTTTGACACACTAGCGTCTACACATAAGCAATATCAAGGTTTTCCCATGCTTCCCGGAATGCTCAGACATGGGTCTGATATTTTCCAGGAATCCATAAAAGCCAGAATTATCCTGCACCCTCATACCCAGTGTTTATAAAAACTCAGTTACAACCTGACTCAATTGTCGTTAGCACAGCAAGGAAAAGGGCTAACAGTCCACAGGAGACACTCCTCAAGACAAAGAAAGCAAAAAAATAGATGCAGCAGGTAAAAGAGTAGCCTCATAAGCTGTGAATCTTTGGAGGATAGCCAACTCACAAGCTATCTTGGCTAGGTATGATAGGGCCCACTGGGATGAAATTGAAGAACTCTTGCAGTACCTTCCTCTAGAACACCAAAAGAGGGAACAACAAATAATCACAGAGGGGCAAGCAATATCTAATAATGCTATTAGATCTGCTATGGAGGCAGCTGTTACAGTAGCCAGATCAATCAACACCAGTGTTCTTATTAGAAGACATGCCTGGTCAAGATGCTCAGGGTTCAAACCTGAAATGCAGCAAGTTGTTTTAAATATGCCCTTTGACCAAGAACATCTATTTGGCCCAGAAGTTGACACAACCATAGACAAACTGAAAAAGGATTCTGAAACCGCCAAAGCAATGGGTGCGTTATATACCACACTCACTAGAGGTAATTTTCGTAGCCCACAGAGGGAGTTTCAAAGCATCCGCCTCAAACAGCAAGCTCCCAACAAAACTGTCATCACAATTCTACACAAGAAGATCGTTTAAGGCTCATACAGAGGATCCAACGATAGAGGAAGAGGTAAACCATCCACCTCCAGAGATTCCTCTAACTCAAATAAACAGTGACTTTCTCATCATTCCCAAAGAGCACACATCTCCTGTGGGAGGATGACTGGTATATTTCTATCCACAATGGCTCAACATCACTACAGATCAGTGGGTTCTATCAATTATCGAACATGGTTATTGTCTAGAACTAATTTCCACTCCACCAAACATTCCTCCTCGTTCACACAGACTTACTCAGGAGCATCTCACTTTGTTAAAACAGGAGGTACAATCACTACTGCTCTAAGGAGCCATAGAGATAGTACCTATATCCCAACAGGGATCCGGAGTATATTCACTATACTTCCTCATACCAAAGAAGGATGGTACTCTCAGACCAGTTTTAGATCTCAGACCCCTCAGTCTGTACATACTTTCAGAACACTTTCAAATGGTCACTCTACAAGACGTTATTCCCCTACTACATAAACAAGATTACATGACAGCATTAGACCTCAAGGATGCTTATTTCCACATTCCCATACATCCAGCACATCGAAAGTATCTAAGATTTGTTGTAGCAGAAAAAGACTACCAATTCAAAGTGCTGCCATTCAGGGTAACAACACCAAGGGTGTTCACCAAATGCTAAGCCATGGTTGCATCATTCCTCAGAAGACAACACATAAATGTCTCCCCATATCTCGACGAATGGCTCATAAAAGACGGTGTGCTTCACATTTGTCAATAACATACTAACTACGCTATAAACAGCCTACACAATCTAGGATTCACTATCAATTACCAAAAATCTCACCTGCAACCATCACAGGTACAACCTTATCTAGAAGCAATTCTGAACACTCAATCAGCTGTGGCATACCCAAACCTAGTCAGGATTCAAGCATTTCACACATCCGTGAGGAATCCACAGGTAGCTAATGTATCCACCAGAAAAGTCGTTACCGAAGGTAAGTAACTCGTTCTTCTGATGGATACAACTACCTGTGGATTCCTCACCTATTGGATAGAGTCCCAAAGCAGTACCACACTCGGTGGAGGGTGCCTGAATGGTCAAACCAAGAAATCCTGAAGCACCGACCATGCAAAATGGCCATCCCCTCTGACCTCAGAGTCCAAGCAGTAATGCTTCGCAAAAGTATGAAGGGATGACCAAGTTGCGGCCTTGCAGATGTCGACCACAGGAACACCCCTAGCCAAGGCCAAAGAGGCCGACTTAGCTCTGGTGGAATGAGCTCTTATACCATTAGGGGGTTCCTTCTTTGCTAAAGAGTAACACATTTTAATGCAAAGAACAACCCACCTGGAGAGTGTTCTCTTGTGGACTGCCTTTCCTCTCCTCTTTCCCACGTATCCGATGAAAAGCTGATCCTCCAGCCTGAAATCCTTTGTTCTGTCTATATAAAAGCTTAGCGCCCTCTTTGGGTCCAAGCGGTGGAGTCTCTCTTCTTCCTTTGAAGGATGAGGCGGAGGATAAAACGTGGATAGAGTAATTGTCTGGGCCAAATGAAAGGGTGAAACAACCTTCGGAAGGAAAGCAGCCTTGGTCCTCAACACCACCTTATCCCCATAAAAAGATGTATAAGGGGGTTTTACAGATAGAGCCTGCAACTCACTCACTCTCCTTGCAGAGGTAATTGCAACCAGGAAAACCGTTTTAAGAACCAATAATCTTATGGGGCAAGAATGCATAGGCTCAAAAGGGGACCCCATTAGGAAAGTTAAAACCAAGGTCAAATCCCATTGAGGCATAACAAAAGAGATGGAGGGAATTTATTCATAAGGCTCTTCAAGAATCTAAGCACTATTGGAGATTTAAACAAAGAAGGCTGGTCTGGAAGACAAATAAAGGCTGACAAGGCAGACAAGTAACCCTTAACAGTAGCTACTGCACAACCCCTCTGTGCTAAAGACAAAGCAAAAGATAAGACATCTGACAAATGATCACGTAAGGGATCAATCTGCCTCTCTCCACACCAAACCACAAATTTAGACCACCTATTAGCGTAGATAGATTTAGTGGAGTGTCGCCTGGCTGCTAAGATAACATCCACTACATCAGGCGGGAGAGAAAAGGAACTCAGGTTGCCCCGTTCAATCTCCAGACATGAAGGTGCAGGCTCTGGAGGTGGGGGTGTAAAACCTGCCCCTGCGACTGCGAGAGGAGGTCTGCCCTGAGAGGGAGACGGAGCGGAGGGCACAGTGAGAGTTGGAGAAGGTCCGTGTACCACACCCTCCTTGGCCAATCCGGAGCTATTAAGATGACTTGGGCCCGGTCTTGGCGAATTTTCCTCAACACTCGAGGAATCAAGGGTATGGGAGGAAACGCGTAAAGCAACTGGTCGCACCAGGTTATCTGAAACGCATCCCCCAAAGCTCCTTGTACCGGATACTGGAGGCTGCAGAATAACGGCAATGCGAGTTCTCCCGGGTGGCAAACAGATCTATCCGAGGAAACCCCCACATCTGGAAGATTAGCCGGACTTGATCTGGATGGAGACGCCACTCGTGATCGGCCGAGAAACGGCGACTGAGACTGTCCGCACGTACGTTCAAGACTCCGGCCAGATGATTTGCTACCAAGCAAATCTGATGGTCCTTTGGCCAGGACCATAGCCGAAGAGCTTCTCTGCAGAGAAGGTACGACCCTACCCCTCCCTGTTTGTTTACATACCACATCGCAGTAGTGTTGTCCGTCAGGACCTGAACCGACTGACCGCGAAGGGATGGGAGGAAGGCCTTGAGAGCCAGACGTACAGCCCGTAACTCCAACAGATTGATATGAAACACCTGTTCCACTGGAGACCAAAGCCCCTTGATCTCCAGGTCCCCCAGATGAGCTCCCCACCCTAGAGTGGAAGCATCCGTTATTACTGTGGCCACAGGCAGAGCTTGCGAAAACGGCCTTCCTCAGGAAAGATTGCCGTCCGCAATCCACCATTTCAAATCCATGGCAGCATCTCTAGAGATTCTCACTGAGCCTTCGAGATCCCCTTTGTGTTGAGACCACTGCCTTCGGAGGCACCACTGAAGAGCCCTCATGTGCCAGCGAGCATGCGTGACCAACAGTATGCAAGAAGCAAACAGACCGAGCAGACGTAGGACCTTGAGGACTGGAATGACCGCTCCACTTTGAAACATTGGAGCCAACGCCTGAATGTCCTGAACCCGCTGAGGCGGAGGAAAGGCTCGATTCAATGTTGTATCCAGTACTGCACCTATGAACAGGAGGCGCTGAGAGGGCTCTAGGTGAGATTTGGGCACATTCACCGAAAAGCCCAGGTCGAACAACAACTGGGTTGTCGACTGCAGGTGATGCAACACGAGCTTCGGAGACCTGGCTTTGATTAGCCAGTCGTCTAGATAGGGAAATACTGCTATCCCCTTCCTTCTGAGCTCTGCCGCAACCACCGACATCACCTTCGTGAAGACTCGAGGTGCTGAAGTAAGACCAAACGGGAGGACCGCAAACTGATAGTGCTGCGGCCCCACCACAAAACTGAGATACTTCCTGTGCGACTTGAGTATCGGGATATGAAAGTAAGCATCCTGCAAGTCGACAGACACCATCCAATCTCCATTGTTCAGCGCCAAAAGCACCTGAGCTAGGGTCAGCATCTTGAACTTTTCCTGTTTGAGGAACCAATTCAAGATCCTTAGGTTCAGGATTGGTCTCAACCGACCATCCTTCTTGGGAATCAGGAAGTACCTTGAATAACAACCTTGACCCCTTTCCTGCTCTGGGACCAACTCCACCGCACCCTTTGAAAGGAGGACTTGAACCTCCTGTTCTAACAACAGGAGGTGCTCTTCTGAACAATAAGATGGGCGGGGCGGGATGGGGGGCGGAAACTCCCGAAAGGGAAGGGTA
The DNA here is from genome assembly GCF_031143425.1 of Pleurodeles waltl. Classification (NCBI taxonomy): domain Eukaryota; kingdom Metazoa; phylum Chordata; class Amphibia; order Caudata; family Salamandridae; genus Pleurodeles; species Pleurodeles waltl. The sequence continues at coordinate 221,095,530 of NC_090445.1, forward strand.
TAGCCGTTTCTCACAATGCTGGTAACCCAGGAGTCTGAAGTTATGACCTCCCACTTGTGGAGAAAACTCAGTAACCTCCCCCCTACAGGAGTGGAGTGAGTGGGAATTGGTGGAAGCCTAAGGCTGCTTCCCCTGCTGCACCCCTCAAGAGGAAGAGGCAGAGTGCTGCTGAGTGGCTCCCCTGGTATGGACCCTACCCCTCCCTCTGAAAGATCTATAGGAGAGAGCAGAGGTAGGTTGCTGGAATTTCCCTCGAAAGGAGGCCTACTTACCTTCCCTCCCTTCTCCCCGGAATCCTGCGGCCGTTGTAGTACTATATATTGTAAATATGTATATACATTGCATGGACATCTCATTTCTTTAATAACTATCTACATATACACTTGTACACTCTTTACTTCATCCTCTTGCGGGAAAACAATCTAACAAAGGACTCAGGGCCAGATGTAGGAAGCCTTTTGCGCCTCGCAGACGGCGAAAAACGCAGTTTGCGAGGTGCAAAAGGCTGAACGCGATGCAGAATCACATTTTGCGAGTCGGTACCGACTCACAAAATGTGATTCCTACTCGCAAATAGGAAGGGGTGTTCCCTTCCTATTTGCGACCGCATCGCGATGTAGAGTTGCTTTGTGACCGCGAAAGCGGTCGCAAACCAACTCGCAGTTACCATCCACTTGAAGTGGATAGTAACTCATTCGGAAAAGGGAAAGGGTCCCCATGGGACCCTTTCCCCTTTGTGAATGCCCACAAAAATATTTTTTCAGAGCAGGAAGCTCCCTGTAAGGAAAACGGGCTGCAAAGAGAAAAAAATGAGGCACCTTTCTGCATCTCGGATTGCGAGTTGCAATTTGCGAGTCGCTATGACTCGCAAATTGCAAGTCGCAATTTGTAACTTACCTACATCTGGCCCCCAGTGCCCATGCCCGTGACTCGAAAACCTTCTTCTAAGAAAAACAACTTGTAACACTCCGAGCGTAACACTAGATGGCGTACTTATGCAAAGCATGTGAATCTACAGCACTACATGCCACGAACAGATGTCAACTGGGTAAGTAACATTTTCCATATGTTTGATGGCATGTGTGGCTATAGATACACATGCTTTGCATAAGTCCGCCACTCCGGTACTGAATATTTCGGAACAGACTGTGCCTCAGAAAGATTCCAGTCATTCTTCTGATATACTTCACCAGTGGAGCCCATTTTAGAGGTTATGGATGCTCATCAGCTTCATATTCAGAAAGGAACAGAAAGAATTATTGTCTCCACTCCTGTTCCAATTAAAAGGAAGTTAAGCTTTGAGGAGGTTTTCAATACTACTCCTCCCCCAAAGAAGGCCTTCAAGGACAAAGCTCCAAATAGACCCCAGTCTTCTCCACCACATCTTTCAGTTCTTCCTTCCACCCCTCAACCGCCTCCTCAATCTCCTACAACACAACCACAGTTTTTGCCACAGGGTTCACCAGCACCAGCTGGTGATTTGGGGTACACACCACAAGAGCTAAATCATGGGACTCATTTGACCCAGATGACATCCTGCCAAATGACACAGATCTATATCCTGTACAACCATCACAACCCGAAGACACAACATCTTATCAGCAGGTGATATCAAGGGTAGCAGCATTCCACAATGTCCAGTTACACACTGACCCTATTGAAGAGGATTTTTTTACACCCTTACTACAGCACACAAAGAGAGTCAGTTTCCCCCCATGCTCCCTGACATGCATAGATATGCTAATGGCATCTTTAAAGAACCCATAAGAACTAGAGTTATCACCCCCAGGCCCTCTCTTTATATGGGCTCAAATATCTCCAGACTCAATAGTGGTCAGTACTGCACGAAAACGTACTAATAGTTAAACTACAGGAGATTCACCCCCTCCTGGCAAAGAAAGCAAGAAAACAGATGCATTGGGGAAAAGAGTAGCAGCACAAGCTGCCAGTCATTGGCGTATCGCCAATTCCCAAGCACTACGACATGACCCACTTGGACGAAATGGAGTATCTCCTTCAGTACCTCCCAGTGGAGCATAACAAAGGGCGCAAGAAATAGTATCAGAAGGTCACGCTATCTCCAGTAACTATTTATTGCGCAACAGATGCCACAGATACAGCAGCACACAGTATTAATATAAGCATATTAATATAAGCATCAATATAGGCAGGCATGCCTGGTTTAGGTGTTCAGGCCATAAGCCAGAAATACAGCAGGCAGTACTCAACATGCCATTTGATAAGGAACACTTTTTCGGCCAACAAGTGGATACCACAATAGACATATTTAAAAAAGATTTAGAAACCGCAAAAGCAATGGGGGCACTACTAACCACTGCATAGCATGGTAATTTTTGTCACCCACAATTTTGGGAAGGCTTCAAACCATTGTCTAAATAGCCTTCCACCTTTCAAAATAGACAAACCTCCCACTTTTACAACAGAGGTTCCTTTAGGGGATCAAACAGAGCCACCAATAACAAAGAGGGAGGTAAGGTATCCATTTCCAGAGTAACTGCCTTCACTACACACCAGTGACTACCTACACCTTCACCACCTCACACCTCACCAGTAGGGGGAAGACTGAAAAACATCTATCTACAATAGTCAGAGATCACCACAGACCAGTGGGTTCTTTCAGTTATCCAACATGGTTATTGTCTGGAGCTCAATTCCACTCCGCCAAACATTCCCCCTCAAATTTTCATAAGAACACCTCACTCTTCTCAAAGAAGAGGTACAATCCCTTTTTCTCAAAGGGGTTATAGAACCAGCCCCCTTCTCACAACAGGTCAGGAGTATATTCCCTATACTTCCTTATACCAAAGAAGGATGGGTCACTTAGGCCAGTTCTAGTTCTCAGACCACTAAATCTCTACATTCTCTCATAGCATTTCCATATGGTCACTCTCCAAGATGTAATTCCACTGTTACAGCAAGGTGACTTTATGACACCGTTGGATCTAAAGGACGCTTACTTTCATATTCCCATTCCCTGCATATCAACATGGTGACTGAAACCAGAGTTCTTGGTGGGCCCAGTCTTCCGGGATATTATGGTGGTTGCATCCGGCAATATTTTGAGGACAATGCTGATACAACATCTTCTCAGATAGAGTGGTGTGCATTCAAGTCAGTGCTCAGGGGTAAGTGCATAGCAGATTCTGGGGATGAGGCGCACGTTAATAATCGAAGTTGGATGAAGCGCTGTGAGATGTAGAACAGCGTAGACCGGTCACCCAGAATTACAACAAGCCCTACTTGAGGCCAAGGAGACTGTAGCAAAACACATTGAGAAACGGAGATGCTTTGACTACAAAGAGTATATGACATGGGTCCAGCAGAACAGGACTGCGCTGGCTCACTCTTGGCCTGGCTCACTAACCCTGCAAAAAGGTGTTCGGTCATAGTGGAACTCAAAACTGCCCAGGGAACAAGGCTCTATAAACAGGCAGAAATTAACCAACAATTCTGTACTTAATACTCTGATCTCTATGCCAGTTCCTCAGAGCTTGCAGACAACACCATTGGCAAATTCCTGGCACTGTTACCTTTCCTGATTTGTACGCCGGAGAAGGCTGAGGAGATAGAAGGGATAGTTCCCTCCAAGAGGGCCTAGCAGCTATAAAATCCCTAGTTCAGTGCAAAACACTGGGAACACATGGTTCCCTGGTGAGGCTATATGTCACAAGTTGGTGCTTTGGCTGATAGACTTGTACAAAGTGGCAAAGGACGGGGGGGCCTTCTGCCCTCATCCACTCTGGAAGTGCTGGTGGTGCCGGTGCTAAAACCATGGAGGCCTGCACATGACATTAAAGCCTAATGACCACTATGAATGCTCAATGCCGATTATAAAGTTCTTAGCCAGATCCTTGCCACTAGACTTCTCCCCCAAATGCCTAAATTTGCCCGCCCGGATCAGACGAGATTTATCCCTGGTTGCAGCACTGTGCTCAATACTGACACTGCTAGAGGCCGGCACTTATGATCAGGCTGAAGCAGCAGTCTTTGCAGTGGACATAGAGAAGGCTTTTGACAGCCTAGAGTGGGACTTTCTCTGTAGCGTAATGAAACACTTCCGACTGGGGTGTGCATTTCTGGCCTGGACTCAGTTACTGTACACGGATCCCACGGTCAGAGTCTGGAATGGGCGAACTATCTCGGAGAGCTACGGGGTGGGCTGCTGGACTGGACAGGGTTGCCCGTTGTCCTTTTGCTCTTCATTTTGGCCGGATATGCCAGCACTGGGGACATCTAGCAGGGGATTGAGGTATCTGGCCAGACCCACTATATTGCCTTATATGCAGAAGATCTCTTGATTTTCCTCCACAACATGATGACAGATCTGTAGGGGGCTTGGAGATTGCTAGAAGGATTTGGTTCATTGTCCTGACTATGGGTCAGCTGGCAGAAATCAAAATTATTCCCAATGCTACCGGCCCACCAAAGGAACTGCAATCAGTACAGTTGGAATCTCAGTGCCTACAATATCTGGGAGTCTAAATATACCACAACTAGCCTGATTTACTGGATGGGAATGTTGGGAAGGCAGTCCGGGCACACAGAACGAGTGCTGAATTCTGGACGATGCTCCCCTTCTCTGTGGCAGGCTGAGTGGTACTGCATAAAATTATTACACTCCCCCAATTATTGTAGTTCTTTGTGGAACTCCCAGTATGGATTCCCTGGGTGCTATTCAAAGAGCTTGACATGCTTATCATTAGTTTCCTGTGGGGCTCAGGTTGTAGATAGGTAGCACTTACCACTTTGCAGAGACCGCTGGGGGAGGGAGGAATGGTTGTCCCTGACCTCGTGTCTTTCTATATTGAGCCGCTACTACAGTGGCTATCGTAATGGCTGGCTAGTAGGCTGACACCAGGGTAAGCACTGGCACACCAAAAACTTGATCACCAGCTGATCAGAGCTGGGAGACCCTTTCGGGAATGATACCTATGAATTCCACATGCTGAGGCACTGTTGGGTTCAATGTTTGCAAAAGACCCAGCAATGGGTTCTGTACTCACCTGACATACCCATGAGTATGCTGGAGAGATTGCTACATAAGGAGTACTCGTGCTGCCTCATGGATTGGCTAGCTGTGGACGCAGCCTAAGTGGGAGACTTGTTCTGAGAGAGGGAACTTATTCCATTTGAAGAGTTCAGCTTGTCATATAATTTACCTCAGCCCACTTCTTATGACATGGTGCGGTGACGACCATAATCCGCAGACACGGGGGAGCGGGCCTATTGAAACTCTATGAACACAAGTGTTGTCGATACATGGTCACGTCCTCAGGACTTTCAAAGTGGTCCCCTGCAAATATACGGCTATAAGGGGAGATATACTACTGTCCCTGACCACATTAAAGGCATGATGGGAGGAGGACTTGGGAGTCCCCATACCGGAGGGCGACTGGATGACTATATTGGAAGGGATCCCCAAAGCCTCAAGAAATGCCTGATTTAGGTTAATTAACTTCTATGTTTTGCATGGAACTTACCTGTTTCCAATGATGATGCTTTGATTCAGGTAGGTCTGCTCCAAACCACGAACTATGATTACCAACTGCATTGCTATTGCCGAAATGATTCCACTTGGAACACAGATGTTTAATGTATAGATTTACAGATGCGACTAGCGGAGGCGGGTAGGTTTCACAGGGTGGGCTTATATGTTAATGCAAATTATCTGGCATGGCTGGGCTTGTAAGAGATGATTGTGACCATGGTCTTATTCTTGCTGCTCGTCACCTGATCATGTTTGAAAATCAAAGTCTGTTTACAAAAAATAAATTAAAAAAAGGTTACAGGGACGTTATAGTTAGGTTCATATTTTACATGCCCAAACCCACAGAAATGGTTATACTTAACTAAAACTCCATGCAGTGCTAATTTCCCCACATATTACATCAGTTCTGACATCTTCTATGACATCATTGATAATATCACTGCAACATTTGCAGTAAAATTAGTGAAGAGAAAACTGTGCATGGTGGGGGTGCGAATCTGATTCTAACCTAACTATAGCATCCCTGTTACCTTTAGTTTTTTAATTAATTTCTACTTTTTTTATTCTATGTGCTTATGCACACACACACATACATGTTCGTGGCATGGGTGGCTGTAGATACGCATGTTCTGCATACTCTTGCCATCTAGTGTTGGGCTCAGATGTTAAAACGTGCTTTTCTTCAAAGAAACTTCAAGTCACAGGATGTGCTGTCACTCCTTCCTCAGTTTATGCACAAAGGGACCTACTCCACCATAGAATGTTTTTGTATTTTTTCCACCATTGGAACGGCTTCCTGATCGACGAGATCCTCATAGCCTTTCTGGTTGAACAGCTCTACTCTTTTGTATATCACCTTGCAGTTGACCACTGTTCGCTGACTCTTCTGATGGGTACACCTCTCTAACCTCACCCATTGGATCCATTTCTCTTTGGTGCCCCGGTGACTGGCACTCCAGTTTTTGACTTTGTCAAGTTTCCTTCATTCCCCAAGAAGCAATCCTCGGAGACTGCAGACAGGTAGGGGATGATGGAACTCGCACCTTTCCAGTTTTGCCCCACAGGGTGCCGCTAAGAACCCATGGGTGGGGCCAACATGCTTTGCAGCCTCTGCCTCTCTCCTGAACACAACAAGACTTCCTGAGAGTTCTGCCTTGCTTTCTGGTGCAAGAAAACCCTGAGGTACTAAATGGAAAGGCATTGGACAAACTAGAAAATTTAACAGTAGTCATTCTCTGAGATGCTTCACATTTCGGCAAACAGAACCCACTCAGCATCTAGGAAGACGGAGTGGGTTCCTCTGGGATCCTAGTGGCCCAGTTGACACTCAGCCCAAGGACTTTGCCTTCAAGCACCTTGAAGATTTGGACTGAAAGGGGTCACCTTCTACATCAACACCTTTGGGACCTCATACCAAGAAGACTCTGAGTAACTTGGGTATAGCCATAGGTCAACGCCACACACTTAAGCAACCCCACACTGAGGCAAAACACCACTCCTGCAGGAGTCTGGTATTGAGCCCAAGCCAAGCAGGAAGAAGATTGTGGCCTCCGGCCCACCACTGTCCTTGGTTTCCTGTTGACACTGAGAATAGGCTGTCAAACCTAGAAACTCATTGACCCACTCTCGTCCAGATGACACCAAACCTCTCCTTTTGAAGTGAAACATTGTGCCAAGAGTGCCATTTGAAACTGAGTGCTATGCTGGCACTGATGCTCAGTTCTCAGGACATTTTATGCAGAGGAATCAGAAGCTCCCATCCTTGAAAGACTGGCAGATGAACTCTGTGCCATACTAATGAGGCTCTTCATCCACCCAGAGACTGTCAAGATGTCTGCTAAGCCATCTTAAGGAAAGCCGTCCAACTCACTACTTCCAACTCCCAAAAAACAATGTGGTGACTTTTGAAGAGGATCTCTCCTTGAACTCACTGTGACACCTGGTACTCAAGAGACACAATAACAAGGTAAAAAAAAAAAAACATTCTAGGCTCCTACACCCAGTCACTCACCACGGCCATCTCCTTTCTCTACACATGTCCGTCAGTACCCCCCACTTCCACCCCAGTCTCCTGATATGTCAGTCCACTCCTTTTCTCACTCTGGCAGCCTACATGGAAAGAGAGATTCTAGTGGCTAGCCTTCTGTGGTAGAGGACAGACTATTCCTAGGATGACAGTGTCAACACCACATTTAACGTGGAACTAGCCAAGCTATTTCCTCCAAATGATACAATTGCATGTCATTAAGTAATCAAGCCAGCGGCTGACTGCTGTAAAATGGACATACATGTCCAATGGGATGACGCAAAAGTTTTGGTGTAGACCCTCTTCAAGACAGAAATCACTGTCTGGTTCTGGCCTATGCAGGATGCCGTCTGTCTGCTCTGACAAGCCGATGCCTGCTTCAACATACTCATCCACACTGCACCCACCGCATTTACCTTTACTTTGTAGTAAGCGGACAACAATACCAAGACAGAGTACTTCACTTCAGAGTCACCCCGGCTCCAAGGGTGTTCACGAAGTGCCTAGCAGTGGAGGTCGCTCATCTGTGAATGGGTCACTCACATCTTCCCCCTGCCTCAATGTGTAGTTGCTAAAGAGAAGCAGCAGTCAGCCGTGCATACGCCATACTCAAGCAAGATTTCCCTCTCTACAACCTAGTGTTTACCATAAATGCCACCAAATCCCACTTCCAAGCTCAACAGATTAAATTCTTCCTGGAATCCATGCTGAATGCATTTACAGGGAAGGTTTACCCCAACCAACCAAGTGTGTTGGCTTTTCAATAGCTGCTACCTCTTTTTCAGCACGGCTGTCAACTCAGTCAGAACCATGATGCCACATTTAGGGATGATAGCCTTGTGCATTTCAATTAAATGTCAGGCATCCATACCCTACAAGTGTGCTTCGCCGGGCAATGTTCGCAGGAGGAGGGTCACTGGGAAGATCCAGTGTTGTTATAGGGTAGTACTCACCACTGTCTACATTGGTGGAACTGTTACAACTTGTTACAAGGCAAGCCTTTCTCAGGAGACTATTACATGGATGCCTCTAGCTACCTACACCTGCAGTCCATGGGCAATGCACTGTGGATGAATATGCCAGGGATCTTTGCCTACACTTTTCCTCCTCTCCTACTCCTCCTGGTATGTGGTGAGGAAAAATAGACAAATATCTTTGACACTCATCCTGGTGGCTCCCTCTTGGGTGAAGGAGCAGGTGCTCCATGCTCCTGGAGATGTCCGTCATTCCCCAAGAGAAGCATTTGCACAGGCTTGAACTTCTCACACAGGGACAAGGCCAGATCAGCCACCCAGACCTCAGACAGCACAAAATAGTGATCTGGCACTGGAGGACTTAAAATATAAATTCTGAATAAATCTAAACCTCCCTCTGGAATGTATGACCATTCTAAGGGAATAACATTGGGCCACTACACGGGCCTTTTACACTGCAAGGTGGAAGATCTTTGTCCTGCGTTTACATAGGTGTGGACCCCTTAAAGCCTAATATCTAAGACATAATCTGCTATCTTTTACATCTGCTGATGTCAGGCCTCATCTGCACATCAGTACAGCTGCACCTAGCTGCTGCTGCTGCAGGCTTCTTGCAAAACAGGGAACATCCATTTTTATTCAGGAACCGAGTAGTCAAACAAGGCTTTACTGGAGGGTCTTAACAGGGCCGTGCCTCCTAAATTCCTCCAGCCCCGGTGTGGGACCATAATGTAGTTATCATATGGCGAATGGGGCCACCCTTTTAAGGTTTACACTCATGCCTCCTACACTTTCTTTCCTGGAAGGTGGCCTTCCTGGTGGCCATTACTTCCCCTCAGATGCATTAGTGCACTGTAAGCCTTACAAGAATCTTTCATTGAAGGTCACAAACATATGGTTGTCCTCAAATCCAGTCCTAACTTTCTCTCCAAGCACATGTTCACTGTAATCAGACTAAATTTTCCCTCCGCGGCCAGATTCAGTAGCGGAAAGAGCTTTACATATGTCAGATGTCTAAAGAGCTCTTATGTATTACATTGATACACTGACAAGACCAAGTCCTTTTACAAGTCCAACCAGCTCTTTGTAGCCTTTGCGAAACTTCACAAAGGTTATCCCATCTCTAAGGCAGGTGTGGCAAGGTTGATAGTCTAGTGAATCCAAAGTTGTTACCACAAAGAGAAAAGAGACCTCCCTGTTCCACTCATGGCACACTCCAACCGTAAGAAAGGGAAAGACTGCTAAGCTGATACCTGCAAAGCAGCCACCTTTTCAACACCACGCACTTTTATCAAGCACTGCTGTGTGGACGTCTTAGCCCACTAGTAGGTTATAGTTGGCCAGACAGTATTATGCATTTTGTTATAAACATCTGCATAATCCGCACATAAGCCACTGTTTATGGAGGGTACTGCTTAACAGTCTATGCATAGCATGTGCATCTACAGCCACAAATGCAACAAGTGGAACATTTTACTTCGTCTGTAAGCATCTGCTCATAGTCTGTAGTGCTGAAGGTTCACATGCACTCACCCTCATCCCCGGAAGCTTGTGTTCATTGCAGATCTATTCCGTTATTTCTAAGTTGACACTGCACAATATGCATGGTGCACCATTTTATCCTCACTTTGCACTCCATGAACATTCTCACTCAGTGTGCGAAATATAAACTAGATTATGCCAATGCACATTGGGTGCTAAGGGGGAGGAGTCACAACCCAACTTGTGACTCTAAAGCAGTGTTTCCCAAACTGTAAGTCACAAGATAATTTTTGGTGGGTCATGAAAGTCCAAGCAATAAATAAATATGCATTAAATTCTGTATATGCATTGTCTCGTTTGCTGCCCTTGAAAGACAGAGGTCAAATGTCAGGCTGTGTCTTCTGACAAATTGCTTCTTACTTTTTTTTTATCATGGGGATTGGTGTTTACAAACTCCTCTGACATTTCAGAATGAGAAAGTAAAGTGAATTATGTGACTGCCTTGCCGAGTACAGGGAGTGCTGAAAAGATAGGCTGTAGTATGTCATTATTTGTGACACACAGCAACATGAAAAAACCTGTAAATGAACTGTGCACATTTAGCAGTTACGAAAGCAAAAACACACATTTCTTTGACATTCTGAAGTGTAATGGAAACAAGATTTTAATAGGCTCAAAACAAATCGATATATTTTACCTGGTGGTGCACAAATGATATATCTTCACTGAAACCCAATTTTCACATACCATTTGTGTGCAGTATAGTTTTATCAGTAAAACTGTACGTTTGTGCATATTTAGTGGCCATTTCAATGGAACACGTGATGTCTGTAAATGAGAGCGCGCTACCTCAAGATGCTTTAGTTATATTAAAAAATCTCACGCCTTTTGTCCATTAAAGGCAGGTGCGTTGCGAAAGTTTGTCCTTCTAAAAAGTGAGTCTAAAAAACATTTGGGAACCGCTGCGTGTAAAGGCTTCTTCGAAGAAAAACAGCCTGCAAACATCCTATTCCAACATAAGATGTCAAGAGTGTGTAGAGCATGTGAATATGTAGAACCAGTTGCTACGAACAGATGCTTATATTTCCCTTTTAGATTTGTTTTCTTTCTGTCAGTCTGATATGGGAATTAGGAAATCCACATATCATGAAAGATCATCACCTAAAAACTAAAAAATTCCTCAGCAGGCACAAAAAGGCTTATCACCTTTGGAGGGAGTGATGTGACACTGACTGCATATCTCTGCAGGTTTGTGCATCAAAGCAGGTATTAAACTTCACGCCGGCCCAGTATTATATCTTTGTAGCTTAATATTAATTCTTAGGGCTTGATCCACTAAACATGAATAAAAATACCCATTGGCGACCACGATTTGTGGGAATTTTCTTGTTTTTCAAAATTCAGAAAATCCCAAGTATGCGTTGGAAATCCGCACATGTAATATGTTTCCAAGCAGATTTCCTCCCCTGCTCTTACCTCTCCGGATTGGCTGCAGGAGTCAAGCAAAAATACACATATGTATACTTATGTTCTCCACATATAAAAAAAAAACTCATTGTTCTTCACCATGTATGAATATGGAACTTTTCCTCACCTTTTTTGCATGCTCATTCAAAACCATTCGATGACTTAAATGACTAGTGCAAGTAGAGTGACTAAAGCCATCAGGAATGTTTGAGAAAACAAGCTTAAAACTGTTACAATAGGAAATTCATTCAATATGGCGATTTTCCACAGTTGGGCATGGAATTAGCTGCATGAACACTCTGTAAATCCTGATCTTGTGTATCATATTTGGGAATTCCACTTTTTCCATTTGTGAATTAAACGTTTGACTACATTTTTTGTGTCTATTGGACCCGCATATTTTGTTAGCTGGGTAGCCATAACAAACTTGCTCAGTTGTCACTGGTGTATTCAAAAGTATTTTGCTTTTCCTGTCAGTCATTAGCTGTTTGTTAGTTCTGTATTATCTGCTTTAACGAGTCTTACGTGTCTCCTACATATGGCATTCTTAAACTAATTTAATTTTACATATGCTAGAGTGTAAAAATGTGTTAATTTGTGACAGCGTTCATTTGTCAAAATGTTTTGATTGCATCAATAAGCTATGTCCTTGTTTGTAACATGTTTTTTTGTCATTGGACAGAATCTTACTCAGGGGTGTTTGGACTCAATTGTGTAATTGGTAGTTCCTTTTTTTTTTTTTGCAACGGATGATGCATGTGCCCACTCCGCCTTTGCACTTCTCGAGTGACTGACACTCTTTGCAAGTTCCCCCTAAAAACTATTTCTTTAGTAAGAACATCAGTCCAATTTCTGGCATTTCCTTCAGTTTCTTTTATTGAATTGGGATCCCTTGTTTTTTTATGTTTGTCGGCTCTTACATCTCATATCACTTAATCAGTTTCACATGCTCGAAGGTTTATTTTTGGAATGTGTTCTTCTTTCAAAGGCAACACACTTAAAAATATTGAATTTGTTGTTCCTTATAAATAATTGTTTTTTTATGGTCTCCCTGCTTCCTAACTGGCCGGAATAAGCTTCTCAGGAACAAATGCTGGCTTTTTAAAGGTTTTTGTGTGGAGACTTAGCATAAGGGTTCACAGACGCAGCCTGTTCCCTAATCCAGTTCAAAGAAAACTATAACTACCTGAGCCAGATATGCTGTCAGATAATGAGCTTCAAGCGGTGCATCATGTGTTGTGGACCATTATTGGCAGTGACTTTCATAAGACCTGCATCTCATGTCCATTACATACATTTGATGAAACCTTGTCATCTGTGTGCCGGATCCCAGTCATAGTTGCTCAGGAATCTCTCTTGAGAGGGGGCTTGTACTGAAGGAGGCCATTGAGGCAGGATGGAAACTGTTGCACTTTAGCAACAGTTTCCGGTCTGGTTCGTGCCTGGTGCAGTCTGTGCGCTGGCAGTCTGCTACTTCTGTGCCCTCAACTAGCTTTCTAGAAGTAGTAACCTTTGAGTGTACATACTCATTTATTATTAACTCTGAGAGAAAACAGGTTTTTGCAAGACTAGGGTGTTGCGCAACATTCTTTCACACCAACAGAGCTTTGAGGTTATCACCAAGATGTGATCCTGCCTCTGTTTGAGAACAGGTACAAAGCACTCTAAGATCAAGGCTTCCTTCGACAAATAAATCCCCAAGAAGGTTGGTATGGCTCTGGATAATTTAATTCACACAGACATTAAACCAGTCACCCATCAGTGCCTCCCACCCTCAAAGATTTCCAATATGGACAGGGTGCACAAGGTCTTAGCTAAAGAGACCTGCAATTCCAGGCTGCTCCTGCACTAGTAAAGCTGGAGATTTTGGATTTGGACGGTCTCCGTGATAGTGCTGATTCTACGACTGTATGCTGCGTGGAGTTAAAAAATAAAGGAATTTAGTAAATATGCTTCTAAGGAGGTTTGCTGCTGCGGAACCTTGTACAAAGGCTCCACTGAGTCTTTCAAAGAAACCTTTTTTTTGTTCATGAAGATTTTTTTTTTTTTATAATTGTACCCGGCACATTAAGCAATTCCGAACCAGCTGTGAAGCAGGGTGTGTGTGCACGGACTAAGAGTAATTGGACGATTACAATGGTATGTTTTATGCTTTTAACTTCTGCCAGATTTCGCAGTCTGAACCTGTGTCCATCAGTAAAGATGTAAAACTGAAAGGCTGTTTTTTCTTGTCGGTGGATTTTTTAAAGAAAAACTAAACCCTTTAATTCACATCTTCGATGATAATATAGATCCCGCAGATTATACTTCCTGCCCTTATCTGAATTAAACTTCCTGTAATGAAGTTCTCAAATGTCTAAGTAAGAAGACCATTTTCATGAAATGTAAATATTTTTTGAATGGTAAACCTGGCATAAGTTAAAACGTTAATATTATGGAACAACATATTTTGTTAAAGAAAGTGTTTGTCTCCTGACTTGTTTTTATAATGCTTTTTTATCAAACTTTAAGATTCATATAGGTTTTAATGAAAGGTGGTGCTAATGTTAAACTCTGCTGTTCACTTTAATATGGTCCAACCCATAGTTTTGTTCTTGTGACTTGCAGGTTCAAGTTACTTAGAGGCCTATATAATTGGTGCAATAAGCTACTAGTTTATCTTATTTGCCTAATTTCTTCCTCGTAGCACTTATTCATATGTTAAAGTGGACACCTACAAAATTGATGTAAACAACTGCTTTTTTGATCTTGTGGGTATTAAGCAGAGAGGGACATGTGGGACCATTCTTCATAAATCCATGTTCACTTCAGAAACCAATTATTGATCATTTACATTCATTGTGCAAAGCTTCAACACTCATACAGGCTTTTCGCATGGTTTACGAATATATCCTACAACAGAAAATGTCATTGAACTCATTTCTAGTGTTGTGACCAGTTCTGTGGGTCTTATGTTCAAAGTATTATAAGAGTCTGTACATAGAAGGTTAGACAACATAGAAGGTGTAACACCAACTCCTATGAGGCCAGTCACAAATTTGTAAGAAAGGAAGAAAAGAACAGTGATGTGGCAGAAGCCCATGTTATTTAAGGGTGAGACTCAAATGAGTAATATGACAATGTAGTGAGGAGACCTCAGAGTGACATGAAAGTAATGGTTTAAGTTAAAGTTTCCTCTAGGTGTTATCAGGGATCCACATAAGGGGACGACTAGCCCAGTGCACTTTGTAAAACACCTTTATACTGCTAACATGAAAAATTAGCTTTAATGATCAGAAAAAGAGTAATTCACTTACTGCAATTTGACTGCTGCATCCATCCATATTTTATTATTTTCATAGTAATGGCATCATGCTGCAAGGGGAGACACTGCTGTTACTACTGTCTGATCTGAAGAGTTTCTTTAGGGGCGAAATGTATCTTCTATTTATGTGAATTACAAGCCACCTGGAAAGTGTGAGTTTCTGAAAAAGCTACACGTTTAAAATTCAGACAATACCTTCACTTGCCTTCATTTTTACTTTCAAGTTACAAAAACAGCTTGTTGGAAAATAATGGTCTATGACAAATATGGAGTAAGCTGGTCAGCAGAATGAGAAACAGCATTTCACCACTTCAGATTTATGTCCTATCTGGGGCCCTAAAAGAGGTGGAAGATAGTTTTTGTCAGATATCGAGTGCATTGTGTCATGCAAGGGGAAAACTAAAGTTTCAGAGTAGGATGCACATTTTATAGCAAGGAATGGAATGGACAGATAAATGTGACCTGTGTGTGTTTTACATTTTATCTACATTGTCAAGTAACGTGCATGAGCCTAGTGACCCAAAGATGAATCCAGTTCTTACATGTGGTGTTAATTAAGTGTGATGATTCTGTGTTATCATATTTCAACCGACCTTGTCCCATGGAATTTCTGCTTTAATACACATAGCTTTCTTCCCAAAATGTTCAATGAAGAGGAAAGGAAGGGGACAGGATGGTGAACCTGCAAAAAAGGCATTCCTTCCTAGGTGGTGATATGCAAAGTTAGAAGAAAAGAAGTAAAAAATAAAAAGTTAGAAAAAGGGAAGTACAAATTACTGCGCATCAGAACTCATGCTTATTGTGACTTGATGCATATGTTCTGTCATCATGACTTGGTGACACAGAACACACTCCATCTGCCTAAATGTATCTATAATTGAATGTAAATTAATAGTGGTTTTCAGTCCCTAAAACCTCACTATATTCATGAACCTAATTTCAATGAATACAAGTACTTTGTATGCTGCGTAACGTGAACCAAACCAGGAAGGGTACTATCTTTGCTTAAATGCATTGATGTTAGTACATTAGGAGGATCCTAGATGGCAGAATGAATAGTGTCGAGCATTGAGGTGATTGTACAGTTTTGATATCTAAAATCGCTTCGCTAATAATTTTATGTTTGAAACACTCTGATAATCTTGCTGTTCCAGAACCATCATATCACAGCTTAATCTTAGTCTTGCTAGTTAGACATTGAAGGTCAACCTGCCATTTTCAAATGGGCTCTTGATGTCTACAAGCACTGTGAACATTTTAGCTGGACTATTACTCTACATCATAACGGAAGGCAGAATTGGGGCATTTTACAGTCTCTGGAACTTTCCAGCTCACCCTTTTTGCTCCATCTCTTTGAGCTGTTTGAGACAACCAATCCTGGGGTGTAGCTTAGTGAGATTCGACGGGTGTAAAACTCAAATTTCCCAGCTCACAAAGTGGTGGTCAGAAGGGTCAAGGAGTGAAATGACCAAGGGATTCCACACCCAGAAAAGGCCAGAAGCTTATAGTGCAGATTTCTGATTTTTTTTTAATTGGGCTCATGAATTTTTATCTGTTAAGTATTTTTGGAAAATTGTGCAATCACACTGAAAAAGTAAACAGCCCTCACCAGTATAAACCTACAAACTCTATTACACACCAGCACAACCACAAACTAAAATGCCATTCAAAGAAAGGAAGGGGAGCGAGAATGAGTAATTTTATTTTATTCCTTAAAGGGACTAATACAGTGTAACTTTATTATACAAGGTAGCAGTAAGTAAGTAAGTCAATATGTACTATCACATTTACCCACAGACAAGAATGGGTAAAACCCTTTCACATGTCTGTCCCTATTCCAACAATTCGGTTAGCAGGTCACCTGCCAAGCACGCCACGCTTTAAACAATTAGTGCAAGATGTAGTGACAGGTTCCTGTAAAAAAAAGTGCTGTCATCATGGACAAGGGATAGTGGTGAAAACGTGACACAAGCCTTTCCTCATACCAACAAACTTCATACTGCAATGTGTCCCAGTGTTCTGTGGTACCGTCAACTAATTCTAGCTTTTCACTCACCTGCACCTTACTGCTGGGAGTTTTGAGCCCATAATTACAATGTTAGTACCAAAATTCCAAATCCCAGAAAACTATGTGATGTCTGATAAAAGGTCCGGACCGACTCTAAATATGACATGTGCCATGGGGACACTTGGCACTTATAAATGCCCTCACAACTGTTAGCACTTCCTTAATTTAGTCAGGCAAAGAGTGCAGCAAAGCAGTGGTAAGTGTGCTTACCAGCATCACGTTTCTGGTGCCTTAGAGTGCAGGGCTACAAATTAATGTGATGTAATTCCAAATTTTAAAGGTTTCACAAGGTACTATGCTGTTGGCACAATTGACCACCTCATAGTGTCATAATACTCAGTAAGAAGTAGGCCAATAACCCACAACTATGTACAGAAATGTGTTTCCTAAAACATTTGACTATAGTATTATACATTTTTAATCCATTAATAGTCCTGTTAACCAGGCAGAGTCCTGACAGAGTAAGTGGGAGAGGTAACGATATGTGAAAGAGGGTATCAAGATGTTAGTGTTTCTCCTTTAAATTAAATATGACAACCACTACAAAAAAACATGTTTTGTGAACAATGGAAAAACACAGTCTTGTCTGTTTTGAGGGTTAAAGGGCTGAATAAACACTGACAAGCACTGATTTCAAAATGGTTGGAAAATACTGATAAAACACCACTGAAACCCACACAAAAAATAAACACTGAAAACAGGACAGCCTACTTATACCTTACTAACGAGGCCTAGCAAGGCCTAAACTGGTCTGCAATTGTTTGTGTTCCCTTCTGGAGCGGGTTTGCCTGACAATTCTGGGGGGAATGTTCCAATAAGGAGCAGGGTCAGTACTGATGTGCTTAAAATGACCCTTTGTCTAGAGTGGGCAAACAAACGGGTTGTAATGCTATCCTGAGGGATTGGCAGTGGTTAGAATATTTGTAAGCATTCCTCCCATCACTGTTTTTGTGATTGATGAGATAACCCAAACCTTCCTGGAGTCGGTGTGACTCTCCTGGTTCACTCACTCTGTGCAGTAAGGAACTGGGATTAAAACATATAGCAGGGGTGCTTTTAAGTCCCAGTGTAGCTCTGCAATAGGAAGCATGCCAATATCAGGAAATGTATGTTCTTTTGTCCTGCTGTACCACGTCAACGTCCACCAATAAAATAGAGTATTCATACATCTCATATTGACATTGTAGGCCCAATTCACAAAAGCAAATGTTTGCCTGTCAAGTATCTACCAGAGGATGCATAACATTTACTACTGCATAATTGCATATCACGCCTTTGTGTAATTATGCAGTAGTAAAATCGATGCAATGACTGTGGAGTGAGTGGATCCACCGTAATTTGCTTTAACAGTTGGTGGGTTGCAAAGAGTACCCATTCATAAGAGTATGTCTATGGTGGCAGATTTAAAACTTTTTTTTGTAAGTCGGTCATTCTACATCTTCACATTTCTGATCAAATACAATGAACAGGGCAAATGATGTTAAAGTCTTATGGCTACTTGAATTATAGGGACTGAAGCAAATGATATTTGCACCAATCCAAGCATGGCACAAGCTGCACATTATTATAACTTCTTGTACATTTTAAGAAATGAACAAAATACAAAATCTTCTCATTTTAATTTGAATACTGTGGCTGCTTTTAAGGCAAAACCATTACGTTCCATTTTTGTTACATGAGTAGCAAAACCGCGCTTAATCACTATTACGTTTTCGTACATGAAGAATTAAAAAGAACTGTTTTAAAATATGAAAAGCCTCTTTTTATGAAATCAGGAGAAACACCAACGCAGACATAGTAGGCCCTATGCAGGTCCAGCACACGCAACTACCAATCCAAAAATGCATTTATTTGGAAATATTACATCAAACTATCCCACGCGTTCCCAAAACTACACCTGTGTTCCAATTTGGTTGGCAGCACTTAACAAAGCCCTAAAATACATAAATCTAACAGCACATCTTAGTTAAAGTTTTACCTGAAAAAATATATATGCTCAGAGACTTCTTAAGTCATGCTTTGAGAGCCAGCAGCTGAAAGCTAAAAGTATACTCAAGCAGTCACACCTCTGAACAAGTGTGTCCCTGCTGAATGCTCTCGCTTTGAGCAGGCTTTAGGTTTAGTGGCAGCTGCCATCATGACCATCTCCAGTGAACACTAGGAGATATTATTCCATTTAATGCTGTTACCAATAAGGAATACATAATTGTATTCAATTTCTTGCGAACCAAGAACCTAGTACAGAATACAACAAACAGTGGCAAACCATGCTTTTTAAGGATTTGAAAGTCATGTTTATGATACTGAGTGCATTTATAGTAGCAATAAAAATAACATAAAGACGTTCAGTGCCAGTTAGGAAACATTTTCATTATCTGCTACATGTTCATTGGGAATTTAAAAAAAGAACCTGTGATCTAGTTCAGTGGGTCCCTTACATATGTTTAGTGATCCTCACAAAGCCTTTTGAGCAGTGGTGATGGGATGTGCCTTTATTGTGTGATTGATTGGTACATCTTATTCTTGCAGGTGTTATTGGCTTAATACACCAGTTGCAGGGGTTTTGTTAAACATGTGTTGTTTTGGTAATAAACGGTTAGTGATTGGTTTGGTAATACAGCATGCACAGTACATACAGGTGCTGTTTGCACAACGTGATGGAAGTGGGTGCTTTAGTAATGCTATTTTTCCCCACAAGTGATGATATTGTAGTAAAAGGACCTTGAATGCTTTGTTAATGTAATGTACCTTTGCCAGTGCTCACGAGCAGTGTGGTGGTAATGAGTGATTTGTTTACACCAAATCTTTTGCACGTAGTGTTATAATGCGATGTTAGGGGATGTTATGTTGATACCCCATCGTTCTGCAGCTGCTGCTAGCATAGGAAATTGGTAGGTGCTTTGTTGCTCCAGCATGCCTTGAAGGCTTCATTGTGGTATTGTTAAAACTAGGTGTTTTGGGGTGCACCATCTCCGTACCACGACTTTTATCAAAGTGTAATAATCAAAGGTAGTTTATGTTGTCTGTCCGTACAAATTCTGTTGAAATAGTGTGATGGTAGAGGGCGCATGGTGGGTGCATCATTAATTGGCTGATCTTCACATTTTCTGTTGTATGCTTTTAACTGGTGGTTCCTCTTTTTCCTGGTCTGGTTCAGAGATGTGCTATGCGGATACCTACTATGCTCCAACATCAGTGGTTCACCTAGGATCGGAGACCTAAACGGTGAAATTACCAGCACAACCCTGTACTACCAAAGCAAATACGTCGACTGCAGGTACAGTGTCCATATACACGTTTTTCTGACCTGTCTCGTTGCTCCTTAGATTGACCCCCCTCCTTAACATTCTAAGACACACATTCAGTAATCAGTCTAGGAGCACCAACTTCTAACTAACCTCTCCTGCAGCCCTTACCCTTCCAAGACTGATATACACAGCACTCCTGCACCTTCATTTGTGGTTTTTCCTGTTCCCTTTATACACTTCTCGACTCCATCTTATGCATCTCTCCCAAGGGAATCCTTCCCAATTGCTCTTTCATTGGCCATTTCCAGCCGTGGGCTTTTACATGTTGCTGGTCAGTGCTCATTTTTTTATGCACACAAAAGTAACTCTTCCATGGTCCTGTTCCACCACCAACCAAGGATCTCGTTCATGATTATGTTTTGGTGCTCGCCTTGAGGGTTCTTTCTTCCACCCTTTGTTCAACAAGCACCTGCCAGGTTTTACCAGTGTTTTACATAATCCAGTATTTTACAAAAACTAATAAAATAGTTTGGGATTTCTCACTGCTTGTCTCAGGGGTCTTGCCTATGGCTTGCTCCCACAATTCACTCCTGTATGCGTTTTCATGGTCAATTGAGATGCATCCCTGAGTGCTTATTAATGGTACATCCCTACTGTGCTCCTGAGTGCTCTTTTATGACAGACCAATTGCCACTGCCCCACTGATCGTTTTTCACCTTTCTTCCAAGGACTGTAAAAGTGACCACTTTCCACTACATCGCCCATCAAACACATTTGCGGTTTTACTCAGCATTCTGTCGCCCATATCCACTGCATTTATATGTGTTCCACTGTTGTAAATATCCAGAGTACTAAATCTAAATAAGGTAAAATCGAACTGTGAAGATAAGAGAATGCAAGTAACTTCTATTGACGTATCCTGGTCTATATTGTCCTAGCCTGTTTCTTTTGCAACTGCTTAGGAATTGCTTCTATAGAATAGGAGTAAAATGTAAAATCCCCCCTCCCCCAAAGAGATCAAAAGACCAGTTGGTAGATTAAATGGTCTCCCTCCTGGCTCCTGTGCTATACTAGCTCATTAAGGATGTTGAGCAAGGTTCTGTTATCAAACTGGCATCCAACATATTGCTTTAAAATTCCATTCTTAATTCCACAACCATAAAATAATGCAGAAAAAGAGCAAATCAGCATTCATCCCCGTACCAGTACAGGACAGTAGTTTGTCACCGGGTGCTGACCACCATAAAACTCGGTGTCTCTCTTTTCCAGTACCAGAGGTTGCCTCCAGTAGCAGAGCCTATCGACATTTCTGACTCTGAAGACTAATTTAATTTACTGGAGTGCCAAAAAGCTGATCAGGTGCTACATGTTTTCACCTGTGGGTCCTCTCAGATTTTTAGCACTATAGCAAGAGAAATAAGACTCCCAACAAATTAGAACCCCTGGCCTTTAATTTTCAATGTGTACTATGAAACATATGTTCTTCAGTTTCCTCTTCAACGTTTGCTGTAGATGTCTAGATGTCCCCACAATGTCAACTTTAGTTTCCGTTTGTCTTATAAAGAAGATGATTTTTACAGTTTGCAGAATTGGGATGAACTACAAAAATATGGTAAATATCTGCCACTGGATGTAGCAAAGCAATGCCTCATTTGGCTGTCGGAGGGAAAGGAAGGAACTTGACAGGAGCTACAAACAAATATAGACATGAGAAAGACCTACTTGGTTATGCGCTTCCTCATAAGATTGAGATCTTGCAACTGTGCAATAATGGATTTTTGACGCTGAAATCCCTAAGAATTTTTTTACGAAAAAGCCTCAAAAGCAGGATTAATTCCAACTTTCCCGGAGATTGGAAAACAATCTGATGTGTGAATGAACACATTTCTTTCAAAACCTGTTTATTTATGAGTTACTCCCATCTTCTACAACTACAAATGGAGACTAAAATGGCAAGGTAACTTCTCCTCAAGAATGCAAGAAACTTCGAAAACATTCATAGGAATTTACTGTTTCCGTGGAATGGAGAGATTCATTGGGTGCTTGCAACGGAAAATAGTTAGATGCTGAATCCAGGTCATGCGTTGATTCTTTAATTTTTCCTTCACTACCTCATTCGTGCCTCCAAAATTACAAAAATCATCTGGAGATTCTGGATGGAATTTAAAATGAATAGTTTTTTGTGGCTACTATCAAACTGGTTCCAGAAAATGAGTAAGTACTAAGGTATTATCTAGCATTTTAGGTACCACTTTGAGATATGTTTGTAGAATCGTAGCAAAGTTCCCTACTGAGATCAGCAGTCTCCCTCCAAGGTCCTATTGTGTTGTTTTGTTCAAGAAACCTAAGGCATAGGTGTTTCTATATCTGCATGACATGAACTCTTTTTTTATGGAATCCTCAAATGTTTAGTTCACATTTCAAGTAATAAACAGATATAGTAATAAATGTTGTATGTGGAACTCTAGGGTGCATACTTCCAATTTGAAATTGGAATGCAGATTGCCAGGTTTTTAATTTTGCCATCTTAGTTTACCATTATCAGGACAGATGCTTTTCTTTTGGCCTAAACATTCTTACATGTTTACCAAAATTCTCTGAAGTGTAGTTGTTCACATACTTCTATGGGAAAACACATGTTCCTTAGCTACAGGGTTCTGTTGAAAGCACAATCTGCAGAGTTGTCACGACAATCTTCGGATTTGCAAAGCTATCCGCAATCTACGAATGTCCATTAGTAGTGCCATCACTGAGGCTTCAGACACAATTACAGATTCTTCTTTGGGCTTAGTTTTTCCACTGTGTAAATGAGTTCTGGCTGTAGAGCAAATGATTAAGCACTTCTGTGGTCACCCGCAGTGCTAGCAAGGTGGTTTCAGAGACACCCAGTCCGTGATAGGAGGGATTGCAGAAAGACAGAGTAAGGAAGAAGTACATGCACGCTGACCCTGGTCCTTTTAATCCTTGCTGTCCCTGGCCTCAAACAACCACTCACACCGTGTGCCCTGCTGTAATACTACAAGTGAGAAAACACAAGTGGGAACTAGTTAAGAACACACGGTTAAGGGGCAGGGCTCACAAGCTCTCTCGGGAGACTTCATGCAAATGGAGTCTCTAAAATGGGATTGTAGAGAACATTTCTAATCCTGTTTGCGATGCACATTCAGTTCCCAATTAATTCTGAATGATGGAATGCAATGGCTAACAATATTGTAATGAATGTATTGTTTTTGTTCCGAAGGGTCACTAAAGTGACAGTAGTGTTCTTCCTTTCTTCACTGATCAATTTCACCCCTTCTTCTCTTTCTTTTTCTGCAATGTCTGTCTTGTCCCCCATCCTCATTTATCTGGTTTCTCTACTTCTCACCACTTTTCCCATTTCTCTTCTCCAATTCTTGTATGCCTCTTCTTCCTTCCCAACACTATTATCTTCCATCAAAGCACTTACCCTATTCATCGTTATCCCTATTTCCTTCCTATTTCCTTTTCTTCCTTCTTTTTTGATATCTTAAGGGGTGGCCAAGTGATGATGGTGGACGGTTCTAATCTGGGTTATGTGGAAGACGGCACTCCCTGCGGCCCCAACATGATGTGTTTCGACCACAAATGTCTACCCCTTGCGGCCTTTAACTTCAGTTCGTGTCCAGGGAGCTGGGACGGACGCACTTGCTATGGAAATGGGGTGAGTGCTCTTGTGAAGAGGTACATAGAGGATTGTGAGTGAGGACGAGGCTTGGGAATAAACATGTTGGCTACTTCGTTATTGAGAGCTTTTGTGGCTGGCATTTGTAGAAGGCAACCACTTCAGATCTGTATGATGCCCACAATAGGGGCACATATTCAGCCCTGGCTGCAGTCACTTAATTGAATAAAGCAAATTTGGCAATCGCTGTATTTGTGATACAACATTAATTAGCACATTTAAACAATACAGCTTATGATAAAATGTGAATACAACTGATTTCTGCACATTTGACTTTGCTGATTGTGAATTGTGAATGTTGCTGTAAAAGTGCTTGTATAATTTTACCATGTCAGTGATGTGGTAAAACTATATTTGCTGATGGTAAAACTGTCTTCCAATAGGTTGGAGATAATTATAAAGATACAAAATTATGAAACACGAAGTTGCACCTTCACCATAAGTTATGCCCTTATAAAACACACAAATATCTAAACTGGGAAGTACTGCACAGCGTAGATCTGATCAGCACTATCAAATTTCACAATGATGTCTAAATGGCCCTCTGATTATTTTACGCAACTCCCAATGTCTTTCTTCTTTAGAACTTTAGAATTTGAGATTTATGGAAACGTGTGTGTGTGTGTTCCCCGGTGCATGCCCTCTCAGAGATTAGGCAGAGGTCACCTCCTTTTGCAAAGTCATTTTAAGATCATGTAAGGTGGCATTCATCAGTATAGGGAAGGGAGAAAGCAGCTGACATTACACTTGAATGCAGGGGATAGTAGATGAGCAGACTAACGTTCACAGTAGATGCATGGTAAGCATCTGATTATATTGCAATCATGGCACATCTGTGTGTTGAGACAACTGGTTGCAGGAGGTTTGGAAATGATTGAAGTGGTAATATATTTGATTATGAAACACACAAAAAACAGATATTCTTGAACTTGATGATTCTGCCCTACCTTCTCCTATTGCTGTTCTTCAACCCACTCCTCAACCTTTCTCTCCAATAGTTTTGCAGCAATGAAGGAAAGTGTATCTGCTATTCTGACTGGACGGGAAAAGACTGCAGTGTGTACGACCCACTTCCAGCCCCGAAACCCCCTAGAGAGATTGAGAAATACAAGGGTTTGTATTCTCTGTTTTTCGTTATCAAACTGTGCAATGCTTAGTTAGTGCGCTGGATGATTGCATGGCAGTCTCAACCTCCTTTCCGACTGCTTTACACCTTTGAAATATAAATTTACTTCTGTAAAGGACTGGCTTAACTCCTCTTCTAGATTGGGGAATCACCCCCACATTTGCTGGAGGTGTAATGGAAGAGTTTTCTCTATGTAGAAAAAAGTGTTTATTTAGGGGACTTCAATTCTCCACTATAGAGAACTTGGAACAAAGGCCCTAGGAGCCCATAGGAATAATCACATGACATTCCCAGAAGTACGCCTTGAAATCTGCACCTGGCTTAGTTTTCCTGCATATATTTCTGAATTCCAAAAGCAGTAAATCTGCACCTACCCGCAGCTGTATATCTGCAGGGCAGGTTTGCTGCTTGTGTCTTTAAAAAAGGTGTACTGCATTTTTGGACATCAAATTGCCCCTACGTAGGAATAGGTAGGGTAGGTATTAACCTGCTGAACTGATCGGTAGATAGTTCGAGGATTAGTTTGATGGGCCATGCATAGATACTTATGATAGCTTCTGCCTGGTAAATATGTTGTTAGTTTGTTATGGATCCCACCACTTTACTAAGCTGTGCAAAGCGTGTTGTATGCATATATAACACATGGTAGCCGTCAATCCTTGTATGAAAGCTCGCCTCTATTTTCCTTATTACAGGGTATTTGTGATGCGTCTGGTCGCCCGTAGTAAAGAAATGAAGTAGCTTCTCAAAATGTAATAAATGATTACATTACAGTTCAGTTCTGATGTCACAACACCTACTGCTAGAGCCAACAGCCAGGGAGACGGGGGGGGCAAGACACAAAGCATAATTAAAGATGCAGTTCATAAAACGAATATGAAACCTGGCCTTTCCTAGTTCTGCTCTGTTTGTCTGGATGAAGTGTTAAGTAGAAAGGAGATAGTTATGACATGTTTGTGTTTTTTGCACAATTTGATAGACTCTTTCTGCATGTTGTACACATTCTGTGCTACAGTGTTTTTTAATCTGACTTGTATTAAAGTAATCGTAATACATTTTTTGCAACCATTTTCTAACGACTTTTTTGTATATTTGATATTTCACTGAAGAGTACCTTTATTCTTGATGTTTGTAAACATCTTATTTCTTTCAGTACACCAAGTATGGGAAGGGTGACGGCGTTACATGTTTCAAAAGGAACAAAGTACTCCCTACCATACACTATAAGGATATTGCACGTCTCCTCGGGGTTCCATAACCTTAAAACATCACAGAACTACTGGATCAATTACAATATGCTTATAATGTACAGCAGGGGGTGCTTTATCCAATCTATTAGGGATACCTTGAATTATAAAGATATGTGCTCGCCTGTGTAATAGTTTTGTAGGATGTATTAGGCTGTATATAGCGATGTGCTGTGTTACTGAAGAGTGAATGAAAGGAAGCAAAAATCACACATTCTTTCTCCAGCATTGATGTCTTGAGAGCAGTTTAATCCCCTTAACATCAATGAATCAGGACCTATTGTTAAAACATAGGCTTTAGTTTTTGACATGAATTTATTCATTTAAATATATACTAAAGAACACACCTTTACAGCAAAATCTCCTTCATCATAGGATCATCATTTATGTAAATGTCTCCCACAGCCTATATGGAATGACCTTCAAAAAAAAAAACTCATTTAAAAATCCTATCTAAAGGCATGCTTCTTTTCTTTCTTATACAGCCAGTTGAACTTTGAAATTATTTTCTAAACGTTTAATACCTGTGAAAATAATTAAATTTTATATCTCGAAATAGTGAAAATGGGTGTATATATCACATTCTTAAAGGAGGAAAACTGTAGACCCTAGGGCCTATTCACAAAGAAGTTTTTGTTTGTAAACATACGTTTATGGACAAAAACACCTTACTTACATCTCCCAGGAATTAAAATAAGGGATTCCCGGTTGATGTAAATACACATACTAATGCAAATTTCTCTGCCATAGGTGCATTAATTTGCAGCTGTAAATCCCACTCAAGACATGTGGACTTTCCAAGGCGTGGCCTGCCTCAGAAGTTTGGGAAAACCAAGAAACATGTAAATTGTGTGGACATTCACAGACTCCTATCAGATGGTTTTCTACTCTGGAAGTGTTCTATGGCTTGAGTAACTCACTTTCAAGGAGGGGGTGAGGAACAGATCGCCCCCAGATTTGTTAGGGGTGTAGGGAAAGAGCTTGGACCAAGCAGAGAAAAAAGTTTCATTTTGCAAAGGGCCTTTGTTCCCCCTGTGTAGGCCTCTGTGTAATATAGAACCAAAGATAACAGGCATAAGAGGCAGCGGGAATAGTCACATGACATTCTCAGTAGAACACCAGAAAACCCATGCTTAGAGCTGTGGAGTAAGAATAGAATTCCTGAACTCTTGACACGCCTCTCTGCCCTTCTGATCTTTTTCTGAGGAAATGTTATACTTTTTGAAGGACACATCCATGTGCATTGTTGCTGAAGAAAACAAATTCTATACAGTGATTGGTTATGTTTTCATCTATTGTTAGGTGCCCATCCTGTGGGAATTGAGTCTGAAAAAGACCCTTATGTTTTTTTGTATTTTGTGTCTGTCTGAAAGCCACACACTGGTCTTTCTGCTGAAATTTTAGAAAAAATAAAAAACTTCCCGGCCAGGATCTGACCCACTTGCTGGTTCTGTCATAGTTGCAGGAGTGCAGAAGCAATATCCTTTGGAACACCATCAGGTAAGGCAAGGAGCCGGATAGTAAGGTAGAGAAATGTGGCACATATGCTTCATAGGGTGGCTGTTTGCGATTTCTCCAGGGAGATATGATAAAACTCTGGCAGTCAATTCAATGATTCATGAGGCTATCCTTACGGATAAGTGTAATGGGTTCTATGAAATTATTGGTAGGGTCCACTGTGCATCCAATCAGGTTATTTGTATGGCAGTGAAACGTCTGTCCTGCTGGCTACTGTATACTAGCATGAAAGCTTGATGTCACACTCATCAAGATAACATCCGAGTCTTTTCAATTCTGAGACACCTCAAAAAAGCGATTAAATTTACCAAATTAAAACAGTGATTGACACTTTGAAGGAGTAATGTCTAGAAAAGACAGTTCTCAACCTTTCAGATAGTGTTCTTACTGCAAGCTTGTTTGATCTTCTGTCTGGCAGCATCAGCATAAACTTTAGTACCAAAAAAAGAGACAACCAAGAGGTAAGAGCAGTCTTCAGCTTTTAATGAAATTCGCCAGTCACAACCAATAAATTACTTTAGCCTCTTTAATACTACCTGCAGTTGGGAGTTGGCATTGCCAAAGTGTAGGGAGAGTGGCAAAAAAATACTAAAAGACAAGTGAGTATTAAATAATGCAAATAATGAATATGCAATGTGGTTCACGACTGTGCCTTCCTAACATTCTCCCCCAGTGTCCAAACAGTAACATTGTGTAACCTATTTAAAAAGGTTTCTCTGCTACAACAAAACCAAATTGCAAAGTATATGCCTAAGCTCCAAAGAGGCAATCACATAAAACTGTGTTATTTCTAGGATGACAAACAACACTGGAAAATTTGGTGTTTTTGGAATGGGACATATTTCAGATATGTTTCTGTCTCAAGTCCGTAATAGCAGGAATTGACAGGCATAGCGTCCTCAGATTTACATATGACGAGTTTCAAATGGTACAATGAAAGTGTGAGAAGTTATTGAGTGGTTGTATCATTGCATGTGACCATCAAGGAAACAAATATATTTTCTGAATTGAGATTATTTCTTATCATACAGGCCTAAAGCAAAATACTGCACTGTAACCATCTATCATTTAACCTGGCAACCTGTATTCCTCAATACCTTCAGTCTGGACAGGTAAATTTGCAATTAGATTGAGTAGGAGAGACATGGAGAGAGATGATTTCAATGTATGTACGAATTGGAGGTAGTGCAGGGTGACTGATGTCCTTTGAGGACACTATCTGGTTCTACACATAATGGCGTTTTCCCTGCAGTGCTGTGGAAGTGATGATGTGCAAGTTCTTTGAGACATTGGCAATTTCAGGGCAGGGATCCAGGAAGCATTAGGAAGAAAACATCCTCATCCCTATCAAATGGTATTCACTCCATTGTTTTTTTTACATTCAGTAGGTTTCCATTGAGATTGGAATTCAGCAGGTATGCAATGAAGTTGAATAACAAGAATAATTAATAAAACCACAACAACCATATGTATACATATGTAGCACACTGCAGATGTACATATCTGATATGGTTCCTTCCTGTTTCATTTACTCTTCTGCCATGCATTAGTACATCAGCTAAATTGTGTGATTTGTAACATGCTCAATATCTTTGGTCATGTGAGTTCCATGCAGTCTATTACATAATAAACCAAAAACTGCGTCCATAAAAGTTAACTACCCTTCCTGTTCCAGGTATGGCTTGGGTGAATTTATTTTTCCATCACCACCACATATCCTATGTGGCCTAGAAGGCCTGCTTGGCTGTCAACAAAAATAACTTCACAAGGCGCAGTTTGCCTTTCTTGGGGTCCCACTTTACATCAGGCATCCAGCCTAGGATTTTAGAGAAATTTAGCCCAGTAATCAGACTTCATGAACCTGTACCTGTAAAGTAGTTACTGTTGGGACGGAAATGTCCCCTGCATGGTGACGGATATGCACTCCTTACCTCAGCGCCCCAGCTGCATGGATCCCTGTTACCGATTTTTGGTAATGGGCAAACATGGATCATATATGTACACAATGACCTAGATCTGGCTCATGGTAATGTGGTCTTGTTAGACCGGGAGGGGCTCACCAAGTGCTAGCCTTAGAGTGGTAGGAGGTCACTGTCCTTGCCTTGAGTTAGGTTACATGAGCACGATGATGACAGAATACCGTTTTTATGTTTCATAGGAACCATTGGTGTGAACAGGCCTTATTATCTGTGTCACGGGTGTGTTACCTACCACCACAGTTGTGTAAAGTTTTGTGCTGTTTACCTAACTCACCCTTGGCATGCATGTATTGTGTGTAGCACTGGGCGGCGCATGATACTTGCGTGTGTATGCTGAGATCTGTGGAGGGTACATAACATGGAGGCCTGAAAGCCAAAAGCTTGGAGACGCCAGTGGAGGTAAGGACTACAACCCCAAGACAGTAGGTGTGAATTTCTGAGTGCTGGAGTGGGAACATGCACACTACAGGAAGGGGAGCAGAGCATCCTATGTGCAACTCAAAGGTTTCTTTGATTCCATGAAGAGTTACTGGTCATTGGGGTCTGGCCTCATTGTCAAGGAGATGGTGAGACTATTATGGTTGGCACTTTGGATGAGGGAATTTTGATAGCGAGGAAGGCTTAAACCTTTGCCTTTGTGGCGTATTTTCGCGGAAGCTGATAGCCAGGTGTAATCCCTGGTTACTGTCTTGGCCTGTGTTGTAGGTTAGTTAGATTGGAGCCACTCCTGCTGTGGCAGACTGTCCCTTAGAAAAAGGACAGACAGAAGAGAGAGCACTTCAAAGGAGCGGACACCCACAGCTCGAATTTCAAGACACTAAATCACAAATGTGTCTGCATTTGGACTATGAAGGTGGGAGCCTGAGTCCCACATGTCATTCACCATCACAGTTCATGAGAAGAAAGAAGGTTGCCAGGACTTTGAGCTACTGCAACCAGGACTGGAAACCAAGGTATGTCAGTCTCCCAGCTGTGTGAGGGGCCATCCCCCAGGAAGTCAAGAACACTTGCCCTGTCTTGGAGCACTAGCCTTCTGCCTGCCTGCCAAGACCAGTGTGCCCTGTGAAGAGTAGGAGAGAGACTGCAGGGAGCAAGGCCGAGCTGGGATCCTGATTAATGGATTCAGGTGAGCAGTGTGAGAGGCACCTGGTTCAGTCAGAACTGGTGTAGCTAGAGAGCTGTCTGCTCTGTGGCGAAAGTCAGTAACCCCCCTTGTTTCTACCTTGTGGTTGTGGACCGTTGCCTGGTGCAGCAGACAGCATTGGGGCCTTCACCCATGTCTGTGTGACAGAGGAAGGACCAATGAAACTGTTGGGGCCTTTGCCGTTAGCCAATGAAAATGTTGGGGCTGTCGCCTATTGCAGCTGAGACTGTGGGGCACCAGCATGCTAGGAGGCGGCCACTAGGACTGTGGGGGCCGTAGCTGGGTGCATTTGATCTAGTTGAGGCTGTCACCCAGTGACCCCGTATGCTAGGAAAGGGTTACTAGGACTGTTGAAGCTGTCACCTGTGTCAGAGAAGACCCTCTAACTAGGAAAGGGACTCTGAAGCACGGTCAGAAGCTGTCTTGCACATTGTAGCTGCTCCACTAACTTACCGCTAGGAGTCACAAAAAAGAAGAACCTGTTACACCAGGAGCTGTGACCGGGTCGTGAGAAGACATGCCTTGGCTCCCAAACTCTTCCGAAGGCCACAGTTGGATAAGACTGGAGCAGGGGAATAGGCCCTTTGGGAGATGTGCATGAGCTTGGCAGGTTAGCACCTGAATAGCTGAAACCTTCAAAGCGAGCACTAGACTTTAATTTGCATTGCTAGCGTGGCAGCACCTGTGGGGTCATCTCCAAGGTTCTGGCAGTGTGGGGGTGGAAAGCAGGGGGAACCAGCAGTGGGAACTCTACCCAGACCAACATTAGGGTGCAAGAGACATTCTGTGTGACTTATTTAGTGTGCTGTGTTTGCATGTAAAATAAATACTGCTTTCTTACCAACAGAAAGTATTGGACTGGACAATGCTGTTCTTCAAGTCACTCGGAGTATTTTGAGTTATGGGCCTTCGCTTTCCTTTCATCTATCGCCCCTGAAGAGCCATGGTCTGCTCAACCTGCACTACCACTGAGAGTCCAGTGCTGAAGTGGTAGTACTTGGCCCAGTTAATTAGGGTCCATAGTAACTGTGGTCTGGGACAGCAGGAGTAAAAGGCCACAACCCCATGTTGGCCCAGTAATTCTTACTTGCCTCTGGGCCTCTGAAAGGGGCTCTGACAGTGACCACCTGCCTGCACCCTGTCGAGCAATTCTCTGACCTTAGCTCACCCAGTGCTATCTTAAGATTGCCACTTAGTGTTACTGGGCATTTGTGATCCCTTTTAAATGATTAGTGTGTATTATTTCCTATTGCCTGTCAGTGAATTGGTAGCTCAGTTCCTCCTCTCTCCTTGTTAAATCCCTTTCTCTTGCTATTCACTTTCTAGTAGAATTATATAGATTTTTCAGAATATGGTGTCTGTTGTCTAACACATAATGGAGCAGCTTTTTGAATGTTGTACATGGGCATGTTACAGCTTATCTACCCATACGTGCATCTTTCTCATTGAGGCAGACTGAGGTCTCCTTGGAATTGCACAAGTCTTTCCTTCTTCCTTGGTAAATACATCTCAATTTTGTATTCATCACACTTTTTTGCCAGGCAACAAACACTGATCTGCTAAGGCCTCATTTAAATTCAGTTTCCCCAAAGTGGTGTATATGGGAACAAGAAACTGGTAAGCCTAAATTTTAAATGTATCCTATCCTATACGTCCTTGGAGGCAAGAGTACTGCTTCTTGTTTGCTGGCCTATCTTTTGTATGCAACCACAGTACTTTTCATTGGAGTTTAATACCCCATTGTGTGGTACAGGAAGCACCAGTTTCTCCTCGATATGCTGTTTTTTTTAATTGGCTATCTTCTCGCATAATAATCTCCAAACTTTGGAATCCAGCACGGAGTTGCTGGTTGCTCCTTCACTCCATCAGTGATAGAATGTTTGGTTAGTTAATTTGAGCGCTTGTCTCGGAAGTCTTGTAGTTCCTGTAAGATAGCCAAATGTTCATGTTGGCTGTAGATGCACATGCTTTGCATACTCCTGCCATCTAGTGTTGGGTCCGGAAGTGTGAAAGTTGTTTTTCTTCAAAGAAGTCTTTCGAGTCACGAGGTAGAGTGACTCCTATTTGTGGTAATGTGCATGGGTATCAACTTCACTGTTAGATTGTTTTCTTCTGCCGTTGGGTCTGGTCATGTATCATTGAGCTCCGGGTCGAAACCATTTTCAGACTCTTTCCATTTGTGATCCACCGCCACCTCCATTAGTATTGTTATTGAACGCGCCTCCACCTTTGCGTTTCGAGATTGGAAAACCATTCCTCATCAAATTGACGCACTCGAACAAAGGCTCTTTGGGCCTCGTCCTTTTGGGCCTGTCTTCATATCCCTTTCGAAGTACCCACCAACCAACCTTCATCAGGTCTGCAACCTCTGTTTGTATCCAGACCACAAAGAACTGAGGACTGAGGCCTGCCAATCATTTTGGTCCAAAAAGACCCTACGAGATTTACAAACTGGCACCGAAATCTGACTTGATTACTTCATTTGAACCAATTCTCACAAGATGCAGGAGAAGCTTGATGCCCGTCAGAGGCAAATTCATAAACAGTCTCACACTGGGTGCATTCTCACTAAGACTGGTGGTTTCCGGGCCTCCTCCATCCAGGCACCAACTTTCTTTTGGAGAGGCCATTGATCTGACAGTGCCGACCAAGAAGAAGAAGACTGACAAGGCTACCGGTCCCTTGCTTCTTCCTACACCATCTTCTCCTCCACCCCGAGCACCACCTCTCCCACATCCACCATCTTCACCCTCTTCCCTCATTCTCAGGGTTATCCATTAGACATCACACCTCAGGGGTCAATTCTTTCACTGGGGCATGTAACAGGAGATTATATATTTGATGCACAACAGCCCTGATCGTTGGTAAGCCTATGACATTGACCCCCAGGTAGTCCCTGCTAGGCCGTCTACTCCTGATGATAGCACCTTCTGTCAGGAGCAGAGCTGCAACATACCATTAGGTATCACTCCATAAATAACCCATAGAGAAGCATTTTCTGTTCGAAACCCTTTCCCCAACACAATATCTCCCTATGCTCAGTGGTATGTTGAGACGTACGCATTATATTTTTCAAGATCCTGTGCGAGCCCGCATCATCACGCCTCTATATGTCATTAAAAAATGTAAGGCCTCACCTTCTGACCCTATGTATATCAGAGGAAAAATTCCACTTGTCTCTTCGGTTGTCTCCAGTGCCATAAATGGGCTAATTCCCAGGCTGACAGTGAAGCTCCACCTCTGGATAAGGAAAGTAAGCTTATTTGTGCTTCTGGCAAACGAGTTGCAGCGCAGTCTGCCAGTCACTAGTGTACTGCTAATACCATGGAATTATTAGCCAGATATGTTCGTGCCCAATCGGTTACAACTCTTCCAACACCTCCCAGAGAAACATAGAAAGAGAGGGCAGGATATTGTAGCTGAGGGACAGCTAATTTACAATACTTCAGTTATATGCGTCCTAGACTCTGCGGACACTGCTGCCAGGGGGAATGAATACCAGTGTTTTGTATCACCGCCATGCCTGGCTGTGCATATCTGGCTTTAAGCCAGAAGTACAACAGAGTCCATTGAATGTTCCCTTTGATAAGGAACACCTTTTTGGCCCTCAGTTTGACCAGGCTCTGGAGATAATGAAAAAAGATACTGAGGTTGCAAAGTCCATGAGTGCACTACAAACACCAAGTCCCCATGCTCTTTACGCCGCTCCTCCTTTAAGGCAAGCTCCAAAACAACCTCTTCAGATGCCTCATCTTCATACCACTGAGGACAGTCATCAGTCCTCTCTCTGAGGCTACTACAGGGGCACATACAAGGGCAACAATACAAAGGGTAGAGGCAAAGGTGCTTCCTACGTGGTGCTGCACCCACCACAAAGCAGTGACTCCCTTCTCCTTCCCCTGATCATTCCACACCTTTGGAGGGACGATTGTAAAAGTTCCTACCCACTTGGTGATTCATAACATCGGATCAGTAGATGTTGGACATTCCACCTCACACTCTGACACTCTCCGGAACTCCTAACACTGCTCAAGCAGGAAGTTCAGGCTCTTTTAGTCAAAGGAGCTTCAGAACCCATCCCTTTACAACATGAAGGGTCAGTAGTGTACTCCCTAAACTTCTTAATCCCTTAAAAGGACGGATCCTTATGGCCAATCTTAGATCTATGACCAAAAAATCATTACACCCTGTTAGAGCCTTTCCATATGGTCACCTTCCAAGAAGTAATCCCACTCCTCCAACAAGGCAGTTTTCTCTCAGCACTATATTTAAAGGGCGCCTATTTTCACATTCCCATACACTCAGCACATCGCAAATACCTCAGATTTATGATAGCAGGCAACCATAACCAGTTCAAAGTCCTTCCATTCGGGGTTACTACCGCATCTTGAGTATTTACAATATGCCTAACAGTGGTAGCATCAAATTGGCGCAGACAAAACATTGATGTTTCCCCTTATCTAGACTTGCTCATCAAAGCCAGCACTCTACAACTGTGTGTCCAACACACACAGATTACCATAGATTTACTAAATCAACTAGGCTTCACCGTCAATTTCCAAAAATCTCATCTTCAGCTTCTACAGACTCAACAGTATCTAGAGGATACTGTAAACACAGGGATGGGGTTAGCCTGTCCCAATGTAGCACGAATACACAACTTTCAGACGCCAATACCGTGCTTCACAAGCCAATCTACAAGTCACAGTCAGAACTGTCATGAGACTCCTGGGTATGATGGCCTTGTTCATCGCCATAGTGCTGAACGCGCGACTAAGCATGCATCTGTTGCAGGAATGTCTTGCACAACAATTGTCTCAGTCACAGGGTCAGGTGGAAGATATAGGCCCTCATTTTGACCCTGGCAGTCATTTGACCGCCAGGGTAAATGTGACAGTCTCACTGCCAACAGGCCGGCGGCGCAGACCCCCACATTACGAGTGTGGCGGGTTGGCCTCTGCCAGCCCGCCACATCTCCACTCATACCGCCATGGAGGTCGGAACTGCCGGGCCGGAGATCATCATCTCCGACCCAGCGGTCCACAGAAGACTGCCGGCCGTATTAGGAGCCGCCTTTCCACCATGGTTTCAGTGGCGGTAGCACCGCCACAAAAACCATGGCGGAAAGGCTCCGGTGACACGGAATTTCTTCCCTGTCACCGGTATACGACTCCCCCACCACCCCCAGCAAGCACTACACCCCCTCCCCCATCTCCAACACCCTCTCCAGACACAGCACCCCCCAACCCTCACCCCTTCAGACACAGCGCCCCCTCCCCTGCCCCCTTCAGCCACAGCACCCCCTCCAGACACAGCGCCCCTCTCTCTCACTCGCACCACGCATACACCCATTCACCTACACTTACATACATACATTCACTCACACACATACACACATGCATTCACTTCAGCATTCATACACTCATTCACATCAGCATTCATAAACGCATTCCCTTCAATATTCATACACCTATTCAAGCATGCATGCTCACACCCATTCAAACATGCATACGCACAAGCATACAAACACGCATTCACAACAACATTCATACACGCATTCACTCACACTCATACAAACTTGCATACACACATTCATGCACACATGCAGACACCACACACTCACACACACAACTCCCCCCCACCCCCCTCCCCTGGCGATCACCTTACCTGTTCCCGGGAGAAGGTAGTCCGGCAGGGAACGGGAAGGAGCGCTTCCACCGCCAGCAGGACACCGCCAAGCCGTATTATGGCCCATAATACGGCGGGTGGTGTTCTACTGGCAGGGCGGGGCCAGTGGTGGAACCGCCAGAGCGCCGCCGCCCACAAGCACGACTACTGCTGGATTTCCAACCAAAGTGTGGCGGAAATCCGGCAGTACCCGTGATATGGTGGGCAGAAGACCGCCAAAGTCGCAATGAGTGCCATAGTGTTAATAGCTGCACTCATTGATCTCTGCAGTGGTGGAATTAAAACAACCTGTTGAAAGAGTGGCCTTTCCTCGACCCTGTTCCCCAAACCATACTAACAATCTACACATCACAGACTGGGTGGGATGCTCATCTACAGGATCTCACAGTCCAAGGTCTCTGCAATGCCAAATATCCACATCAACTACCTAGATCTTCTGTCTGTTCACCCAGCGTTAAAAGCATTCACTCATCACCTCATCAGCAGGGTTGTCTATCGGAACAGACAACCATGTACTATTTACTAAAGCAGGGAGTGACACATTCTCTACAGTTATCCCGCCTATCGCAGACAATGGCATTGGATTCTCTGTTACAACATCCATCTGTTAGCAGAACATCTTCCGGGAACACACAACAATTTTGCTGACCTTCTCAGCAGGATGCGGCAACAAGTCCATGAGGGGAAACTCCACCCATGAGTCCTACTACCCTACTTTCAAAAGCGGGGGTTTCCAGACATAGATCTGTTTGCAACAGCGGACAATGCAAAATGCCCAAACTTTGCTTCCAGGTTCCCACACCCCCGATCCAAAGGCAATGCTCTATGGGTGAACTGGTCAGGGATATATGCCTGTGCTTTTCCGCATCTCCCTCTACTTCCCTTTCTGGTTCGTAAGTTCAGGCAAACATCTTGCACACAGTGGCTGCCACATGGTCCCGACATCCCTGGTTCACAGCCTTTCTTGGACTATCAGTAGTTCATCACGAGAAGCTTCCCCTTTACCCGTACCTTCTCACTCAAAACCATGGACAAATCAGGCACCCAAATCCCAAGGAACTGATTCTAGCAATTGGGCTCCTGAGGTCACAGAGTATGGTTATTTCACTCTTCCAACTGACTGTGTGGCGACCCTTGAAGAAGCATGCAAACCCACTATTAAAGCATATTGTGCAGCTGAATGGAAGAGTACAGTCATCATAACAGTATGTATCCATTTACTGCAACAACGCAAAGCATTGTTTGTTACCCACTAAATCTACAACACTCTGGCCTTGCATTCACATTCATGCTCTTACAGTTTACAGTGGTTGTTACCTACCTTCAAAACAGACATCTGTTATTAAAGCCTTTCTGCAAGGTCTTAAAAGAATAATTTTACTGCAGGTTCCACCAGCACCTGCATGGAATCTTAACATTGTTCCCACAAGACTTATGGGTCCTCCATTTGAACCACTACACAATTGTTCCCTCCAATTTCTATCTTGGAAAGTAGCGTTTCTCACTGCAAACACTTCATTCATTGTATATGTTCCCACAAAGACTTGCAGATCTTTAATAACAGTTCAGACTTCAGCCGATCGATGTGGCCACACCTATAGGAATCCAGAACATGAATGCACAGCTAGTAAAATAAATTTAAAGGACCCTTCAGAATTTAAGTGCCCACAATGGTCTAAATATCCACACTGAATGGGTTTATTGGTAGCTAAGGCCTTCATTATGACATAGGCGGTAAATGGCGCCACGGCCCCACAAGACCGTTGCCGTGGCTACCTACTGTCCGCAATATTATGACCAAAGCTGGAATTCCGCCATAAAGGTGGCAGAATTCTGGCTATGGTCATGGCGGCAGTCTGCGGTAATGTGGTGCTGCAGCACCACACCAGTAGACCGCCGCCGACCGTATCATGATCCATGATACAGTCTGGCGGTGCTCTGCTGGTGGACGCTGCTGCTGGCAGCAGCGGCACGTCCCGTCTCCTGCCGGAGGACCCCCTGCAAGCAAGTAAGTCGAGTGCTCCGACAGGGGAGGGGGGTGTGGGGGTGTTGTGTGTGTATGTTTCTGTGTGCGTGCATGTGGGTGTGGTGCGTTTGGAATGCGTATGTGCATGAATGGATGTGAGTGTGCATGTATGTAGTGATGTGTGAATGCGCGTGTGCGTGTATGTATGTCAGTGTGTGGATGTGTGTGTGCATAGATGTATGCATGCGTGGGTGAATATAGGTATGCGTATGTGTATGCGTGTGTATGTCTGTGCGTGTAGGTGTGTGTATGTTGGGGGTGTCGGAATGGGAAGGGAGGGAGGGTGGAGGAGGGCACTGGGGAGGGGGTGGGGGAGACCCCTATCAGTGCTAGGGAAGGAATTCCCTGGCAGTACCGCCAGCCTGTAACACCGACCACCGGGGTCATAATGACCCCCTAAGTGTCTGTGGTGGACGTTCAGTAGTAGAACTTTTAAATTGATGGGAAATGTCACAACTAAAGATATAGGCCCTCATTACAACCCTGGCGGTCGGTGATAAAGTGGCAATAATACCGCCAACAAGCTGGCGGTAAATACCCCCAAATTATGACCTTGGCAGAAAGAGCTCGGACAGACAGACACTTTACCACACCGACCACCAGGGCAGAAACAACAGGCACCACAGCGGTAGCCACCTACAGCCAAGCGGAAGTCAATGTTCCGCCCACCATATTATGACACATTAATCCGCCACCTTTTCCGGCGCAGTACCAATGACATCAAAAGCCTGGCGTAAACACTGCACAGAAGGGAAACGACTCACCTGTGGAAACTCTGGGAAGAACCACGCTGCCATGGAGCCTGAACTGCAGATATTCCCAATGCTGTTCTACGTCCTGCTCCACCACGAACACCGAAGACGGCAAAGATGACCACGGTGAGTAGAGCCACCTAGCACACAAGGGGGGGGGAAGAGAGTGACACACCTACGCACACCATACACACAATCAGCTGCAGTACTAAAACATATACACCCCGTATCTCTCAGGAAAAATGCAAGGACAACACAAATAGATAAAAGTGAGTGTAATAAGATAAATAAAGTAGTAATACGTGCATCCAATCTAAAAGTATATACATATGTTCGATGGCATGTGTAGCTGCAGATACACATGCTATGCATTATCCTGCCATCTAGTGTTGGGTTCGGAGTGTTAAAAGTTGTTTTTCTTTGAAGAAGTCTTTTCGAGTCACGAGATCGAGGGACTCCTCCCTTTCGGCTCCATTGCGCATGGGCGTCGACTCCACCTTAGATTGTTTTCTTTCCGCCATCGGGTTCGGACGTGTTCCTCTTCGCTCCGTATTTCGAATCGGGAAAGTTAGCTAAATATTGAAAATTTGACGGTATTGTTCGCGCTCGGTACCGGTTTTAGTGTTAACGTATCAACACCGA
Organism: Pleurodeles waltl; assembly: GCF_031143425.1. Taxonomy (NCBI): domain Eukaryota; kingdom Metazoa; phylum Chordata; class Amphibia; order Caudata; family Salamandridae; genus Pleurodeles; species Pleurodeles waltl. The sequence goes on from NC_090445.1 coordinate 221,135,433, forward strand.
TAGTAGAAGCGCTCCGGCGGCCCTTCGGGGCTTCCGCTTTTCAGCGGGCCTGGTCGGCCCGACCGCATCCATCAACAAAGCTAATGGACCGGACCCCCTTCTGCTTCTGTCCGAAGTGCCACTCGAAGTATCCTTATACAGACGAACACTTGGGTGGTCATTCCGACCTAGGCGGGCGGCGGTTGCCGCCCGCCCGTCGGAAGCCGCCTGAATACCGCCCCGCGGTCAATAGACCGCGAGGGGTATTCTGACTTTCCCGCTGGGCCGGCGGGCGATCTGATTCAGATCGCCCGCCGGCCCAGCGGGAAAGCACCTTCCACAAGGAAGCCGGCTCGGAATCGAGCCGGCGGAGTGGAAGGCGTGCGACGGGTGCAGCAGCACCCGTCGCGCTTTTCAGTGTCTGCATCGCAGACACTGAAAAGCCTAGTTGGGCCCTGTTAGGGGGCCCCTGCAGTGCCCATGCCATGGGCATGGGCACTGCAGGGGCCCCCAGGGGCCCCCAGACGCCCGTTCCCGCCGGCCAGGTTCTGGCGGTAAGAACCGCCAGAGCCAGGCCGGCGGGAAGGGGGTCGGAATCCCCATGGCGGCGCAGCATGCTGCGCCACCATGGAGGATTCCCCAGGGCAGTGGGAAACTGGCGGGAGACCGCCAGTTTTCCCTGTAACACCGCGGTCAGAATGCCCTTAGGGGCACCGCCGGCCTGTCGGCGGTGCTCCCGCGCCCGTTGGCCCTGGCGGATTGTATCCGCCAGGGTCAGAATGAGGGCCTTGGTCTGTAATCTGTGTCTATCACCGGAACACAGGGAGGATACTTGTGAGGCCTGACGGGAGTTTCGATCAAAAAAGACCCTAAATCATCGAAGAGCCAGAAGACTACAAATGGCGTCGACACCGAGAGAACAACTCGACGTCGAGGAGGAGGAAAAAATTTCCATCCAGGGGATGGACTCAGACGATTCTGAAAGTGAGCGACCCACGACGATGCAGAAAACAGTGAGTAAAACTGCCCCGTCCAAGACTCACACAAAGATCGTTAAGGCCAAGGGGATGCCACCGCCAGCAGGCCATGGCTTAACCCATCGAAAAGAAGGTGACCACACACCGGCACCAAAAAAGGCCAAGGAATTGCCGAAGAGATTCAGGCTCCGAACGATCTCGGCACCGAGAGTTCGACTCACCCATGGTGAGAAAAGTAATGTCGGAACCGAAAAAGACTTTATCGGAAGTATCGGTACCGAAAAAAGCAGCTCCGGAGCCGAAAAGAAGCTCTTACATAGAAGAGCAAGGACTTTCCAGCCAAATGCATAAACACAGATTTGAGCAGAAAATAAGTATGGGGGAACCAGACCATACCCAAAGGAGGTTGCGTATCCAGAAAGAGACTGGAAAAAATACAAACTCTTCCTCCAATTAAAACCAAAAGAAAGCTGGCATTTCATGAGTCAGAAATGCAGCCGAAGGCAAAGGTGGCAAGAGATAAAACCCCACCACCAAGGTTTTCGCCACAACCTTCCCCACTACACTCACCACAGCTGTCCCCGGTAACAACACCTCCAATGCAATCACCTACTCATACAGGGATGACACAGGATGGTCCGGATGCATGGGACTTATATGATGCTCCTGTATCAGACAACAGCCCAGATTGTTACCCAACAAGGCCGTCACCTCCAGAGGACAGTACTGCATATATGCAGGTAATATCAAGGGCAGCTACGTTTCACAATGTAGCAATGCATTCAGAGCCAAAAGAGGATGATTTCCTATTCAACACCTTGGCATCTACCCACACTTCATACCAGAGTCTGCCAATAATCCTGGGCATGCTCATGCACGCAAAACAGGTCTTCCAAGACCCAGTCAAAGGAAGGGCTATCACGCCTAGGGTGGAGAAAAAATACAAGCCTCCCCCAACGGACCCTGTGTTTATAACACAGCAACTTACACCAGACTCGGTGGTTGTAGGAGCAGCAAGAAAGAGGGCAAACTCTCAATCGCCAGGAGACGCACCACCGCCTGACAAAGAGAGTAGGAAGTTTGATGCAGCGGGCAAACGTGTGGCAGCACAGGCAGCCAATCAATGGCGAATCGCAAACTCACAAGCCCTGCTGGCTCGCTACGACAGGACACACTGGGACAAGATGCAACACATTATGCAGCACTTGCCCAAAGAACACCAAAAACGTGCCCAACAAGTTGTGGAAGAAGGAAAAGCAATATCCAACAACCAAATAAAGTCTGCATTGGACTCGGCAGACACAGCAGCACGAACAGTCAACACTGCGGTAACCATGGTTACGAAGCTCGGGATTCAAGACAGAAATCCAGCAAGATGTGTTAAACATGCCTTTTAACCAGGAACAATTGTTTGGGCCGGAAGTGGACACAGCAATTGAAAAATTAAAGAAGGACACAGACACGGCCAAAGCCATGGGCACCGTCTACTCCCCACAGAGCAGAGGCACATTTAGAAAGCCACAATTTAGAGGGGGGTTTTGAATGCAAACACCAGAGCCTTCCACCTCGCAAACCAGACCTACCTATCAGGGACAATACCAGAGAGGAGGGTTTCGTGGCTCATACAGAGGTGGACAATTCCCAAAAGGGAGGGGAAAATCCCAAACACCTAAGACAAGTCAAACCAAACAGTGACTTCAATGTCACAAAACCCCAACACTCAACACCAGTGGGGGGGGGACTTACCACATATTACCAAAACTGGACACACATAACTACGGACGCATGGGTCCTAGCCATTATCCAACATGGTTATTGCATACAATTCATAAATTTCCCGCCAGATGTGCCCCCAAGGGCACACAATATGTCCAAACAACACTTAGACCTATTACAACTAGAGGTCCAAGCATTATTACAAAAACAAGCAATAGAGTTAGTACCCAAACATCAGAAAGGAACAGGTGTCTACTCACTATATTTCCTAATTCCAAAAAAGGACAAAACGTTAAGACCTATATTAGACCTCAGAACACTGAATCTCTTCAAGTCAGATCACTTTCACATGGTAACACTTCAAGACGTGGTTCCCTTACTAAAAAAAGAGGACTACATGTCAACGTTAGATCTCAAGGATGCCTACTTTCACATACCCATTCATCCTTCCCACAGAAAATACTTAAGGTTTGTAATAGACAGCATACACTATCAATTCAAAGTGTTACAGTTCAGGGTAACAGCAGCCCCAAGAGTATTCACAAATGCCTTGCAGTAGTAGCCGTTCACATAAGGAGACAGAACATGCACGTATTCCCATACTTAGACGAGTGGCTAATAAAAACCAGCACTCAACAACAGTGTCTTCTTCACACGCAATACGTTATAGAAACTCTACACAAATTAGGATTTTCTATAAATTACCAGAAATCACATCTGCAGCCATCCCAAATACAACAATACTTGGGAGCAACACTCAACACACAAAAAGCGATTGCCACTCCAAGTCCACAAAGGGTACAAGCGTTCCAAAATATAACAGCAAACATACAGCCAAACCAACACTACCAAGTAAGGTTTGTAATGAAACTTCTAGGCATGATGTCTTCATGCATAGCCATTGTCCCAAACGCGAGATTACACATGCGGCCTTTACAACAGTGCCTAGCAAAACAATGGACACAGGCACAGGGTCAACTCCAAGATCTAGTGTTGATGGACCGCCAAACACACTTTTCGCTTCAATGGTGGAACCCTATAAATTTAAACAAGGGGCGGCCATTCCAGGACCCAGTGCCTCAAGATGTGATCACAACAGATGCTTCCATGATGGGGTGGGGAGCACACCTCAACAAGCACAGCATACAGGGACAATGGGACGATCAACAAAAACAACTCCACATAAATCATTTAGAACTGTTGGCAGTGTTTCTAGCATTAAAAGCATTTCAACCACTAATAGTCCACAAACACGTTTGTGTCAAAACCGACAACATGACAACAATGTATTATCTCAACAAACAAGGAGGGACACACTCATCACAACTGTATCTCTTAGCCCAAAAAATTTGGCATTGGGCAATTCACAATCACATTCGCCTAATAGCACAATACATCCCAGACATTCAGAACCAGTTGGCCGACCATCTCAGTCGAGATCACCAGCAAACACACGAATGGGAAATTCATCCCCAGATCTCACAGGATTACTTCCTACGCTGGGGAACACCAAAAATAGACCTATTCGCAACAAAAGAAAACGCAAAATGCCAAAACTTCGCATCCAGGTACCTACACCCTCAATCCAAGGGCAATGCGTTATGAATCAGTTGGTCAGGGATATTTGCTTACGCTTTTCCCCCTCTCCCAATCATTCCCTATCTGATAAACAAACTAAGTCAAAACAAACTCAAACTAATTCTCATAGCACCAACTTGGGCTCGCCAACCATGGTACACAACACTGCTGGACCTCTCTCTAGTACATCACATCAAATTACCAAACAGGCCAGATCTGTTAACTCAACACAAACAACAGATCAGACACCCGAATCCAGCATCGCTCAATTAGTAATCTGGCTCCTGAAGTCCTAGAATTTGGGCACTTAGACCTTACACCAGAATGTATGGAGGTCATTAAACAAGCTAGAAAACCTACTACAAGACATTGTTACGCAAACAAATGGAAAAGATTTGTTCATTACTGCCACAATAATCAAATTCAACCACTACATGCTTCCGCAAAGGACACTGTAAGCTACTTATTACACTTACAAAAGTCTAAGCCAGCATTCTCTTCAATTAAAATACATCTCATAGCAATATCTGCCTATCTGCAGATTACACATTCAACATCACTTTTTAGAATCCCAGTCATCAAAGCATTTATGGAGGGATTAAAAAGAATCATACCCCGAGAACACCACCAGTACCTTCGTGGAACCTTAACATTGTATTAACACGACTCATGGGACCACCATTTGAACCCATGCACTCTTGTGAAATGCAATACTTAACTTGGAAAGTAGCCTTTCTATTAGCTATCACATCACTTAGAAGAGTAAGTGAGATACAAGCATTTACTATACAAGAACCCTTTATACAAATACATAAACATAAAGTGGTTCTCCGTACAGATCCCAAATTCCTACCAAAGGTTATATCACCATTCCACCTAAACCAAACAGTGCAACTCCCACTCTTCTTTCCATAGCCAGACTCAGTAGCCGAAAGAGCCTTACATACATTAGACATAAAAAGAGCATTAATGTATTACATTGACAGAACAAAACAATTTCGTAAAACAAAACAATTGTTAGTAGCCTTTCCAAAAATCTCATGCAGGTAATCCTATATCCAAACAAGGCATTGCCAGATGGATAGTTAAATGTATTCAAACTTGCTATATTAAAGCAAAAAGAGATTTACCTACTGCACCAAGAGCACATTCCACTAGGGAGAAAGGCGCCCAATGGCTTTTCTGGGAAATATACCTATGACAGAAATTAGTAAGGCAGCCACCTGGTCTATGCTACATACATTCACGAAACACTACTGTGTAGATGTGTTAAGAAACCAACAAGCCACAGTAGGACAAGCTGTATTAAGAACATTATTTCAGACAACTTCAACTCCTACAGGCTAAGCCACCGCTTTTGGGGAGATCACTGCTTATTAGTCTATGCACAGCATGTGTATCTGCAGCTACACATGCCATCAAACGGAAAATGTCACTTACCCAGTGTACATCTGTTCGTGGCATGAGACGCTGCAGATTCACATGCGCCCTCCCACCTCCCCGGGAGCCTGTAGGCGTTAAAAGTTGGATAAAAACTGTAAATTTGTAAATAAATATTATTTTAATACACATTATGTACATACATACCTACTCCATTGCATGGGCACATTTAGTATATTCACAACTCCTACCTCACCCTCTGCGGGGAAAACAATCTAAGATGGAGTCGACGCCCATGCGCAATGGAGCCGAAAGGGAGGAGTCCCTCGATCTCGTGACTCGAAAAGACTTCTTCGAAGAAAAACAACTTGTAACACTCCGAGCCCAACACTAGATGGCAGGATAATGCACAGCATGTGAATCTGCAGCGTCTCATGCCACGAACAGATGCACACTGGGTAAGTGACATTTGCCTTACAAATCAAGGGACACTGCCCAGTCTTTAACGTTCGTGGGCCACAGGGCCACAACACAAAGTCCAAGGCCCCACTTAACTCCTGCAACAACACGGAGAGAACACTGCAGGGGCATCAGTTGGAAAATAGGCAGGCACCTCAGGGGGACAGGGAACGGGGCGCGGGGCACCTCATCCGGCAGATGGAACAACACCACTGGTCCTGGTGGGGGCAGCATCCCTGTGCGCTGTCCTGGGAAGTGCAAGGCCACAGTCTCTCGAGTGGATGACTTCTCCACTGGTTCTGGAGGGGGCATCGTGCTCTGTGATCTTCATCCTGGGGAGGATGGGGTGAGTGGATGGCTTCTCCACTGGTTCTGGAGGGGGCCCTGTGATGCAGGTCTTAGGGAGTGCAAGGTCACAGTCTCTCAGCTGGGTGTCAATCCCACAGGATTTGCAGGGGCAGCCCACACAACAGCCTATGGACGCAGGACTACACACTGTCCACCGGCGGTGATGGCTGCTCAGTGGTGGTGATGTTGATGTTGATGTTGCCGCTGGTGGTGGGGGGAAGCTCCTGCCCATCCCCTGCAGCCTCGGACGGCTGCCCACTGCTGCTGGTGGTGCTGCTGCTGGTGGTTGTGGGGGGAAGCTCCTGCCCATCCCCTGCAGCCTTGGATGGCTACACCACCATGGTTGGTGGTGGGGGCTCCGACTGAGTCCCAACACCAGGCCCCTTGTCCTTTCTGCCTGTGAGTGCAGGCCCCTTGCCCTTCCTGGCAGCAGCTGGTGAGGGCTCCTTGCGATTGTACGACGAAACAACGACTTCAAAAACAACTACTGCCTTAACAACGAGGTCGGAACACCGACCTCGTTGCTACTACTAATGATTTTACCACGAATGCCTTAACAACGATATTTTGTTGTAAAGGCATTCCTGATAAAATCATTAGCAATAGGCACCATTCACCCTACACCCCTCACCCCACCCCCCCAACTCCACCCCAAAACCAAAAACGCCCCACCCCCCCAACCCACCCTAAAACCTAAAACCCCCTAACCCCCCACCCACTCCCCAAAACCAAAAACGCCCCACCCCCCCAACCCCACCCTAAAACCTAAAACCCCCTGACCCCCCACCCACTCCCCAAAACAAAAATGCCCCACCCCCCCAACCCCACCCTAAAACCTAAAACCCCCTGACCCCCCACCCACTCCCCAAAACCAAAAACGCCCCAACCTAAAACCCCCTGACCCCCCACCCCCTCCCCAAAACCTAAACCCACCACTTACCTTCGCCAACTCCCTTCTTTGTACCTTAACCACGCATGTTCGTTGTTCAGAACATACGTAGTTAAGGCACAAAAAACCAGAGTTGTGGTTAAAAAAAGCGTTGTTGCGCTTTCGTTAACCACGACTTTCGGGAAAAAAAAGTCGGAAAAAAGGATGTTTCCCCTCCTTGCTCCTCTTGGCAGCAGTTGAGGATGGCTCCTTGCTCCTCTTGGCAGAAGCTGGGGATAGCTCCTTGCTCCTCTACACAGCAGCTGGGGGTCGCACCTTTACCTTCACGGTAGCAGCTGGGGGTCGCACCTTTACCTTCACAGTAGCAGCTGGGGGTGGCACCTTGACCTTCCTGGCAGTACTTGGGGCAGGCGCTCTTTCCGTGTGGCTACCTGGTGCCCGGGATCCCTTCCCACCACGAGTTGCTGGGGACTCTACTGGGCCCATGGACTGGGTTGCAGACGTGCATGGGCTGGATGCTGTTGTGAGGTGGATGGCTGTTGGGTGCCTGAGTGCTTGGGTTTGTGTACTTTGGGAGGAAGGGACACAGACACAGTGGGAGAGGACACGGGACCTGTGCATGGCTGTTTGGGTGGTGACTGCCAGTGAGCTGTGTGTTCTGATAGGTGTGCTGGTGATGGAGGTAGTGGATGAGGATGTAGTGCATGCAGGTGTGAGTGTCGATACAACTGGGAGGGAGGTGGAGGAGGAGGGGGCCACAGTGGAGGCAGTGGATGTTGGTATGTCTGCATCTGGATGGTGTGTGTGTGAGTGCCTGTGGGATGATGTGTGGTGCATGTGTTTGCCTGTGCCACTTTTGTGTGCTGTTTTGTGTGCATGCTCGTCTGCCTGTGTGTTTGGGATAGGTTGGGGTTGAGGGGAATAGGATTGGGTAGAGGAGGTTGGAGGGGGGAGGGTGGAAACAGGGTCAATGGCTGTCATCAGAGAGGAGGCCAGAGGCTGGATTGATCTCTGTTGGGCTGCCAAGCCAGTGTGAATGCCCTCCAGAAATGCATTGGACTGTTGCATTTGGGCTGCCAGCCCCTGGATGGCATTCAGTATGGTTGACTGCCCAACAGAGATGGATCTCAGGAGGTTAATAGCCTCCTCACTCAGGGCAGCAGTGCTAACTGGGGCAGGGCCTGAGGTGCCTGGGTCAAGGAGATGCCCACCCTTCTGGGTGAGCGGGCATGGGCAACTCGCTGAGGGGCTGCTGGAAGGGCGGTACAGGGGATAGCGGCTGTAGCTGGGGTGGGCACAGAGGTTTCTGCCACCACCAGGGAGCTTCCATTGGAGGAGGTATCCGTGTCCGAACTGTCCGCTCCAGTCTCCGCTGTGATGCTCCCCTCGCCTTCCGTCCTACTGGTGCCCTCAACGTCGGTGGACTGTGCCTCCTCGATCATTTGGGATGCAGCTACCTCCGTCGCCGGTGCCTCTGCTCCTCTGCCAGATGATGCTAATGCGCATATGGACAGGATGACAAAACAAGAAAGGGTGGGGAAAGATACAAAGGATACACTTGGTCAATGGCAGCACCAACACCACTGTTGTCTTACACAGCACCCAAAACACAGGGAACAGCCCTACGCACTATGCAATACACTACCAGTAACAATGCTAGTCACCAGGGCATGGGAAGGGACACATACCGCACACTGCAGCATACCTGGGATCCTCACAGCCCTGCCCAGTAGTGGATTTCTACTAGCTAGGTTGGAGAAATATCACATCAGAACTCTGCCCAAGATGGGACCTATACTGCAATGTCAGCTGTGGCCTAGGGGCACCCACAGGCACACTTCCCCCACCCGGATACCACCTCACCAGACGTAAGTAGTAATGCTGGGCACTGTACTCACCCCATTGTTGCTGCTGTGATGCCCCCAAACACCCATCCAGCTCTGGATAGGCCACCGCCAGTATGCAGGCCATCAGGGGCGTCAGGGTTCGACGGGCTCCCCTTCCTCGTTGGGAGGCCATCCCCAGCTGGGCCTCTGTTGTCTTCCGTGCCCAGCGTCTCGGGTCCTCCCACAGTGGGTGCTCCGCCTGCCGTAGACCCTCATGTCCTTGGCGATGGCACCCCATATACCCTTCTTTTGATGGGTGCTGACCTGCAGAGGAAATATACACAGGGAAATGTATTATTTAGACCGTCCTGCCTGTTATACTCATGGCGCACCATAGCCCTCCCATCCCTTATGCACAGACTTGGCCCAGCATACATGCTGCACGGTGCTCAGGGCCCATCCACCAACCCCCCTGCACGAGGCCTTCACACACACCACTCCATCGATTCGTGCCCCATGCATCGTGCTCACAGTGTACTCACCTGTTGGTCTGGAGGCCCATACAGCAGTCCGTACTGGGGTAGGACCCCATCCACTAGTCTCTCCAACTCCGCCGTGGTGAAGGCAGGGACCCTTTCCACAGTCACACAGGCCATGGTAGGTTCCAGACACAGGTCACAGCAGCACTTGCAGTGTAGGCCCTCTCCTGTTGAAGGTCAGGTAGCAAGTGAGTGAACAGATGACAGAAAATGGTGGTGACGTCCGGGGCGGTGCATACCATCACCGCCAGCATACATCACCATTGGCCATTATTCCCCATAGGGCCCAATAATAACCAATGAGGAGTTGCACGGTGGTTCCCGACCGCCTCCCACAACGGTGCACAATGACAGCGGAATCACCTCACATCCACCTGTCCCTCCATACAGGACAGGCGGACCCCATTTCGGGGTAGACCACGGATCATTACTGCATCACAGATTACAATTGTACATTCAAGACATATGCCACTAATACGTTAAAAATTCACATAATTAATTGAACTAGTGACTACAAAGTGCCGATTATGACCGGCTCATCACTCTTTTGCCCCATAGATTGCAACCGCTGCGGTTGAATAATAGATGGAGACATCCCCCGTGTACACACCCCTGGTGGACTTGGCAACAATGGAGGACAGGCACATTACCCTCACCTACAGACTTGACAGGGCCACAATCACGGAGCTGTGTGCCCAATTGGAGCCTGACCTGATATCTGGTATCCGTCACCCCACTGGGATCCCCCCTCTTGTGCAAGTGCTATCAGTGCTCCATTTCTTGGCAACTGGTTCTTTCCAACTGACAGTGGGCTTGGCAGCAGGAATGTCACAGCCAATGTTCTCAATAGTGCTGACCAGAGTGTGGTCTGCCCTGATTAAACACATGTGCAGCTACATTGTTTGCCCCCAAGTGGAGGATTTGGCCACAGTGAAGGCTGTCTTGTATGCAATGGGACATATCCCGATTGATGGAACACATATTGTATTTGTCCCCCACTCCCCACCCCCGGCAAAATGAACAGGTCTTCAGAAATCGAAAAAGTTTTCACTCGATGAATGTGCAGATGGTGTGTTTGGCGGACTAGTACATCTCCCATGTCAATGCTAAGTATCCAGGCTTGGTGCATGATGGTTTTATCCTGAGGAATAGCAGCATCCCAAATGTGATGGCCCAACTACAAAGCCACAGGGCGTGGTGGTGTTTCCTAAGGGGGAGGCTCTGTGGTGGTGTGGGACTGTGCCTGGGTAACCAACTGTCCAGAGGTCCCTGATGGGCCAGGTTGGTCATCCAGATCCAGTCAAGCCGAGTCACTGTCATCACTGTGGGCCTCTTCTGTGGGGGGACTGGATGTTGCTGGCACCTCTTCTCTGGTGACATTAGCTGGGATACTTGTGGGGATGTATATGCAGTGTTATTCTTTCTGTGTGACATTTTGTGCATGTGTGGGTTGCCCTCTATGGTTGTTATTGCACTGGCAGCTTTTCCTTGTGTGAGTTATGTGGTGGGCTAGGTGATTCTCTAGTGTGCATGCTTTAGAGATAGTTGTCCATGCAGGTCTGTGAGTGGTGTCCATGTGTTGGTGGTGCATCCTGGGGTTGGCATTGGGATGAGTGGGTTATGATGGTGGAGTGTGTGGGAGGTAGTGGAGTGATGGGAGTGAGGGTGAGGGTGGAGGTCTGTGATGGCATGCAGGTAGGTGGGTGATAGTAATAGAGAGTTGACTTACCAGAGTCCAGTCCTTCTGCTACTCCGGCCAGGCCCTCAGGATGCATGATTGCCAAGACTTGCTCCTCCCATGTTGTTAGTTGTGGGGGAGGAGGTGGAGGGTCCACCGCCAGTCCTCTGTACTGCGAACTGGTGTCTTGCTGCAATGGAACGCACCTTCCCCCGTGGGTCGTTCAACCTTTTCCTGACGTCATGCCTTGTTCTGGGGTGCTGTCTCACGGCATTGACCCTGTCCACAATCCTCCGCCATAGCTCCATCTTCCTAGCAATGGATATCTGCTGCACCTGTGATCCAAATAGCTGTGGCTCAGCCCAGATGATTTCCTCCACTGTGATCCTTAGCTCCTTCTCAGAGAATCTGGGGTGTCGTTGTGGTGCAATGGGTGTGGTGTGAGTGGTGTGGGTGAGTGTGTGTAGGGTGATGTGTTGGGGTGTGTGATGTAAGGTGCGTGGGTGGTGTATAGGTGATGGTGGTATGTGGCTCTGGTTGTGTGAGTGCTCTTGCTGTCTCTCTGTTGGCAATGGTTTGTATTCGTAAGGGGTTGTGGGTAATGTGTGTGTGTTTTTTATAGTGGTGTGGGTGTGGTGTGTGTATTGGTGTCAGGTGGGTGTAGTTTCAATTGTCCAATGTGGTGTTGTTTTGTATGTGTGTGTTTTGAGTGCAGCGGTACGTACCGCCAATGGTTTACCACCATTGAATGCCCGCTGTGGTGATTCGTAGGTCATAATGTTTTGGGCGTAGTTCTGTTGGTGTAACTGTGTGGGTTTGGATAACGCCAGTTTATCACTGACCTTTGGTGTGGCGGACTTGTGTCTGTGGCTGAATAGTGATGGATTGGTGTATGTGTGTCATAATATGGTGAATGGATATCCGCCGCGGCGGCTGTATGTTGGCAGCAGTCAGCATGGCGGTAAGTGGGATTTACCGCCAATGTCATGAGGGCCATATTTTTTGGTCTGTTTGTACAGACCATGTCACCAATAGTGCTTCTGAATTAAAGAAACTTTGGCTGCTACACCAGCATGTGCAGGTGCCAAACCTTCGTGTGCAGCTATTATTAGCTCTAGCTTGCTGTCCTGGTTGGGTATCATTTGATCACCCACCCTGAGAATGCGGGCAAAAGGAGTGTTTTGGGCACTTAACAGATAGGAGTATTTTGCTGGATATTTTTTGGTAAATGAGTGCCACTGCAAGAAACAGTGACAGCAGCCATCATGCCATCGTCCACCCTCATTTGAGAATGTGTAATCACAGCTACTGTAGCATTCTGAACAGCAGCTTTTGCGGATTCATCAGCCAGTGAATTCCCTGCAACGTGCACCCCGACACATTGATGACTCAATGAATGAATAACATGAGCCTGTGGCAAACAATCCTTGAGCTGTGCAACCTTTCCTCAAAGCAATCTATTCTTAAAAGTATTCCCCCTTGGAGTCTTTGAATTCAATCAGTCACCAGTAGTGTAAGTTTTCATTATAATACTTAACTAAGTAATATGAATCGCACATGATCAGTGTGCAGAATTCAGGATCCGTATTCTCTTGTGCCAGAATCAATGCCTTTAGTTCAGCCAGATGGGCTGGGCTGTGCAGTCCCCTAAGGACTGTGTCAATGTTCTTGGCTGGAATTTGTCATTTTTCAAAACACCACGCACATCTGCGTAAGCAGTGGAGTATTGGTGGTTTGTTCCTATTGCAGGTTGTGCAGAACCATCAGTATAGATTACATAATCGTACTGTTCAAGAGGCAATATGTCACTTGACACAGGGTATTCTTGTTCATATTGAAGAATTTATTGAGTCTTGAAAGTTAGGTCAAAGGCACGATCTACATCAGAAGCTGTCAGGGAAGTGGCCCACTGTATCCATCTTGGATGTAAGGCTTTCGCATTCAGGACGCTTGCCTTGATTACAACGTCTAGGGCTGGGAGGGGAGTTACGACAATAATGTGCTTCCCATGAGCCAGTGGTCTTTCCTTTATGACATCCATCTAAACTGCAGTCAATATTTTTTCAGTGGATGCAGAAGGCATTTCAGCATTGGATTTGAGGTGCAATGTATATGCAGCAGGGACTGTGTCACCCTCATTGAAGGTGACATAAGTGTAACTAGTGGAACCTTCAATGATGCGTATCACCTAATTTGTTATGTTGACACAAGTGTGTAAGTGTCTGGATGCTAGCTTGTCAGTCTGTAATGCTCTGAGTATTTGTGTGTGTTCAGGTGTCCAAAGGAGTACTGGAAAAATCTGGACGAATTTAGTCATACAGTGGTTTAATCCATTGTGTATAGTCTGGTATGTATGTTTCTTTATGTAGTTTCTTTATGGTGTTTGGTGGCTGCAAAAGAGCACATTTCTGCAGGAAGTGTGGGGCGAGGCTTTTGCCTTCATTGGATATTTCGTATCCTAGAAACAGGACACCAGGAAAAGGAATTTTTGATATTTTGAGAATTGAATTTGTAGGTGTACTCTGCAAATCCCAACACTATACGATCTACTAGCAGTGTCCATCAGATATATATCTTCAACACAGAACAACACCTCTGAATCAAGTTCATGTAAAATTGATGTTTCTCAGCAGCAAACAGTCCAAGATTGTTCTTATACCATTGAGGGAAAACCAACATTGTGAGCCTAGGGGAGAGAACACAGTTAGATCTCTGCTTTCAGGTGCTATATTTAGATAGAAAAAAACATTGGAAATGTTCAAGGTTGTCTTGTATTTTTTACGGACAGTGCTGTTCATTAGAGCCCTACTGTTTTGAGTTTTGAATTGGAAAGGTGCATGTGTGACTGTTTTAATGTCTGAAATCTACAACTATACAATAGGAATTATCTGGATTCATGACTGGAAAAAGAGGATTACTCATAGGAGACATAAAGGGTTCTCTTGCATCCTGGTATTCAAGTTGTGAGAATATTTCACTTACGGAACCCTTTGTTCATGTTTAATAGGGTATTGTGGTTGCACCTGTGGGCTTCAGCGAATGGGTTTCATATGGTAGGGGGGAGGGAACCTTTGTCCAAGGCTACATGATTTCGATACAACATAGGGGCTTTTGCAAGAGCTCAGTCTTTGGCATACATCTGTTTAACTGCTTCCAGAACAAGAACTGAGAAGGACATTAGTATACTATCTTCTACTTGTGGGACTTTCCTAACAAATTCAGGTGGCCATTCTACTTCAGCCAAGGGAATGTCATAACTGTATGTTAATTGTTTCCAGAAAATCACTTTAATAGTACTCAGTATATTGCCTTCCTTTTGAATGTCTAATTCATATAGTCTGCTTGGAGGATCCTCCCACTGATCTGGTGTTTCAACTTGTACAAATGTACTAGTTTCTTTCAAAACCAGAAACTCTTGGTGAACTATTGTGACCTCTGCTGTGTTGTCTAGCAGTGTCAGTGCCCAGGTCTAGTTCAGATGGAGTGTTCTCAGTATGTGTGGCAAATTTAACAAGGAATACCTGCCACCTTCTTCTTGAGTTGGAGTTTTTTTTTTTGCGAAAGTTTCTTTTCCTTTTTTTGATGATGTCAGATGAGCATTGAGAGTCCATTTTTGGTTTCACATACTCTTCATGCCTGCTTCCTCTATCAGAACGTTTGTGTAGTGAATCCTGAAATGAACTAGAAGGACATGTATCCGTATACTAATATCTATCAGGCTGTTTAAGTGTATCAATGTTTCTCAGTGTGCTCCGATTGTGGAGATCCACTACATGTTTTCGTTTTGTCTTTTGATTGTGTATTCTAACGTTTTTTAGAGGACTCTGGTGTCTATTTAGAAACTTTTTGGTCATCTTTGCTCTTAAGCTGTGGCTAATGTGGCCTAGCTCCCAAATGATCTCGATCTATAAAATAGCCATTGATGGTGTACCAAGAGGAATGGTATGTATAGCAGCAAAGACTGTGCCCCAGGTGGTACAGACTTCAATGAGGGAAAAATACCATGTGGAAGGCACATAGTTAGAATCCTGTGTTTAACTTGGGGTCCCATATGGGGAAACACTGCTTCAAGATGATTTGTTTTTTTGAAAAACCTAAAACAGAATCTCTTCCTGTTTGGTGCAAACTGTACCCATTATTGCTTTAATAGTAACTGGACTAATTGCAGGCACAGCTAACTGTAACTGGACAGCTTAAATAGCCCTTACTGGAACAGCTGTTATTGTTCACATAACAAATTGTGTCAAAAGTGTATATAATCTTACAAGATTATTGTATAGGGGACGAAGTTTACTAGCATTCAATGCTGCTGTATTGGGATATGGTGTATAACCGGCTAGTACTGGCCAGGTCACCCCATCAGTACTGACGGGACCCAATCTTGGTTATATAATGCATGTGGAAGGGCACCTGAGAACCAATTGTTGTGTTCCTGCTAAGTTAATGGTATGTGTTGATATGGTCTGTATTGTTAAGGTGCTGCCACCTCAGTGTATGTATGAAATGTCTGTGTGTTTGCATCTGCTGTAGGAAAGTCAACCCCTGAATAGAAAACTTCACATTTATAAGCTTTGTGGGCTTCTACTACAAAGGTGACCTCACCTTGCGCTTTAGGGAGACCCTGTTGTGTCAAATAATTTGTGACTGCGTGCCTACAGTTAACCGGAATTTTAACTGGATTCACCATATTTAAGAATTGGATTCAGAGAGGCAACCTTATCGTGGGGTATCCTTTGAAAGATTCACGCCTGAACAACCTACAGACTGAAATAGTGGTTTGTTATTAAGCTGAGGAGAACATCTCCTTTTTATGTGAGAAGGGAACACTTGGGTACTTAACAACTACTCAGGCGACCCAGTAAATAAGTACCTGACCTAGAACATTGGTGGCGCCATGTTATACGGTTCCTATAAATAAAGTAGGACTGTGTACTTGGTCAACATAAAAGTCAGGGTATAGGCACTCAGTACGTTAATACCAAGAGGAAATGTTGACTGGATTCCTAGCTAGCTCACAGTGCTCCACCTGTATCTTTAAATGCCAGGGTAACAGATAGGTTCTGCAACCTCGAACATGACTACACAGATTCCCAAGGAAATCGTGGAAACAGATCTACTCATATGTTGTCACTCAGAGTATCCAAGATTAGACACAAGAAAGAATGTGAAAATTTTGCTTTGAACATTTATTGCAGTAGTCGTATTCTCGTATACAAAAACATGAACTGCGATTTTTAGGCAAACAAGACAGAGCATAGTAACTAACATTACAAAGATGGTGAAAAGATAAACAGTTCTGCCATGATCCTGTGATTGTGCTGGTAAACTCCTATCTGTAACTACCTATACTGCTGAGAGCATAGTGGGTGCACACTTTGCCGGATCTACTGGGAAGCCCGTCCCTCCATACCTGGGTGAAAAGCATCAGGATGCCAGGAAGCCAGTCTGATGTGGTGTGGCTATTGGTCCAGTGAAAGGTAGAGGTTTGATTCAGAATTGGCATCAGAGTCAGTCAACCTGTATCTCGGGCACTGCATGTGTGCAAAGGTCCAGGATAAGCCCAGCTAAAGTTCTCCTCTGGCACATTCAATACAGAGCCAGTTTTTAAGCACTCTCCCTGTCACACTGTGTCAGAGGTGCTGTGATGTGTCCATAAATGTGAAGGTATCTCCATGGACAATCAAAATGTTCAGATATCATGTTCTGTGTGCTCAGCCTTGGACAGAATGTACAATTTGAATGGCTTACTAGGAACGAGCAACATGTACAGTGGTTTCTCAGTACATTATCAGATAAACAAAAGGCCTTGTAAAAGGTTATGGACAAAAGAAATGCTAAGTTAAAAACATGCACTTAAAATTTGAGTCTCTAAGCAGGACCTAACGTGCCTTTACTACATTGATGTTTCAGCTTTTACCACTCTGAGTACAATCTAAGATGTGCCACTTCATAGTAGGGTGTACATTGAGTATCAAATACACAAAAGGAGAGCAATGGGAGTGTAACTCGCCCACACCACCTCCCAGACGAAATCTATATAAACACTAAAGGTGTGGGATAGTGGGAACTGAGGGTGGAACTGGTTTAGTCTCTGTTCAGTGCCCGATGTCGGTTGGAATGCTAAAATCCTGAGATGGGATAGTAATGGTTGGAGACTGTCCAATCATGGGGGTGCTGTGTAGTCCTGCAGGGGAAGGGGGAAATTTCCTTTACGGGCTAGGTGGTCTCACACACATAATAGTGTCTTGCTTCATCATTTGACCACCTAGCCCCACCCAAGTAAGATGATACTGCTTGGGCGGACTCAACCTCTTGGTTAAAAGAACCAGAGGGAGTGCTGAAATTAGATTGCCTGGATAATTTACAGGGATCCAGAATGGGTGTATAATAAAGTAAAATTACCGAACATGTCACCAGTGATTGCTACTCATTTTAATGGTGGTGCATGCTGGTAAGACTAAAAATAAGGGGGAGAGGCTCATTCAGAGAATAATGTCTCTTTGAGTCTATAAAAGAAGTGTATCAGACCAACATGTTTCTGCCCTCACTGAGTGCTGGTAGGTCAGGGGCATTCGTCAGGGTCGGAGCACACATACGAAGTGGGGTGCTCAAAGTGGATAAAATATGGCCTACCTGAACAGGTAGTTCGCGGTGGGGTAGGCCTATGATAAATGATACATAAACCACAATTTATACAAAGTGCAAGAGCTAAATGCAGAGTGAAGAAAAGTGGCACACCACTGCACACAACACAGCACTTTAGTGTTTATATATGTACATTGAGTATCCACAAAGCTCCTTTGATTGCCCTTTTAGAACCTAATCTGAACGGATGTGTGCATGTTTATTTTAAAGCCTGATGCCTCAATGTAATTCCCTCCACAAAGGCTGCCTGAGGTAAACTGGGTCTGATATTGTTGCTATTATATCATCTACAAATGGGGCTATGTTTAACTTATCTGGGCCCAGCTTTAATCCTTTTATTTCCTTACTTTCTAATTCTGCAGCTGAGTGGTTTGAGCTTAGTTCCTTGCATTTTCCTCACAGCTCCCAAGTCCCTGTGATTGACTAAAATGCCCATTAGGAGGGCAGTTTAACCTGAGAATGCCACGTTCATGAAATGGGGCCGGAGCCTTTCACGTGTTCTCTTTCATAAGATCCCACTGTACTCTATGAATCTTTTTTTCAGCGCTCAAAGATATCATCCAGCTCCTGTCCAGTTTATGCACTGTGTCTATCAATCAAATGGTGCACCTATGTAGTACTGTCTGCAACCATCCTTCCCAGGACAGAGCCTGCTTGATCAGAGTGGGCCACCTGGGGCATCAAGCCCCCTAATTATGGGACCGGGGCCTTTGCAAATATTCTTTCATGAGTGATTAGTAAAGAGTTAGGTCGGTAAGAACTGCACTCATCTGGGCCTTTGACAGGCTTTATTAGAATCATTATTTTGGCTTCCATCATTGTTGGAGACATTGACCCAGTATCGGAGAAGTTGTTTAGAAGTTCTATCAGCAGACTCAATATATGTTGAAAATAGTTCTGTTCATTTTTAGGATTTTAATATCTGTCATAATATCCTCTTTGGTTATTAGGCTGTTTAGTTCCTGTTCATGTGCCTCTTTTAATCTATCTAGGCCTGAGCTTTGTAGATACACTGATTTTTCCTTCTCGCTGAGTCTTTAGGTTATAGTTTGGAATAGAAATTTTGGAATGACTGTAGCTTCTCACGTTCCTTCAGTTGCATGTTGCCGTCCCCTGACTTATTTTCCTTCGTATATGTCTGCACTTTTCTTTACTTCAGTTTAGCTCATTTGCCTTGTTGCCTCCCTCGTAGTATTTTTGACTAATTTTTGCAAAGGAGTACTCTGGTCTACTATGTTCTGCTAGCCTCAGCTGGTCCCTCTTATCCCCCATCTACTTCAGATAGTGTTCCATTCGAGGACAAAATATGGCCCCAGGCTTCCATCAGTAAGCTCATCTCAGTCTTCATCTCTGCCCCTGTCTCATGTTGAACATTCCTTGAATATACAGTAAACATGAAGCTCTGGAAAACAACATGCTCCTTCGGTGGTCCCTTATTCAGCATCGCTATCCATTGTAGGCCTGAGCTCTTCTGCTGTGTTTCCTCTATTCGGTAAAGCAGTGCTCCAGATTTGAGTTGATGATTGGCTGTCACCCTTGGTGCAGATTTTGGTTTTGTGTTTCTGTCCTTGGTCATTATTCTCCTCCTTCATCAAGGTCTTTTGTGACCCTTCTCCAATGTTGTTGCCTTAACTTATGTATGCTGTAGGTCTTCCAGCATCTGGAGTATTGCCTTTGCTTCGAATAACAATTTTGTGAGGTATCTTTGGCTTTGTGTTGAAACATCAGGCGGAATGGGTGTCCCTAGTGGTAATCGAAGTTATGCACTCAAAGAAATTTGACCTTCACCTCTGCAGCATGACTGCCAAGAAATCTTGGTAGAATAGGACCCAGTAGCCTTCAAATGTAAAGCCACGCCTTTGCCTTGCTGCTACCTTGATTCTTTCCTTTTATTAGAAGAAATGCGTTCTGCTTAAGAGATCTGGAGAACTTATAGATCTAAGAGACTCCACTGCTGTTCTGTGAGTTTTGTGGTCACTGAGCTGATGAATTGGAGCTTGTGGAGCAATGATTTGAATAGTTTCTGTATGAAGCAATTGGAGTCATCACCATCTTCACATGCATTCCAAATTCTTATATTGTTTTGACATGAGCAATTTTTGATAGGTTCATTTTGGCCCTGCAACATTATATTTTGCTTTTGTGGTTTATGAGGTCTTGTTTCAGCAATACTTATTCATCTGATCTGTTGCACCAGTTGAAACACTTGTTCTCCCATGTCATTCATTTAATTGTTTCATGAAAACCAGGGGGTACCTGCATAAATATAGTAGCTTCTCCAGGGAAAAAAATGCATTTGAAAATATGTATCTAGCTACTAATTACTCTTTTTATTTTTTTTTATATATAAGACATATATTGATGAATATTTTCTTTGTAAGGGTATCTAATAGTTGTCTCGCAAATCCAATCTTTTCTTTCCTTATATATATATATATATATATATATATATATATATATATATATATATATACAATGTTCTTCTTCATTGTATTAGTGGTATGCATGATATCAATCTATATTTACCATTTCCTTCCTTCATTTTCTCATACATGATTGCAATTTCGAATTGCAGTGTTCCCACCCCCAACAAAACCAAATAGCTAATACTAATCTCAATCATACATCAGTCACACCCTCACATACCCAGGCTCAAACTAACTGCTATAAAATCAATACAATATAAAAAGTCTGTAGACTAATACAAGACACTTCAAAGGTTTCCTCTGAGGGTAACAATCAAATCCATGCATTAATCTCTGTTACTTTCAGTAAATGCTGTTTTTTTGTATTATAATTGGAATTGAAGAATCAATTAATTATCGTTTGGACTATTCAACTTTGTATACTTTATGCATGGATTTGATTGTTACCCTCAGAGGAAACATTAGAAGTGTCTTGTATTACGGTGAATCTAGCACTGTTCAAACAAATGCTTTAGCATTTTTTATTTTTTTTAGAGTTTCGGTTGGGCCCTATGTCTAAAGCTCAGTTCTCAATTAGCACTGACTAAACCTGTGGATTGAGTGGGTGTCTTAAGTCTTGGAAGTGTCCACCTCTAACATTGACTTGCTATTTTCAACATCCAGGCATCTGAAGTTTGATACACTTGAAGAGAAACATTTGTGAGTGATAGGACCTCTCTAGCATATTTTCTCATTCAGATACTGATAGATGTCAGTGCCATTGGGTTCATACTTTGCCTCCCCCCAGAAAGGCGTCTGCTACTAAACTTTGAGAGGCATTGCTAAATCTTGGTACCAAAAACACTGTTTGATGTAGGTAGGACCTCTGTTCAAGGTTTGAGGAGAGGGTTTTTGGGCTGTATTTCGGGCCTTTTTTTTTTGCTAGGAACACAGCTAACCTTTTTAAATTCCTAGTCTTGCACAACAGGCAGAAAATACACTAGGTCAGAACAAAGACATGTATGGATAAATTGTCTTTCAATGATTAGTACTTCTACCCTATTGACAAGTGAAGAGTAAACGGACTGTAGTAAGACAAATTGGAAAGAAAACTTGAGTGGTTCCAAATAGGTTATTATAACCCATAGACACAATGTTATTGAAAACCTAGTAGCTACATGCTGTAAACATGCTTCGGATCTTACCTCCACCACTGAAGTTATTTCATGATTTTCTGTGCATCTTTTTTATAGGTAGGTAAAATAGAGCAGTTAACCTGAAGTCCTGTTTTTCGCTTGATTAACATTTGTGACATTGGATGTAGTGTGCCACTGACTGCTGCATTCTTGGCTTAGTCTGATGACTCCACCATGATTTTTCATCTGGCTGCTGACTGTAGTGGCGGCTTCACTGCTGTTGTCAACAGTTCATGTATGTCTGTACGTGGTTGGCTTGATAGTAAAGGTGGGTCCATTACACTGGCCACTGAATATCTTCAGTATACTAAGACATTTCTTCTGGACTTGGGCTTCAATCAGTGTCCAGACTTCCCACCTTGCTCCCCCAGTTTGAACTTTATATGAGCAGTGCTAATAACTGTATGAGGGCTTTTCCACCTCCTCAGAAGATTTAGAGATATTCTGGATCTGGTTCCAATATTTCTGACTTCGACACCTATCCTGGTTCTGTAAGTCCTGTGGCTGTTAAGCCTGAAAGCCTCATGCTGCCTCTTAGTACTGCATGTCAGTGGTGAATGAGGGCTTTTCAGTGATTAGACATAGTGGCTCAAGCATCAGGGGAGCCTCTTAGCACAGATGCAGATCCATGATTCAGTCCTCACAGATCTAAACTGGTGGATGGTCTCTCCTATCTGTTGGTGGGTCACCCCTTCAGTCTTCTGTAGTTACAGGTCACCTTAGCTGCAGATGTATCCTTGTTGGGCATGGGCACTCACTTAGAAAAAATCATTTTGTGGAGCCTATAATCTACATTAGAACCGCCTCTGCACATAAATCTGTTGGTGATGCGGGTGCTCCATGAAGGCCTTCCATCTGTAAGATGGTGGGCCAAACTTTGGAGCATCATCTTGATACAGGCCCACCGGCGGTCATGCTCAATATGAGGGTAGATGCTGTGAGCCATCTGCCACTGGACGGCCACAGGAGGGAACTACATGGCGAAGTGACAAAAATGATCTTCTCCCAATTGGGGTATCCAGATCAGGAGGTGCCCTCTGGTTCAGGCGGTGTACTTCCCTCTGGAAGGTTGTCTGGAGGATGCGACAGGTTCAGTGGTTCAGTTGGTCACAGTATCTGCTCTGTGTATTCACAATAATCCCACCTCTGTTAAAAGTCCTGCAGAAGATGGTTGAGGATTGAGCACAATTAATTTTGATTACCTAAATGTTGTGAGGAGGATTGGGTATTGTGATCTATTGGAACCTAGCACACAGCCCCTCTCTTGCTCTCCCTTACAATTTAGACCAGCTGATGCCGCAGGATGGTCAAGCCCTCTGCTTCAACCTTGTAACATGGTGGAACTGAAGCCAGCTCACCAGGTGGCACCTTAAATGTCCCAGTGTTGTTACATCTCTGGCAGGACGAGTTGTGAATGAAGCCACAGAGCTCCCTCTGTTGTTGCTAGAGAACTATTGCTGTGAAAAGGCTTCCTGACCCAGTTTGGTGTCAGAAAGATATTCATAAGTTGAGGAATCTGCAGGAAGGTATTGTATCACCCTGAAATATCAGTTTGTAGCATGTATGGCTGTAGATACACATGGTTCCTCTAGACGATACTTATGGAGGCTGACGCCCAGTTACAGAGTCCCCAAACCCCAGGGCCCCCACACCCTACTGGGGTTGTGTGCCCTCTTCACTGATCTTCAACACCAGAGAAGGTGGAGTTTTAAGTGGTAGAGAAGAAGTATTAGCCCTCCCTTCCCCAGCGATCCTGCCTATATTAGAGGCCATGTCCGTTCTGACTCCTGGGCCTCTGTTCAGGCCACTGGCGATGCATGCTGCCTGACCAAGATAGTAGCAAGCTCAACACAGCGGACGAAAAGGTGGCCAGAGGGATAGTTACTCAGTCAGCTAGCCAACTCTGATGGGCTCCTTTCCTGTTATGACAGAGTCCAGTGGGAGGAGATGCAGGAGTTGGTTAAACAACTCTATGAGGAGTTCAGTAAAAAAAGGGGGGGGGAGATATTACCCAAGGGCAAGACCCACTCCATACTGCTATCTATTGCACCATGAATGCTGTGGACACAGCCTCCTCAGACTGCATGCACTGCTCCACCACTCTGGATTTAAGCTGGGGGTTTAACAAGATCTATATGGCCTCCCATTTCATGGGAAACACCTGTTTGGGCCACAGATTGCCTAGCTGCTGGAAAAGATCAAGAAGGACACCAACATCACAATCAATGGATGCCCTGCAAACGCAAGCTGTGTAGTGGCTCCTTTTGGAGGCAGCAGCCTAGAAGAGGGGCCAAGGCCCCATTTTCCAAGCAGCCACACTCCTATCATAGGCAACAGCAGTCCTTCCACAAGCCAGCAGTTAGGGGCTACACCAAATGCACCATCAGAGTGCAGAGATAAGGGAGGTTCTGGTAGAGAGGACCCCACCTCCCAACCCTTAATTGCCCTGCCTCCCCCCAATCACACATTAGCTGTCAGGGGGAGGCAGTAGGATTTCCATCCCCCCTGGGAGGAAATCAACTCAAATCAGCTGGTTCTCTTAGTCATCCACCTCTGCTACTGCCTAGAATGCCTTATAACCCACAACATCTCACCCCACACACATTTTCAGGAGAGAACATCTTCACCTTCTCCAGGAAGAGGAAAAAGCGCTCCTCTTCATGGGCACAATAGAGAGGGTGCTCCCTCACCACAAGGGCAAAGGCATCTACTCTTTTTACTTCCTAATTGCCAAAAAGGGAGGTGCCTTGAGGACAATCCTGGACTTCAGACCTCTCATCAAATACATCCAGTTGAAAATTTCCTACTACATCCCTCCAGGATGTCATTTTTCTGCTTCAGAAAGTCGACTACTTGATTGTGTTCGCCCATAAGGAGGCCTAGCTGACATATACATGCACCCGCCCACTGACCCTGCCCCCACTTTATGGTAAGTGGTCCGCACTACTAATTCAAACTACTGCCCTGTGGGCTCACCATTGCCTCAAGGTTGTTCACCAAGTGCCTGGCGATGGTAGCCACACATCTAAGGAGGGATGGCACTCATGTGTTCTCTTATCTTGACAATTGGCTGATCAAGAATGCCAGCAGGCAGCAATGCTCAGCCAACCCTTGAGCTGTAATCTCCCTGCTTCTCAGCCTGGGAGTCACTATATATGCCCCCAAGTCCCACCTTTGACCCCTCCAGGTCCAGTCCTTCCTCGGGCCCATCTTAAACACTGTAACAGGCATTGGATACCCCAACCAACGGAGGGGATTGGCATTTCAGCAGCTGCCGCCTCTTTTTCAGTCCAGTCATCACCTCACAGTCTGAATTGTAAGGAATGATAGCCTCATGCCTTGCCATAGTAGTTCATGCACTACTGTACATGTCCCTGTTAAATGAGTGCCTCTCGGCACAGTGGTCACAAGCGGAGGGTATTAATGGAAGCAGGGGAGTCAGGCCCAAGCGTTTTTGATGTTTTGAATACCAAAACAAATGCACATATGATGAAATATTTTTATTTGACTTACAGATCTCTAACAAAAATCACACATTTTATTTTAATGGAAAGGTTAGAGTCTTTCTGAATTCATTTGAAGCCACTCATCAATTATAGTATATTATGTTTGATGCATTTGCAGTGCTCTCAAAAATCAATCCGAGGATACTAACTTAATCTTTAGCCTCCAGTTTCAAATTCCTTCACATTTACAGAAGGTTTTCAATTTTTCAATTTTCTACGCAGTCACAGACTGGCTGAGTAGTCTTTGTGGAATACCACAGATACGCAGACCACAGGTTAAGAACCACTAACCTGGAGCTTCTAGTCATATCTAGGCAGTCTAGCTGTGAAATCCTTCTTTCAGGTCCTTCAAAGGCAAAGTAGTCCTCATCAAGATGGACAACATGACCGCCATGTATAATATCCAAAAGCCAGGTGGCATGCATTCTCCTCATCTTTCAGCACTAGCATAGTAGAACTGGTACTGGGCCATTCACCACAGCATACACCTCCTGGTGGAGTACCTCCCTGGGTAGACAATGAGGTTGCCAACCTGCTCAACAGAATGCTTCAGCAAGTCCATGAGTAGGAAGTCCACCCGCAAGTCCTACTCCCCTATGGAGAAAATTTTAACCTCACCTCCAGTTACCAACACCGGACCTCCATGGGCAATGCTTTATGGATGAGCCGGTCAGACACCTTTTTCTAATCTTTTCCTCCACTCCCACTCCTTCCATACATTGTTAAGGGTGATGCAGCAAAGATTCCTCCCACTCTTCCTTCTGGCTCCCACTTGGGCCAGGCAGTCTTGGTGCTCAACATTCCTTGACTCGAGATTTCCATCCACCCCCACCAGAAGCTCCTCAACAGTCAGGACTGGCTCACACAGAACTAAGGCCAAATCAGGCCCCCAGACCAAAAACAGCTCACTCTAGCAATCTGTCAGTTGTGGTTTAAGAACTTGGCTATCTCAGCCACCCGCAGATGTTTATGATTATCCTGTGCAAAGCCCACACACCAAGTACCTGTGCAGATTATGCCACAAAGTGGAAAATGTTTGTCCACTATTGCATCCCCAAGCAACTGGATCTTCTATAATCTACCCTTCAGGAGATGATTTGCTACCTCTTGCACCTGCTAAAGTCAGGTCTGTCCTACATCTGTATATGGGTACCCCTGGCCGCTATGGCCACCTACATGTAAAACACTGTGAATTCTTCATTATTTAATATCCCAATCATCAAGACATTCCTACAGACCCTCAAGGCATCATACCTCCCATGATGACCCCTGCCTTGCTTCGAACCTTAATTTTGTACTCATCAGACTCTGGGGTCCCCCCATCAAACCCCTGCCTCTTAGCCCTCTACAGCTTCTATAGTGGAAGGTTACCTTCCATGTAGCCATAACTGCCTTCAGGTGTATCAGCGAACTGCAGGTACTCACTATGAAACAGCCCTTCATTGAAGTTTTACAGGGACAGATTGTTGTTTTCAGAACTAAACCCAAGTTCCATCCCCAGGGTAGAATACCCTTTCCACCTGAATCAGACTATAGAACTCCCAGTCTTCCTTCCACAGCCAGACTCGGAGAGAGCACTTCCTACTCAACATTAGTTGAACAGGCTTTCATGTACTATGTCGATAGAACTAAAGACCCAATTTATATCTTGGTGGTGTCTATACTCTGTCGCAATGCAGACAGGCTATACATACTGCCAAGATAACGATCAGTCCACCAAATTTAAAAGCAGGCCTACCTTAAGTTTAATCGCGATGGAGACTACTCTGTGTCTGACTAAACCCCTCTGACAGCCCTGTGGAGTAAGGGCCATCAGAGATAGACCTCTAATTCCACCACCCCTCTACTTTAAATGGGTGGAAATGGAGGTAATGTTTTACTGTTCATCGCCAGGAAAACTCTGGTGATGAGAGGCAGTGAAGCCTGCTAAATGCCTCCCTGGCCATGGGAGAGATTTCCCTCGGCCAGGGGAGCATTTTTCCTTTTCAGAAAGAAAGAAAATCCCACTTCTGGATTTCTTTTTGAAAATAAATAAAAAAACAGTTCAGTGCAGGGCTCCATCATGTTGACTGAGCCCTGCACCAAACTGTAAACAGTATTGATGGTGGTTCCTGCCGGTGCTTTAGAAATTACCACATGTTTGGTGGTCATTTGTAAATTAGTTGGGCAGCACCTTCGTCTGGGTGACAAAGTCATTTACTCTGTTTCCCTCACAGAGAAACGGGCTGCCCACCTCTATATGTAAATTGTGCCCTAAGTCCTTCCGCAAGTCTGTCTAAGTCCCTGATGTAGATGTTGGCGGTCACACCGCAAAGCTGCATCAGGCGCTGACCAGAAAATACTTTCACAGTGACGGTCTTCCACGATGTTACAGTTTTGCAGGCGATTTGAATGGTGGCGGCTCGCTGATGGTGGGAGACTCTATGGACTTAGTACAATGGCAGGGGTTATGGAAGAGAGGTAAGTGACACACACACACACTCTACCTTAGCCATAGGTGTACCCCCGAACTACACACTACAAAACACAACTAATGCACACAATAACACATTACCATTCCAACACAGCCAGTACATGCTGAAAATACACATTGACAGACATCCATGACACAACATACACACACCATTAACACTGCACCCACACACCACACAACCACAACAAACAACACAATTACACACTCTGCTACACAAACACACATATACCCGCTCCCCCACCTCAACCAGCCAATTTTATCTCATACACACATACACGTACTGACTCACACACAACTCTCAGCACAGCATGACATGTACAGGTCCCCTGGCAATGTGCACACATGTACACAGTTGGCAGGTGTCAATGTACTGTCATTGTGGTGGCAGCATTTATTTGCCAGTGAATACTGGCACCATAATGACAGTTGTGTAGGTGTGTGCGATATGTGTTGTGTACCAGAATGTCCCCATCTGTGTCTGTCACCCTGTGTCCTGGACATACGCATGTCACAGTGATAAAAAAAAAATCCTCCTGTGCAGTGCCCACCCAGTGTACACTGGCAATGCAGCATCCTTACCTTGTAGTCCAGCAGTGGGGATGGGGTTTTGTATTTTCTCCATGGGTTGGCGGAAAAAAGGTGAGTTTTCACCCCCTCTCTCCTCCCAATCAGCCAACTAAGGAGTGGAGGTCGGACAACCACTTTTTTCCTTGGCAATAAGACACATCTAGATCTGCATGGCAGGAAGGCTGGTAACGGTCCTGCCAGCATCCCCTTTTCTCTCTCCCACTGTCGACATGGGTGGTGTTTCATGGCGGAGATGGCCGTTCGAATGCGGTCTTTCGTCAATGCGACCACCAACATCTCAACATGGCGGTAGGGCCGTTGCGGCGGCAGGAGGTTTCCAGTCAAAATATCGATGGCAGGACCTTTACCACCAACATCTAAATCAGGGCCTAAGTCTTTGTAGCCTTTGCGAAGGCCAACAAGGGCCATTCCTTTTCAAAGGCTGGCATAGCTAGGTGGATTGTCAGGTACATCCAGACCTGCTGTCACATAAACAAAAAGAACCCTTCTTTGACCCACAGGGGTAACCTCAGCCTGTCAAAAAGGCACAGCCATAGCCTTTTTGGGCAGCATCCCTCTAGCTTACATTTGCTAAGCGGCCACCTGTTTAAGTCTACACCCTTTTGCTAAACACTACTATGTGGATATCCTATCACATCAGCAGGTTCTGGTTGGCCAGATAGTACAAAGAACTTTTCTTATCTGACATATCGACAGGCTAACCAATGCTTATAGAGGGTACTGTTGTATAGATTATGCAGAGCATGTGTTTCTACAACCATACATGGTACGAATGTAAAGCTTTTACTTAACCTATAAGCATCTCTTTGCTGTGTTTAGTGCTGTAGATTCACATGTGCGCACCCTCCTCCCCAGAGCCTGTGCCTGCTGCAGATCTCTCCTCTTGTTACATTCACAATATGCATGGTCACCATGCAGGGTTCACTCGCTACTCCATGTATACGATCACCTGGACTACGAAAAGCAATCTAACATGGAGTCGGTGCCCAATTAGCATTGCCCACTAAGGAAGGAGTCGTAGTACATCCTGTGCCCATTTTTGAAGAATAGTTACAACCACCCAGGCACAACACTAGATGGCAGAAGTATGTAGTGCATGTGAATCTACAGCAATACATGCTACTGACAGATGCTTACACAGTAAGTAAAATTTTACTTTCAAAGGTATTTAAACATTTCTTCCACGCACATGGTCAAAATCTTCACATTGTGTCTGCTGCTTTTTTCCTGCTTTTCAAAAGAGGGTTGGAATGTTCAGGTTGTAGAGGACCATTGGTAAGGTTGCTTGATTGTATGTCAAAATATGAAGGGATAAAAACGTGTGACCAAAATATCAAGGTTTAAATATTAAGAACCAAAATATTGCGAAAGTAAGTTCATATAGATTAGCATACATTTATTGTTCTTTACTTTGCATCTATGTGTGGAGAGAGGAGATGTGGCTTAGCAGTTTGAGCATCTGCCTTTGGAACCAAGGACCCAGGTTTGAATCCCATCCAAGGATGCTCGCTACTAAAACATGTGCCACCCTCGTTGCTGCACATATCTAGGTAGTGCTAGGTCTACATATATTCTTAATATGAATCTCTCTCTCCGCACTATATTTAGTTCACATATGCTCCTTGCTGCAGCATTGTTATAGGTGCGTCCACAATTGTCCACATTAGTACTAAAAAGAGACTCTTTTCAGTATCCGTTCTAATAAGTCACTGCTTAATTATCCATTTTGTGCAGCCCTTTTTTAGGCCAAGCGTAAGCGTGTACAGCCTCTTGTATACTTTTAGTATACTTACTTCTGTGGGCCTAATGCCATTTCATTTGTTTGTTTCAGTGTCATTTAGAAATTCTTGCTTGCTACTGGTCAGTCATGCCTCTTTGTCCCTCCTTTTCTCTTTGGGAGCAGGGACTAACTACTGTATAATTACACTTTGGGGAACTTTTTTTTTCTTGGTTTCCTCCTCCTGTGAGTCAATGTGCTAACAATGCTGAGTTTGGGGCACTGTACAGGCACTCTACTGCTTCGTCCATAGCACTTAAATCGCACTCCCCCACGACATATTCTTGCTTGTCCCGCCACCCAATCACCCTTCTCCTGCTTGTTAACTCCTGTACCACCATGGCCGCTTGCCATGTACCCCCTTGTTTTCTTTCGCTTCGCCCTCAATAGCGGTATGTTGTTTCTTCCTCGTTTTCTGGCATCTTGCTGTTTCTTTGCGATGTCTGCGGGGTCTTTTTTATTTATTTATTTTTATGCAGTTTTATGTAGCAAAAACTTAACACAAAGGTATTGGAGCTCTTTATTTATTTTTTGCAGTTTTATATAGTGCAAACTCGACACAAATGTATTATAGTACTTTATGTGAGCACAGGTTACATCACACAAGAACACATTCATTTTCGGTAGCAAGGGGAGATTCAGTGATTTGCCAAGCATGTTGGGGCAGTCTGGGAATAACTTATTGTTTTTATATAGCGCTTAATAATACAGGTTCTGCCATTTCATAGTGCTGCAAAGCAGGTGCCATTCTTAACAAAATCACTATGATTCATTTAAATCAACCTTGCAGGGATGGAGAGGTAAAAAAGCTATGTCAGGATTGTAATCTCTGACATTCTCATTCTGTCAAGACTTCTGCAGTGAGTGCATTAACCAACTGACTTGAGTAGAGCATAACACTAGGCAAAAGCACATGCTCTTTATACCCTCCGGAGGTTCACCAACCAAGCACATAGGTTAATTCTAGGCAAGAAGATGTCGAAAGGTGTTGTCTCCAAAATCGTGACTCCAGACCCAAGCACTTCACGGCCTCAAGCTTGATAGCAAAAAACATCTAGCCTTTGGATGTAAATTAGGCCTATTCAAATAGAGTTTGTAGAGGTAACCATTTTCCTAGGCTTGTGGAGCAAAGAAGCTAACACAAGGGTGTCACAGTGAGAGAAGCAGCATATCATAGGGCACAAAAGTGGAGCAAACTCCATCACTTCCTCCTCTCGGAATTCACTGGTATCATGGCTTTGATGATAGTCCTCTCACAGCTAATGCGACCTTGCAGATGCCACTTCTGCTCGAATAGCACTGCTTCTTGTTTGAAGAGGCACACACCTGGACTATCCCCCACAGTCGTTGTCACAGGCACAGATCGCTTCCTCTGGACTCCTGTGTATAATGATCCATGCATCGTCTGTCACAGTCCCTTAATGTTTAACCTGCTCTCCTCTCATCCAACCCTAGGCTTCATGTAACCCCTCCAGGAAGTTCCCATTCATCATTTGATGTGAACTCTATTAATTATTTCTGATTGCCGTGGTTACCAAGTACATGGAAAATTAATATTAAGAAAATATCTTTCTGACCCCATAAGTGGCCCTTTTCTTACTCCTGCTTCTACTGGTGTTCCTCTTAGTGCTTCACCATGCCTCCCCGGTCTATTGGAAAATAATACAGCGGGAAGCCTGGGTTTTGACAAGGCCAAGAATTCTAATTTTGTCTAGCCACCACAACAGAGCTAATTGTGACTTCAAAACCATCAGCCAGGGCACAGATGTATGCACCGAAAAGGCACCGTCAAGGCCCCGGAGATTCAGGTGCACGTATCCGTTCTAAAGAGTCCATTCCTGAGCCGAGGGCTGTCAAAAGACCATTAACCCAATCAGTGCTTTAAATGAATACAGAGTACCAGCCCTCCTGTATTTCCATTTAAAACACTGACCCAAGGTCACAGATGTCACACCTGGAACCCATCCTGTCGGCCCATCTACCACTGAAGCTCTGTTTCACCAATCTGCACACATTTGAAGCCTCCTGTTTAACTAAGCTGCTGCTTTTTGTTATTTTGTTGTATACAGTCAATGGTATTGCCAATGTAGAGAAGTAATTCCTTTGAAAGTTTAACACAGAGAAATATATGAATGCCCCCTTTTCTTTGCTACTAGCCCTTCTGACCCCTCATTCTCTGGGTTAAATGCCACAAAGGTGCCTCTTTGTGACTTGTTTGGTGCTATAACATTGTAGGTAAACACACTAGAAAGGGTATCACAGCCAGTCTGTAGGAATGAGGCAAAACACTCCCAAGATGACGGCCTTGTTGTGGCCTCTCTCCTAGAGCAACAGGCCTGGGAGGGTTCCTGTGGCACATTGCATACATCCACTACAATCCAAACCAAAAGACATAGGTAAATGCCAGTAGCTCTAAATCTCACAAATGCAAGACCTATTGCATTGCAAATGCTTTTTTAATGTAAACGTGTGTCACCATGATGCTAAGTGCTCTGTGAAATTCCATCATACCATGTTTAGTATTATCTAAATCTCTGTACTGACTTGTATGCCCTCTGCTTAAGGTGGAGAGGCTACAAGCCTTCTGATAAAATCAGCCTGAAATCTACTGCCTGGATTACTGCCAAAGGGGAAGAGAATTCATTACCTGAGCTCTCGTTTTAGGTTTCTTGCTCATTCTGATTCAGGCAGATACAGGAGTTTCCATCCAAATCAGGATTACAAGAAATGCAGTAAAAGAAAACCTTAGTTTTTTTATAGACAAATATAGTATATCGGGGGGAAATTGCATGCAGAAATTGGTGCACAAACATCGATTTCCTCAGTAGGTCCCCATTACAAAGGGAACAGCTCTAAATAGTGCCCCTGATAATTACTGTATCCCACGAAATGTACCTTTTCTTTCGATATTGCTTGGATTGTTTCTCAAATATTTGCCCCTAATGGGTAAGATGTTAACTTCAGTTGGCTTTTCTTTAAGGGAAGGATTCCTACTTCGAAAAACTGAAAAGTTCAGTCTTTTGCCTATTTAGTGCTTAGCCTCTTTCAACAGATTAGACTTTGGTCTTAATTCATTTTAAGCCTTTGATTCTTTTCTTGAATGTAGGAAGTTGGCTCTGTATATACTATTTCAAAGTAAGAAATAGTGTGCACAGAGTCCAAGGGTTCCCATTAGAGGTAAGATAGTGGCAAAAAGAGGTAATTCTAATGCTCTATTTTGTGGTAGTGTGGTCGAGCAGTAGGCTTATCAGAGGGTAGTGTTAAGCATTTGTTGTACACACACAGGCAATAAATAAGGAACACACACTCAAAGACTTACTCCAGGCCAATAGGTTTTTATATAGAAAAATATATTTTCTTAGTTTATTTTAAGAACCACAGGTTCAAGATTTACAAGTAATACTTAAAATAAAAGGTATTTCACGTGGGTACCCTAGGAACTTTGAATAATCACAATATCATGTACAGTCTTTGTAAAAATGGCAATAAGCTATTTTAAAAGTGGACACTGCAAAAATCAACAGTTCCTGGGGGAGGTAAGTAGAGGTTAAGTTTGCAGGTAAGTAAAAAACACTTACAAGTCTCAAAGTTGGGTCCAAGGTAGCCCACCGTTGGGGGTTCAAGGCAACCCCAAAGTTACCCCACCAGCAGCTCAGGGCCGGTCAGGTGCAGAGGTCAAAGAGGTGCCCAAAACACATAGGCTTCAATGGAGAACAGGGGTGCCCCGGTTCCAGTCTGCCAGCAGGTAAGTACCTGCGTCCTCAGGGGCAGACCAGGGGAGTTTTGTAGGGCACCGGGGGGACACAAGCAGGCACAGAAAGTACACCCTCAGCGGCACAGGGGCAGCCGGGTGCAGAGTGCAAACAGGCGTCGGGTTTTAGATAGGAAGTAATGGAGGGACCTGGGGGTCACTTCAGCGATGCAGGCAGGCATGGGGGGGGGGGCTCCTCGGGGTAGCCACCACCTGGGCTAGGCAGAGGGTCACCTCGGGGTCGCTCCTGCATTGGAGTTCGGTTCCTTCAGGTCCTGGGGGCTGCGGGTGCAGTGTTGGTTCCAGGCGTCGGGTCCCTTGTTACAGGCAGTCGCAGTCAGGGGGAGCCTCTGGATTTCCTCTGCAGACGTCGCTGTGGGAACTCAGGGGGGTAGTCTCTGGCTACTCACGGGCTCGCAGTCGCCGGGGAGTCCTCCCTGTAGTGTTGGTTTTGCGCAGGTCGAGCTGGGGGCGTCGGGTGCAGAGTGGAAAGTCTCACGCTTCCGGCGGGAAACGTGAAGTTTTTAGAGTTGTTTCTTTGTTGCAAGAAAGTTGCAGGTTGTTGAACAGGGCCGCTGTTCGCGGGAGTTTCTTGGTCCTTGGTTGCAGGGCAGTACTCTGAGGCTTCAGAGGTCTCTGGTCCCTGTTGGATGCGTCGCTGTTGCAGTTTTCTTCAAAGTTGGGAGACAGGCCGGTAGGGCTGGGGCCAAGGCAGTTGTCGTCTCCGTCTTCACTGCAGGGCTTCAGGTCAGCAGTCCTTCTTCTTGTTAAGGTTGCAGGAATCTAGTTTCTTAGGTTCTGGGGAGCCCCTAAATACTGAATATAGGGATGTGTTTAGGTCTGGGAGGGCAGTAGCCAATGGCTACTGTCCTTGAGGGTGGCTACACCCTCTTTGTGCCTCCCTGTGGAGAAGGGGGCACATCCCTAATCCTATTGGGGGAAAAGTAAACGTAAGGGTCACCTCAGCTCAGGACACCTTAGTGGCTGTCCTGACTGGTGGGTGACTCCTCTTTGTTTTTCTAATTATCTCCTCCAGCCTTGCCGCCAAACGTGGGGGCAGTGGCCGGAGGGGCGGGCATCTCCACTAGCTGGGATGCCTTGTGGCACTGTAACAAAAGGGGGGAGCCTTTGAGGCTCACCGCCAGGTTACAGTTCCTGCAGGGGGAGGTGAGAAGCACCTCCACCCAGTACAGGCTTTATTCCTGGCCACAGAGTGACAAAGGCACTCTCCCCATGTGGCCAGCAACATGTCTGGTGTGTGGCAGGCTGGCAGAAACTAGTCAGCCTACACTGGAAGTCGGGTATGTTTTCAGGGGGCATCTCTAAGATGCCCTCTGGGTGTATTTTACAATAAATAGCACACTGGCATCAGTGTGCATTTATTGTGCTGAGAAGTTTGATACCAAACTTCCCAGTTTTCAGTGTAGCCATTATGGTACTGTGGAGTTCGTGTTTGACAAACTCCCAGACCATTTATTCTTATTGCTACCCTGCACTTACAATGTCTAAGGTTTTTCTTAGACACTGTAGGGGCATAGTGCTCATGCACTTATGCCCTTACCAGTGGAATAGTGCACCCTGCCTTAGGGCTGTAAGGCCTGCTAGAGGGGTGACTTACCTATGCCACAGACAGTGTGAGGTTGGCATGGCACTCTGAGGGGAGTGCCATGTCGACTTTGTCATTTTCTCCCCACCAGCACACACAAGCTGTGAAGCAATGTGCTTGTGCTGAGTGAGGGGTCCCCAGGGTGGCATAACCATGCTGCAACCCTTAGAGACCTTCCCTGGCATCAGGGCCCTCGGTACCAGGGGTACCAGTTACAAGGGACTTACCTGAGTGCCAGGGTTGTGCCAATTGTGGAGACAAAGGTACAGTTTAGGGAAAGAACACTGGTGCTGGGGCCTGGTTAGCAGGGTCCCAGCACACGTTCAAGTCATAACTTAGCATCAGCAAAGGCAAAAAGTCAGGGGGTAACCATGCCAAGGAGATATTTCCTTACCAGGATTAATACCTAGGAATAAAAGCAGATGTCACTCAGTTTATTCACATGTTAACCCTTTTTCTTTATGGAAAATGTTTTGAGGCAGTAGTAGAGTGCATTCTTCACACCTGTTGAAAGTTAACTATTTTAAGGAATGTTCTGCCTATTGAATCATATGTCAGTCAGTGTCCCTGGTGGCTACAAGCATTAAGGTCTCACTGCCTTTAAATGTTCTTTCTGTTTCTGTCTCTCTTCTCTTTCTTTTCTAGTTTCCCTCTATGGACAGTGTAGCCGGGCCGCCATCATTGACAAATGAAGTAAAATAGCCCACTGTTTCTGTACACAATTCATATCTAGAAAGACTCCCCTCCTATTGCCCACCTCTTTCTTTGAGTGCCACTGTGGATCTGTTTCGTGTATTCATCATATTGATGTGTTTTTGTGATCTTATTTCTCCTCCCTGCCCCTCCACCCTCTATCACAGGTCCCAGCGGCACCAATATTATAATCGGTTCCATTGCTGGCGCCGTCCTTGTGGCTGCCATTGTCCTGGGGGGTACAGGATGGGGATTTAAGTAAGCAAACCGCATGTATCCTTATGCCTTTCCTTTATCCAAGTGGCTCTTGCATATTCTGTCTGAGAGTGGAGGGGTGGGCACGGGGGATTTTGCTGTGTTGAAACTTTCAGAGATACTCGTGGTGAGTTCTGTTTGGCCAGAGGCTTTCACCCTGGAGATGCTGCATTGGTTAATTCTAGGCATAGCATTGCATGAACGCATGGGGATGTGTAGGGAACATGGTATCTTCACCTATTTTTGAGGAAGAATGTAAATTACCCTTGAAATGTGTTATGATATTTGAGTATGCAATGGCACTCATTGGAGAGCAGCCATTGTCTGCTTAGGTCTGTAAGAAACTCCAAAATACTGGTTCTCATTTACTGATCTCGCTATGTATAGTACCCTCTTGGACTGAAAGTAGGGGGCACTAGTAGAGTTGACGGACCACCTGTATACCATGTATCTTTGCCCCTTTGGTGGTATAAAGCAGTCCAGTGGTCTGAATAACGATATTCTTATGCTCAAAGGTTAGAATGCCCATCTCAACACAGTAAGCCACCAAGGATATGACATTGCTCTTTTTGCTAAATTTTGATTCATAAGCTGTGTCAACAAAAACGAGGTAAGTTTGTGTAAGTGTTTCTGCTTGTAAGGTAGTTAAAATGTAATAGAAAGGACCCAGAAATCTGCATGTGATGTTGATAAGTAGAAAACATTCTTTCTTCATAAACACACTTCATTTTTTACTTCTAAGGTTTCTAAAGATGGGGTTCACTGTTGTGTTCATGCATGTTTTTAATTATAATTCACAGGCCCTCCACTAAGAGTTCTGTCTCTATAGAATCTTCTGTCTCAACATTGTCTCTAGTAATGGATGGGAAACCTTCGTGCATTCTTGCAGATCAGGTTTTCAATCCCCAAGCCAGGTTCCCATGACTAACATATGCCCTCCCCATGTTAACCTTGGTAGTCCAGTTATTCAGTAGCCCTTCAAACTTCATGATTTTCACCAAATCTTAGTTGCTTCTGGGGGCATGGCAGAATTTGGGTTTGAGTTAACGCAGTCCTTCTTTTTAAGTGGTAAGTGTGACACCCAACCTGGCAAGCTAAACTACTTCCTATCATAATTATCTGACAAATGATGCCCCAAAACATCATCTTTGCTGCCCTATACTATAGTATTTATTTATTTTCGATATTTACCATGCTTGCTCTCTATTTGAATAAAGTACATTTATAAACTATGCACTACATGTCCAGTACTTTGACATTTAAATGAGTCACCCATCAGATAGAGCTGTTATTGTCTCAGTCTCTAACTACACCAGCCAATGACAATTGCCAGAAGGTTCCACTTTCTTTTGTATTAAGCCAAGCTTTGCCATTTTGCAACTTTTAGTGTTGGTTACTTCATTCAGTCACCATAATCTTGGTAACGTGCCTGCTGATCATTGAAGGATAGTACAGAGAGCTCTGTATCAATGCTAGTTCTATTGGCTGAGTCCTCCAGTCAGTGTACTGAGCCCCTGACTCTCAGTTCCTGTGGGGTATACAGTGTGATCTCAGCTGTAGTATGCCTTGGTAGGTACCTGGTTAAAAAGGTCCTGCTAAATACTTACTGCATAATTTGCTGCTTAGAATTACGGCATTCGCTCATTTTAATTACGAATGGCTTCCTACACACCATGCATATTCCTACAATGTCCTTTTGACTTCTGAATAATTGTAACGTAGCCTGGTGCATTAGATGTGATTTTGAGTTCCACTTCACTTTTTTTCCTGCACTCAAAAAAACTTTTCCCTCTGCTGCTGTGTGGTTTACTCTACTTGTAGCTGCTCCCACAGCACCCTCATATAGGGCCGTATTTATACTTTTTTTAGCGCCGCATTTGCGCCGCTTTTTGACGCAAAACGGCGCAAACCTACAAAATACAATGGTATTTTGCAAGTTTGCGCCGTTTTTGCGTCAAAAAACGACGCAAATGCGGCGCAAAAAAAGTATAAATACGGGCCATAGACTACTGCCCCTAAACGTGCATTCAATGTTCTTCCCTGTAATGCCTTCCACACTTTTATTTAATGAACTGCCTTACCACTTGTCTCATGCATTTCCATTCTCAGCTGTGGACCTGCCTCCTTCCCTCAGCAGTCCCTATTCTCCTGCTGCAGCATCCACTCCTCCAGCTTGACAGCATCCTTGTCCTCACCTCCGCTGCCTCTCTGCACTCCTGTTCCAGTACTGTTGTCTGCACTTGTGCCCTGATATACTACTTTCTCAGCACTGGTCGCCTTGCTACATACACTGCATTCACCACATGGTTGCTCCCCCATGCACTTGCACCTCTCTGTCAGCATTAGTACCCCGGTCACTGTTTTCCAAGCCCTTTTGGTCCCCTTGCATTCCTGCCCTTAAGCTCCAGAAATCACTGAGACTCCTACTTCATTCTAGCACCACTGTTGTCCCTTCTATATATTTTCGAGCACTGATGCTCACCTTGGATTCTTCTGCCAATACTGTTCTCACAAGATTCTTTTTCATATACTGTTGCTTTACCTGCTTACCACTCCCAGCATTGTTGCCTACCTGCATTGCATGGCTGCACCCCTCATTTTCTTTTTGCCACAGTTGAACCTCCCCAATTCCTATCTGTGTTACTGTTCCCTTTTGAATCTTCTCCCATTTTTGTTGTCCTCTATACATTCTTCTCCTAGCACTTCGGATCTCCCTCGATTCTGATTTGTTTTATATTCTGGTCTCCAGGAGTACAATGTTTTTGCCAAAACCAGCACATAAAGAGACCAACAGACAAGTGTGCTGATGTAGAGTGGCCAACCATGAATGTCCTCTGCTTTCTCCCGGTTTGAAGGGGCTGCATACATCACACTGCACGTAGTTTTCTAGTCTCACCAATAGGTGGGGTTAGATATAGTGACCTAGGCCCTGCTGTATTTTTATCTCTCCCACACAGATCTTTTGATTGTTTCATTTATCTGATTTGCTCCGCTCCCCGCACTAAGTTACACCACATTGAGATTCTGCATTTGCTGTACCTTAGTCGGACAATGACAATGGGAAATTGTGTTCTTCACTTTCTAGTGGAGAGGTTCGGGTTTCTTCATCAGATGACTTCTTTCCACAGAACCTTTTGAGATATGCTTCAGTTCTGGACCAGCACCCAGCCACATGCTAGATGGAATGGTTTCTTACCAGTAATCTTAGTTCTTTCTCAGGGAAACTTCCACTGAAATCAGAAGCATTGAATAATCTACCCCATGTACAGGGACCCTGGAGCAGTTCTATCAAAGGCACATCCACTACCCCTTACTTTGGAAAGGCCAGGAGACATACAGGACACAAATGTTAACATTTGCAATCTTAAAACAGGCTATGTTGCCAATCTTAATGCATTACTTTAAAAACTAGAAGGAAAAAGTGGTCAAGCTCCTGAAAACCACTTGTGTCAAATGAAAAGTGTTCTTTTAAAAACGTTAAACAATGTAGCTGTATAGCCTGAAGCATTGGAAACAATGAAACAGGACACCTAGCCTTTTAGGAAGGGCTTCTTGACCATCAGTGTCACAATATGCCATGTAGGTGGCAGATTGCACAGTTCTTTTTGATGAGCGAATTAGCTGTATAAACGTATTCTGACTTTTACCTCTTCCACCAGGGAAGAGGGAGGGTTGCATAGATTAGCAGGCTCCTCCCCAAGAAATCCCTGAGGGAGGATATAAAAAAAGAATAGTCCAATCAGGAAAGTAAATTCCTCAGTTAGACTTGACCTACTTAAGTGTCAGCCTTAGCATCTGAATCAATCAAAACAATAAAGTCTTGTAAACATGTGAAATTATCTCCAATTTGCAGCTTTGCAAATCTCAGCAAGTGGGATGTTTCTTAGTAACCCAGCAGTAGCTGTCTTGCCCCTGATGGAACGGGCTCTAGGTCTACTAGGAGAGGTTTTGTTAGGCTTCTGATAACAAAGGTTTATGCAGTAGACAATCCTCCTAGACTGGTATTGTTTAGAAGTGGCAAGTCCAAAGCGTAAAGGACCACAGTTTACATAAAGTTGTTTTGCCTTTCTTAAAGACTTTGTTCTGTCACAATAGAACTTTTAAACCCTCCTAACATCCAGAGCATGGCAAGTTCTCTCTGCAAGGGAAGAAGGATTCTGAAAAATATAGGAAATGTTATCACCTGATTACCATTGAAATCCACGACTACTTTTGAATGGAATGTAGTATGGGTCCTTCACTACCCTGTTGCTATGGAACAGTGTGTGTGGTTCATGTGAACATAGGGCCTGTATCTCACTAATTCTACAAGCAGAAATGATGGCTACCAAGAAGCAAGATTTCCACGGTAAGTGTTGGAGAGAAGCCTTGTGAATGGGTTAACTACAGGGATTCTGAAAAAGGACATTTTCAGTAAACTGCTATTGCTGCAAAATGAACTTTAATAGAGGACAATTGGAATTTTGCATTATCCAGATGCAGAAGGTATGGAAGAACAGCCTCTTCCTAACAAGTAAAAGGAATTAAATTGTTCTGAGAAAATCAAATGCAGAATCTCTGCCGCGTGAAAGAATAAGAAGTTCTAGTGTATGTTGTTTTGACTTCTCCCAGCACATCCTTGCATTCCTGAGGAAAGTTAGGCAAGTGAAGGTTGGGATGTTGAATGTGCCCTCCGAACTTCTGAAGAAGATCTGGTCTGCACAGCAGCTTCCTGTGTGGACACTGACAGATGAAGGAGATCTGTGAACCACCACTGTTGGGGCTAGTCTGAAGCAATAAGAATTATTTTAGCCTTCAAGTGTGATAGCTTGGTGATCACTATTGACTGGAGGTGTTTTGGAGGAAAGGCGCAAAGAAATTTGCCTGACCAGTTGATCCATTGGGTATTCCCCAGTGTGCTCAGTTGGGAGAGTCTTTACGCAAAACTTGAGCATTTCATGTTTCTCTGTCTGCAAAAGACCTATTTGGAGAAATCCCCAATTGGAAAAGATGTTGTGATGAATGGGGTTGTTTAGTACCCATTTGTGGTTTTCTTGAATGGTTCTGCTGAGAGTGTCTTCTTGAGCATTCTGGGTTCCTGGTATATGGAGTGCTGTAAATTTGAAATTCTGGGGTATGAGCCATTCCAGATTGTTTGTGATTCCCGGGACAGAGGGCTGGATCTTGTTCCTTCTTTCTTGTTAATATAATGCGTGCTAGTTCTTTTGTCTGCCTGAGCAAGGAGAGAGTTGGTTCTGAATGACTGGAAAAAAACCTTCAAGGCTAGATGAATTGCCCTCAAGTCTAGCAGGTTGATGTGGTAAAACTGTTCCTTCTGAGACCATATGCTTTATATCTTCAATGTGGTCCATGTGAGCACCCCAATCTGTAAGGGAGGCATCCGTCACTATAGATTGGGTTGGAATGTCTTGGTGAAAATTCATTCCTCTGTTTAGGTTCTCTGAGCGGCACCACCATTTGAGTGATTGTTTTGCATGAGTGGTTAGTATAACTGTCTACCCACTTTCCTGAGAGCTGTTTCCATCGGTTATTGTTGGAAACGCATCATGTAGTGGTGTGCATTAAGGATCAGAAAGATGCATGACGCCATTGAACCCAGGAGGGAAGAGACTTGCCTCAGTTTTGGATGGGTTGTTTTCCTTAGATTGCATCATTTCTGAAGGATAATCATCTCTCTTCTGAAGGAAACATTTTTGTATGTACTGTGTCTAGAACTGCACCCAGGTAGTGCAGGGATTGAATAGGATTCGAGATAGATTTGTTGTGATTCATGAGCAGAGCAGTCGGTTGAGAGTCATGACGGTTAGATGATATTGTTGACTTGCTTGATGAAAAAAAAGATGTCTCGATGAGCCATTCGTCCATATGGATAGACAAGATTTTTATTTTCCTGAGGTGGGCTGCCACAACTGCCATACATTTGGAGAACGTTTGAGGTGCAGACTTGAAGCAGAAAGGCAGAACCTTATGTTGGAAGTGGTCTTTTCCTTCAATGAACCTCAGGAATTTTCAGTGTTGTTTGGCTATCGGGATATGAAAATAGGCATCTTATAGGTCGGTTGAGCATAATCAGTCCCCCTGATGGAGCTAAGGTTAGATCTGATGAAGAGCCAAAACCTGAGTTTTTCTTTGCAAACCCACGTGTTCACTTTCTTGAGGCCTAAAATAAGTCTGTACTTGTTTTTGGGCCCTTTCGTTTTCACTAGAAAGTAATGAGAATGAATTCCCATTTCTTTCAGGTGAAATCCATGTTTGAAAGAGTTACATATATTTAGATGTAGCATGAATATATTATATTCCTCTGCCAATACTGATGCCCCACTGCACTTCAGTACTACAATCCCCAAACCTTGCATTTTTATCATTCTATTCCGAAAGCTTCTAGTTTCCTCTGCCAATGCCTTGCCCTCCCCCCACCCTGTGCACTCCACTCCCAGCACTGCTGCTCCCAAGGTATTGTACGCCCAGCATTTCAGACATCTTTCATTCTTCTACTAGCATTGCTTCTTCCCCCTGATAGCACTGCTGACCTGCATTTCTCTTCCAGTGCTGCTGCTCCCCATGAATACTACCTCCAGAATTTCAGCTACCCTGTATTCATTTCCTAGCACTGCTGGGCCACTTGGATAGCTCTATCAGTCCTGGTGTTCAGCCTTGATTCCATTACCAATTCTGCCATGCCACTGTGCATTTCACGTCTAACAGTGTAAACTTCCACAAACATTTTTGGTTCTTGCTAGGGGGTTGTGCATGGGGAGTCGGACACATACTGTTGCATGATTTGCCTGTGTGCCCTATAATTGGTTGATGTTAGTCATGTTGTCTTCTTTTGTGTTCAGAGGTCCCTCTAGGCTCCAGTGCTTTTGGACTGGTAATATGCCCAAGTATACCAGTATCTCCTCCTTTTGTAGAATTATTTCAGCCTGTATCAATTACTGCAAATTAAACATGTTCTGTTCTTCTCTCAAGGCAGGAGGCTGAAAATGTACTAGGCAGCAATTTTCCTTGGGTTTGTCCAGTGGCTCCCATTTCTGTATCAGGGAAATACCTGAAGTGCCACTGTCAAGCGCCGTGAAATGTGGATGCTATGTTAAATGTCAGACATCTGCAACGTAACAATCCCCAGGGTCCTTTCAGTGTGGTGGGAAGGACGGGATGGGCAGAGAGGGTAAAGATGCAGCCTCAACTGGCATATGGGGAAGGTTAGGAGATGCACAATTCACTAATGCTTTTGAATGCCCAGCCGTGCTAACCGAGTCTGTTATTTGTTAGGTGTGCTTGGTACGTGCCTGCCTGTGCCCCCTGGTAATTCTGGCATTTCAGCAGCACCGAGCAACTAGAATAAATTCCAGTAGTGCCCCAGTCATAATCGAAAGAACCTGGAGCCAGGGGAGAACCTTCAAACACAAGTGCGTTTATACCATCCTGTGTCAGAGACACTAACTTATTTTTTTTCTCTCTTTTTCATTTCATCGTTGCCTCGGATAGGAACATCAGGAGAGGAAGGTATGATGAGGCTGACCAGGGGGGGATGTGATGTCCATCGTCTATGTCATCATGCTTGGCATCCAATTCGGCTTCACTGCTGTCAGGCCAGCTCTGCAGCTCTGACGCATGGGAGCGCTCCCTCCTTAAAATACCGCACAGTGCTGCATGTTCAGGAACACATTTGCAGTTCGGTTACCCATGACTGTTCTGCTATTCACTTATTGCTTCATCATCGTCATCATCACTGAGTGGGTGTTGAACATGTGGG
The DNA here is from genome assembly GCF_031143425.1 of Pleurodeles waltl. Lineage (NCBI taxonomy): Eukaryota > Metazoa > Chordata > Amphibia > Caudata > Salamandridae > Pleurodeles > Pleurodeles waltl. The sequence goes on from NC_090445.1 coordinate 221,179,453, forward strand.
TGTTGACAACAGCCCATGCAGACCCTGGATGTTGGTTTTACCACTTGAAGGCCACACATGTGCCAAAAAACAGCCTTGCAGTAATAGAGTTTTCGCAGTGTGAACTTATTCCAGGTTCGAATGCTATGCATTATCCTGCCATCTAATGACTGAGTATGGAAAGTACATGAACGAACATCTTTATTTTGATGCAGGCAGTAGGTGGTCATCATGACTCATACTGTCATCAACTGTATGTGTATAGTGCCCCTGTTCATTTAAGAACGTCCACCTATGATGGTCAACTCTGTCCTTGTCAGATTTTTACTCTCCCATCTGTTGTATAAAGGTGGTAAAACATCCCCAAGAGACTGGGACCGTTTACGTAGCCTGATAGTTTGAAAGGCAGATTGGCCTGCACAGAAAAGGGGGTGGGTAGTTAGGGCTGGAGCCACATTTGTGTGTTGCGTTACTTCTAACCCGTCTTCAAGCTGTGAATGGATCCTGTTCACTTAAGACATGGTAGCAGATCAAAGACTGTTTAAAACACATGTGGATCTGGAACATTATTCAATAATTAGGAAAATGCACAAATCAGAGGCAAGAAAAATCTGAGGCCTTCTTTTATACCATTATCCTACCAAAATGTTCTAGTCTAGCCGCTAACTGTTCATGCCTTCATATGCCTTGTGGTGATGGTTGCAAGTAGTCTGGGCACAGTTTGTTGTTGAAATGGAGTACATTGCTGCATAAAGATCGAAGAATGTCAGCTGGGGAGTAGAACATGATGGGAAATCTTAGCACAGTCAGTTTAGCCTATTATCGTTTAGAGGTTTGAGCACAGGTTTGAGCACAGGTTTCCTTGGACAGAAGTACCCATGTGATTTATTTGGGAGATTTGCTGAGTTTATTGACTGTGCATGAATGTCCTGTGACAGCAATTAGGGAAAGTGGAACAATGGTAGGAGAAACCTTTAGGTTTGCACCTGCGAGGCCTTGAGCACCTCACTACTTGTAAAGGCCCCACACTCTGTACTACACTAATGCTTTCTGTTCAGTGGGCAGCGTAGGGTTCGGGGATTTCAAGAGATAGTGCCACGGCATTAAAAAGACATTGTTCATAGAATACTGAGGTAATCGTGACATTGGGGTGAGTCCATATAACTTTACAGCTGCTCCATTTTTCCAGGGCTCACACTTATATTCCCTTCTGAGACCTGAAAATGTCATACCTGAAGCATCTTTTACCTATCCTCAAACCCAAATTTATTATTCTACGGCAACCACCATCAACCGTAATTAATCCTTCAATTGGCAACCACCATGCAGTTACAACATAAAGGGCCTCATTATGACCCTGGCGGACTTCTGACCACCAGGATTAATGTAGCGGTATTACCGCCAACAGGCTGGTGGTACATTATGAGATTGCAGCCAACCGCCACTTCTCCTATCATACCGCCGTGGCCCCCCCCCACCCCTCCTCCATCCAAACACCCCCTACCCGATACACAAACGAACCCCCTACCCCCCTTCGATCCACTCACTCACCCCGTCTGATCCACTCACCCCCCACCCCCATACACGCACACACCTGCAGACACGCACACACCACACAACTGACCCACCAGCCACACACATCACAAGCTCCCCCACCCCCACTACAGTTACAGCACCCCACACTCCCCCTCCCCGCATACACAGACACCCACACGCACCATGCATACACCCATTCACTTACACTGGCATACACCCATTCATACACACACTGGCATACACGCATTCATGCACACATACTTCCAGACATACTCACACACATTCTTACACACAATCACACTGACATGCAGTCACGCACTCACTTCACCATTCTTGCACACATTCACTCACACGCATACAACCACGCAAACAACACAACACACACACAGAAGCATTCACACACACACTCACACATTCATGCACACACTCAGACAAACACACACACAACATCCCCACTCTCCCACCGCCTCCCCGGTCGGACGCCTGACTTACCTTGTCAGGCAAGGAGGTCATCCGGCAGGGAACGGGAAGGTGCGATGCTACCGCCAGCAGCGCCCTGCCAGCAGAACACCGCCAGGCCGTATTACTGGTCATAATACGGCTGCCGGAGTCGTTCTGGCTGGGTGGTGCTGGTGTTGGCAGCGCCAGCTTAACACGTCCACCACCATGAGCACTGCTGGATTTCCGCCCTTATTGTGGCGGAAATCAGGCAGTGCTTATAATATGGCGGATGGATGGTAGCCGCCGTGGCGGTATGTTGGTGCCCATCACCGTGGCAGTAAGCGGTATTTACTGCCAATGTCATAATGAGCCCCAATATTTTAAATCCTATGGCATACCTCAAACATATGGCCCTTCATCAAACCAAATGTTTAATCTGAAACTTCTTTCATCTTGATTGCATACTCGGTGCTCCCCACAACCTGAATTAATCTCCCCTATAACATCCTTTATCCACAGCACAACCCAATTACATAGTGTGTGTAGCACCGTTTATCTCCCACAGGCTGAATTTACCTTCACAGTAGTAGTCTCTGTCCACCCCACAAACTAAATACCACATTTGTACATTCATGACTTCCCATTGACTCCCACTTGGAAGAGCTGCCCAATGACTGTCAGTTATCTCCACATGACTACATCTTGATTATTAGATTTATAAGCTGCCCATAGTGGCCTAACATACTGGCAGGTTCATCCTAAAATCATCTATATTTGTGGCAGGCCAAACTTAAAGTTCCAGTAATGTATTTGGACCATGGGCCTTGTTGCTTTCTCACCTGAATTGTCCCCAGTGGATAGAAAATTCACTGTTAAAAACAGTTTAGCTGATGCCAAAGCTTAGGACAGTGGGAGTGGGCACTGCTTGAGGCACAGCATGCTTTGTGGGAAGATTTGTACAGCACATTGCATGCCATGAACATCCCCCCCGACCTTATCCTCCCAATTCCCCTCAATTCTTCCATTGCATCAAACTAATGACTCTATACTCATTCTTCTTACAGGTCTGGAGGGGGCTAACTTGATCAGCTTCTTGCTGCCTGCACTGCTCGTCTGGGAATTCTGGAACCTAAAAGCAAAATAGAAATTCAGTTCTGCACTTCAGTTGAATGATGTTAACTTGAGTTCCTGAACGGCATTTTGAGCAGGAGACCTGCAGTTGGTACCAAAAGATGGTGCACTCTCTTTCCTGCATGCTGATGGCCAATCTGGTGTCCTCTGGAGTATTGGTCATCCTGTAAGCAGTAGATTCCAAAGGAATGGAACTATCTAATCACCAGTATCTTTGCTTGGGTGGAAAGAGATGGGGAAAGGGGTTTGTATGACCCTCCATGAGATTAAAGATCGACTCTTTGCTCACAGAAGTGTGACATGAAATATGATGCCCATTCTCCAGGGCAACCGCTCCATTGAAGCCACACCTCATGATCAAGTATGTAAATCCAGTGCTCACCATGATGCAGTGCTCTTGCCAAGAAATGGGCAGGATGAGGCAGGACTCACCTTTGAACCCTCTCCTAACCCACAGGTGTGGACTTCTGACTGCTATCTGAGGTTATTGGTTCAAACTGTGCATCTCAGATCACACGATAAATCTCCGAAAACGCCACACATTTTGTAACCATGTTGCGCATATCACCTCTCTGATCATGGAATTCCTTCAGCTGATCCAGAAAGCACATTTCTTCCATCCTGCAGCCTTTCATGGCCCCATTTATGGTATTTGAGCAGCACTGCTGGAGAGGGTCCTCTATTATAAACTATATAGATGTTTCTCTTTTTTATACAAAGCAAACCAGATGAATGTAACGACTTCTGTATTTAAAGGACCCAGGACTTTGCCTATGGGTGGGGAATGGTTGATTATTCCCTAGAGCTTTTGGGGCCTGCTTAATAAGCTACTATGCAGAGTACATTTTCATGTGCACAGGGTGGGAGTCAAAGAAAAGACACTATTGTGTCACCATGACGCAGGAAACTTGCAAATGTCAGGGAGAAGCGATAGCCAAGCTCAGTGATGGCGACACTGGGCTCACTGCTGTGGGGGGAGAATATGGCTAGATAGCGTCAGTTCATTAGATGGTACAGATAAAACAGATGGTAGTAAGGCATTGTGGAGAGAAGGATGAAGTATGCAATCACTGCTCATGTTCTTTTGAATCTGTGTCCTCAAGCAGCACTAAAGTCACATGTATCACCAGAGTAGACTACAATAGAGTGTGCTGGCTGATGGTAAAGTAAGGGCAGGCGGACTGTTGTGAGAACGCCTATTGTCTAGATCTCTGCCAAGGCATCCAGTGAACACCTACGCAAAGATTATAGAGCTTAAGGAAAAAATGAAGATGCCAGAACAGGTAGGAGGCTGTCAAAAACCAAAAGGCAGATTCCGCTCCAGTTCCTTCAAGAGCTCACTCCAAGACTGAATAGGAGTAGATACTAGTTCTCAGCAGTAGGTAATAAAGGTGGCTAAGTTGAGCAAAACTTAAACCTTATTTGAGTGGTTTGGAAACTGCTCAAATATAGAATATTGTAAAACTCTCTGTATGAGAGATATCCTTATCGACCCTTCGATGAAAATAGGATGTAGATTTAAATGAGGGATACCCCTCGCAAACTGGTACAGAGTGGCACCCCAAGACCTACATTGTTTATTAGCCAAAAGCATGATGAGACCAAAACGCAGACCCAGATTGCTTTCCCCGGAACTCCAAGGACCCTAGGCAATAAGAAAGAACACAACAAGATTGTAACTTTTTGAAGTTAGGCAATTAAGGTCACTGTAGAATAATGCCCTAAAGTAAGATGCTGGAAAATTTTCAGTAAAGAGAGCTTTATAGCTGCTTCAAGAGGAAGACTGAAGGGGAGTTCTAGTTGAAACTAGAAAGTACACAATATATTCCCAGTGATGAATGGAGTATGCCAGTTGGCAAGCATGCTTTCTGGTTGGCAAGCATGCTTTGCAGCTTAACGATTGCTGAGGGTTCTGACAAACTTCTCCATCCAGGCACAAATGCACATGTACCACCTATTGGAGAAAAGTCATCCTTCCATATCTTAGCTGACCGGAAGGCCACAGGGGAAGACAATGAATGAGAAGGCCACAAGGGGGATCCAGCTCCAATGCCTATCTTTCCTTTTAGAAGTCACTTTTTTTAATGTGTTAATCCAATTTCCTCAGTTGATATGCACCAAGAGAGCAACTCACCAATTCATAGAAGGTAAAAACACAGTTAGAACACCTAAGTATTGGTTAGACAGCACCCTTTCCTTGAAACTAGACGTTGATAAAAAAGCAAAAAACAAACTTTTACATCAAAGTTGTTTACTTTATCTGTTTTATCCCATTGATATTTTACTGGTTGGTAAGAGATTACTTAATAAATCCCATGCTCAACTACTTTAATGTCCTTTTTCTTGGAATTACCAAAGATAGATAGTCGCTCCAGCAAAGAGCGCAGACATGATAGTCTCCCTGGCAGTGGGTATGAATGGAATAAATCCTTATCCAATACACATAGAGCCCTGCCCTTGCTCTATGTGGATGCCAGAGTTAAATATAAATGTTTTAGCATTATATTTAAATGTGTGAGTAATACTGTTCCTTGGTCTCTGTGGGTGAAAGTTAACCCGTTAAACCGCCTAGAACATTATGGTCAACAGGGAGAAATATTATTAGTGAAGTTAAATCCAAACTCACCACACTGGGTGGTTGCAGGCTGTGTTAGGTTGGAGCCTATTGGTAGAACATGCTTCTGGATTTTAAAAAAAAATCCTCATCATTTATCACTTTTGAATCCCTCATCTGACAAGTAGTAAATGACTGGTGCTTGGGGATACTGCTTAAAACTAATGTCCTTAAAAATAATAAAAGTAAGATTGGCAAAGAAAGACCAGAACTAAAAAGCGGTGTCCCTGATGACATTGAATCTTCAGGCAAATTTAGCCATATCTCTTGTCCCATGCAGATATCCTATAAAAGCATTGTGATGGAACTTAACAACCTGACTTAACTTGCAAAACTAAAGGCCACCAACATTACATCGTTTTGCCCTTTTAATGGAATCAAACTAAATGAAAGAAGACAGAGAGGCTGTATTATCTAGATCTATTATGTATATTAATATATTGATCTTCGATTCAGATCAGTGAATTAGCTCTACTAGCACTTAGCTTAGTTAATCTTCCTTACTGGCAAGATGCACCATAAGAAAAGCAAAACCAGAAACTAGAAGAAAAATAATCTCTCTTAGCTACATAACCTTTCAGGAGGTGACGTTCAGTCTGTCCTGATTTTTTAGCCTATAACACCAGTATGTCTGGCCTTGGTGCCCATGCTTTTAAGATAATACCTGCCGACATTTGGAAACACAAAAATGAGAGGTTTAGAGAAAGAAATCGGGAGAAATTAATTTCCCTACTATCTTCCATCGGAGAAAAGGACGTTTTAAGTGTGAAAATGCTAAAATTAAATAGTCGGTATACACTATTAATACGGCCCTACCTAATTCAAGAGTTTTGGAATGTGTGCAACGAGAAAGGTGAAACAATATATTTCAGTAGTCTTGATATTGTTGGCAGGAGTCCCAGGACTGCTTAAAGTTACCCCCATGTTCAGGGACAAACTGATAGCTATAGACCCACCCAAAAGTGCTTTTATTGGTAGGTGCAGTATAAATAACAAAAAATATTGTCGTAGTCTTTATATTTTCCTAATCATCTCCTGATTCTCAAAAAAACATAACAGCTCTAAAATATTTATGCACTTAAGTGTTGTGAGCTGAACTGATTTCTCGATGGGCAAACAAGAAAAATCGAGATTTCTAGAGCTTAGAACTATGACACTATATATGAAAACTGTGTTATATTTTCATAGTGAGATGAGGGACATCTGTATGTCCAATATGGCTTTTAACCCACACATATTGCTTATCAAAACCTACTAATAAATTAAGGGCCTCATGTTGGATAGAGTAGCCTGGGGCGGATGTAGAATGAAGCTCTCCAGCTAGCTGACTGAGAAGTGGAAAGATGAGATTGAACCAAGATTCACTTGTCAGAAAAGTGCATGGATGCAATGATAACCTCGCCATGGGTGGCCTGGGCTGTAGGAGAATGTGGAGAATTCATGAGGTCAGTGCCTTTAAAGCGTCATGTAACAGAATATTAAGGCTTTTTCAGCCTTTTAGAGGCACCGACCCATCTGGAAATTCCTAGATCCAGATGCCAGATAGCCCCCGAAACTAGAAAAATCAAATCAAGACAAGTGAGAACTTGTTCAGTGGCACTGTAGTAAATTTAAAACCTGTAGTGTTTCTGGGTTCCCAACCAGCCAGATAAATATTTTATGCTTCTTGATATCATCTTTGATGCTACCTTTGAATGTTACAAGTTATCCATAACATATCCTAACAATCCACCATAACAGGTTTTGTTAACAGGGCCCCACAGCTATCTCACACAATTACCATTACAGGGGTGCAGCTTTCCAGTGTTAAAGAGAGTAGCTCGCTCGGGTGGATTTCCTGATTGCAAAGTAAATGGGTTGAAAATTTGTTTTTTGCTGCCTGCTTTTTTTTCCGCAATGGGCAATACTCTGTTTTGAAAATATGAATAAACTTGAATGTATTTTTTGTAAAGAGCGTTAGTGAATTATTGTAACATTACTTATGTTGTGGGCAACAGTCTGGCAAACATCTGCTGAGGGAGGGAGCATTGCACCCTGATGTTATCTTTATCTGTATTAAAAAACACTGAATTGTGCAAGATCACAGAACAAGTTTCGTAAGTGAAATATCTCTTCCAGAAACCCATGAGCTTTACTTCAGCAAAATGCCAGGGGTAGTGGAGGTGACATAAAACGCCATTTAATGTTTGCTTTCACTCACACACTCATGCTTAAACGTACACACACATTTACACATACTCGTTCTTAAATGATCACACTCTCACCCGCCAGCGTGCACACAACGTACACTTAAAATCCTTTTTTTACTTACCTCAGCTGCCAGGGAGGGGTCGTATTTCAGCAAACTGTAACTCATTCTTTGTTACACTAATTGTGAATAATAACATAATATTCCCTATTAGTGTAATAAAGAATTGACAAAAAGCAAGGAAAGTCAGGATGCTCTTGTTTGCCTGGGACTGACTTTGCGAACGCTGAAGTCTGGAGTCGCAAGAGGCAAGCCAGGGGTCGCAGCTCTAGAATTTCATCTTTCACAGCAAGCACACTCTTCGCCTAGTGAGACGGCCATCATCAGTGTAACTACTTTGGGTCCTATTCACAAAGGTATAAAATCTACATGTGTAAATGTACTGTTATAATATGCAGTAAATTTACTATTTTTAGCTGTTCACCATTCAAGAGTGTAAATTTACTACACAGAGTAGACTTTCATGCATCCACCCCCTGAATCCAGGGGGGTGGATCCTGAGTTGCTACTAGTAGCTTTCACACATAGAAAGAAATAAGTGGAGGTTTCTACCACTGGGTTAGGGATAGCCCTATTGTAAAGATTAAGAAAATTGTGAAAAAGTTTACTAAACTTTAAAAAAAATATTGAAAAATATTTTTATGTTACATGTTAATGTAAAGTAATTTTTTATACTTATTTGAAATTTAGAACAAATTACAAGCTACAGCACTTGTTGAATTAAATATGTAATCAATTTAAATGTGTTAAAATTAATCAAAATAATTTTTAAATACATATTCAGAAACAAAAATACCACATCCACTAGTAAAATCTTCCTAATTATGTTTTAATTGTTTTTACCAAAGTTATGTATAGAATTAAATAGTTTTTAAAATACAATATCTTTCATTTATATGTATATATTTTAACAAATTAAACGTGTGTTATATGTATTTATATACAAATATGTATATATATATATATATATATATATATATATATATATATATAAGATTAGAATACATTAATTGATTTTAATATTATTTCCCATAGGGTTCTATTTTAAATCACTGTCTCCCTTATTTTCTATGTGAGGGTTTTTCAGGTCCAGTGGTTGGCCATGTGTGGTGCTGGACTTATTCCAGATCTGAGTTGGAGTACATTTACTTATGATGGGTACTTCTAACTGCAGATTTCTCACCTTTAGACTGTTCCCCAGGTGCTAGACTAGATCCGGACGTTTTCATAGCAGTGCTGCTGCGTGCAGCTAGGTAGCATTGGGCAGCTCTGGGATGGCCTCTTTCAGCCCCAGAAGTGACAAAGCTGTGTTCCATATAAGCACCATCCCTGTGCTCCAGTATCCGTTGCTTTCTTTCTGCACCTTCATACATGCATCTGAAGCTCGTTATTCGTTTGACGTAGTCTTTCAAAATCTTTCCAAAGAGCAAAGGAATGATGTCTCTACTGAAGGCTGCAGTGACAGTCGGAGACGGATTTCAGTGACGGACGTGCAAGAGGTCTGCCTCTGGTGTTTGGGCTCAGGGCACCAATCCAAGTCGTGTGACAAGTGTGCCCTCATGCACCCGAAGGAGATCCGAGCTTCCGAAGTGACCGAACATCAAAAGAAGTCATGGACCATGTGTAAGCCCCGCTTCTGCTCCAAGTCTACGGTGCGGATTCATACCCACACTCAAGGCCATTCATACGAGATGGCCTCTTTGCATTGAAAGCCCTCCATTGAGTCCACATTCAAGAAGACCACCTCCCGCCACTCTGTCTAAAGAGAATTCAGGGGGTTATCAAGGTGCAAACCGATCTTATCCTTATTCCTGATTGCAGAGCTGATTCCTAAACTAGTCCAGGTGTGCCCCAAATTGTTTGGGCCATCTGTGACGCCACAGCAGGCTGAAACCTTCAAGGAGGCCATGTTGCATATTTTCTACATTTTACTCACTCACTCTGGCGCTCTGTGGGGCCCAAGGATCTTCAGGGGCCTCCAGTCTGTTTACCTTGGTGGATCTGTCATCTGTTCAGTCTGGGTCCCTCAAACCTACCTCTGGTACTGCACCAACTTTGATATTGACTTCCTTTTGGATATTAGATTTGCGCCAGTCCATTATACTCTGACACCGGTTACATTGACAGTGCCGGAGGTTGAACCTCTGCTGACTGTGGTCCTAGACCTCAAGCTGAATTTGTTTCAAAGCCGACCAAGGTCGTGGCTTCATTGCACTCCAGCACCCCTGGTCCCAGAGCGTTCTGGTTCTGACAAAACTTATGGGTACATGGGCCAAGCCCTGCTCTTGCCCACGAGTAAACAGGCAGTTGGGCAGGTGTCATAAACCAATAAAGAGTAACTCAGGCTTTCTCACACAGCACCCGACTCCAGAAAATTGGTGGTCTAAGCATTCACCAACAAAGTTAATCCTAAGGCATTCCCTAAAGTCCCTCAGGATAGGGAGTAAAAATAGGCCTAGGCATTCAGAAAGTGTATGTTTTCTTGTGCCAGTGTGGGTTTGAGATCTGTCAATCCAGTTCTTTTTTTTTTGGAACATAGCTAACAAGATCTTGCCGAAGCTCTAGAATAGTTTTGGGCCTTTTATTGACTAAAACCATTGAGTACAGTCAGGATGCAGAACTGTATGTTGCAAGTGCTGGTTTGAATGCAACTCCACTGGCTATCCGCTGACTTATCAGGAGACGTGCATCTTTGCCTAATTGATATGCCTTTTATTGGTTCCCACCTCTTTGGCGAAAAGTTTGATTCCACCCTTGAGTACTTTAAAGGAAGCTAAGTCGCAGCACGTTCCTTTGGGCCTTTCTTCCCATGCCCGGCTGTACCCTCAGCAGTTTTGACCTTTTCAAGGTTACTCCAGAGGGCTGGCATTTAGACATTGCCAGGCCCTACTAAGTCCCCAGCAGTCATCCCAGTCCTTTCAGGGACGAGGAAGAGGATCAAGCAGACACTAGAGTGGCCACAATGGACACCATTTCAGTCACTACTCCAACCCTGCAGCATAAGCCTCTAGAACACTTTACGGCACATAGTGAAGGAGTTAGGAGTTAAGGTCAAACATTTTCTTCCAAGGTGGCAGGCCATTACATCTGACAGATGAGGCCTCCAAATCGTTCAGCAGGTCTATGCCCTGCCATTCCTTTTTGACCCACCTCACCACCCTCGTTTTGGCTTTTGGAGGAGCAACAATCCATCTTGCTACAAGGGATGCAGGCTCTGTTTGTCAAAGTGGCCATTAAGAGGGTGCCTGCCTCAGAAGTAGGGATTGATTGTTACTCTCGCTATTTCCTTGGGCCAAAGAAGCACAGAGCACTTCATCTTATTTTGAATCTTCACCCTCTGAATGCCTTCCTTCGAATGTTCACTTAGGCCTAAATAATCTCTGCCCTGGATCTGAGAGACTGGATGGTCGCCTTGAACTTGCAGGATACTTACTTTCATGTTCCCATCATGTAGTCCCACAGTTGTTACCTGCGACTAGTCAGTAGCATTTGCAGTGTGCCTTGCTCCTCTTCAGCCTTACCAGTGCCTCTCAGGTGTTCACGAAAGTGATGACAGGGGTTGCTGCCCATCTTTAGATGTCTGGGATACCAGTTTTCCCCTACCTCGACAACTGGTTGAGGTCCACCATTGTTTGGAGGTGGTCCACTACTGCCTGTGGCAAACCAGTCTTCCTCAACAACTGACTGTTGAAGGCAGGCTTGCCACAGTCGGTAGTGGACTACCTCCAAACAATGGCAAATCTCATTACATCATTAGATTTCCTGTCTAATGAGCCAAAGTCACACCTGACTCCTTTGCAGATGCTTCCTTTTATAGGAGCTGTTTTGGACACAATGCCACCCTTTCTCAGGTACTTCAGGCGGCTCAGAATGCCCCTCCAGATGACTGCGAGCAAGTAAACAGAACAATCTAGGGTGCAGGAACACCCCTCCATACCCTGAGTGTAGTAACACTACACAAGCACATTGTCCAACAACACACTGTCGGGCAACGCGTGCAGCACTCCTTTTTTCTCTGAATGCATATAGTTTCTAGTAAGCTGAGAGTGCTGCTCTCGAACAGTAACAGTGAATCTGAATGAATGTGTCCTCTTTTGGCTCTCCTTTAGCGGAGCTTCCGGAATGCGTCAACCTCATCACACGTGGCAACAACTCTCAAATAAAAGTCAAAGTGAGGTTACCAGACACAAACGAGTGCATATATATATATATTTTAAAGATTCATTGCGAGACAAAATGAGAGGTAGGTGAGAGATGCAGACCTGAAGCACAGTCGAAAATAGAGGGGAAAAAATAAGCACAATAAATAACATCCAAACTGCATGTAAGCTAAGCGGTGCAGCACAAACGTCAGAAAAAGGAGCAATGAGCAGACAGATAACACTTAGACATAAAAGAGAGATAGACTAAGCACACAGAGCGATATACAAAACATCTTCAGAGCCACCAAAAGTAAACCAGAATGCACAGAGGAACCACAAGTCATGGTAGAGCACATTTGAGAGAGAATCACACCACCTGCTGGCCTAACAACACCATAATGAAGATTAAAAGAAATGAGTAACACAAATCTCAGCACAGAGAGAAGAGGAAAGAAAAAGAGACAAAAAACAAAAGAAAAATCAGAATACACAGACCCAGAATGTCAGCCAGAGAAACAGCAGGCAAGGACCAGAAACATCAATAGCTTTCATAAAAATGCATAACGGTAACAACTCATTAAGCGCCAGCAGAAAGCTGGTGTAGGACAGAAAACGCTTGCAATGCAACCACACTGGTCTAGTTACTACCATCAACAAATCCAACAACAGTAGAGATTGGCAGACTGGTGAACTCTTTGGGAAGAGTTTTCATAGAAGAAATAAACATAATGCTACTGTACTCTATAGGACAAGAGATATACACTCTCTTAATGATTTACTACAGATGACAAGTTTAACCATTATGAAGTTTACAAATGAAAGAAAAGGCACAAGTAAAACAATGGATCAATACCACACGCTGCAAAGAAACTTGGCATGTTCATGTACATTCACAGAGTCAGGAAATGAAATACGAGGGCAAGATTTATGAGGATGCTCACTGCAGCTCAGGTGGCATAGATTTAGCAGGTCAAAAATTAATCTCAAAGATGTAATTCTGCTGAAAATGTGTAACCACATTTTTCACTTCGTGAATATCCTGAGGGGCAAGACTGAATCGAGAGAGTTTTTTCAGCAATTCTGTAGCTCCTCAATTGAGGCTGGGCGTTGGATCTATACTGTCCCAGATGTGACATCGATGCCCATATGTAGCCTCTACCTCCGCACGATGTCAGTTTTTCTTTCTGCACCTTCCAAAGTGTAACGGGCTTGTACGCCTTCTGATTCTGACCCTATTGTCAGGTTGCTCCCCACGCCGCACAACTCCACCAGCTAGCACGCGTGTCCCTCGCTGCTCCTGCGAGTTCGAGCCTGCCTGTAAGTATTCGGTGTCTGTTGTCTTCTTCCTGTTTTCCTCTTTTTGCCTTTTCCTTTTCTTTCTCTGTGCCTCTGTGCCTCTTTCTTGCCCTTTGCTTCTTGCCTTTTCCCAATTTCCCTCTTCCCGCCGCTGCGTCCCCTGCGGCTGCGCCACCCACATTCGCTCGATCGTCCCCGCTTCCCGCCTCCCAGGTGCTCCTTCCTCCCACCTCCCCTAATTAATGGCGTCCGCTGCTCGGTGAGTGAGCGACCCCTTGACCCTGTTGTCAGGTGAGGTCGCTCCCCACGCCACACAGCTTCTCCAGCTAGTGCGCATGTCCCTCGCTGCTCCTGTGAGTTCGAGCCTGCCTGTAAGTATTCTGTATCTGCTGTCTTCTTCCTGTTTTCCTGTTTTTGACTTCTCCCCTTCTTTCTCTGTGCCTCTGTGTCTCTTTCTTGCCCCTTGCCTTCTACCTTTTGCCAACTTCCCTCTTCCCACAGCTGCGTCCCCTGTGGCCTGCCCCCTCTTTTGCTCGATCATCCCCACCTCCCAGCTGCTCTTCCCTTCCACCTCCCCTACTTAATGGTGCCCGTCCGTGCCTGGACCACGCCCAGCGCCGTAACCCCTGGTTCTCGCTCCCCCCACCTCCACGACGCCTCTATGACGCCATCACCCTCCATGCACTTAACGCTGGTCACTCATCCACCTGCCACCAGGCCACCCGAGGCTCACCCGCGGACCCGTTTCTTGCCAGAGCTGCAGCTTCACCAGCTTCCATGCCAGCGACCTGCCCGCCAGGGCAGGATGCAACCATCTCAGATGCATCCTACTCAACACCCGCTACGTCCACAAACATGCCATCGAAATCTGGAACCTACTCGGACGTCGCCTTCCTGATCGAGACCTGGATGAAACCCTCCTCAGCGTCTGACATCACCATAGCCATCCCGGACGGCTACAAGATCCCCCTTAGGGACCACACCAACAGACTAGGAGGAGGCTTCACCATCGTCCACAGGAATACCCTCAGAATGACCACCAGCACCGAAGACACCCTCAGCGCTGCCAAACACCTACACTTCCAGATCCGCACCAATCCAAACACCACTCTCAGAGGGACCCTCGTCTACAGACCCCCCCGGACCCTGACCACAGTTCAGCGACTCCATCACTGTCGTCAGCACACACGCCCTCACATCCACAGGCTACATACTCATTGGGGCCCAGAACTTCCACCTCAAGAACACCAATGACAACAACTCCACCACCCTGCTCCCCAACCTCGTGCTCAAGCAGCTTGTCACAACACCCACCTACTCTGCAGGACACACGCTTGACCCCATTTTCTCCGCCAGCAAACACGTCTCCTTCAGCCACACCACCGAACTCCAATGGACCGATCACCGCTGCATCCACTTCACCTTCGAGAAACCCATAACGCACCACCACCCGCAGCGGATTCCCCGCCGCAGCTGGAACATGGTCACCGAAGACCAGCTGATCACTACCCTCTCCAGGAACCCACCAATCAACACCACTGATATAGTTGCCCGCAACCTCAGGCAATGGATCAACGACTGTTCCAACACACTCGCCCCGATCAAGAACCCTCCAAACAGATGCACCGACAGAAAAGCCATGTGGTTAACAGCTGACCTCCAAGAATCCAAGCAAACATGCCGAAGACCCGAGAAGAAGTGGCACCAAGAACAGACACCAGACAACCACACAGCCCTCAAGAACGCCATCCGCAGACACCACCAACTCATCCAAGCCATCAAAAGAACCTCCTTCAAAGAACACATCAACAACAACACACACAGCTGTAAGGAGCTCTACAACATCGTGAAGGAACTCTCCAACCCCAGTTCCAACGACATTCCGCCATCGCAAGACCTCTGCGACTCCCAAGCCACCTTCTTCTACTGTAAGATCGCAGACATCCATGACAGCTTCAATACCCAGGCACCCCGTCAACCACCAACACCACAGACTCACCGCCCCCCAGCCGCACCAACCTCCTGCTCTCCTGGACCCACATCAACGACAACACCATCAAAATCATGAACACTATCCACTCCGGCTCACCATCTGGCCCCTGCCCTCACCACATGTTCAACAAAGATCATCAACAGCTCCTTTGAGACCGCCACCTTCCCGGAGAGCTGGAAACACACCAAGATCAACGCCCTCCTCAAGAAACCCAGAGCGGACCCAAAGGACCTCAAGAACTTCCGGCCCATCTCCCTGCTCTCCTTCTCGGCAAAAGTCATTGAAAGATTGTCAACAGACAACTGACCCACTTCCTCGGCAACACTCGAGTCATCCCAATCCGGATTCCGCAGCAACTACCGCACCGGAACCACCCTCATCGCCACCACCGACGACATCAGGACCCTACTTGACAAGGGCAAAACCGCAGCCCTCATCCTCCTGGATCTCTCGCCCGCCTTCGACACTGTCTGCCACCACACCCTACGCACAAGTCTCAACGATGCAGGGATACGTGACAGAGCCCTGGACTGGATCACCTCCTTCCTCACTGGCAGAACCCGGAGAGTCCTCCTCCCTCCATTCCGCTCTGAAGCCACTGAGATCATCTGCAGCATACCCCAAGGGTCATCCCTCAGCCCCACCCTCCTTAACGTCTACATGACACCGCTCACTAACATCGTCCGATCACACGACCTCAACATCATCTCATACGCTGACGAAACTCAGCTGATTCTCTCCCTCACCAAGGACCCCGCCACCGCCAAAACCAACCTCCACGAAGGAATGAAGGTCATCGCCGGATGGATGAAGAACATCTGCTTGAAACTGAACTCTGACGAGAATGAGGTCCTCATCATCAGCTCCACCCCCTTCGCCTGGTACTACTCTTGGTGGCCTGCTGCACTGGGAACCGCAACGACACCCACTGACCACGCACGCAACCTGGGGTTCATCCTGGACTCATCGCTATCAGTGACCCAGCAAGTCAACGCCGTCTCTTCCTCCTGCTTCAACACCCTCTGCATGCTTCAGAAGATCTAAATATGGATCCCCACCGGAACCAGAGGGACGGTCACCCAAGCCCTTGTAAGCAGCAGACTGGACTACAGCAACACCCTCTACACAGGAACCATCGCCAAGCTCCAGAAATGACTGCAACGCATACAGAACGCCTCCGCACGCCTCATCCTGGACATCCCCGCCACAACCACATCACAGCCCACCTGAGAGACCTGCACTGGCTCCCCATCAACAAGTGAATCACGTTCAAGCTCCTCACCCACGCTCACAAGGCACTGCACAATGCCAGACCAGAATACCTCAACAGACAACTCACCTTCTACACCCGAACCGCCAGCTTAACTTCGCTGACCTTGCCCTCGCCACCATTCCACGCATCCATAGAACGACCACCGGTGGCAGATCATTCTCCCACCTCGCTGCCAAGACTTGGAACACCCTTCCTATCCACCTGCGGCAGACACATGACCTGCTAACCTTCAGGAGACACCTCAAGACCTTGCTGTTCAAGCAGTAGCAGCACCCCACCACCAGCGCCTTGAGACCCTCACGGTGAGTAGTACGCTTTACAAATGCTACGATTGATTGATTCTGTCTGCCCTGCCAGAAGATTCAATCAAAATAATTTCCAGTCTGCAAGGGACTTGTACCATCCAAAAATGACAGTGTTCAAACCGTGTAAGGACTGCCACAAACAGATGTTGGTGATGAACCCCCAGAGGTGGTCTGTCTCTGGTGTCTGCTCCAAGCAGGACTTGACTTTGTGTGACCAATGTCCGAAGACCATCTAAGACTGTGGAGCCAAACTTTACATTACAGAGCACTGTCAGAAGTCAAAGAAGGTCAGGTCTCGGCCAACGCTGAGTGCAGATGTGCTTGAGGTCAAGGTCTTCAGGTCAGTAGAAGAGTCATAAGAAGCTGAAGCATGGCTTCTCTTCGAAATGTTGGTCCCACCACGAGAAGCTGCGGAACGGCCCAGATACCTCCAGGCTATCAACTCGATCTGTGCTCTCAGAAACAAATCTGAACCTTGTCCCCATTCACTCCGATTTCCCAGGTCCAACATTGATGCTGCAGCAACTGCGCAATTTCAAGGAGGCCATAAACAAAAATATTGGTATCCGACCATCTGGATCACCTTCAGGCCATACGGTTTTGAGGTGACCTCTAGTTGGTATTTGTCCTCAATACTGATTATGCCTCTCAACCTTGCACGAAGGTCAGCCCCTACTTCATGGCACAAAGGTGCTACTTGATGTTGCACAAAGGTCCTTGAATTTGTGCAGATACTGCACCCATTTTTTGAGAACTAAGGGCTCTGCCTGTGATGCTATAAGACAGAGATCAGAAAGAAAATGATGTCAGCGTGAAGATACTGGGCTATATAAGGGCCCAAAGTGACATTAGGGGCGGAAGGGATCCGACTCAGAACCTCATGAGGCCACTTGATGTGCAGAGGACTTTCTGAGAAAATACTATGGATCTAGTCTGCCACTTACTGGTATTCACAAGGTGAGGAATCTGCAGTTAGAGTATTCACCAGAAAGAACACTGGCAAAGATAAGCAACTTTTTCTTCAAAGAGCGCACAAATTAATAGAAACACAAGCAGTGAGAATAGAAGAAAAACTTAAACAAAGCACAGAAAATTGCCAATAGTAAATTTAGCACAGTACAACAGACAAATGGCCACAATAAAACGCAGGACACCACAAAACAAAACTGGAGAGGCTAGTATAACAAATAAACATGACATAATATGGAAATTGTGGAGGGGTACACTAGTTGTGCTAAACTGATTTATCAATTGACAAAACATTCAGATTATGTGAGAAGTTAAACCATTTTGCATTCGTTTACTTTCAACACAATAAGGAGGAAAAACAATTGAAAATGGTACAGGCAAGAAGAGTAAAACTACTTAAGAAAAACTAGATCACATAACCATGCAAAACTACTGAGACGATGAAGAACTGAAGTCCAATGAACCAGTAAAAATGCAGGTGAAACATATCCTTTTGAGGTGAGAACTTTAATAAACACAGTCACAGCGTGCAACCTGTTGCAAAGACTGAACATAATGACTCTGGGAAGAGGGTTCTATGCACTAGTAGAGATATCATAATGCCATGGACACTGTATGCAAAAGCAAACAGGCCAAGGCTAAGACCAAGAGACATCAATATTTTCACCTGCTCAGGGCCAATGCCTCTAGCTTTACGTGGTTATTTAAAAAAAAAAACTGAAAAAGAAATCACCACCATAGAAGTAGACTATTGCATTGTGGAGCGAAGTGCAAGAGTACTACTGAGTTTCAAAATGGTATGAGACAAAAACTAGTCCCCATCATGAACACAGGTGAAGGAGGCGTGATCAAGAAACTGACCCAGCAATAACCAGAACTGCTGAATGGCATAGGGAGTAAGAGGCAGAGAGTTCACCTTTCATGTAGACTATGATACAATCAAAGCTATACTGCACCGTCGCATGCCATTTGTTTTATGAAAAACGGATTAAAAAGGCTTGAACAGATGGACGTAAGAAAAAAGATACCTAGCCAATACAAGAGTGTCGCAGATTGTAGTGACAATAGAACTAAAGAAACCAGACAATATGGGAAAACAGGCGGCCCACCGGAGATGATATCGCACAAATAAAGGGTGCAACACTGTTTTCAAAATTAGACGGGAAGATAGAAATAAGAGCTAGACAAGCCATCTGACTAAAGAAGATAGAAACTCTTTAACTTGGAGTTCGCAGAAAACATTCAGGAACATCAAAAATGATTAACAACTCTTCTGCAGTCTAAAAGAAATGGGCCTCACCCTGGAGACAAGTGTAAATCAGCAATAGAGAAAGCAACTTTTTGGGAAACATTGGAAAAACGGAATATCACCTGACTCCCCCATTCCCCTCAAGAAAAAACAATCTGTAAAGACGACCAGAGCACCCAAGAACATCACTTTGATGAGATGTTTCCTAGGAGTGGTAAATTATTGCAGAGGGTTCCTGAAAACCCTAGCAAGGGTGAGAGAACCATTAAGGGGGCGCCTGTAAATGGATGTTATGTCACGCAAGAACACACAACATTAACATGGTATGTTCCACATCGAATAATCCTTGACTCCAGCCAATAAGCGCTCACATTGTGGGTGGTGGAAAAAAGTAATCAGTGAATGTACGTGACGTTTGAACTTCATTGGAACAATGCACTACCCAAACGTATAACAATAAAGGAGATGCTAGAAGAAAATAAAGAACTCTACTAAAAAGTAGTCATCAAAAATCTAAGGATAAACAAGTGGAATGTGCGAAGAAAAATTATTTTAAAAAGATGTCCAGAGGTCAGTGGTGTCCTTCAAGCACTCAAGCACTCTTACACCTAACACAAGAACTAACCCATCACCTTTGATTGCATCGTTTCAATAGGAAACATGTTTGTAGTTCTATGAGAATTAAGGGAAAGAGTAATGTAACTAATACATGAAAACTACCTAGGCGTAACCAAGATTAAAAGACTACTGCAGGGAAAAGTTTGGTCTCCAGGTATGGATGCAGTGAAAGCAAATCCCAATAATTACAATATCCACACCAAGAGAATCATGGGAGGTTAGCTTGGATTTTTGTGAAGGGAAGCGCATTCTTCCCCTGATGGACAACTGCTCAAGCTTTCCATTTGCTGAATTACACACATTAGTAGAGAAGTCACATCTGTGGAAGAATCTTTATGTACAAATGCAAAAAAAAAAAAAAAAAGGTGACACGTAGCTCAAAACATGGTAAAGTCTTTCAATTGCTCATTGACTGCATTGTTTGTTGAAAGCCTATTGTACCTACTACACTGCGCCACTAGACAAGTGCCCAAAACTTTTCTTTTTTTTTTTTTGCAAAACGGATGGCTTGAGATTCTTAAAGTGCAAAAAATACAAATGAGCAAAGGAGAGGAAGATGGAAAGAAGGAAGAAGAGGACAGAAAACGAAATAATTACAAAATGTCAACAAAGTGAAACACCGGAGTCAGAACAGCTGAACGGTAACCTACACAGGAAAGGAGTACCAATAGAAAATTAGTTGTTTGGTGGACCGTGGTGGACGTGGCCAACCCCCAAACATGGTGGACGTGTTTTGCTAGAGCTTCAACTGACTGCCTGGGAAGCCGACAACATCCGCCACTTCTCTTGCACATAATGCCCACTGAACTAGATGGGGGGCTTATATGGGCCCGCTGCTGCGCCCTGGGTGCCCTGATGCCAGTTCGGCTCTGACCTGTGAGACTCTGTGGCCTGACTCGAACTGCCCGCCGAGACGTGAGGCCTGATGGAAGGGAACAGGGATTGCACGGACTAGACAGACCTGATCAGTCCAGGTTGGGCAGGGAAGGAGTCAGCGAGGCCGAGGGACCCACTCTGGGATTCATGGCACATTGAGCACCAACGGTTACCAGATGCTCATCTTCTGGTGTTTATCCCACCCACAGCTGGCCTGGTATTGACAAGCTGCAGGAGACCTCGGGCTGCCCCAAAGATCCCTGTCAGCGACCTGTGAATAGGAACGCCTTGACGTGTGCTGAGGTCAGGAGTGGGGGCAAGTGATGATAATTCACCTGAGGCCCACCAACCGATATGGGAGGCGAGGCAGGTGGGAGGTGATCACATGCTTCCACACATGGGTATGGGATGCTTGGACACAGGCCATGGAGCCAGGACTGCACTTCCCGGCAGCTCACGCGGTAGGAGGGTTGCTTCCTGCTGCTACACGGGCCCGGAGGTGCTTAAAGGAATCTGTTTGGTCCTGCTGCGTGGGACTCTTTGCCACAGGCTGGGGGGCCAGGGCTAAATTTCCCAGCAGCTCACTCAGCAGGAGGGCCGCTTCCTGCTACCACACACGCCCAGAAGCGCATGAAGGAACAAGCATTTGGAATGCAATAGTCTCATGTTTGCTCGTGTTAGGGCTCATAGTGTTGTAAATTACTGACTGGACTTTTAATGCCACATAGACTTAAAATAACAAGAGGAAGAGAGCGAGAGCGAGCTGGCCCTGGAAAAGCCCCGCTCTGATGTTGGTTTATGTTTACAGAGGGAGCTGGTGGGGAGAAGGGACTGAACACACACCCACAGTGCAAGGCAAACAGGCCAATACTGAAAGAAAAAGTCCCCTTCAGAAGAGATAAACAGGACATAGCGTAATTACACAGTACTTTGTGCTTCTCCCAATGTGAAAAAAAGCAGGACAAAGAGGCAGAACTGACCACTAGCAAGCAAGGATTTTAGAAGGACACTGCAACTAACAAATCAAAATGCTGGAACTCACTCTATTGTATACTTTAGTAAACAGCAGGCTGAACGCTAACGATCAACCTAAAAATCTATGGTCCCGCTGCGGAGTACGCTTGGACACAGGCGGGGGGGCCAGGACTGCATTTCCCAGCAGCTCACGCAGCAGCAAGGCTGCTTTCTGCTACCACATGTGCCCAGAGGCACATAAAGGAAACTCTTTGGTCCCACTGCGCGGGACTCTTGGACACAGGCTGGGCGGCCAGGACTGCATTTCCCAGCAGCTCACGTGGCAGGATGGCCGCTTCCTGCTACCATACATCCCCGAGCCGTATAATGGAAACCCTTTGGTCCTGGTGCCCAGGACGCACCAGGGAGCGTGCCTGGGCGAAGAACAGGCCAAGAGCAGGCCCGTTTGTGCCCATCCAAGCCCAGCCATGGCTGGACTGGGCCCGGACTCTTTGCGACCTCTTTAAAAGGACGTGAGGTGAGAAAACTTGGGTTCTTCTTTAACTCCTGCACCCTTTCCCTGCTGCTGCTGGCGTGTGTTGTGGGAGCTTAAAGCAAACACCTGATATTTTATAACCCTATTTCTGAGGCACTCCACGACTAGATTGCTGTTAGACTTTTGGCAGTGGAATGGAGCACAGGATCAGAGTAATGGGGAAGCGTAAATGCCCAGGAATGGCCCACTCACTGCAATTTTCACCTAAACCAACATCAATTGATATGATGGTAAAAAGGGCTATTGGAGTGGTAATCTCTGAAATTGAACTCACAAAAAGGTGCTCAATGAGCCAGGAAGCACAAAGCGTGTCCCTGGGCACCAGGACTCCTGCCCTAAGCGCCTGCATCCACTTGAGAGTGCGTAAATTTTGGTAGTTGCCCTGGATTGGGGCTGGATGCTGATATGGACCCATCTACAATCAAGGACTCCAGTGCTGACCCTAGATCAGTGGTAAAGAAGAAGCACAAGACCCATGTACTCATAAGTCCGTCGGAAGGGGCGGAGATCGCCCGTTGGCACATTGTCCCGTAAGTCTTAATGCCTACAAGGACGAGGGTATTGTCCGGGAGGATCTTCTGCCGCATTGGACAGCAGTTCTGCTGAGGGATATTCTGGTCCAAGTAAAAGCTGTTGTGGTGGAAAAGTTTGTGCCGTTGGTAGATTGTTTAACACAACTGGAAGCCATGAGCAGGGATGTCTTAAACATTGTCCCCGTGAGGCCAGGGGGAGAAAAAGAAATGAGAACTCAGCCATATTTTGCTCCCCCTAATAACTCACATGGAGCTAACACTCTCAACACAAAGGAAAAGGGGAAGCGGGAGGGCTTGGTTGCTAGCCACATAGATTCAAATAATCAGACATAGGTGAGTCTGTTCCGAATTCTGGGGAGTGCTTGTTTAGCATCTAGGCAAAAAAAAAGACTGCATAGAACTGGCAAGTGACAGTTGTATGAACCCTCCAATTATTAACCTTCCCACCTGCTTCTTGTCCCTATGTTGTATTTCTTGCATGGGTACCTGAATTGAATGGGAGCCAAAGTAAGTCACAGCAAGAGCTGACCAACAAATGTTTGCATTGGCTACTAAGGAACAGGAACTTCTCCACTGCATTGGCCAATAATATCCTTATGACCCCCACCCCAGAGTTAGCTGGATTGGACAGGGAACCATTGTTCGGCCCAGTGACTGTTATCATTAATTTTAGAGATCCGCAGCTGGTTCAAAGTCTTTTATTTGATAGACCACGAACGACCTCAGGAGACAGGCTCCTCTATTTACACCTTACTGTTGGGAGATTTCTATAGGCCTCCCCCTATAGGTACATCTTTGTTCCAGGATAACCATGGTTTGGATGGAGCCCCTTGGAGCAATTATCCATCTTGTCAGGGGATAAATAATTCGAAATATAAGATACCTGTTTCTAACAGGTATGAAGTATTGGAGGAGTTGGATTGACCCATAGGCACCAGGACCCTTTCAACTAACAAGTTGACTGTGGTTAATGTAGTTGATCTGAGAGAATAGGGGATTGAGCAACAGATGATCCTTTTCTCAACAGGAAACCAGTGGAGGTCTCTTAGGTGTCTGGTAATGTGTTTGTGGCGGGGGACATTCAGGGTGAGTCTGATGGTGGCGTTTTGAATGTGCTGTAGTTTCTCCTATGTGGTGCTGGCTTAGATGGCTTTGCCATAGTTGAGTCTGCTGGTGACCAGGGCGTAGGTTGTGGTTTTGCGGCAGTCATTTGGGATCCGTTTGAAGAGCTTCCAGAGAAGTCAGTGTGTGGAAACAGGAGGATGCAACCAAATGGACTTGGCGGGTCATGGTGAGCAAGTAATCCAGGATGAAGCTGAGGTTGCATGCATGGTTAATAGGGATGGGGTGTGCCAAGGTTAGCATGCCACCAGGTTGGTCCCAGACTGATGCAGAGGGTCCCAGGATGAGGATCTCGGTCTTGTCAGAGTTGAGCTTGAGGATGCTCTCCTTCATCCAGTTGGCAACGGCTTCCATCCCATTGTGGAAATTCTTTTTGACAGTTGTTGGGTTTTCGGTCACCGAGATGATCAGCTGGGTGTCATTGGCATAAGGGACAATGTTTAATTCGTGGTTCCTGATGATGTATGAGAGCGGGGTCATGTAAATTTTGAAGAGTGTAGGGCTCAGGGAGGAGCCCTGTGGAACTTCGCAGTTGATCTCTGTAGGTTCTGACAGGTAAGGGGGGATTCTGACTCTGTGTTCTGCCGGTTCTCAGCCAAACCACTCCACTACCTGAGTGTGAGGTCCGACTATGCCACATGTGTGACTTTCTGGAGCCTTGCTGTCCATACGACCTTTCAGCAGCCCTGTATACCTGGGAACGGATTAAAACAGACACAAGCTGAGACCTCTCGGGCACTTGGCCACCTTCACTGTAAACCCCATTGCTGGTTGTGGAGAGACTGGTCCCCCTTCTAAGACAGTTACTGCCACTCACTGAGACGCCAAAATGTGACGCACCAAGTCAGCTTGCACCATGCCACAACAGGGCAAGGAGACTCCCCAGTATAGCCCGGAAGAAGTATTATCCCTGATTGCAACAGAGGACTGTATTCCCCTAAGGACCAGTCTCCCCTGTCGATAAACTTGACCTGATCCTTAGAGAAATTTGAGACTCATGGGCAGCAATTCAACATCGCATAGACTCCTTAGTGGCGGACCTCAGTTTACTCTGCGACGACCACCGTAAACTGTCTCACAGGGTGCACACAGCCGAGGCTAAATTGTTGGAGATAGCCCCACAACAGGTTTCAAACACTGTTGCCATCAAGGAGCTGCAAAGACGAGTTGATGTTCTACATGAAAGGGCTGAGGATTCTAAAGGCCGAGTGTGCCAAAACAATGTAAAAATAGTGGTTATGCCGAAGGAAGCTGAAGGCACTGACCCAACACTGTTCATTGAGGAGTGGCTACAGTGTGCTGTGGCCCCTCAAGGATTGTCCCCCCTATTTGAGGTTGAACGAGCACACAGAGTGCCAGCTCAGCATCCTCCACCCCGTAGCACCCCCTAGACCCATGGTAGCCAGGATTCTGAACTTCAGAGACCATCATCTGTGAAGGGCTAGAGAAGCGGCACCTATTAGTGTGGATAACACTGCAGTCTCGTTATTCCCTGACCACACATTGGAAGTGCAGCAACGCCAAGACTCATACCAATCAGTGAAGAGGCAGTTCTGTAAAGTAGGTCTCACATGTGCTTTACGATTCCCAGCTCTTCTGACGGTCCTTTAAGAGAAACACTCACTGTTTTTTTATTCTCCTGAAGCTGACTGGGACTGGCTAAGGCATCAGTACCCCTCTGGAGATCATGCAGAGGGGGGCCCAGAGGCCTCCACAGCAACAAGGACAAACCCTAGAGATATCTTTGAAGGTGGCACCTTCACCATAGCAGGCATCAGAGGACAGAGGCAGTGCTGGCAACAGTGTTGTCCAGGGGAGTGCAGTTATGTAGACCCTCATTGAGCACCTCTGAGGTGGCGCACTTGGACTCAAATGCCAGTTTGGCACTATTCCCAACCATCACACTTTAAACAAATGACATGTTGATCTGATCATCCCAGAACCAATTTTGCATGTGATTGCTTATATACATTACTATGATCCTGTAGCGGTGTTGGCCTACACAGATGTCTTATTTTTTTTTCTGACTGCTGCCTTTTTTTTGTTTCTCTGCTCTTTCCCTGTCTTTCTCCTGTGCAATTGAAATATCACATAGTTCTTGGACCGTTAGTCATGTATGATGGATTGAAATGTGTTTATAGGCTTCTTTAACACTGTATACCCTTGGGGATGTATACTTAATGGGGATGGACGAAGGGCTCCCAGGAAGTTGTAGACATCTGTAACAGTTGGAGCAGTCCAGGAATCCAAAAACCCGAATTATAGACTCCTATACACAATTGGTTCCTTCCCTTAGTGATTGATCACAGTTATACCAGTTGACTTTTTTTTGCTGTTTGGTCAGACATGTTTATATAGCATAAAAAGACATGACAGTAATGTGGTGCAAGGAGGCACAAGGGCCCTGTAAATCTGGCCCATAGAGTACTAGCTCAGCTGCACCGCCGGAAAGCCTCTATAACATTAATGCAGGAGACTCATATATTCGCTTCTGAAGCAATTAAGTAACAGGCAAAATGGAGGGGTCAACTGTTTGCCACAACCTGTGCAGGATACACACGTGGGATGGCTATTTGGCTCAGGGCTGAGGTCCCCTTTTAGCCACAGGACACCAAAATCAACATGCAGGGCTGTTACCTTTTCATCCAGGGCCCAGTTGGAAAGGGTCATAGTGGTCCTGGGGAGTGTGTATGCCCCAAATACTGTACGAGTTGTCTTCCCCCAACGGTTGTCTGTGGTACTGGCTGACTGTTCGTATATTCCCTAGTTTATAGGTGGGGACGTTAACAGTGCTAGATGTCTCCACGGACATGTCCTGCCTCCCACTGCCTAATACGAATTCTGCTAGGCAAGCACAAGCCCTCACAAATTGGATAACACATCGGTGGATATTTGTAAAGTTCACAACATGGGCATGCGTCAATATTCCTTTTTCTCCCCGCCGCACGACCTACATACCCAACTGGACTGTATACTATGCCTGACAACCATGAAGGGGCTTTTAACTGATACGACATACCTGGGGAAAACATTCAGACCACAACCCAATGGAAATGGCTATGGAGTGGGGCCGAGTGCCATCACCAGTTCCAACATGGCATATGCATCCAGCTCTACTCGCGTACAGAGGATTTAGGGAGGCACTGGGCACCGCCATTGATAATTACATCACTACTAACGAGGGCATGGCTTCAACACCCCATAAAAGAATGGGAAGCATTCAAAGTATTAATCAGGGAGGAGTCCATAGCAATGGCATCTGGGACTCGACACAAAGTACTAGCAAACCTCCTTTAAAAGGAAAACCGTATGGGTGTCCTCGAGGAGCAAGAAGAGGAGACAGACCCTTCGCGCTTGACAGACCTACGAGAAACTAAAATAGAACTGGTACCCTGCGTGCACACATGATCCAACCCCCCAGATCCCAACACTGATACTACATGTTCTCTCACCCCAGGGAGACACTGCAAAACACTGCTGGCAATTAATAGTGCTTTCTGAACGTATTATGCCAGCCTATACAAAGCTGGCCCTTCACTGGCACTTCGATATGAACTTCTAGATGATTTACGACTCCCACAGATCTTGGGAGAGTGTAACACTCAGCGCCTATTTCTACAGAATAATTTCATGCGGCCGTTAAAGACATAATACGCAACAAGGTGCCGGGGGTAGATAGGCTCCCCCCCCCCTGCCCCCCCCTAGAGTTCTACTCTACGTTTGCCACACGCTTAGTACCTCAGCTGGAAAAGCTCTATAAAGCCATGGTTGATGCTGGTGAATTCCCTCTCTCGTCAGGTCAGGCCCTCGTCACATCTCTATTAAAACCTGGTAGGGACCCTGTGGACCTGTCCTCCTATAGACCACTGTCTCTACCAAACGCCATGATTGTCCATCGTCACCTTTGCTATTTGTCCTTACCATGGAACCGTTAGCACAAAGGCTGCGCCAAGATGGAACGAGGTGGAACATAACGTGTGAGTGCTAGACTCATACGGTCTCCTTATGCTTATATACACCCAAGACTTGAGAATGGACCTAACGCCTGAAACCCTCAAATTATTTGGGGAGCTATCTGGCGGGTCAATCATGCCAAATCAAGAGCATTTGCCTTTTGGGATATTCTACGTTAGATTTGTCTGGGGCAACAGCACGATATGGACATTTTATTTTAGTTTACGTGCTTAAAGGCAACGCACTTATTTACATAGCCCAAGCCTCTTGGAACGGAGTCCTGTATCTGCCACACCAAATTTAGAGACTCCCGCCCCCCTCTTTTTTCTTGCCCTGACTGTATCCCTAATGCACGACAAAAATGCGAGCCCTTTCCCAGGCTTTGGGGTAAGCCAAAGGCGAAGCTTCTTGTTAGAAAATAATCTCTGGGCAAAACAAAATGCCCAGGCCTTAACATTTGGGGTGAGTGCGTTCTAAAGAGGCGTCTGCTGATGCGATTCAGCACACTTGCATCTTCAAAAATAAGTTATCCTTCTAAGCAGTATGTTTTTATGTCTTTGCATGGAGTGCCACAATGAAGTCTGTCTGTTGCCTATTTCTGATAAATTACAACTAGGTGGCAGTGCCTCCACACAGACTGCTTTCACCATTCGCACAGGCTGAAATTCAACTGAAACTTCCTGAGTACTGAGCCCAGAGTTAACAGATTCCTCTTGACAGACATAAACATTATCACAGGGTGTCTGCGGCAGTTGCGTAGCCAATGTGTCATGGGCCCTAGTGCAGGGAAGGAAATGGGGCCAAGAGCTGTTGTTTGAATTATGAAATACAGTAATAATCAGGGTTCTTTGGGCCCCTCGGGCCTCCGCGACCCAGTGGACTTCCCCTTTTGCACCACTAGAAAGTACATACTTGGTCGGCGGTATTGCAAAATCTGAGGATGGTACGGCTCAGGTGTCTGTGCTATCTGTTAAAACACCAGGCAATTCGCCTGCAATAGGTCATCTTCCACTAAGGAAATTTCAGATTATTTGGTGACTACTAGAGAACATATTATATATGTGTCAGTGCCGTGCTCTGCATGCCTTGCACTCTGTTAGCCCGAAGGTATTGACCGTCTTGCACTCTTCCAGCCTTGCACAAGTTAGCTCTGTACAGTGTCTGCCATCCCTGCATTACCAGCCACACACAGTCAGCCAGTCCTGTGCCCTGCCACCCACGAAGGCAGCCTTGCTCCTTGCCAACCAAGCCTGTTCACTGTCTACTAGTCTTGGTTACTGAAGGCAGCAGTGCTCACTACTAGACAAGTACACTGTCAGCCAGACCTGTTCACTGCCAGCTGTAAAGGCTTTCACGTGTTCTGCCAGCCCCACATTGAGGCCTTATAATTTGCCACCCCTGCTCACATCTGGGTCTGCACACTGCCATCCGTGAACACTGGTAGCTCTCTAAGGAACCTTGCCGTGTACATTACCAGCCCTGCACACACTGATAGTCACTACCGGTTGCTTGCTGCACAATTACATGGTGAAAGTGTGTTGCGTAGACACATCGCTGCCACGTGGCCCCATATCTTGAGTAGCATCTTTAGTTCGCTCTAGGTTTGTGGCCACCGGGAGTCTGCATGAAGTAATTTGTGAGCCCATACTTCCAATATTATCAGATAGTCATAGAAAGCAACATGTTGTTAGTTAAAAAGACAGAACTGGCGGAAGTTGTCGAACATCACACTGGGCCGGCAAAAAGCTGTGGTGAAGGTGCTTGATAGTTGTTAACGGCAGGCAATCCACAAGTTGCTCTTTTTTTTTTACTTAGATACTCGTTTGAGGTGAGGAAAATGTAATAAATAGTTATGCATGACGCTTCTCCTGGAGGCCATAAATCTCCTTCCTGGCAGACTGCAGAAGACCAAATGGTTGAATCCTATGGAAAGTAAATGAGGCCTTTATATT
The DNA here is from genome assembly GCF_031143425.1 of Pleurodeles waltl. Classification (NCBI taxonomy): domain Eukaryota; kingdom Metazoa; phylum Chordata; class Amphibia; order Caudata; family Salamandridae; genus Pleurodeles; species Pleurodeles waltl. The sequence goes on from NC_090445.1 coordinate 221,209,194, forward strand.
CTGACACTACTTTATTATTTTTAAATTCTGTTTAAAGTGCCATGAGCAAAATGTATTGGAAAAGTAAATCATTCCGTTTATAAAGATGGACAACTTAAAATTCCATGTACAGTTATGAGATATGTGGTTACTTCTCCTCCAGTACCATGCAATGATTTGTACAACTGTTTTTTAAGCAATACTAACATTTTCAAAGCCAACTGTTCTGCACTTACTTTTGATAGAAGCAACCGATTGGCTTTGCCAATGCTTGGGTACCTTATAAACATGATCCCCTGCCATGAGTCCTGGATGACTCATTATAAGAATCTAGAAGCTAAGCCCCTATGCCACCCACAACTCATGGAGGGAAAAAAACACAGGAGAGACGTTATCTTTGTTAGGTCAAAGAATGGTGAGCACAGAGATTTGAAGGCTGTGAATTAAAACTTGTAGCACACACACAAATAGATAAAATTTCTCTTCCGCTCTTTCCTAGAAAAATCCTGGAGAAATTTGTTAATAAAAATCCTTCAACATTTTTGGAAGAAAACACCTTACTAGACGTGTCCTAGGACAGACAGCCAAACCAACATGCGCACTTGCAGTGTGCCCCCCACTCCTCCTCCCTGCTTCAGAAGCTGCTCCGTCTGTTTTATTATCATTTTATTTTTCATGAATGAGTTTGTTGGCTCTTAGCAGTGGGGCGATGTTCCTCCGCCTTAACGGATGAGCTGCCACTGTAGCAGACAAGGGACATCAGGTAGTTCTTGTACTACATAACCTGTCCACTGCATTTGATAGCCAACCATGATATTTTGATCACCAGGTTGGCTGAGCTGGGATGAGAGGAGGAGCTTGTCACAGTTCCAGGGGTTCTGTCAGGACTCTGGGAGGAGCACCCCGTGAGCTCACAGAATATCTCCCTATGGAGGTATTGTACCGAAGCAGAAGAGCAGCTAAAGGCATACACCATGAATGAACAGCTATAGTAAGGCACAGAAACAGGATTGTGTAGGCAGAGCAACCTTAGTGTGAACAAATTGGGAATGGATCAGTAATGGACAACAATACTGGGGTTACCACTAAGGTTGTACACAGGTAAGGCTTAGAACTTCCACAGCAACAGGGAACATCAATGCTTCTGTGCAGATTAGTCACCCCGCAAGCCCCATAGAAAGGAGGCAGCAGAAGTGATTTTGTCTTTAGACCCTTAGAGCACAAACAAGGGTTGTACTTACATACACAAGACAAGCCCTTGTGGGTCCAGCTGGAAACACAGTGGCAATTCCTGGAAAACAGCAAAAGCACACTGTCACTGTTTGGCACTAAAGACTACATACAACACTAGACAAAGGATGGGGCAGGAATTGCCTCCTGGAAACCAGGAGCCAACCCCAATGCAAAGGAAAACACTTATACACAGGTGAGGACTGATAGTACACTTACCAGCAGACACAATAACCCAAGAGGAAACAGAAACAGAAGGAACAAACTAGGAGCCAAAAGCAGGAACCGGGAACAGGCTCAGGCTGAAGAAAAGCAGGAACATGACTGGAAAACAGGGAGCAGGCTCTGGCTAAAGCAACCAGGAACAAGGCTAAGAAACAGGGAGCAGGCTCTGGCTGAAACAAGCCCGAACAAGTCTGGGAAACAGAGAGCAGGCTCTGACCAAAGCAAGCAGGAACAGGGCTGGGAAACAGAGAGCAGGCTCTGACTGAAGCAAGCAAGAACAGGACTGGAACACAGGGAGCAGGGTCTAGCTGGAACAAGCAAGGATAGGACTAGGAAACAGGGAGCAGGTTCAGACTGAAGCAAGCAGGAACAGGACTTGGAAACAGAGAGCAGGAGCTGGCTGGAACAAGCAGAAACAGGACTGGAACACAAGCCAACAGGAGGTCTGGTACACAAAGGAAACAAACTCCAATGCACGATGAGGAGCTTCAGGAAATGCCAGCTTATAAGCAGTTCCAGGCAGCAGCCATCCCAGGGCAGAGTCACATGGCTGGGCTGCACAAGAGTGATCACAGGTGTGTGCAGTTCCAGTCTCACACAAGTCCTGGAGGAGAGAATCCAGTACAAAGGAACAACAGGACTATTCCCATAGGAAACAATGGATAGCAGAATCCAGGTCTTACTGACTACGTGGCAGTGCATTATGGGGCCTGAAGTCCATGGAGGCAAATGTAGTTCTACAATAGCATACCATATCAACATGGGAAGCAAACAGGGGTAACAAAGGGACTCTGGATGAGTATTAATGGTGAATCCCTGGCTGCAGATAGTCAGTTTACAGCGCCCATAGAGATGGGACGACAGAGTCGTGTCAGAGCTTTGCAATGGCTGGTCTTGTTTTTTAGAAGGAAAATCACAAGTAATTTACTTACCACCTTTTTAGTCCTCTTCTAGAGCAGTTAAGCAGGACTTAGCTCATAGCACATTATTTAATGTGCATCTTTGACCATTAGCAAAACTAATTAAATCACATGAAATAAAATTTGTGAATTATGCCATTGGTACACAATTAATTCTTATGTTGGATTGTAGTTCACACTCTCCAATGGTTTCTTTTCATGACTGTATGACAGCCATCTCGAAGTGGCTTCAAGCCAATACACTTAAATTCGAAGACCGAGGTAATAAACGCTTTTCAGGTTCCTCTCTGCGGGCTCTGCCATTGGATTTTTGGCCTGCAGAGGACAACTCAACTCCGATGTCTGTGACTTCTGTTAGAAATCTGGGAGTTTACTTGGACAATGATTTATCTCTTTCTACCCAAGTCAATAAACTATCCACTTGTTTTTGATTAATGAGAGTACTTCGTAAAATACTACCACTATTACTATTGCTTCTTTGCCCACGTGTAGTGCAGAGTACGGTTCTGGGTAGATTTGACTATGGCAATACTCTATTTCTAGGGTCACTTTGATATCTTCATTGGGGTTTACAATGCATACAGGCCACAGCAGCAAAACTTGTACTTTCACTTTCTTTGCTTCGTTACTTCTCAACTTCAGGGACTCTTTACTGGCTTCCAGTAGCCCAAAAAATCGAATTCAGATCACTATGCATAGTAAACAGAGCTGTACACTTTAGTGAGCTGAATATGCTCTGTCATAATCTGCAATGTCGTACACCTCTTAGAACGCCACACTCTGTGATTGCCAATTAATGAAAGGTCCCTAATTTGAAAAAAGCTCGGCCTGGAGGCAGAGTGTTCTATGTGCAGGTCTCCGGTCTTTGAAATAGCTTGCCTTTCTCACTTTGCTCTGTTGTCAACCTTTATGCTTCGGAAAGCTTTGAAGGCTAAGCTTTATAATCTATAGGCCTTGGAATGTTTCATATCGGTCACTGATGGCGAACACCAGGAAGCCTGTATAGGCTACAGTCTGCACTTTATAAATGAAATAATAAACACAGTACAACCCAAACAGGACAATTTTAAAACAATCACAGCAGTTGTAGATAAGTGAAGTATGGGAACAAAAAATGAAGGTACCACATGTAAAACCAGTCTTGAGTGCCACTTCACCTGTGATTCCAAAGGAGAAAGCATCTGATCAACAATATTCCAAAAATTCAACACCACCTCGTTAAGGTTTGGACATTTTGCCTCACCTCTGGTAAAAGAGAAGAATTCCATTAGTGAGACTGAACATCAGTTACCAAAATCTCCATTTGTGTGAGTTTTAGTTTGTTGATGCGGAATTCATGTCTTGATGGCTTGCATTAAGTCACCAATGTCCCTGGCTCAGAAGCAACCTTGAAAAAAGACTGAAAGAAAGACCAAAACAAGAAAAATCCAACATACAGTGAAAAAGATATGAATTTTGCAAGAATTAACCTAAAAATACAGTTCCTTGAAGTCGAAAGCTCCGTCTGGGGCTATCACGGCGTCATGATCAACAAATCCAACAATACATGCTGGTCGCAGTATCGCAGGCCAGCTAAGGTGTCGGGAAGACCCGCAAACAGTACCTTGGAAAGGAAGGGCATCGTGATCCTCACGATGAGATCCGGAATGCGGCGTTGTAGGTGTCGATTCCGGAGTTCAGTGTGGGGGAGGTCGGGCCCTTGAAGTCACACATGTTGCAGATAGAACTCTGGGCCGATGACGAAGTCAGGATCACTCGCATGGATGGCGTCGGGGCTGTGGTGCAAAGCAGGATGATGCAATGTGCGGTGCTTGCAGGTCATGGTGCAGGCAGCAGCTCAGTGTCGCGTCCTGCAACGTCGGTGAGACCAGGGCTGCGATGGGGGTGGCGCAGTGTCTCCAGGTCACGGTGCAGACAGTGGCATTGTCTTTGCTGAAGCGCTGTCGTTGGTAAGCTCAAGGTGGCAGTGCGGCGCAGGGCAGGCTCTGTGTGGCGCCTACGGGTCATGGTGCAGATAGGGGCATCTGTTGATGACACTGGAGTCGATGGTGCTGGCGTCAGTGGACCAGGGCTGCCGTGTGGGACTGTGCTTCGTGGGCCTCACCATTGGTGTTCACAGGCCACGGTTCAGGCAGCGGTGCCGTTGTCAGCAAGGAGCGTTGTAGTCTGGGATGCCAAAGCAGCAGTGTGAGAAAGGCAAGGCATAGTGCAGGGCCCACAAGTCAAGGTGCAAGCAGTGGCTCGGTGGCGTTGTCAGGTGGTGGCGTCGGTGAGACAAGGGTTGCGGTGCGACATGGGGCATAGCTCCGCATGGCATTGTCTGGTCATGGTGCAGTCAGCAGCATCATTGATGACGTTGCAGTGGGATTTTTCTTCTGTTGCGGCACAAAACACACAATTCCCAGTGCTGTAGGCAGATGCAGCTGAAGTCTTTGATATCCCTGAGACTTCCAACAGGAGGCAAGATCCACTCCAAACACTTGGAGAACCCTCACAAGCAGGATAGATAGCACAGTCCAGTCTCACCCCTCTTTAAGGCAGAAGCTGCAACTGAAGGCAACACAGCAAAGCATACACAGCAAAGGGGCAGTACTCCTCCTCCAGCTCTTCAGCTCTTCTCCTTGGCAGAGGTTCCTCTTGATCCAGAAGTGTTCTTGAGGTGATCTAAAGTCAGGGGTTTTGGGTCCCATACTTATACCCCTTTCTGCCTTTGAAGTTGCCCAACTTCAAAGAAAAGTCTGTTGTTTACAGGATCTTGCCTTGCCCAGGCCAGGCACCAGACACACACCAGGGGGTTGGAGACTGCATTGTGTGAGGGCAGGCACAGCTCATTCAGGTGTAAGTGACCACTCCTCCCTCCACTCTAGCCCAGATGGCTCATCGGGATATGCAGGTTACACCCCAGCTCCCTTTGTGACACTGTTTAGAGGCGATTCACAAACAGCCCAACTGTCAGTCTGAACCAGACAGGGAATCCACAACCAGGCAGAGTCATAGAATGGTTTAAGCAAGAAAATACCCACTTTCTAAAAGTGGCATTTTCAAACTAACAATCTAAAAAACAACTTCACTAAAATATGTATTTTTAAATTGTGAGTTCAGAGATCCCAAACTCCACATTTCTATCTGCTCTCAGAGGGAAACTGCACTTTAATGATATTTAAAAGCAGCCCCCATGTTAACCTATGAGAGAGAGAGAGAGGACTTGCAACAGTGAAAACTGAATTTAGCAGTATTTTACTGTAAGGGCATGTAAAACACATCAGTACATGTCCCACCTTTAACATACACTGCACATGGCCCATGGGGCTACCTAGGGCCTACCTTAGGGGTGCCTTACATGTAGTAAAAGGAAAGATTTGGGGCAGGCAAGTGGGTACACTTGCCAGGTCAAATCAGCAGTGCAAGACTGCACACACAGACATTGCAGTGGTAGGTCTGAGACATGTGTACAGGGCTACTCATGTGGGTGGCACAATCAGTGCTGCCGGCCCACTAGTAGCATTTGATTTATAGGTCCTGGGCACATATAGTGCACTTTACTAGGGACTTGTTAGCAAATCAAATATGCCAATCATGGATAAACCTATCACCAATAAAATGTACATAGGGAGCACTGGCACATTAGCACTGATCTGCAGTCGTAAAGTGTGCAGAGACAATAACCTAACAAAAACAGAGTTTAACATACCATAAAAACATAAAGCAAAAAGACAGGGGAAACACACCAAAAGATGCCAGGTCTAACACATGTCCCCTCCTGATGAGAGCCGCGGGAACACCCAACCCCTTGGGAGTTCTCCTCACTAAGGCAGCAGAACCTGGTCAGGCCATCAGCGTTGGTGTGTTCTATGCCAGGATGGTGTTCCACAGTAAAGTCCATCCCCTGTAGGGAAATGGACCACCTCAACAGTTTTGCGTTCTCACCCCTCCTCTGCATTAACCATCTAAGGGGCCTGTGGTCAGTTTGAACCCGGAAGTGAGACCCAAACAAGTAGGGTCTTAGCTTCTTCAGTGCCCAGGCCACAGCAAACACTTTCCTCTCAATTGCACTCCACCTATGTTCCCTGGGGAGTAGTCTCCTGCTAAGGAAGACTACAGGCTGGTCTGGGCCTTCTTCGTTCAGCTGTGAAAGTACCGCTCCCACACTATGCTCTGAAGCATCTGTCTGTACGACAAACTCCTTGGAGAAGTCAGGGGCCAGCAGCACAGGCGCCGTGCACATGGCCTCCTTCAGGGTGTCAAACACAGTGTGGCACGCCTCAGTCCAGATCACCTGTCTAGGCTGCTTCTTGGAAGTCAGCTCTGTCAAGGGGCAACAATGGTGCCACACCCTTTGACAAACCTCCTGTAGTACCCAGTGAGGCCTAAGAAGGCTCTCACCTCTGTCTGGGACTTGGGGGTGCCGAAGCCTGAATGGCATCAATCTTGGGTTGTAGGGGCTGCTTCCTACCTGGTGTCCCGAGCACACCACTGACTCCTGCCCTGTCCGGCACTTACTGGTCTTGATAGTGAGGCCCGCGGCTTGCAGCGCCTTCAACACTTCCCAGAGGTGGTGCAAGTGGTCCTCCCAACTGGAGCTGAAAACAGCACTGTCATCAAGGTAAGCGGCACTGAAGTTTTCAAGCCGAGCCAGGACCTGGTGGACTGACCTCTGAAAGGTGTCAGGGGCGTTCTTTAACCTGAAGGGCATGACCCGGAATTGAAGTGCCCCTTTGGCATTGAGAACACCATCCTCTCTTTAGCCCCATCAGTTAAGGCAATCTGCAAGTACCCAGGCATTAAATCAAGTGTGCTGAGGAACTTGGCAGCGCCCAACCGATCAATGAGCTCATCAGCTCTGGGGATGGGTGGGTGTCAGTGTTGGTGATGGTATTGAACCCACAATAGTCCATGCAGAACCAAAGTTCTGGTGCGGCACCAGGTGCAGTAGCCTTGGCTACCAAAACCACTGGAGTGGACCAAGGGCTGCTGGAGTGCTCAATCACCCCTAAAGCCAACATTTTGGATACCTCCTCTTTGATGCTGGCCTTCACTCTGTCAGCTAACCTGTCAACCATGTGTTTCACAGGCAGGCTGTCCCCATTGCCACATCATGCGTGCATTGATGGGTGACACCTGGAGCGAGTGAGAACAGATTTGAAAATTGTCCCAGTAACTGGCAACAATCACTCTGCTGCCCTAGAGTCAAAGAAGGGGAGAGGGCCACACCTTCTACTGACCCATCCTGCTCCCTGGCAGATGGGAGGTCAGGAAGAGGTTCACTCTCCTTTTCCACCCCACCATCTGTAGACAGAAGCATGGTTAACTCAGACCTCTCAAAGTGGGGTTTGAGGCGGTTCACATGTAGGACCCTCAGGGGGTTCCTTGGAGTCTGCAAGTCCACTAAGTAGGTGACATCACTCTTGCGCTCCTTCATCACAAATGGCCCTGTCCACTTATCCTGTAGAGCACAAGGCTCTGCTGGGGCCATGACCCACACTTTCTGGGCAGGCTGAAACTCAACCAGAGGGGTATTCTGACAGTACCAGTGTTTTATGTCCTCCTGGCTTGCCTCTAGGTTCTCTTGAGCGAACTTCCTGAAGCAGGCAGTCTGGTTTCTGAAGGCCAGCATGTAGCTAAATACATTTTGGGGTAACTTCCTAGGAGCTTGCTCCCAGCCCTCTTTCACAAGACTTCGAGGTCCTCAAAGGGGCTAAAGCCAGCCCCTTTTTGTGGTATTTCCCAGTAGGCAAAAAGAAGGCATGGTAAGAGGACGTCCCACTTACGCCTCATGGAGTCTGACAGACCCCCAATCATGCCTTTCAGGGTCCGGTTGAATCTCTCAACCAACCTGTTACTTTGATTGTGGTAAGGACTGGTGAACTTGTAGTTGACCTCACATTCCTTCCACATGGCCTTTATGTACATGGACATAAAGTTGGTACCCACGTCAGATACCACCTCCTTGGGAAAACCCACTTGGGTAAAGATCCCCATCAGTACCGGGGCCACATGGGGCGCCGTCACTGTCTTCGGAGAAATAGCCTCAGGGTACCGGGTGGCATGGGCCACCAAGACCAGGATGACCCTGTTGCCCAGGGCTGTCTTGGGCTCCAGAGGCCCTACTATGTCAGTGCCCACCCACTCGAAAGGGGTGCTCACGACAGGAAAGGGTTGGAAGGAAGCTTTAATTTCCCTCCTCTTTTGCCACTTGCCTGGCAAGTCTGACAGGTCCTACAGAAAGCATCTGTATTTTCTCACATTTGGGGCAAGTAGAAGTGGGTGACAAGCCTGTCAAAGGTCTTGCCCTGCCCCAAATGTCCTGCCAGAGGCACATCATGAGCCAAACCCAGTAGGAAAGCTCTGAAGCGCTGGGGTACCACCAGCACACTTGCTGTCCCAGGCTCAGCAGCCTTAGACTCGCTATACAGGAGACCATTCTCCCAATAGATCAGGTGATTTTTGTGCTCAGCACCAGCTGCCTGGTCCTCGGCCTGCTGCCTAAGACCTATGAGAGTAGGGCACACCTTCTGCTCCGCACAGTACTCTTCCCTGGTGGGATCCCCCTCTTGCTGGCAATGGAGGAAGCTCGGGTAGGTCTCCCAGTTCAGCCACTTGTTCCTCTGTAAGTGGTGGGGTGTCCCCCTCGAGGTCAGCCTCCTCCCAGACCGAGGGAACTTCAGGGGTGGGCTTCCCACACCTCTTGACCTTTCTCTTGGCAGGCACCTGGGCCACTGCTTCAGGCTCCAGGTGCTTCTGATCACCCTGACTGGCTACCACTGACTGTGTGGTCACACATGCCCACTTTGGCAACCCCAACATCCCCAAGTGTGACCTGAGCTCCACCTCCTTCCAGGCGGAAGTCTCCAGGTCATTGCCCAGCAGACAGTCAACAGGCATGGTGGGACTCACACCACCTTACACTAGTGCTCTGAGTTGTCCACTGCAACTACTTGGTGGAAAACACCAGGAAGTATCTGCTCCTCAGACAGCAGGTGACACCGGACTGTGGTCACACTTGCTCCAGAATCTCTGAGAGCCTCCACCCTCTGCCCATTGAGTGTAACCCCACTGCCTTTATTTTTTAAAGTATTACCAGGCATTAATTTCTCTGGAACATCTCACCATCCCCTAGTGAGACAAGGGTCATCTTGGTTGGTTCCCCAAATCCACCTGGGACCAACTCCTCCCCAAGAGCTACACTGGCCAACCCCAAGGAAAAAAATCCAAAAACAACAACCTGTATGTGGTATGTAGTGGTCTGTCATATGGTAGTAGTGTAGGACTTGCATTTGCACTTGATCTACAGTGATTGGTGTATGGTACTACCATATCGCAGGCCACTACGTACCACATACAGGTTGTTGTTTTTAAATATTTTCTTTGTTCTCTTTTTGGTCTTGAGTTCAAGTTGAACTTCCTACTACACCATGTCTCAGCCAAGAGCATCATCAATTACATCCCTAGATTTGGTTTTTGAGGAGAATAGGTTGGAAACCTACACCATGAAGGAACTGAAGTCAGTTTGCAAAAGCCTCAAAGTCCAAGTTAGATGTCTCACCAAGAAGGAGGAGCTACAAAAGGCGATGAGGGCCTGAATAGCAGCCAGAAATGCCAGTGGGCATTCTGAGAATCCAACTGGACCCAAATCCAAGGGAAGATGTGCTGGGGATGCAGGAGCTGCTAGGGAAGGAGGTACCCTCCGGGCCAGGCAGCAGTGGTGATTCAAAGGGCCTTACTCCAGAGGAGCTGGAAGACAGGAGAGAAGCCAAGAGACATCAAGAGAGACCAAAGGAGAAGAGCTGAAGAGGTGGAGGAGTACTGCCCCTTTGCTGTGTGTGCTTTGCTGGGTTGGCCTTCAGTTGCTGCTTCTGCCTTAAAGAGGGCAAAGACTAGACGTTGATGTGTACCCTGCTTGTGAGGGTTCTCCAAGGGCTTGGAGTACAGCTTGCCTCCTGTTGAAAGTCTCAGGGATAGCAAAGATTTCAGCTGCATTTGTATCTGCCTACAGCACTGGGAACTGTGTGTTTTGTGCTGCAACTGAAGAAAAACGACTGCAGGGGCGTCAACGATGCCACTGACTGCACCGTGACCTGACAACGCCACACGGAGCCGTACCCCACATCGCACCGCAATCCTGGTCTCACCGCTGCCACCTGATGCCGCCACCGAGCCACTGCTTGTACCGTGACCTGTGGGCCCCACACTCTGCCTCGCCTTGCTCGCACCGCAGCCTTGTTATTAATTTGCAAACAGAGCTTTTAGAGATAAAGCTATAGCTGGCCGTGAAGTAAGCAAATTTAGAACCAACTTTACAAGGTATAAAGAAGGGCATGTATCCTTAATATAGATGGTGGAGTGTCAGCGCTACTCAATATCAAAGTCAGAATATGGACAAATGGAATATAACTGGTAGGCATAAAAAAATAATTTTAAAATTTTTCAGAGAAACATAAAGCCTTTTTTAAGGAAGTGGTTTTGATTTGTTATTGAAAATGTAAAGAAACGTTTAACAAATGTATAGTAAAAAAAAATAGAATTGTTGAATTCAAAATATAATTACATTTACACATTTTTATGGAATTTGCATTTATTTATTATTTTTTAAATATTTTCACATAGTTATGTATATATATTTAAAAAAATAGAATTGTTGAATTCAAAATATAATTAAATTTACACATTTTTATGGAATTTGCATTTATTTATTATTTTTTAAATATTTTCACATAGTTATGTATATATATTTAAAAAATGAAAACACATTTTAGTATATAATTTATCACTATTAATTTTATAAAAATATGGAACACCAATAGAAGCCTAAAAGTAATTTATTCAAAATATTTTAGGATAAATACTAAATTTGTTTATTTTTAATAACTTATGTTTTCAATTTACTGTGGTTTATATTTAATGTTGTTTTATTTTTATTTTTTGTTTTTTAAACACAATTTATTTTGTATACGTTTTTAGTTGAGTTAGTTAAATTTAATGAGGTTAAAATATTTATTTACTCTATTCTGCCTTGATTTGTAGTGTGTTCTTTTTACTTGTATCCCTGGAGAGCAACACTTTCTACACTATGGATAAAGTTTGAGTGGGGATAGTAAAGCACTTTTCTCACTATGGCTAACGTTTGAGGGAGTACAGTAAATCTACACCCTTAGGAGTGCAACGCTTCCCCCATTGTGGATAAGCTTGAAATAGTATATTAAATGTATACCTTCTAGAGTCCAACACCTTCCCCAACAGTGTCAAGATTTGGAGTGTGAATAGTAAATGTGTAACTGTGGAACCCCCTCCAGAGTCCATCACTTTCCAGAATGTGGCTAGGTTTGGAGTGGGAATACTTTACCTACACCCTTCATTGGTCAACAATTTCTCCACTATAGCCAAGTTGGAAGAGGGAGTGGCCAATGTACACCTTCCAGAGACCAAAACATCCCCCACTGTGGCTACATTTGGAGTGGGAATAGTAAATCTTAACCCCAAAGACTCCAAAAACGTTCCCCATTGCAGCTAAATCTGGAGTGGGAATAGTAAAGCTACACTGCTCAGAGTCCAACACTTTCCCCAGTGTGGTAAGTTTGGAGTGGAAATAGCAAATCTACACCCCTTAGAGTCAAACACTTTCTACAATTTGGCTATATTTGGAGTGGGTCTGGTAAATCTGACCCCCATTCCCTCTCCCTCTAGTCCAATACTTTCCCCACTGTAACTAAGTTTGGTGTTGGAGTAGTAAATCTACAGCCCTCAGAGTCAAACATGTTTCCCCACTATGACTATGTTTGGAGTGGAAATAGTAAATCTACACCACTGAAAATCCAGCTCTTTCCCCAGAGTGGCTAAATACAGAATGAAAATAGCAAATCTGAACTCCAGAGACTAAGGGCCTGAATTAGATCTTGGCAGTAACGGTCTGCCGTAGATTTTTTGACAGAAAACCCATCTGCTGCCTTGGCAGTCAACCCACCTGATTTAGATGTTGGAAGTCCCATAGGCGAAAGAGTGCCAGAGTCCTTTTTACTCCGCCAAGAATCTCCAGCCACCTTGACAGCAGCATTGGAAATAGTGACTGACAGCAGAGCTCGAGTCACCGTTACCGCTGAGCAGATTTGAATTGCCTTACCACCAAGTCAACTGTTTATTTCGACCTCCACACCTGAGTTGGCTGAATAGAGGGGAAATGGGGAACAAACCTACCATTTTATCCCATTCCACATCCGTTTTTGACTGGACACGACTGGACATGACCTTCCCTCACTGCTGCCACTGGGCCACAAAGAAAACATGCCCCGTCACCAGTCTTAAAGCTAGGAATCCGAGTTGGCTGTGCACATTGTGTGGACATCTCATATGAGCTTGGGACCACAGCAGTCATATACGTGTCACAATAATTTTTTGTATCACTGTGCCTACATATGTTGAAAGTACATGAAACATATCGCACTCACACACAACTGTCATTTTGGTGTCAATATTGATTGCCAAACTAATGCTGGCGCCACAGTGACGTTACATTCACACCCGTCAACTTTGTCCATGTGTGCACATTGAAAGGGGACCTATACCTGAGATGTTGTGCTTCCAGTGGTGTATGTGCGTCAGTATGTCTATATGTGTGTGTAATTTGATTGGCTGGTTGAGGTAGAGGTCGCTGGAGTAGGTGATGTGGTTGTGTCTGTATGTGTGCCACTTGCATGTGGGTTTGATTATGTTTGTATATTATAATGCATGTATATTTTCATTTAATATTGTTATACCACAATATTTTTGTTGTTGGTATTCAGCAGTTCACTGTACTGCTGACCAACACGCAGTAGATATCTTTTCAATGTTTAATTGAGGATCTGGCATTGATCATAATAGATTTAATAACAGTGAAACTTTAACATGGACCTTGTGAAGGCAAACATTAAACACTGCAAAGACATCCACAGCATGGATAAAGTATTTTTAATCATCTTTAGGCCTAGATTATGGGCCAGATTTAGATATTGACAGACGGCTTACTTCGTCACAACGGTGACAGATATCCTGTCTACCAAAATCAAAATCCTATTATGTCCTAAGGGATTTAGATTTCGGCAGACAGGATATCTGTCACTGTTGTGACAGAGTAACCTGTCCATCAATATCTAAATTAGGCGCTATGTTTCTTGGCTATCGTTTTGTCTGAAAATTGGAATAGTACAATTCCTTAAACTTTAAGCCTCTAAAGCATAAATATAGAGCACACTTTGGGAGTCATTCTGACCCTGACGGGCGGCGGAGGCCGCCCACCAGAGTACCCCCCTCCAGAACACCGCTCCGCGGTCATAAGACCGCTGCAGTGATTCTGGCTTTTGCACTGGGCTGGCGGGCGGCCGCCAAAAGGCCGCCCGCCAGCCCAGTGCAAAAGCCTTCCCACAAGGACGCCGGCTCAGAATTGAGCCGGCGGAGTGGGAAGGTGTGACGGGTGCAGTGGCACCCGTCGCGTATTTCAGTGTCTGCAATGCAGACACTGAAATACAATGTGGGGCACTCTTACGGGGGCCCCTGCAGTGCCCATGCCAGTGGCATGGGCACTGCAGGGGCCCCCAGGGGCCCCACGACAACCCATACCGCCATCCTGTTCCTGGCGGGAGAACCGCCAGGAACAGGATGGCGGCATGGGTTGTCAGAATCCCCCATGGCGGCGCAGCAAGCTGCGCCGCCATGGGGGATTCCCAGGGCAGCGGAAAACCGGCGGGAGACCGCCGGTTTTCCCTTTCTGACCGCGGCCAAACCGCCGCGGTCAGAATGCCCTGCGGGGCACCGCCAGCCTGTTGGCGGTGCTCCCGCCGACCCTGGCCCCGGCGGTAGTGAACCGCCGGGGTCAGAATCACCCCCTTTATGACTTGTCTTGTCTCTAGGTGCTAATAACAGGTGCTAGCTATTACGCAAGTAATTAATGCATATTTGGTGAAACCTGCTGTACGAACAGTTGACCTGTGATAATCCGAACATGAGTTCTCAAGAATAGACAAGTTTATCACTGAGCAAAATTGTTTTTTTTACCTGTTACTTTTAGAAGAAAAAGCATAGGCCCTCATTACAACCCTGGCGGTAAATCCCGCTTACCGCCATGCTGAAGGCCGCCAACATACCGTGGCCGCGGTGGGTATTACGACCCACACCTCATAATCCACCACTGCACAGACACCCACACAAGTCTGCCACACCAAAGGTCAGTGATAAACTGGCGATATTAAAACCCACACCAGCACGCCAACAAGAATACGCCCACACTATCACAACCCACGAATCAACGCAGCGGTCTTTCAACTGCGGTAAACCATTGGCGGTACGCACCGCCGCGCTCAAAATACACAGACATTTACAAAACACAACTACATTGGACAATTCGAAATACACACACCTGATACACATACACACACCACATCCACACCACTATAAAACACCCACCCACATTCCCCACAACCCCTTACAACATTTTTGTGAAGAAGCACAGAGAGAGAATAGCCAACACTACACCAGCATCCACAAGCACACCACTCCATCACTCATACAACATCCAAGCACCTCAAACAACACACACCAACACAATATTTCACACATCACAACAAAGATCACCTCACACATCACCCACACCACACCACATCATCGCACCTCAAAGACACCCCAGGATTTCTGAGGAGGAGCTCAGGGTTATGGTGGAGGAAATCATCTGGGTCGAGCCACAGCTTTTCAGATCACAGGCACACCTCCATTGCTAGGAAGATGGAGCTATGGCGGAGAATCGTCGACAGGGTCAACACAGTGGGATAGCATCCAAGAACACGGGGTGACATCAGGAAGAGGTGGAACGACCCACGGGGGAAGGTGCGTTCCGTGGTATCCAGACACCAGATTGCTGTACAGAGGACTGGCGGTGGACCCCCACCTCCTCCCTCACAACTAACAACATGGGAGGAGCAAGTCTTGGCAATACTGCATCCTGAGGGCCTTGCAGGAGTAGCAGGAGGACTGGATTCTGGTAAGTCAAATCTTAATTACCATATCCCCCACCCCACCTGCATGCCATCACATACCCCCACCCACTGCCTCACCCCCATCATTCCAACACCTCACATATGCCCCACTATTACAACCCACCCATCCCAATACCAAGGCCTGCATGCAACACCAAAGCATGGACACCCATTGCCAAAGCGTGTCCAGTACAGACACCCACACAGACCCCAAAACACTAATCACACAATGGCAAACACAACAAGGCAAGCACAGGAGTAGAGGGTAACTCACCCAATGCACAAGATGGCACACACAGATACTAAAACTATGCATTTACACCTCAACAGGACCCACACCCAACATCACCGGACAGGAGGTGCCAGACATATCCAGTCCCACCACAGAAGAGGCCCACAGTGATGACAGCAGCTCTGCACGCCTGGATCAAGATGACCAGCCCAGCCCATTAGGGACCTCTGGGCAGTCGGCTCCCCTGCCACAGTCACAAGCCACCACAGACCCTCCCCCTCAGGAAATACCACCAAAGCACCCCCCCAGCGGGCCCATGCCACTGTCCCAAGGACACGTCAATCAGCATTGTGTCCACCACTACAGGGACCCCAGGCAAACCCACCAACCCAAGACAATCCGGGACCTGGGGTCAGTGGCAGTGGCAACATGGTTCAGGGGACAGAGGCACAGGATAACAGGGAAGCTGGGAGGACTGCTGTGCGACAGGGGGAGGACAGGCCCAGGGAACCCACTCTCCACAAGGCACTCTCCAACATCATGGGAGCATACCACCCTTCCCTGGAGACCATGGGCACGGTACTGGGCGGCTGCAGGAGGAACACTCCCTGGGGATCAGGGAGGACTTGAAGTCCATCAACACCACCCTGGTCACCTTTGCAGGGGTGCTGGCAGACCTGACCAACACCATGAGGGACACAGTGTCACACAAACGGGCCCCTCACACTAGCCTGGACGATGAACAGCCCTCCACCTCTGCCGGCGCTAGTGGACAGGAGGCCCCACCACAGGAACAACAGGCCACCAGCACCCCACCCCCTGCAGAAGGAGAACCAGCCCGCAAACGGTCCCTGAGATCCAGGAACAAGACAGAGAACATTTCCAAGACCCCCCCCAGGAAATAAGACCCTCCTGATAGTCACCCTTCTGTCCCACTTTGTCACCCTGTCAACCTTAAACTGCCATTGCTCCCCTTCCTATGCCCCCTGGACAATGCACCTGTGAGACCAAAAAACTGAACTCTACCATGGACATTCCTCCACCATCACCACAGCCCATTGCACACCCCCTCCACTTATTAGCACATAAATAAACACCCTTGAATCACAAATCAATCTGGAGTCAGTCTGTACTTTTACAAATGTGTAATTGCAACCTTTCGGAAATCTAGCAATGTCAATGTTCATGTTCACATACCATGGTTACACAGTTGTTGGGCAGCAGTAAACATATCAGAGGGCACAAAGTGGGACCCAGATCTGTGAAATGGAAAGCCAAAGTGACATGTCAGGGTCCATACACAGAGGTAAAAAGGCAGATTTATGCTATGTCCTACAGTAGTAGGAGATGTGAGAAGCAGTGCCATCCTCTTACCTGTGTCTCACTGGAAGTATTGCATGATGATGTTGTTTCGGTTGTCTATATCTTCTTCTTCTGCCTCCTCTTCTTCACTGTCCACAGGCTCCACAGCTGCCAAAAGACCAACATCAGGCCCATCCTCCTGCAGAAAAGGCACCTGGCGTCGCAAAGCCAGGTTGTGCAACATACAGCATGCCACGATTATCTGGCACACCTTCTTCGGTAAGTAGTATAGGGAGCCACCTGTTTGATGGAGGCACCGGAATCTGGCCTTCAGGAGGCCGAAGGTGCGTTCTATTATCCTCCTAGTTCACCCATGTGCCTCATTGTAGCGTTCCTCTGCCCTTGTCCTGGGATTCCTCACTGGGGTCAGTAGCCATGACAGGTTGGGGTAACCAGAGTCACCTGAAAATATCAAGGGACAACTGTTAGACATCCTCCAACCATTAGGGACTCTCCCATAGCCAGACACCTATTTAAACTGTGTGGAGACCTTGGGCTCACCTATTAGCCACACACGGTGCCTCTGGAGTTGTCTCATCACATAAGGGATGCTGCTATTCCTCAAAATGTAAGCGTCATGCACTGAGCCAGGATACTTGGCATTCACATGAGAGATGTACTGGTCTGCCTTACACACCATCTGCACATTCATTGAATGGTAGCTTTTCCGGTTTCTGTTCACCTGTTCATTCCTGCGGGGGGACAAATGCCACATGTGTACCATCAATGGCACTAATGATGTTGGGGATATGTCCCAGGGCATAGAAGTCACCTTTCACTGTGGGCAAATCCTCCACCTGAGGGAAAACGATGTAGCTGCACATGTGTTTCAGCAGGGCAGATAACAATCTGGACAACATGTTAGAGAACATTGGCTGTGACAACCCTGATGCCATGGCCACTGTTGTTTGAAAGGAGGCACTTGCCAGGAAATGGAGCACTGACAGGACCTGCACTAGAGGGGGTATTCCTGTGGGATGGCGGATAGCTGACATCAGGTCTGGCTCCAATTGGGCACACAGTTCCTGCATTGTGGCACGATCAAGTCTGTAAGTGATAATGATGTGTCTGTCTTCCATTTTCGACAGGTCCACCAGGGGTCCGTACACCAGATGTGCCGCCATCTCATCACCTGCCCCAGCGGACGTGCCCTATGGAGGAGAAGGGTGAGCAGAGGGTCATACACCACCACATAGGTTTCACAAGGCTGTTTAGCACAATCGTGAAATAATCTGTTTGCCTTTGTCTGTCCGTATTCCTGGCCAAAACTGCTGTGACGCAGTTAGTTGGCGTGCCATGTGGCCCCTGAAATGGTGGCTGCCTGACCTGTAAGGAGGGACAAGGGGAAATGAGGTAACTGCACTGGCGTTGTGCAGCGTCGCGGTAGGCGGTCCAAGACCGCTGCGCAATTCAGCATTGGTTATCATTGGGCCCTATGGGTTCCAGGAGCCAATGGCGATGTACGCCGACGGTGACAGTATGCACCGCCGCGGACGTGACCGCCATTTTCTATCAGTTCCCTCACTTGATACCTGCCCTTCAACAGGAGAGGACCTACACTGCAAGTGCTGCTGTGACCTGGGTCTGGAAGCGACAATGGCTACAGTGTCTGGGAAAAGGGCCCCTGCCTTCACTGCGGAGGAGTTGGACAAACTGGTGGATGGGGTCCTCCCCCAGTACACGCTACTCTACGGTCCTCCAGACAAACAGGTGAGTAAACTGTGTGCACGGTGGATGGCACATGATTGTATGGAGTGTCGTGGATGGAAGAGACAGGGTGGGGGACAGTCCAGCATGTGAGGATGGTGAGTGTATGTTTTTCTGGGCCAGGGTGGGAGGTTTGTGGCCAATGTGTAAGAAGAACTGTACGGGGGAGTAACATCCATTTTTACTTCACTATTCCTCTAGGTCAGCGCCCACCAGAAGAAGGGGATTTGGTGTGCCATCGCCAAGGAAGTGCGGACCCTGGGGGCCTACCATAGACGGAGCACCCACTGCCGTAAAAGATGGGAGGACCTGCGCCGCTGGAGTAAGAAGACAGCGGAGGCCCAGCTGGGGATGGCCTCCCAATGTGGAAGGGGTGCCAGTCGCACCATAACCCCCCTGATGTACCGGATCCTGGTTGTGGCATATCCTGAGTTGGATGGGCGCTTGAGGGCATCACAGCAGCCACAAGGGGGTGAGTACAGTCTCATTCAGCTGACTCTGCATGCTTGATAAGGTGTCTGGGTGGGGGAGGTGGGCTAGGCCAGGGCAGACGCGCCAAGGTACATCCATTATTTTGCAGGCTCAGTGCCACTTCTACCCCAAAGGTGGTAGTTGCCCTCTACACCTAGTCAGGCTCCTATGGGTTCCAGCTGTGCATGAAGTGGGTCTAGACAGAGTACCCCATGGGCATGTGCTTTTTGCCTGCACTGTTAGTGCATGCGCTAGTGCATAGGGCTGCTCCCTGTGTGTTGTGTTCGCCAACGGTAGTGGTGTTGCAGACATTGACCATGTGACTCTTCTGTCTTTCCCCCCCTTTTTGTTTTGTCACCCTGTCCTTGTGCTCATTAGCATAATCCGGCGGAGGAGCATTGGCACCGGAGCAGGAGGGAGCTGCAACCCATATGGCCCTGAGGGTGAATTTACGGAGTCTGAAGGCCCCAGTTGGACGGACAGCGAGGGGAGCTCCACGACGGGGACAGGAGCAAACACCAGCGACTCCTCCTCTGATTGGAGCTCCCTCGCGGTGGCGGGAACCTCTGTGCCCACTGCAACAACAGGTGCAGCCGCCACCCCCCTACCAGCACAGCCCTCCCAGCAGCCCCTCATCGAGTTTCCCGTGCCTGCTCACCCAGGAGGGTGGGCATCTCCTTCGCCCCAGGCACCTCAGGCCCTGCCCCAGTCAGCCATGCTGCCCTCAGTGAGGAGGCTATTGACCTCCAGAGATCCCTCACCGTTGGGCAATCAACCATTTTGAATGCCATCCATGGCGTCAAGAGGCATTTGCAGCAAACAAATACATACCTGGAGGGCATTCATTCTGGCGTGGCAGCCCAAATGAGAGCATTTCAGGCTCTGGCCTCAGCCCTGATGGCAGTCATTGTCCCTGTGTCCAGCCTCCCCCTCCAACTTCCTCTACCCAGACCAATACCCTCTACCTCAGCCTATCCCAAGCACACCATCAGACCAGCATGCACACTCATCAACACACAAGAGTCGACATGGCAAACATAAGCACCACACATCCCAGAGGCACTCACACAAGCACCATCCCCATGCAGGCACACCAACATCCACTGCCTCCACTGTGTCCCCCTCCTCCACGTCCTCTCCTCCCTCCCTGTCTCGTCTCCACTCACACCTGCATGCACTACATCTTCATCCACTACCTCCATCACCAGCACGCCCATCACCACACACTGCTCACATGCAATCACCACCCCCACTACCATGCACACGTCCCCTGTGTCCTCTTCCAGTGTGTCTGTGAGTCCTCCTCCCAAAATACACAAACGCAGGCACACACCCACCCAAAAGCCATCCATCTCACAACAGCCTCCGACCCATGCACCTTCACCCAAATTCAGCAGACGTACACCTCCTACAACCACTACCTCTTCCTCCACTCCCAAACCACCTCCATCTTACCATCCCAATGTATCTAAGAAACTTTTCCTGGCTAACATTGACCTCTTCCCTACACCTCCTCCCCCCGTCCTTCCCCTAGGGCCAGGATGTCCAGGTCCCAGCCCAACAACTCAGCCACCAAAACCTCCAGCACTGTGGTCTCAGCAAGTCTGGTCACATCACGGGCGGCACCCATTAGGGCTGCCAGTGTGCCACCTAGCGAGGTCAAGGATCAGCCCATTCAGCCACCTGCCAAGGTGAAGAAGGTGCCCAAATGCCATAGGGAAAAGCCATACCAACCACCCAGCAAGGGCTCCTCCAAGCCAAAAGGGGACAGTGCCAAGGGACCAGCAGCGACATCCAAGGTGGGGAAGGGATACAAGGTGAAGGGGAAGTCAGGACAGGGCACGGAGCCTCCAGCTGAGGGACCAGAGTCACCCCTTCTGGCAACCAGAACAGCAACCTGTACAGCGGTGGATGCCGCCACCTGCACTGCCACCTGCACCGCCACCTGCACGTCTGCTGCCTCAGCAATAGTTCCCAGCATCATCCCCAGTGGGTAGCCATCCAAGGCTGCAGGAGACATCCTGCTGTCTACCTCCACAGGTGCTGACACATTCACCACCGGCAGCATCTCCGCCACAGACACTGCTGCAACCACCACCACCAGCCCCGCGACATGCTCAGACAGTGCCACCACAGCTGACATGGCTAACATCCCCAGTGGGCAGCCATCCGAAGCTGCAGGAGACATCCTGGACCCTGCACAGCGTACATGAGGCACGACACCAAGCACTGTTTGTACCTGCAGGTGGCAGGCAAAGTCGCAGCAGGGTGGAGTGTGTCTCTGCCTCCATGGAGTATCATGCTATCTGTTCCCAGGCAATCTCGTGGCACACACACCCAGGTGAGGGAATGGGACCTGCCACACTGCATGTGAAGCACTCTGGGCACAATGCCCCCTCCAGAACCAGTGGAGAAAAGCATCCACAACCCCAATCCTTGGCAGGATGAAGCACTCTGGGCACAATGCCCCCTCCAGAACCAGTGGAGAAAAGCATCCACTCACACAGTCCTTGGCAGGATGAAGTACTCTGGGCACAATGCCCCCTCCAGAACCAGTGGAGAAAAGCATCCACTCACACAGTCCTTGGCGGGATGAAGCAGTCTGGGCACAATGCCCCCTCCAGAACCAGTGGAGAAAAACATCCACTTGAGAGACTGTGGCTTTACACTCCCCAGGATAAAGCAGTGGGCAAACCACCCTCTTGTGAGACTTGAGACACTGTGGCTTTGCACTCCCCAGGATAAAGCAGTGGGCAAACCACCCACTTGAGAGACTTGAGAGACTGTGGCTTTGCACTCCCCAGGACCAAACTGTGGGCATGGAGCCCCCTCGTGGAGCAGTGGCGTCGTCTGTTCATCCAGCTGAGGTGCCGGTTTATTTTCGATCTGATGCCCCAGCAGTGTTCTCTCCGTTTCAAGTCAGGTATCGTGTGGGCTTCGCCAATGCATTATGGGAGCACTGGACCATGGACAATGATTGCAATACTATCCAGACTTGTGTAGTTGCTGTACATATTTGTATATACTGATTATTTAAATTTTGGACTATCTGATTTTTCGATGATTACACTTGTTACAATCATTTCATTTTGTCCTTGTGTTCTTCCAGAGGGTGACGGGGTGTAAATGTCATGTTGCTGCATGTGTTTGTGTGTATGTTGTGGGTAAGGGTGGGGGTGGGGGTGTTGCGTGTGTGTGTCACATTCTCTTTCCTCCCCACCTCCCCTGTGTGCTAGGTGCAGTACTCACCGTGGTCGTCGCCGGCGTCTTTGCTGCTCCTGGTAGAAGAGGAGGTAAACCAACATGGGCAGGACCTGTAACTCGGGCTCCATCGCGTCCTTCTTCCTCGTTGGGTGTCGAGAGGTGAGTGGTTTCCGTTCCAAGTCCTGTTTCTGCCGTGCTTTTGATGGCGTTGGTACCGCCCGGATTGGTGCCTTGTAATACAGTGGGCAGTACATTGTGTTCCGCCTGTCTGTTGGCGGTTACCACCGCGGCGGTCGGAGTGTTAAAGTGGCTGTCTATGTTGGCGGTTTCCTCCATGGTCGTGATTCCATTTTTTTTAACCGCCGTCCTGTTGGCGGTATTACCGCCGCTTCAACACCGACCGCCAGGGTTGTAATGAGGGCCACAGTCTATTGTCATTGGGAGAAGCAAGCATTGGAAGGCAAATACCACTTTGTTTTCAAGAAAAGATTACACAAAAACAAACATAAAGCCACCCATCATCGTTCTGAGTTGCTTCTCTAGCTGACGATGGTGTGCCTGCAGACACTTTATTAGAAACACTGACAGAAAATAACCGGTTTCACAACCTACTTTTGTACTGCATGATAAGAGAAAAAAATTATTTCACGTGAAGAACGAAACTGTATTTGCTAGAAATGTCTTGACAACCATTCACAATTACATCTCAGCTGATTTGTTTTTATACACATTGCTTTATTATTACGTCTATGTATCTGAAAATCTGTATTTCAGGTTGATCCTTGTGGTCTGTTACTCCCTAAAAATTATTTTTCTTTTTAGTTTTAGAGATGCCTTTATTAGTAAAAAAAAAAACATACCATATGCTTTTTTTTCTCTCTACGGTTCCTTATTTCCACACATTTGGTCTTATAGCCATAACTGGAAGAACACCCTAACTTTAGATTTTTTCAAACCTCGGCAACAGTAATGAGTACTTTATACATACCATAGCTCCAGATGTGATCTGCATGCTTAATATCACAGAGTCTCTGAATGCTTAAGGACCCTATTTAGAACCGAGTGGTGATATCCAAGTACACTTAAATAGTATAAACACCCAAAAACATTTTTCAGAAATAGCCCTTGAATTCTAGACACAGGGTGTGGGCGTCTGAAAATCTCCTGCATCCAGAACCTCTAGCTTAGAAGTTAGACAATGGCCACTCCCAATGCAGAGTGTACCAACCTTCACAGCCCACATCTGGACTCTGGAGGCATTTTGTGGCCTTTCATCACACTCTTTGTTCAGTACCCTGAACACATAATGTTACATATGGCTTTGCAACCAATCCATAATAATCTTTGAGAAGTCACCTGCAGAGGTTGGATATGTTATACTAGGCCATACCCGAGGTCATTGAACCCTACCAATGTATCCACCCTCAGATGTATCATATGCCTGCTCCTTTAAACCGTGTATGTTTTTTTGGAGTCTGGCACTACGCTGAAAACACACAAAGTTTAATTAAGCCTGTTGTGAGTGAACGTATCGGTGCAGTTTTTAGCATATTAGTGATATCCTTTGTATGATGCTGTTGCATCTATCCTACTATAGCACAGATGCGATCCTATCTTATAATGCTACGCACACTGCTTGTCCCGGGGTTAGGAGAAGATGCACAGAGGCAACGGTATTTAAAGAAGAAACTAGAATATAACAGGTGAGTGAATTCGTAAGACAAGTAAAATATTTAAGAATATGGAATGTAGGATGTTGTGGAAAATATGTGGAAAGCAGTTGGTGACAGTGCTCAAGATAGTTTTTACAATATCTACTATTGACTTCCTATGGACTATCGCTCCAATCATAGCCTCTGTCCATATAGAACATGATTTACATGAAAGCACTAATGAAATCTGTTTAAATTAAGGGTCACAGCTAAAACACAGAATCAACAGATTATATATGACTTTTGGATGAGTCTTGGTACATCGTAAAATATTGTTTGAATTTTGCATTGAAAACATTGAAAGGAGGGTGATTGACAGGTCCAATTTTATTTAAATGATTTATAACATCGGTTGTAGACGTTAAAGGTGGTTGTATATATTGGGTATTATAAATGTGAAATTTTGCAATTTTTTTTTTAAAATAATGAATTAAAAAAAGTTGTTTGTAACAAGAACGTAAATTACCAACTTGTCCTTAGAATTAGTAAATCAGACACCTCAAATCGTGTATGTTTGCCATCCCTCGGTTTTTATATTCTGCATGGATTATTCAGTGTAAGTATAATCTCATGAACATTTGTTTCGTTTGTGTTATTTACATAAGCATCTACTGGTACACAAAGCTATTAGGTTTAGGGCTGTGTTTACTTCTGAGTGATACTGCACGTACAAATATTCTAATCAAATTTGTTGGTTCAGTCATTTAGTTTATATAAAGGAGACATTTAGTTCAAAGACACCATTTTAGGTATCTTTCCGTTGAACTCCTGTGAGATTGCATCAGATATATAGATTGGTTACTCAAGAGATGGTTAATGAGCATATCCACATTTTAAGTTTGACATTATATGCAGTTTCGGTGTATTACATAGGGGGTCATTCTAACCCTGGCGGTAAAAACCGCCAGGGCGAACGACCGCGGTAGCACCGCCAACAGGCTGGCGGTGCACCGCTGGGCATTCTGACCGCGGCGGTTCAGCCGCGGCCAGAAACGGAAAGTCGGCGGTGTCCCGCCGACTTTCCGCTGCCCTTGAGAATCCTCCATGGCGGGGATTCTGACACCCCCTACCGCCATCCTGTTCCTGGCGGTTCTCCCGCCGGGAACAGGATGGCGGTAAGGGGTGCCGCGGGGCCCCTGGGGGCCCCTGCAGTGCCCATGCCAATGGCATGGGCACTGCAGGGGCCCCCGTAAGAGGGCCCCAAAATGAATTTCAGTGTCTGCCTAGCAGACACTGAAATTCGCGACGGGTGCAACTGCACCCGTCGCACCTTCCCACTCCGCCGGCTCAATTCTGAGCCGGCGTCCTCGTGGGAAGGGTGTTTCCCGCTGGGCTGGCGGGCGGACTTTCGGCGGTCGCCCGCCAGCCCAGTGGGAAACCCAGAATGACCGCCGCGGTCTTTTGACCGCGGTACGGTCTTCTGCCGGTTCCCGCTTGGCGGGCGGCTACCGCCGCCCGCCAAGCTCAGAATCACCCCCATAGTTCTTTAAATGCATTTCTTATCTGCTCTTGTTTTGTGATGCACGTAAAATAAACTGAAAGAATCCTTGATTTGATTGATTGATGACTGAATATAGCACAGTGTTGGATATAAATATTTATCTTACACAAATAATTTAGACGGGTTAAATCTTGTATCCATGTGTTTGCATAGCCTCCAAGTTTCTAAGATGTAGCTGGTGTAATGTAGTGGTTTAAATCACACTGTGCACCCATTGGCATCAGTAACAAGATATTGGTAGAGGATATCACCCTCAAGTATGCCTCCATGTTCTTATGTTCCCAAATCCTGCCCTCATGTACGTATCTTCTTCTTGATGTGCCTGTGCCTCCCTGCCCCTTAATCCACATATCCTTAGATAGATGTTGTTATCTTTTTGGACCTGTACATCCCAGGTCCTGTCACCAATTTTTCAATGACCATGTCCCAGAACTGTCTCACCCTGTAGATATTTCTTCACACCGCTGCGGCTGGAAGTCCTTCTCCTCCTGTCCATGCCTCTATTTCCCTCTGTTTGAATCTCAGTAACACCAAATCTGTGCATCTGTGTCTCTATATTTATGTGTCTAATTTAGTTTCCATCTCAAAGTAATAGGTTCCATGTACCCACACCTACTATCAGACTCCCCGCCTGTTTGTCCCAGTTCCAATGTCATGTTCATGCACCTACCTCTCTGTGTCCTCCTTTGCCATAGAGTCCTTCTTGTCCACGCTCCCCAATATCTTTGTCCCAGTATCCCATGCCTCACAGTCCTAGTGTCTATGTCTCCCTTTCCCTGTGTCAGTGATACCTTATTTCTATACCATCATCAGTGTCCAGATTCCAGGTCTCCTGCCCTATGGTAAATTTGAAGTTCCCTATGCTTGTGTCCAGGTCCTTCTGCCCATATCATGTTCATATCAGTATCTGAGGACTCCTGTCTTAGTGTCCATATGCAGGTGTTTCCATCTCTTTGCCACTGTGTGCATGCTTAGGATGCCTGGCCTGTTGTCAAAGACTATGGCCATGTCTGTAGTCCATGTTCATTTAAATATCCATGATTATAGCGTCAGGATCTGTTACTTGTTACCTGTGCATCAGTGTTGCTGCAATTGGATCTTTGAAACATCAGTGTGTTTTGTATTAATAGTTGTATCAGTTTACGTGGCACTGCCAGTGTAAGTGTGGGTGCCAGAGCAGGAGTGCACCACCGTGACAAAGCGCCTTCCCTCCACCAAATTAATGGCACTACTTTTGAATGTTTCCACTTTTTATTATATGATCCCACTCGAGACTTTACTATGCATCCTTTCAAGATTCAACCTTACAATAATACAGATGCTGAACATGGGGTTTGACTATCTTACTAACACTGTACAAAGTATATGTTCAAACACTGAGGGCCTCATTACGAGTTTGGCGATCTTTATGCAACACAGCTGTGGCGGCCGGCAAAAGACTGCCAAGTTGGCGCTAATCCTACCGCCGTATTAAGTGTGACACAGCAAAGTCTGCCAAAGTCCAGCCATATTTCCGAAACCTCCAGGACACTGGAGGGTGGGAAAGAGGCGGTCCTACCATCATCACCACCTGCCTGTTAAAAAACCCCAATCATATTACCATCCACAAATCACAATAGCGGTTCTTAAATGGCAGAAAACCAATGGCGGTGCAAAGTTCAAAGGTCACCACAGTATTACACCACACCACATTGGATGGTTTGAAAAACCCACACCTTACACACATCCACACACCCAACACACCTAGACACTGCACTAAAAAACACATCCCTTCACATCCCACAATCCTTTGCAGCAAAAACACCAAACACAGCCAGGTAGAAGCAAATAAAGAAAACATTGCAAAGCATACAATAAGCAGTCCCACACATTTCACCTAGCACTCATCCCACCCCTGCACAACACACAAATTAGTACCCCACACAATAGACACCAACCGTCACCCACTCACATCACAGCACCCACACCTCATCACCAATTTATTTTCCTTTCCATTTCTTCGGCCTCACCGTCTCGTCCACCACTACCATGTCCCCACAGAAACATCCACGTTTCATTGATGATGAGTTGAGGGTCAAGGTGGACGAAATGATCAAAGTAGAGCAACACCTATTTGGAGCACAAGTCCAGCAAACATCAATCACCAGTAAAATGGAGTTGTGGCAAAGGATAGTAGACAGGGTTAATTCTGTAGGCAGCCATCTACGAACAAGGGAAGACATAGGTAAGAGGTGGAACGACCTCAGGGGGGCGGTACATTTCATGGCCGCCATGCACCAGCTGGCAGTCCTAAAGACTGGCGGTGGGCACCCACTTCCTACCCCGCCTTTCACATCATGGGAGGAGAAGGTCTTGGATATCCTGCATCCTGAGGGCCTGACCTGGGGGAGTGGAGTCTGGTAAGTCAGTACACCATTAATGTCACCAAAAAGTTTTGCCTTGCATGCTCACTGATCACCTTTGGCCACCTCAACAACCAAAACACCCACCACCCCTGTGTCCAAATGTCTAAATATCCCTCTCTGACATGCCTCATGTCAACTAAACTCACCTGGGGGCACACTGTTTTGTATGGCATGGGTAGTACAGGGACTGACAGTACTACAACTCCCAGGAGGCACTGTTCCACCTTTAAGAAAAACAGAACAGTGTACTGCAATTAAAATAGCCTTGTATGTGAAACTAACAATCAAATCTACACATATGAATGCTCCACTAATGTACAGTCCACGTCAATTATATCAATGCTATGGCCTATTACCAGTAATATTATAAGCAACACACAACTACAGCTGTGTTCCCTGCTAAACTGGCCCTCGAAATTACCATCCAAACAATGTCATGTACTCACCTAGTGAGGAAAATTATATAGGGAGCTGGATGTATTTGCAGTACTCCAATTCAGAGGCCCAGGTTAAACGGTAAGTCCCATACTGTGGCCCACCTCTGTTACCATAGTGCATTAAGCAGTTGTTAGTTGACTCAATGATGATATACACCTTACTAGGAGATCACTTTACATGGTCATGCCTTAGTCATCTAACAACGAAGATACCCCATAATTAGAAATCTCTGTGTCCCACATAGCTCTTACCCAGATTTGGAAGCAGGTTACATTGCCATAACAGGTGATCATGTAAAGACTGTGTGCATGTCACATAACATGTCTAGCGGTCAAACTTCAAAATCACTTGTTGCATAACTGTTGGACTTTTTTGCTTATGCAGGGTCATCCTCAATCTTTTTGCCACCTGCATCCTATTTTTTCTGACCTGTTGCTGTTGGCTTTTGAACTCTAAGCACTTTACCACTGCTAACCAGTGCTAAAGTGCATATGCTCTCTATGTAAATTGTATGTAGTTGGTTTATCCATGATTGGCATATTTGTTTTACTGTTAAGTCCCTAGTAAAGTGCACTAGAGGTGCCTAGGGCCTGTAAATCAAATGTTACTAGTGGGCCTGCAGCACTGGTTGTGCCACCCACATAAGTAACCCTGTAATCATGTCTCAGACCTGCCACTGCAGTGTCTGTGTGTGTATTTTTACACTATAAATTCGACTTGGCAAGTGTACCCACTTGCCAGGCCTAATCCTTCCCTTTTCTTACATGTAAGGCACCCCTAAGGTAGGCCCTAGGTAGCCCCAAGAGCAGGGTGCAGTGTATGGATAAGGTAGGACATAAAGTAATGTGGTTTATATGTCCTGACAGTGAAATACTGCCAACTTCATTTTTCACTGTTGCAAGACCTGTCTCTCTCATAGGATAACATGGGGGCTACCTTTAAATATGACTAAAGTGTAGAATCCCCTAGAGAGTAGATGGACATGTGGAGTTTGGGGTCCCTGAACTCACAATTTAAAAATACATCTTTTAGTAATGTTGATTTTAAGATTGTGTGTTTGAAAATGCCACTTTTAGAAAGTGAGCATTTTCTTGCTTAAACCATTCTGTGACTCTGCCTTGTTTGTGAATTCCCTGTCTGGGTCAGTTTGACAGTTGGGTTGTTTTTCACCTCGCACTAGACAGTGACACAAAGGGGGCTGGGGTGTAACCTGCATTTCCTGATTAGCCATCTCTGCTAGGAGGGAGGGGTGGAGTGGTCACTCTCATCTGAAAGGACTGTGCCTGCCTCTGACAATGCCGGCTCCAACCCCTTGGTGTGTGTCTGAGGCCTTGCCTGGGCAAGGCAGGATTTCACAAGTAGGTGTGAGTCCCCTTTGAAGAAAGGTGACTTCAAAGACTAAAATGGGTATAAGAAGGGCACCCAAATCTACCGACTTTAGAAACACTTCTGGAACCAAGAGGAACCTCTGCCTGGAGAAGAGCTGATAGCTGAGGAAGAAGTACTGCCCTGCCTGAGACTGTGCTTTGTTGACCGACGCCGCTCGAAGTGCGTGGATTCAACGTTTCGCACAGACGCCGCGATCCCCGTCTTCGCGCATCGGCTTGTTTTCACTCTTCACCAAAGGTACTGTACTTGGGGGTCTACGCGACTCCGTGTCCGGCGCCGCTGGTGTCGGCTTGTTGGGAACAACTCCGTCACAACGCCGTGTTAACATCTCATCGAAGCATTTTTGTTTCTAAGCACTATTTTTGAGTTTAATCTTTAAAAATTCATAACTTGACTTGTGTATGTCGGATTTTTGTCGTTTTGGTCTTGTTTTGTTTAGATAAATATTTCCTATTTTTCTAAACTGGTGTTGTGTCATTTTGTAGTGTTTTTATTAAGTTACTGTGTGTGTTGGTACAAATACTTTACACCTAGCGCTCTGAAGTTAAGCCTACTGCTCTGCCAAGCTACCAAGGGGTAAGCAGGGGTTAGCTGAGGGTGATTCTCTTTTACCCTGACTAGAGTGAGGGTCCTTGCTTGAACAGGGGGTAACCTGACTGTCAACCAAAGACTCCATTTCTAACAATAACTTTAAACAATTGTGTGTTCCACTTCTCCTACAGGTAACATTCCCATTGTCACCATGGAGAGGACACCAGAAACAGCCACTGCCCTTCTGGATGAAGGGCACAGTGAGGAAAACACCCCTGGATGTGGGGACATTGAGGATGAAGCTGTCCCATCTGGGACATTGGGTCAGTCAACAACGATGAGCCTCTTCCTGCCCACATCGATTCCTCCCAGCCCTGTTGCAACAACATCACAGGCAACCATTCACCCCCAAACCTGTGTGCCAAGGGCAGTGTCTTCCATCTTGTGCCTCCAGTACAGGTACAGAGTCTCCTGTGGGGAACCCAGACAATGATGGACCTGCCACCAATGGGAGTGGGCAAACTGTGCCAGGGGCACAGGCACGTGGGGTGTAGGGTATGTGGGAGGGATGGTGTGGATTACAGGATGGATGCTTGTAGGGACACAACTGGCCAGGACACCATTTCCCAAGTCTTGGGAGCTTACCAACAATCCCAAGGAGTGATGGGCCAGGTACTTGCCATGATGGGGGAGATCAGACAGCTGCAGAGGGATAACCACCAGGAAGTCATTCACCAGTGGCAGGCCCAAAATGCCCACTTGGCTAACATTGCAGGGGTGCTGAGGAACATGAAGATTACCCCGATTAAATCATTCGTGTGGGTGACAGAATAAAGTGAAGACAACAATGTGACAACATTTAGTAATTGGACTTTATTTTATATATACAAAAGTGGTGCACTACTGAAGTATCTGCTACCCTGAATAGGATTTTTACCCAACATCTGGCCTCTTCCACTAGCATTGAAACATCAGGCCCTTCTACAACTGTGACAGCTAGTGGAACGGAGGCCCTGCCAGGGAAAGGATATGCCTCAGACACCCCAGCCCCTGTAGCTGAAGAACCCCCCTGCAAACCTGGACGTCCCACCAAACATCCAGGAGGAGCAGGTGCCAAGACCAAAACCACTGCCAGCAAGTGAACCGCTAATGATTGTTTCCCCTTGTGTGGCACAGACACACCCTGTTGACTGTTCTGAGACCTATCTCCATTTTCCTATGGTACAAGGACACTGAACCTGTGTCCCCAAATGTTGTTGCAGCTACCCTGATGATTTCATCCACCATGACTGAACACTTCACTGTTAACGTTGTGTAATGTTTTGTTTCAGTTCATTCATTTTGCTGTGCACTTCCCAATAAATATCACTTAAACACAGAGCATGTGTTAGTCATTTATCAACCATATACAACTGTCATGTATAACACCACTTGCAAAAAAAACGTTTCTCTCAAATGTAAAACCTTTGTTATGTTCCATACACCTACTATATTACCAGGCTAGATCTTGTGTTACCTATTATTGATAAACATAACTCATATCACTTGTAATTCACTTTCCAACATATAGGTTGGGAGAATGGCAAGGATCACACAATGAAGTACTGCTGCAAACTTCAGAGTTTCATGCAGAGTTTCAGCATAGGTGTCATGCACTAACAACCCACAGACTTTTGAATGTCAGTCTTACACTATCCCAAGAGGCAAACGTAATGGTTCAATGTATTATCAGCTAAAGCCTTATCACATACCTATACTATTGCTCTCAAATGACCATACCCCATGAAATGATAGAGGTCAGTACAAATGTCTCCAGTCATGGAACCTTCCACTTACCATGCTCGGGTATCAGTAAGCTTGCTGCTCACCTATGTCAGTCCTCAGACACTTGCACATTGGTCTGCAATGATGAAACACACTGACAGTTACATACAAGTTAGTTTTTACCAACACAAACCATTATGATGTTAGAGATTATGGATGGCACATGATGACATGTTTCCTAAACAAATGAACACACACATGGCACCATTGGCCCCACATCCACTGTCCTGACAGTCTGGCCATAGAACTCTCACACAACAAATCTCAAGCTTGACAATAGCTAGTTCAATCCATTACCATCTCAATTGTCAGTCTGCAAATCTTATTTGCCTGTGACACTGTCTGATATTGCCAAAAGAGGATAGCCTGTTCACTTCACCTACAATTTGTAAATGACAAACATACGGTATAGGCCACATTGCTACATAAACATTACACAGCCATTTCATACGTACAAATGTGACTCTGGTTGTGTATTGTGAAAAACTTAAACCATGTTGATCAAATGGCTGGACACTACACCATGTAACAATCTGCATCCATATCTGAGTCATGGTCTTTGGAGCTACTTATGACTTCACTGATGCTCATATTAAGACCCTCATCAAGCATTCCAAACTTCACCAATTACCCACTTAATAACTTACAATTAACAATTACATCACATCACATACCCAAAGTCAGGTGAAGTGTCAATTGATTAGATCAGCCCTGATGTCTCCAGCATACTCATCCTCACTTGGCAAATCTGCTTTCTCACCCGCTGGAACTGCTGGCTCCCCTTCTTCTGGTATAAATGGGATTTGACATCTCAGGTCAAGATTGTGGAGTATGCAGCAGGCAACAATAATTTGATGGGTGAGTAGAAGAGGGCTTCTCCAGACTTATCAATGCAGTGGAATCTTGGCTTCAGGAGCCCAAAAGCCCGCTCCACGACACGCCTTGTCTTTCTCCGGTGTGGTTGGGTACTGGTGTCAATGATCAAGGAAGGTTTCGGTGGCCAGAGTACTCTGTAAGGAATAGTCACAACAAGACAAACATAAATCTTGGACATCCACATATATAGTAGCAGACATAAGTTACAGACACACAACATATGTGACTTTACCATCCAGCCAGGCCCTCTCTGTGTAGTGTCGTGTCATCAGCAGTGGGAAATTGCTGTTCCGCATGATGAATGAATCATGGACTGACCCGGGGTACCTTACACAAACTTGTGAAATGTAGAGGTTAGCCGAACAGACCACTTGGACAATAATGGAGTGGATGTTTTTCCTGTTCCCATACACCTGGTCATTGGCCTTTGGGGGGTACTAGGGCTACATGGGCGTCATCTATGGCTCCAACCTCATGTGGAATGTGTCCCAAAGCATTGAAATCAGCCTTTAGATCAGCCAAATCTTTACAGTGTGGGAATCAAATGTAGCTGTCCAGGTTTTTCAACAATGCAGACAGTACAGCCTTCGAGACCAGACTGAACATAGGCTGAGACATCCCTGCAGTCAGGGCCACTGTATTTTGGAAGGAGCCTGTGGACAGGAAGTGCAGCACTGACATAGCTTGTACAATGGGAGGTATGCTATAGGGATTGCGAATGGCAGGCATCAGATCTGGCTCCAACATACGACAGAGGTCCATGATTGTATGTCTATCCAAGCGGTGGATCTGAATCACATGTCCCTCCTCCATGTCCTGCAGGTCTGCTAGTGGATGGTACACTGGAGGTTGTCTTGCTCTTATCATGGCAGGGTAATTATGTGGGAGAAAACCACTATGTATGTGTATCCCTCAATCTGTACAGCAGGTATGATCAGACCTACGTCACATATGATGCAAAATATTGAAACATGAAACTGTACATACGTTGTACCATAATTGAAAAATGAAACTGTACATATGTTATGCACAGCATATACCTAGGCAAATAATGACTTTAAACTGCATTCACATCCCCTAACCCTTATCAGGTTCATACAATGGAGACACATGTCACTGACAGCCTCTGTGACACTAACATTCTTAACATGTTGGACATATTTGGTACACCTCTACCAATTTCAGATTGCCATCACTCTGCTGACAATACTATTACATGTACATAACTCAGGATACATCAATTTTACTTCCAGTACATAATACATGCACACTTTGACATGTTTGCCTAAAGCCAGCAGTAAACACGATGTCGTAGATATGTTTCATAGCTTGTGACGCAACTTTTTAAAAAGTTTCGATCAGATATGAGCTTTAAAATGGCAGCTGCCTGACCTACTTTACTGGACATTAGGAAGTGAATTAACTCTGCTGCAAAGTCGTCATGGCGGAAGGCAGATACAACCGCGGTGGACATTGGCATTGGAACACATTGCTGCCATTGGCAGTCTTCAGCCAATGGCGACATCCCCCAGTGGTGACAGTCATGAATGTTGGAGACGTGACCACCATCTCATACTTCATCTCACACTTGACTCCTGACACTGCTGCCAGCAAGGCCTCCACTACCTGAGCTGTTGTGTACTGCCTCTGGGAGCAATCATGCCACGTCCTGCAGGTGATAGGGTCCCTGCCTTCTCAGTGGAAGAGGTGGACAAGCATGTGGAGGAGATCCCACCCCTGTATGCACAGCTCTATGGTGCACCAGAGAAGCAGGTAAGTGCAACACAATAACAATTTTTGAAATGGCGAGTGTATGATGGTGTTCAGGAAAAGTGGTGAATGAAGGATTGAGGTAATGTGTAGGTAGATGGACATGTGCATATGTGCATAGATAGAATCTGAGTCTTATGACATAGTAGAGAGTGTGTGATGTATGTACCCTGACCCACCTACATACTGTATCACATGGTAATTGAAGGTTAGATGAAAAATATTTGGACAAACATACCATGTTTAGAGATATGCTTGTGCCCTGGTCATATGTTTCAAGCTGACACCTGGTGTGACTGCAGATGGTCATTCCTCATTGAAGGGGATGTTGTAGGCATTCTGTGTATGGCTACTTGCACTAACTTATATTTTCACCCTGCTTGTTTTGGTATAGTGCATGTGGACATGACATTCTCTTTTTGTCTGTGTCATCCATGCAGGTCAATGCCCATCAGAAAATGGGGATTTGGTGTCCCTTTGCCAAGAAAGTGTAGACCCTGGGGGTCCACAGTAGGGGAGCATCCACTGTAGGAAGCGGAGGGAGGACCTGAGATGCTGGGCCCAGAAGACTGCAGAGGGCCAGCTGGGAATGTCCTCCAAAGGAGGAAGGGGTGACCGTCGGACCTTGACCCCCCTAATGGCCAGCATATTGGCGGTTGGATGGGCATTTGAGGGCAGCACAGCAGTCACAAGGGGATAAGTACAGACTTAACACATGTTCACCCCCTTACCAGGTTAGTGTATAATTTGAAAGATTCTAAGCTCAGACAATGTGGTAAGTACAAAGGGTCAAAGATCTCCAGGAACACATAGATGTACAGCCCCCAACATTGGTACACAGGTGTGCACATTCTATTATGTATAGGGACTTATTACTCACCTATGTTGTCCCCTCTGTACAGAAGCATATGATGATGCACATGTGACTATGTCATATGTGTACCACTATAGAGCCTTTCATACCCTGCTGGTTGTTCCTTCCCACCTACTGATCAATACTCCCAATATCATGATGGTAAGATGTCCAGGTCTTTGCCCTCTGTCCATTCCAGTGTCCCTTGCTCCATGTCTAGGTGCAACATAGTCTGACAATTTACAATCATTCCTACTTTGCATATGGTTTGTGATGAGTGACAGCATCATGTAATGCTGTGATGTCCATCTGACATTTCACATGCCATACCTGCAAAACTTATTCAGACCTGTTACAAGGTGTACCTCCCTGGTAAGTGAGGGATGTAAATAGGCCTCTGTAATATGTCATCTGAGTGGACATCCTATATGTAGATAACCATGGAGGTATTGCTAGACTCCTATTGGATCCCATACATTGATGTCAGGACTATGAATGTTAGTGCCATGTTCATATTCTGTAGGTATGAAATGGCTACACAAATATTTCATGAGTCATTGTGCTATGGGCATTATAAATAGCCCTCGACATTCTATACACAGTTTAAATCTTAACTGGTTTTTGCCAACATCATGTGTACATTGTAAGGTTCTGTCATAAATTCAATTTGTAATGAGTTGAAAGTTACTTCCTGTTGCTATTTTGGATATGTTTAGAGTCCTTGTATGGAAACCTATTGTTTGCACTGACTACATTGTGGTGTAGGTGGGGAAGTTCACGTACACATGTGAGTGAAATGGTATGTATAGTCAGGCATTTGGCTTGCATCAAGGTGTATGTTCTTGTCATGGTAGCCTCAGATGTGGTGTATGTCTCTCAGATGTTTCCCAAACAGATGTAAGGCCAATCATGCCTGATGTGTAGCTAGTGATGTTGCCACTCCGTCATTGGGCTCTTGATGGAATTATAGCATGATACGTTGAACAATATATTACCTTCATGCACATGACAGGTGTCCATTGTATTGACATAGTAGATATACTACCTTTAGGTGTGTGTGGGTAAATGCTCCGAGATAATTAGGCCCTTATAATTGTGCTATACTTTGTTTTCAGGAGGATAATGACTTAGATGTAACAACCTTTTCTACATCACTATTGGTACATGTGTAGGTGTGTTCTGACTCTATCATAATCCAAATTAGGGTATGCCAGTTAGAGTAGTTGCATGTATGCACATTTCCATTGTTAAGGTTGTGAACTCAGTGACATGAAGTGGGTATGGCTCGTATCCAACATGCTGTCTTGTGTTGACTATACAATGAGGTCCCTTGCCCGATACATGGCAGCAGTCCAAATAGTTAGTATGTGTTGAGTTTGTGTATATGATATGTGGAAATCATTGTGACCCCAAATTCCCTTAGCTTTGTTGTTGGTTGACTATGTTGCTGTGGATTGTGACCCAGTATCAAGTGGCCAAGTCACCTTGTCACGGACTGGTTGGTGTGATAGCTCTACTGATGTCATGGTATTGTAGGTGTGATATAGGTAGCTTAGCTGGTGTGTGACAAGGTATTTATTTAGGGTTGAACATTGTATCTTGTTGTGACATGATGTGGCACTAAACTGGTTCTACCTGGGGGTATTGTGCAACTGGATGTAATGTTGCTGAAGTGTTCAGTGTGATATGTAAATGTGTAAGTGGTATGTAAAGAATGTGATGACCCTACCTCACTTTCTGTTTTCCAGCATCAGTAGGCGAAGGAGACAAGGCACAGCCGAGTGGGGAAGCTGCTGGCCACGGGACCTCCAGTCATGAGAAAACCGACGGACCCAGTGGCCTGGAGTGTGAGGTGAGTGCCACGGGGGAGACTGGATCCAGTTCTTTATCTTCAAAATCCTCCACAAGTGGACACTCCCTGGCAGTGGCGGACCCATCCGGGACCACCGCAAGCACCATCTCTGTCTGTCACCCCCCTTTCTATCACCGTCCTCCCTGCAGCTCCCCACCCAGTTGGCCGTGCCCGCTCACCCAAGAGGGTGGGCGTCTCCTTTGCCATAGGCACCTCTGCCCCATCCCCTGTCAGTCCTGCTGCCCTCAGTGAGGAGGCTTGACCTCCTGAGGTCTATCTCTGTGGGTCAGTCGACTCAGATACAACAGAGTATTGCGTTCCTGGAGGGCATTCACCGTGCACTGGCTGGCCTACAGAGATCATTTCAGGCTCTGGCTTCCAAATTGATGGCAGCCAGTCAACCTTTGTCTACCGTCCCCCCTCCACCTTCCACTTCCCAATCTCCGACCCAGCCAAAGCACACAAGCAGACTAGCTTTTATCCACTTCAACAGACAAGGCTAGCACAAACAAACTAAAGCACCAAAAGAATCACCACCGGCATACACACAAGCAACATACACATGCACAAACAGCAACAGTCACAACCTGCCCTGACACCCCCACCACCCTCAGAATCACAGACACCACACCTAACACACATGCAGACACCACACCAACATTCAGAGAACCAGCCACGACACCCATCCTATTCACAGACAGCACCCCAGTAGACCTGCAGACATCCACCCCAGTCACCACACCCGAGACACCAGACACGCCTACATGCAGCACACCCACCACACCTGCAGTCACCACCCCAACAGACATCCACCCACCCACTACGGCATCCCCCTCCACCTCCACCCCTCTTCAGCCCAAGACACATAAATGCCCCCACTCACCCACTTAATAGACACCCACCACCCACAAGCATACCTCCCACAAACACGCACCCAAGACATCCACACCAACACCTCATACAAGCACTTCCTCTCCCTCCACACCCAAACCCTTTTGTTATGACCATCTCCGTGTGTCTAAGAAAGCTTTCCTCTCGAAGTAAGATCTTTTCCCTACTCTCCCAGTGACATCCCTACACGTTCAGTTTCACTCTCCAAGACAATCCCTTCTACCTCCAAGGCCTCCCCTACACCACTGCCAATACCCATGCCCTCCTCCCGCCAAGAAGTCAACCCCTCCCAAGAAGAGCCAACCATCCCCCAAGCCTAAACTTAAACACCCCCTCCCGAGCCAAAGCCCAACTCCACTGCAAGCCTAAGCCCAAACGCCACCTGCCACCCTCCCCTCCCCCAATCTTCTCTGAGGTGCCTGCCTGCCCCCATGATGCCCCTACCTGTGGAGGTTTCATGGCAGTCAGGAGTTAAGTTGGGGCACCTTTATGTGCCTTTGGTGCACAATCTGTGGACTATAAACTGGCCTATGGCCTTTGACTTTAATCCTATTTATTTACAATATATATTATGACTAACCAGTTGCTGGTTTTCTAGTTACATCTTTGTCCTGCATTTTCTTTCCTAGGATTGAGTTGTTCCTGGCTGACATTGGTTGTGTGTGAGTATTTGTGTGTGTGGGGCTTATACTTCATGTATTGTGTGGGCAGTATGTGAGGGTGTGTGGAGTGCGTTTGTCCCCCAGGGGTAGGGTGTGTGTTGTGTTATGGACATGTGTATATAGCAAACATGTTGTGATGGTATTCTGTGGTGTTTGTGTTGACATGTGTTTGTTGTTGTGGTGTGTGGCTTTGTGCGTTTTGACAGTGTAGTTGTGCGTGTTTTGTGCATGGTTTTATAGGTATGATGTGCTGTGTGTGTCAATTCCATGTTGGTTGTACATTGTGTTGTATGCATGATGTCTCCCAGGCTAGTGTCGGTTGTGAGTGCTTGCCAATGCGATTGTGATGTTGTGGTGGTGTTGTGACATGTTGTTATGTTGTATAGTCTTGTGTGAGACTGGGCCTGTGCTGTGTTGCTGTGTGTAAGTGTGTGTTCTTGACGTGTGCTGTGTGTGGTGGCTGTAGTGTGTATGTTGTGTATGTGTGGGTGTCTTTGTAGCTATATGTGAGTGTGCATGTCAGTGTACTGTTACGTGTGAGAGTTGCCCTCGCAACCCCTTCCCCCTGGTATGTTATGTAACTGTAAAACATTTGACAATATACAACTGCTACAGGTAAATGGTTATTGTCGTCATCAGTGAAGATTCCGTTGCCTTTCTGCAAGCAGGAGTAGTGGGATGACGTCTAGTTCTGGTTCCATGGCGACTCCGGATCAGTTGGGCTTCCTGAAGGTGAGTGTCTCCTTTTATACAGTTAGTTTCCGCCGGGGTTTCTGTGGTGGTCCAACTACAGCGGCAATCTTGGCGGTGTGCAACCTCGTAATAGGTCTGACGTATACAGGGTCACCGCCGGCCTGATGGGGCTCCATTTGTCCGTGGCGGTCTGACCGCACTGGTGGTACCAGCAGTGCTTTAGCTGTGTTCTACTGGGATCACCGCCATAGTTATAATTTTGGCAGTATTTTCCACCAGCCTGTTGGCGGTCTGACTGCCACTGTCAACATCGCGGCCACAGGACCGCCAAACTCATAATGAGGCTCTAGGTCTTGACTAGGTAAAGGACATGTCAGTTTGGGGCTGCAAGGATTTCTTTAAATATTTTATTCATTTTATATAAAATCTATCATCATACATAGAGGATCAGCTAAGAGACAGCAATTTTGATGGTGGACAGTTTCAATAACGTCTCCTTTCCTTCATTTGTAAATTCATTTTTTAAAATATCTACTCCAATAATTTATTTGCTAGCTTGTCTCTTTCACCCAAAAGAGAAAGAAAAATAATTTGTAGGTTTACAAAATATTCATGATTTATTAAAAATAAGTGTTATCATCAACATCTGCTGGTTTCATCAATCCTTCCACAAACGTTATTTGTAAATGTCACTTTACTCAAAATCACTGTGAACTCATTCAAGTTATATATGTAAACATTATTTGTGATCGATACCTACAGATTCCTCACTTTTTGAATATCCTACACGCAGAATATGGAAAGTTCTGACATATCTCTCCCACGCCTATAAGATAGGAGGTGAGTGAATTTGGAAGATAAGTGACATGTTTAAGAAAATTTTATGTGGGATGTTATAGAAAATGGAAAGCAGTTGGTGGCACTGCTCAAGATAGAGTGTGTCCACTGTCTACTATCAACTTACTGAAGATTTTCGCCCCAGTGATTGGCTTTGTTTATATAGAACAGGGGTCTCCAACCTTGTCTGTAGCAAGAGCTACTCATGATTTGTGAAAATCATCATGAGCTACAAAAGGCTAAACAACTCGCACATTATTACCAGACACCCAGACACCCAGCTTCCTTTACTTTAAGCCTAATATCCATGGAGCCAGATACTATGGTTTGAACAAAATACTTTGACTAGGGGTACTATCACAGGACTGCCATGTGTGTCAGTAAGATCGTGGATTTAGGGGATGTATGAACATGTGTGCATATGAATGCGATATATGTGTATTGTTAACTGAGAGCCTGTGTCGTATGCACTTCTGGCACAGGACATACCTTTTAACATATGTGGCACTGTGATATGTATAGCACAAACATGCAGCCATTTTGTATGAATGGGAGAAATTTAAAGTGCAGAAATATTCAATTCAATAACCTATTCGGGTGCAAAAGCGTCCATGAAAGTGCAAGTGCAAAAATATTCATAATGTGGAACATTTTTCAGCACTTTGAATTTCTCCCATTTAAAAAAAACAAGCATTTGTAATGCAATAGATCTCACCTTTTCTTGAGTTAGAGCTATTAGCATTGTAAATTCATAACTGGGCTTTCCTTGCCACATAAATTGTTCAACCCTGCCTCATAATTTCGTCTTTTCCTGCCATATTATTCCAGTGGCCCAGCATTTAACTAAAGCACTAGCTCTATCCTTCTTCCTCTTTTTTAAAACATATACAATTATCCTATAAACATTTATCAGAAATACATTTTTGACATTAAAGTGTAATGCTCAAAACACCATAAAAAATATATCATTTGGGACGGATTGGAGGGTCAAAGGAAAGAGGGAGTCGGAAGTAAAGATAGAGAGGACAACTGGTGTGGTAATTGTGTCATGGGCCCTGGAGTAAGAAAGATAATTGGTTCACTGGAATTTCGTAGGAAAATACAGCAGTAATTAGAGTTGAGTGAGGTCTGTAGGGCTCTGGGCCCCGGTGCCACTGCACCTGGTGCTCCATTGATAACTAGGCCTCAGGAGAGAAAGCGGATGGGGCAGAGAAAGAGAAGCAAAAGGAATACAATAGACAAAAGGAAGAAAGAGAAGGGGTCACAAAGAAATAAAAGAAAGAAGGGAAAGAAAGAATGCAAAGAAGAACACACAACTAATAGAGGAAATTGAGCAAATGTGTGAGACAAAAGAAAAAAGGGAAGGAAGCTAGTGAACAAAAGACAAAGAGGGAAAAATAATAAAAGAAGTGTGAATGAGTAAAATGAACATTACAGAAAAAAAAGAGAAATGGTGAGAGAAGCAAGCATCGAAAGAGCCAGGGCATGTGTGTACTGACACATTTCCCACAGACACACAATGGGAAACCCACTTCAGGTCCCGACAAGTAACTTGTGGCTTTCACATACAGACGGGAAAAAGAGGGCTTTATAGTAAAACGTGAATTGACAGATAAAGATAAGAAAGATCTTTTAAAAAAAAGTTAAAAGATGCATACTGAGTCAAAGGAAAGAGAAAATAAAACAGACAATGAAATAATGAAGGAAAGAAAAAAATAGTGAAAGAATGAATGGCTGATGAAGAAAAAAGAGAGGAAGGAAAGACATAACCACATTTTTTGCAAGTTCGAAAGAGGCGGTAGCAAGAGAAAAAAGGCAATAGAAAGAAGCAGA
Source organism: Pleurodeles waltl (assembly GCF_031143425.1). Classification (NCBI taxonomy): domain Eukaryota; kingdom Metazoa; phylum Chordata; class Amphibia; order Caudata; family Salamandridae; genus Pleurodeles; species Pleurodeles waltl. Next base: position 221,251,589 of record NC_090445.1, read on the forward strand.
GGAGTAGAAATAAACAGTTGAAAGAAAGAGCAAAACTGTTAACGTGTGGATTTTAAGAGCTGGAAAGAGAAAAGTGGGGGAGAAAGAAAACATTGAGAGTAAACAGAGTAAAGGAAAGAACGGAGTGAGATAGGTGAAACAGACCCTCCCAAAAAAAGATGACAGCTAAGAAGAAAATAAGTTACTTACCTGTAACTGCAGTTCTCCAGTATTGGTATCTTTCATAGATTCACATGCTTGAATCATTCCCTGTCGTCGAAGTAGGAGTCCCACGGTAACTTAATAAAGCAGTATATATATCACTATCATAGACTATAATGGCAATGAAAAGGTCCGTTTATTAGCCTATGTCCTTTTTTTTAAAAAGGACCAAACTTGAACTATAACTAATCAGGTGACAGCACCCTCTAGAACTCTCCCAACAGAGGCTGAGTCCCTCAAATGTTCAAGCACAAGTGGTAATAGATAATCCCGAGCTATAAGGCTAATTTTTTTGACGCAAAACTGCGTTGGCTCAGTTTTGCGTCAAAAAGTATAAATATGGGCCTGCATGAATACATAAACACATGGAACCAAAAAAGGCTCCCCTTAGTGAAATAAGTGGTATAGTAAAACCAGTCCGCCCGCTGTATGACTGCGTTCTGCCGATTCCAGGTAACAATGCTGCATGAATTATTTGCACACTTTTCCAAGTTGCATCACAACATATCTTCTCCAGAGGTACTTACGCATACAAAGTAGTTGAAGTGGAACTGCCCCAGTTGAATGCACCCTACTTTTCTCTGTGAGGGGATTGCTAGTCTTTGAGTGGCAGAACTGGATTGCAGCTGAAATTCATTCAGCGATGGTTGCCATTGTGACTGGAGCACCCTTACGAGTGTGAGCATCTGAGTCCAACAGTTGGTAAGTTCACATGAGTTGTTTAGTGCGATGTAAGTAGAAGTTTTAGAAATCACTGGATATCTAGAGTATGAATAGACCTCTCAGCTGGTGATTTTGAATTCAGGAGAAAACTCTGAAATATTATAGGTTCATTGAGGCAAAATCTGAAGGAACCATGGGAATAAATCTGTGGATTGGTTCAGAGAAGTACTAAATTGCCTGTGAGACACGAGAATGCTCTTGAGTTGAGAAAGTCTACATCTCCTCTTTCCTACTTTTTGGGGTGAGTGCTTGCAACAAGACGATCTTCCATGTGAGAAATATGAGGTGTGCTCTGTGAATGGGTTTGAATGAACTCTTCATGAGCTGAAATAGAAGCATGTTCAGGTGCAGGTCCGAGGAAGCAGCCCTTTCTGTAGGAAAACACTGAATAAATCTTCTATGAACTATTTGATGACTCTACAAAAGTAGAAAGAGAAAATGTGATGAACAGCTATATCTTGATATTGCTGTAAACCGTCCTTTAGCAGACGCATGTACAAACTGTGACTGAGCTAGTAATAGAAGATAGGATAGTTATTTGCCAGATTATGCTAGTAGAGGATGTAGGTTTGATTTTATGGCGCCACAGGCAGAAATGTTTCCATTAAAGGCCTCCTCCTTGACGAGAATGCACCTGCAGTCCTGAGGAATATTGAGATCTTTGAATTGATGGAATTTAGGAGCTGTGTGCATGAGAGGAGAGAAGTCAGGTCAGGATGAAGGGCCTGGCCTTAGTTTATCGTCAAAGGTTTACAGAATATTGGTAGGTGATTGTGGTTATATTCTGATAGCAAGAGAAGGTCAGCGAACCAATACTGAGCTACCCACCTGGGGGCTATCAGGAGAAGACAACACTGCTTTGCTTTCCTCTTAGTGAGAATCTTTGGTATTAAAGGGTTTGGGGAAAAGGGTAGGTGTAGAACATGGACCATCCGTCGAAAGGCATTCCTCCAAGATCCTGGATGTGGATGCCAACTTGCATAGAACTGGCTTTTGCAGGTTCCGTTTGTTGCAAAGGGATGCTGAGCCGGTTGCCCCAGAACGAGAAGATCATACTTGGAGCCGAATGATCAAACTTCCCTTCTCGGAGGTTATTTCCAGTTTTTGTTTAGCATGTCTGCTATGAGATTTCTAGTCCACGGAATATGTTTGGCCCGAACAGTTATCCTGTGTGTCATTAGCCGGCTCCAGATTTCTTTGTCTTCCTTGGACAGCGGCAAAGATCTTGCGCCGGTTTGATTATTCACGGTTTGCATGCTGGTGGTATTGTCCTTGGAAACTAACACCCAATACTCTGCTATATTGGTAGTAAAGTTTGGAGACCGAACAGATGGCTTTGAGATCTAGGTGAGTGATATATATGCTCTTCTGGAGCAGAGACCACTTTCCCCAAATTAGAGGTTCTGTAGATGGCTACCAGAATTTGTAGTCTGAGACCACCAGGCTAGTGCTTCCAACATACCTGTGTGAAATTCACCAGGCCCTCAAATGATTTGTTTGATTGAATCTATTGTTTTTGTAGCTGTTCTTGTAAGGCATTCATTTTCGGACATACAAGAGGGATCGTATTGATCGCTGAGGACCTGATGCCCAAAAGCTTATTGAACAGACAGTATCTTCTTTGATGTAGGAGTTGATTATCTCTGATAATTCACAAGGAGACTTAGCTTATGAAACAGCTTTAAGCAGGCCTCAGTGGCCTTGAACGCTTGAAATGCCATTGGTGCTTTTATCAACAAGTTGTCGAAGTTGGGGAAATCCTTTCTGAAAAAAGCTGATTTGATGCCAAATGGAAGAACTTTTATGAGTGGGTAGGAATGCAACAATATATAAATCCTGTGTTGAGGGGGCCACATAAAAGGATTGTTTCCGGAAATACTTGTTAATTTCTGGAGGTGTATGATGGATGGACACTCCTTTGTTTTCTGGTTTATAAGGCAAAACCAAGAATAGAAGCCTTTTCCTTGCTGAGAATGTGGGCCTTTCTCTATGGAACCTTTGATCACCATAGCTAGCACTTCCTTTTGAAGGAGACGGTGATGAGGTTTTGGCGGAGTAGTGGGCGGGATCTGGGTACACTGTAACATCTATCTATATGTGACGAGATCCAGGACTTATTTGTCTGATGCTTTTTTCTGCCATAGATGACAATTTCTTTGGGACTGTTTTGCCTACGGGATTGTGTGATCAGCACCAGAACATTGTCACTGTAGGTAAGCTAGCCTAAGGGCTACTGAGAGGGTTGCTAAGTCAGATACTTATCAATGGATAAACAATCTTTAGAGGGACCCAAGAAAGACACTTATTTCAAAATTGTAATGCCCCAAAAGATCGTGCAGTGTCAAAAGTCAGTCTTGACTGTTTGCAAGGAGATTGTCAACGTGCTTACCAAACAGAGCGCTGGCATGGTACTATAAAACTATTAGATATATTTGTACCTCAAATTTTAAATGTTGACTTGAACCATAGCATCCAAGGGCCACTGACCCTGTCAGTAGTGGGAATCCTATTGAAGCTTTATTAATAGTACAATCTATGCTTACATATGATAACATCTCACCCCTTCCCCCCCCCCCCCCCCCCCCCCCACTGCAACATTCTTTTTTTTTCATCTTCTGGCAAGCATTTTATTTATGTGGCCATGTCTGACCACGTCTGGTGGCTATACCTGCCCCGTATTGCCAGAGAATTGGCAGCCCGTTCAGTAGCCTGGACCTAGATTGAGAGCGTGTCCTTGCTGGTTAGGCGAGATTATGAATGACAGGGTTTTCCATGATTGTAATTCCTCCTGGATATATAAGCAAATGGAATAGGTTTTACAACTTTTCTTTTTAAAATCATAAAGAAAAAACAAACAAATTTATTGTTTGTTACAGGAAGCTGGAAGTGTTTGGTTGCTCGCTCCGAAGTGTATGGAAACCACAAAAATTAATCTGGTGGGGGAATTCACCACTTGCGGGTATAATATGCTCTGAAGCTCTAGTACTAGAGCTACACGGACCTGACCCATGCTCTACAGTTGGAGGCGGAGTGGTGTAATTGCTCCATATATTTACCCTTGGTATATTGACTGTTGAAAACATGCTCATATTAGTACCTTAATGCTTGACACTAAATTATCCTGGATTATGTGTGTTTTGTTCTTGTTGATAATTACGTGTTTTCATCTTAATTTGTACTGTCATCAAGCTCGACGAGGCGGATGTAAATGACTAGGCTGATGTTGACAATGTTTGTTATTGACAAGGCCCTCGCCGTAGACGAGGCAATCATAGAGGATGCAGACCGTCGTTTACAAAGCATACAGAGACGAGGCCATTGTAGATGTGGTTCCATAGACTAGGCCATTGTAGGCGAGTCCGTCGTAGTAGACAACCATCAGAAGAGGCTGTGCAGATGAACATCGATGACCACTGCAGATGGCCATTGTCGATGACCACTGTAGATGACCGTCATCGACGACCACTGTAGATGATCGTCGTCGACGACCAATGTAGGTGACTGTTGACGACCACTGTAGATATAGATGAGGCCCTTTGTAGACGAGGCATCTTAGACAAGGTAATAATAGTAGACATGATCATCAACTACATCATCGTAATTCTTGTTAATGATGATTTTACAGGGGGGGTTTAGACGCCCCATTGTAAGGTTATGAGGATCTCTCTGATGTATTTTCAGAATTGTAGAAGGATTTCAGGGTCTTTTAATTTTTCTCTCTGTGAGAAGTGCCTTATGAAGACTCATTGTAAGTCTTGTTATGGCTTTTCTGCGTGCCTTGTTGGGGGGCTTGGCGCAACGTCTCCCTCTGACCTCTCTGGTGAGGTGAAGGAATCGTCATTGTCCTCACTATTAGTGACAGATTTTAGATTCTGTAATCCCAATAATAGCCTCATCTCTCAGAACGTGAGAGTTTGTGAGGAAAAGGTTAGACATATTTATTTAGACTTTTACCTTGTTTTCTGCTACTCGGACATATTAGTGCCAGGGTTAGAGAAATTAAACAGGAAATATAATCTTGGATGGTCCAAAAAGAAGTAGAAGCTGAAGAACTGACCAGACTCAGAGAGACTCTCTTCACACGACGTGCGGTAGAACATCTGAGGGAGTGTTCTAGAGGGTGCTGTCGCCTGATTGGTTATAGTTCAGGTTTGGTCCCTTTTTTAAAAAGGGCAGGGACAGGCTATTAATCTCACCTTTTCATTGCGATTATAGCCTATGATAGTGATTTATATACTGCTATATCACGTTACCATGGAACTCCTACTTCGACGACCAGGAATGATTCAAGCATGTGAATCTATGAAAGATCCAATACTGGAGAATAAATCTAACTGGCTCCCCCACGTCCTGAAACAGAAGTCAGTGTGTGGAACAGCAAGGGGCACTGCAGAACAGCAGCAGGTGCATTATCAGAGTTGTATGTGAACCCCAATACAGCAATATTGGGGCACTTCAGATCAGGATTGGGGGTATAGACAGAGCTGTGTCCCGGCCCAGTGCTGGAATAACTGAAAAGCAGTGGGCGAGGAATGACAAACGGAGTGCTGTGTAATTCCAGCTATTGTTTTGTTGTTTTGGGTCCAGTATGGGCTTGGCAGTGCGACTGAATATTAGAACTGAACTGCTGTAATGGAACTGTATGTGAGCGGGGTGCTAGTATTGGAAAGGAAGTGACCTCATCGGGGTAGAACTGAGGTGCACTGATGGAGCGGCACCCAAGGTTCCAGTACTGGAATAGCAAAGTGTACCGACAACCAAGGTGCTCTGGCAGTGTGCGTGGGCTTCCTGGCACTGGCACGGCTGAGGGCTTGGAGCGTGTGAACAAAGGTGCACAAATGGTGCTGTGCCAAGGTCCCAGTACTGGAGCAGCAGTGTGTACTGACTGGAAGAATTGAGGTGGTCTGGCAGACAAAGTGCGTGGGGTTCCTGGTACTGGCACGGCTGAGGGTTTGGAGCGTGTGAACCGAGGTGCACTGATGGAGCTGTGCCGAAGTCCCAGTACTGGAGCAGCAGAGTGTACTGACTGCAAGACATTAGGTGCTCTGGCAGACAGTGTGTGTGGAGTTCCTGGCACTTGCACGGCTCAGGGCCTAGAGAATTTGAACTGATGGTGTACTGATGGTGCTGCGCCAGAGGTCCCAGTACTTGAGCAGCAGAGTGTACTGACTGCAAAAACTATGTTGCTCTGGCAGACAGCGTGCGTGAATTTTCTGGCACTGCTGAGGTCTTGGAGCATGTGAACGGAGGTGCAGTGACGGAGCTGCGTCTAAGGTCCCAGTACTGGAGCAGCAGAGTGTACTGACTGCAATAACTGAGGTGCCCTGGCAGACAGTGTGCGTGGGGTTCTTGGCACTGACATGGCTGAGGGCTTGGAGTGTGTGAACGGAGGTGCACTAATGGAGCTGCGCCTGAGATCCTAGTACTGGAGCAGCAGAGTGTACTAACTGCAAGACCTGAAGTGCTCTGGGGTTCCTGGCTCTGGCACGGATGAGGGCTTGGAGCATGTGAACTGGGATGCACTGATAGAGCTGCACATGAGGTCCCAGTACTGGAACAGCAGTGTGTACTGACTGCAAGGACTGAGGTGCTCTGGCAGACAGCTTGTGTGTTGTTCTGGCATTGGCACAGTTGAGGGGTTGGAGTGTGTGAACTGAGGTTCACTGATGGAGCTGTGAGTGGGATCCCAGTATGGAACAGAAGTGGGCACTGTTTCTAAGGATTGTGGAGCCCTGGTAGAGCTGGGTGCCTAGGCTATAATCAATTACAAGTGATCCTCCAGGCAGACAGACTTGATAAAGAAAATCCAAGCTAAGGAAGGGTAGGAACCAGGCAGCTGAGAGGGGCGCAGAGAGCTCATAAAGACCAAATGTGACCAAGATAACAGCCTGATTTATAGCCTTGTTTACAGCTAAGCTCACAGCAAGAATACTCCTGGACAGGAGCAGAAAACAAAGTAAAAAAACATGTCCCCTACAGACCAGATACAGAGGACAAAGCATAATTATACAGTAGTTGGTCCCTGCTCCCACACAGAAGGAGAGACAAAGAGGCATAACTGACCACTAGCAAGCAAGGATTTTTAAATGGCACTGAAACTAACAAATGAAATAGCTGGAAGCCCACAGAAGAAGTATACTTAAAAGTATACAAGAGGTCGTACGCTTACACTCGACCTAATGACTATGTTTCAGTTATAAATATGGCATGGCGTTCTACTGGTCACTGGGAGCAAGAGGCCTGCTGTTTGTAAATGCAACACTTTGAAAACAATTGAGAAAATTAAAATGAAAAGTTACCTTAAATATGCGGTAACATTTCATTTTAATTTTCTCTCATTTAAAAGCATTGAGAAACATACTTTTGTTCTCACCTCCAATATTAAGTTGACAAGGACTTTTATTCAAGAGTTAAATAATTTTGTGCTTCAGTTCTTCTCCTGTGTACCCTGGGTCATAAATCCTACTCAAGAACTGCTTCTTATCAGTCCCTGCTATCTGCAGCCAGCTGATAATAATGTAACATAAACACAGCTTTCCCTTAACTTTAAAAGGAAAAATATGAGCCTGTACTTATTTAAAAATGAACTCAGGGTCACTAGCCTACTCTGAAGGGGTTTGGGAGCTACTGGTAGCTCGCGATCGACCTGTTGGAGACACCTGATATTGAACATGATTCATATAAAAGCCCTGATGAAAACTTTCTAAATAAAGGGTCACAGCCGCAGTTCGGAGGTAACAAATTATCTAAGATTTTTAGATGAGCCTTGGTACATCATAAATACGGTTAGAATTACATGATAAATATGGTTAGAATGTTTGCATGGATAGTCAAGAACATTTAAAGGAGGCTGATTGAAAGATACAATTATATTTATCTGATTTATAACATCAGTTGTAGAAGTTAAAGATTGCATAAAATGGGGTATTATGAATGTTACATTTAGCAAAACATCTTATTTTGAGAAGTAATAAGTTAAACAAAGATGGTTAGAAGAACTTAGATTACCAACTTGCACTTAGAATCTGTAAATCAGTCTCCTCAAATTCATGAATATTTGTCATTTCTCAACTTTATCTTCTGCATAGTTTATTTGGGGAAGTACATGAAATTATCCTCCTGAACATTTGATTATTTTGTGTTGTTTACATGATTATGTAAGTAGGGGGTTACTTGCTCAATCTTGACATTAGAAGTTGAGCCATTGTGACATCACTGGAGCCATATAACAGCGACCCTGGCACCCTGACGTCAGTTTTGTTTTTTTACACTACTTTCAGCGCTGGTCAGGAGCTTCTGTGCTCAGCTTTGATGTGATTCTTTGCTTCAAATTGTTATCTGCAGCTGTGATTTAAGGACATGTCTAGTGGTGGGGGCCCATTGCCCTCATGCTACTATGATAGTGGACACAGATTTAGGTTGACTGGTAAATTGCCCAGGGCATGTGCTCCAAGGCCCTTTTTATTAGCAGGGTCACCTGACTGGTGACGCCTGTGATAGATGGGTGTGGGTTGAGTGCGGAAGCCAGCCCTCTGCAGAGTGGCTGGTGGAAACACTAGAATGTGTCCAGCATGACACTACAATGTCCACGCTAAAGAAATCAGTGTTTATGCTGTGTCACAAGGGCATTGGACAGATGTTGCTCACCATGATGTTGTCTGTGGTGCCTCGGTTTGACTCATAATTCAAGATCTTGTCACCTGTGTCTGCGGATGAATCCTACGGAGATTAAACAGAGGGAGGTCAAACTCTTTATAGTCAGGCCAGAGAGGAGCACCATGGTAGGAGCCAATCCAGCTAAATGGGTGACGTCCACTCCTCTCTGTCATAGAAGTCCTCCAGCAAGAAGAGGAAGAAACATAAAAGGAAAAAGGAACACTGACACACCCAGGAGACAGTGGAGGCCGAGGTTAAGCTCTGTAATTTTTCACCTCCGGCTCCTGCTTTCTCAGTGATAAAATAAGTGAAGATTGTCCTCCTCAAGAGGCATCACCACCACCAGCTCCAGCACCACTTTTACAGCCTGTGGCATTAGAGGTACTGGGACACTGTGTATTAAATATTTGGCACAGATTCTACTCTCTGTCAACGTTTGGTGGGGCATTCAGAAACAGATAATAACAAGTTCCATCTGCTAACTGTGATAGCCCTGCAGAATGCGAGTGGGCTAGGAAAGTAGACCAATATAGACATCGGTTCACCCCTGTGAGCACGTCTGCCCTTATTTGGTCTTTTATGATTTATTTATAAGGGGACATGTTAGAGGATCGATGGACCTTTTGACTATGCTTAGAGTGACTCCACCATGTACACAATCTTTACTCATAATCTAACCAGCAACAACATAACATGTCCAACAAATCAATTTTCAGAAAGTTTGAATCAGTAATTTTTACACACCATGACCCATGTGGCCATGAATAACCACACCTTTTAGTAAAATTAGAAAGTTTATTTCCCTATATTAACAATGCTAATATCATGTAAATCAATCTCAAAATCAAATGATAAGCATATACAAACAACACAGGCTGACCAAAGCGGCAAATAACCTCAATGTAACATTTAAGGTTAAACATTTAAGAATTACACTACAAATTAATACCATCCATAACTGAATAACAGAGATGGCATACATCTAGATTCAACAGGTGAACAAAATCAATTCTTTGTTAATAACGTTTGTCAACACATCGGGCATACTAACTAACCTTCCAATCAGAATAGTATGTTTGGGCTTCTTGCAAAAACAATTTAGTCAAAAGTTAATGTGGAAAACATCTAAGTCGGCTCTATCAAATTAGCGATTGGTACCTAAACAAAGAACAAAGGCCCTCATTATGACATTGGCGGTAATTCCCGCTTACCGCCATGCCGACTGCTGCCAACATACCACCGCCGTGGCGGTTTACCGCTACCCATATTATGACCTACACATAGCAATCCGTTACTATACAGCCACACACATAAGTCTGCCAGCCCAAAGGTCAGTGATAAACTGGCCGTAGCAAAACCCACACTGTTACGCCAATAGAACTACACCCATAGCATTATGACCCACGAATCACCGCGGCAGACATTCAACCGCAGTAAACCAATGGCGGTACATACCGCCACGCTCAAAATACGCACACACATAAAAAAAACAACACTACATTGGACAATTCAAACTACACACACCTGACACACATGCACACACCACACCCACACCACTATAAAACACACACACACTACCCAAAACCCTTTACGATTCAAATAAATTGATAACAGACACCAAGAGCACCCACAGAACCAGAGCCACATAACACCATCACCCATACACCATCCACGCACCTTACAGCACACACCCTAACACATCACCCCACACACCCTCACACACACCACACACACTACACCAATGGCACCACAAAGACACACCAGGTTCTCAGAGGAGGAGCTAAGGTTCATGGTGGAGGCAATCATCCGGGTAGAGCCACAGCTATTCGGATCACAGGTGCAGCAGACATCCATTGCAAGGAAGATGGAGCTACGGTGGAGAATCGTGGGCAGGGTCAACGCCATGGGACAGCACGCCAGAACAAGGGATGACATCAGGAAGAGGTGGAATGACCTATGGGGGGAAGGTACTGGACTCCGGTAAGTCAAATCTCTATTACTATCACCCCCCCTACCTGCATGCCATCCCATACCCCCACCCCTACACTCACCCCATCACCCCACCACCTCACATTGACCCCACCATCACACCCCACCCTTCCCAATACCAAGCCCTGCATGCACCACCAATGCATGCACATCACCCACAGCCCTGCATGGACCCCCATCACTAAAGCATGCTCATTAGAGAGAATCACCTAGTCCACAAAATCACTACTCACACAAGGCAAAGCTGACAGGGCAATCACAACACTACAGGGCAACACACTCATGCACAAGATGTCACACGCAGAAACAATAACACTGCATTTACATCCCCACAGTTCCCCACACAACGTCACCGGAGAGGAGGTGCCAGCAACATCCAGTCCCCCCACAGAAGAGGCCCACAGTGATGACAGCAGCTCTGGACGCCTGGATCTGGATGACCAACCCGGCCCATCAGGGATCTCTGGATAGTCAGTTACCCAGGCACAGTCCCATACCACCACAGAGCCTCCCCCCTCAGGAAATACCAGCACAGCACCCACCGAGCGGGCCAATAACTCTGTCTCCAGGACACGTGAATCAGCAGTGTTTCCACCACTACAGGGACCCCAGGCAACCCCACAAACACAGGGCGATCAGGTACCTGGGGTCAGTGGCAGTGGGCACACAGTTCAGGGGACAGAGGCACAGGACAACAGGGAAGCTGGGAGGACTGCTGTGCAACAGGGGGAGGACAGGCCCAGGGAACCGACTCTCCATGAAGCACTCACAAACATCCTGGGAGCATACCACCATTCCCTGGAGACCATGGGCCAGATAGGGGACAAGTTGCAGGAGACCCAGCAGCTGCAGGAGGGACAGTACCTCTGTATCAGGGAGGACCTGAAGGACATCCACACCACCCTGGTCACCATTGCAGGGGTGCTGGCAGACATGGCCAAGACCATGAAGGAGGCAGTGGCACACCACCGGGCTCCTACCACTAGCCACACCGATGAACAGCCCTCTGCTGCTGCTAGTGGACAGGAGGCCCCGCCACAGGAACAATAGGCCACCAGCACCCCGCCCCCTGCAGAAGGAGAACCACCCCACAAACGGTCCCTGCGATCCAGGCGTAAGCCAGAGAACATTACCAAGACCCCCGCCAGGAAATAAGACTCCCCTGATTGTCACCCTTGTGTCCCACTCTGTCACCCTGTCCACCTTGAACTGCCATTGCTCCACTTCCTATGCCCCCTTGGACAATGCACCTGTGATACAAAGAGACTGGACTCTATCCTGGACTTTCCTCCACCATCACCCCAGCCCATTGCACATACCCCTCTACTTATTAGCACTAAGATAAACACCCTTTGAAAAAAGGCTTAGCTAAACAATAACCCTTATGGCCAACACCATACCCATACACCAACATAAACTGGGTGGGAACCATGGGCTCACCTTTTAGCCACACCCGGTGCCTGGAGTTGAGCCATCACATATGGGATACTGCTATTCCTCAGGATATTGGCATCATGCACAGACCCAGGATACTTTGCATTGACATGATAGATGTACTGGTCCGCCAGGCACACTATCTGCACATTCATAGAGTGAAAGCTCTTTCAATTTCTGAAGACCTGTTCATTTCTCCGGGGAAGGGGGGGCAAATGCAATATGTGTACCATCAATAGCCCCAATAATGATGGGGATATGTCCATTGTATAGAAATCAGCTTTCACTGTGGCCAAATCCTCCACCTGGGGGAAAACAATGTAGCTGCGCATGTGTTTAATCAGGGCAGTCAACACTCTGTCAGCACTTTTGAGAACATTGGCTGAGACATTCCTGCTGCCAAGTCCACTGTCACTTGGAAGGAGCCAGTTGCCAAGAAATGGAGCACAGATATGACTTGCACAAAAGGGGGGATCCCAGTGGGCTGACGGATAGCAGATATCAGGTCTGGCTCCAATTGGGCACACAGCTCTGTGATTGTGGCCCTTTCCAGTCTACAGGTGAGGATAATGTGCCTGTCCTTCATTGTTGCCAAGTCCACCAGGGGTCTGTACATGTGGGGATGTCTCCATCTCCTATTCATCTGCAGTGGTTGTAATCTAGGGGGCAAAACGAGGAGCAGCTGGTCAGTATTCCACATTTCCAAACACTACCCTGCATTGCATGTTGTGGCTGTAACAGTATTTTGTTGGATAGGCCCAAATGGTGCCTATGTGTACTGTGACACAGTTAGGTGCCATGGCCTGCCACCCCCCTGAAATGGCATCCGCCTGTCCTGTGTGGATAGACATGTGGAAATGAGGTAATGCTGCTGACGTTGTGTGCCGTTGCGGGAGGCGGTCGAGTACCGCCATGCAACTCCTCATTGGTTGTCATTGGGGCCTATGGGTTACAGTGGCCAATGGTGATGACCACCATTTTCTATCTGTTCACTTACTTGCTACCTGACCCTCAACAGGAGAGGACCTACACTGCAAGTGCTGCTGTGACCTGTGTCTGGAACCTACCATGGCTCGTGTCACTGGGGAAAGGGTCCCTGCCTTCACCGCTGCAGAGTTGGAGAGGCTGGTGGATGGGGTCCTACTCCAGTACCGAATGCTGTATGGGCCTCCAGACCAACAGGTGAGTACACTGTGAGCACAATGCAAGGGGCATGGATGCATGGAGTGATGTGTGTGAGGGCCACGTGTGGGAGGGTTGGTGGAAGGGTTATGGGCAGCGTGCTGCATGTATGGTGGGCAATGTCTGTGCGTTAGGGGATGGGAGGGCAATGGTGAGCCATGAGTGTAACAGGCTGGTTGGTATGACTGATACCTTTTTCTATGTTTATTTTTCTGCACGTCAGCGCCCGTCAGAAAAAGGGTATGTGGCGTGCCATCGCCAAGGATGTGCGTACCCTGTGGGTCTACAGCAGGCGGAGCACCCACTGACGCAAACGGTGGGAGGACCTGAGACACTGGGCAAGGAAGACGGCGGAGGCCCAGCTGGGGATGGCCTCCCAACGAGGAAGGGGTGCCCGTCGAACCCTGACCCTCCTGATGGCCCACATACTGGTGGTGTCCTATCCGGAGCTAGATGAGCGCTTGAGGGCATCACAGCAGCCACAAGGGGGTGAGTACAGTTTCCTAATATACTACTTGCACGTGGTCTCTGGGTGGGGGATGTGGGCCTGTGGGTGCCCCTACACCAGGCCAGACATTGCAGGGTAGGTCCCATGTTGGGCAGGGGCTGATAAACACCACCTCCTACCAAGCTAGTAGGCATCCACTACTGGGCAGGGGTCTCTGTGTGTCAGGTATGCTACTATTGGCATTAGGTATTCCTGTCCATGGCCTAGTGACTAGCATTGTGACTGGTTGTGCTTTGCCTAGTGAGTAGGGCTGTTCCCTGTGTGTGTGTTGTGTACGCCAACGGTGGTGTTGTTGCTGCCATTGACCAAGTGTATCCTTTGTCTCTTCCCCCCTTTTTGTTTTGTCACCCTGTCCTTATGTGCATTAGCATCATCTGACGGAGGAGCAGAGGCACCGGCGACGGAGGGAGCTGCATCCCACAAGGCCCGGGAGGCCGAATCGACCGTCGGTGAGGGCACCAGTGGGACAGAGGGTGAAGGGAGCACCACGGCAGAGACAGGAGGGAACAGTTTGGACAGTGATACCTCCTCCGATGGAAGCTCCCTGCTGGCGGCAGACACCTCCATGCCCACCCCAACTACAGGTACAGCCGCCACCCATGTACCACCACCGCCCTCCCATCAGCCCCTCAGCATGTTTCCTGTGCCCGCTCACCCAGGAGGGTGGGCATCTCCTTCGCCCCAGGCACCTCAGGCCCTGCCCCAGTTAGCCCTGCTGCCCTGAGTGAGGAGGCTACTGACCTCCTGCGATCCATCTCTGTTGGGCAGTCAACCATAGTGAATGCCATCCAGGGGCTGGCAGGCCATTTGCAACAAACAAGTGCATTCCTGGAGGGCATTCACTCTGGCATGGTGGCCTACAGGGATCAATCCAGGCTCTGGCCTCCTCCCTGATGGCAGCCATTCTCCCTGTCTCTAGCCTCCCCCCTCCAACTTCCTCTACCCAATCCTATTCCGTTCAACCCCAACGTATCCCAAGCACACATTCAGACCAGCATGCACCCAAGACAACACACAGGAGTGGCTCAGGCAAACACAAGCATCACACATCATCCCACAGGCACTCACACAAACACCATCCAGATGCAAACATACCAACATCCACTGCCTCCACTGTGTCCCCCTCCTCCTCGTCATCCACCGCCCTCCCAGTAGCCTCTCCACTCACACCTGCATGCACTACATCCTCATCCACTACCCCCATCACCATCACGCCTATTACTACACACCCCTCACTGGCAATCACTACCCCCACATCCATGCACACGTCCCCTGTGTCCTCTCCCACTGTGTGTGTACCCCCTCCTCCCAAAGTACATAAACACAAGCACTCAGACACCCAAAAGCCATCCACCTCACAACAGCATCTAGCCCACATACCTGCAACCAAACACAGCAGACAGACGCCTCCTAGAACCACTCCCTTTTCCCCCACTCCCAAACCTTCACCCTCTTCCCGCCCGAGTGCCCCAAGAAGATTTTCCTCTCTGCCGTTAACCTCTTCCCTACCCCTGCCCCCGTCCTTCACGTCAGGCCAGGGTGGTCAGAACCCAGGCGAGCACCTCAGCCACCCAGTCCACGGCCACAGTAGTGTCAGCAGCTACTGCAGGTGGGAGAGGCTCCAGGGAACCAGCCATCCGCCCTGACAGTGTGCCTGCACCAGCTGCCAAAGGGAAGGGCAAGGGTGCACCACCAGCTGCCAAGGGGAAGGGCAAGGGTGCACCACCAGCTGCCAAGGGGAAGGGCAAGGAGGCACCACCAGCTGCCAAGGGGAAGGGCACGGAGGCACCACCAGCTGCCAAGGGGAAGGGCAAGGGGCCTGCAGGCAGGAAGGACAGAAGGCCTGGTGCTGGGACTGATCCTGAGCCCCCACCACCAACCATGGCAGCTCAGCAGTGGAGCCTCCCCCCCACCACTGGCATCCCCGCCACCAGCCCCAGCAGCCCCAGTGGGCAGCCGTTCAAGGCTGTAGGGGGAGTGCTGGAGCCTCCCCCACCCCTGGCATCCCCGACACCTGCACCTCCACCAGCAGCCCCAGTGGGCGGCCGTCCGAGGCTGCAGGGGAAGGGCTGGATCCTCCCCCCACCAATGGCATCCCCGACACCAGCCCCGCCATCAGCATGAGCCCCAGTGGGCAGTCGTCCGAGGCTGCAGGGGAAGGGCTGGAGCTTCTCCCCAAACACTGCCTGCACCACCACCAGCACCACTGCCAGCAGCAGCAGACCCAGTGGGAAGCCATCTGAGGCTGCAGGGGAAGGGCTGGAGCCTCCCCCCACCACTGGCATCCTCGAAACCCGCCCCGCCACTGCCACCACTGAGCAGCCATCACCGTCGGCGGGCAGTGTATAGTCCTGCCCCCATGGGCTGTAGTAGATCCTGGACCCTGCAAATCCTGTAGGTGTGACACCCAGGTGGGAGACTGTGACCTTGCACACCCCAAGTGCTGCATCACAGGGCACAAGGCCCCGTCCAGAACCAGTGGAAGAAGCCATCCACTCACCCCCTCCTTGCCAGAATGAAGCACACTGGGCACAAGGCCCCCTCCCGAACCAGTGGAAGAAGCCATCCACTCACCCCATCCTTGCCAGGATGAAGCACACTGGGCACAAGGCCCCCCTCCTGAACCAGTGGAAGAAGCCATCTACTCACCCCCTCCTTGCCAGGATGAAGCACACTGGGCACAAGGCCCCCTCCAGAACCTGTGGAAGAAGCCATCCACTCACCCCATCCTTGCCAGGATGAAGCACACTGGGCACAATGCCCCCTCCAGAACAAGTGGGCAAACCACCCACTTGAGAGTCGGTGGCTTTGCACTCCCCAGGACCAAGCAGTGGGCAAACCACCCACTTGAGAGACTGTGGCTTTGCACTCCCCAGGACCAAGCAGTGGGCAAACGACCCACTAGAGAGACTGTGGCTTTGTACTCCCCAGGACCAAGCAGTGGGCAAACCACCCACTTGAGAGACTGTGGCTTTGCACTCCCCAGGACCGAGCAGTGGGCAAACCACCCACTTGAGAGACTGTGGCTTTGCACTCCCCAGGACAGAGTGATGGACAAGTTGCCCCCTCCAGGACCAGTGGTGTTGTACCATCTTCCAGCTCAGGTGCCCCCTGTTCCCCGTCCCCTTGAGGTGCCTGTGTATTTTCGACCTGATGCCCCTGCAGTGTTTTCTCCGTGTAGTTGCAGGAGTCAAGTGGGGCCTTGGCCTATGTGATGTGGCCCTGTGGCCCACGGACATTGAGGACTGGGCAGTGTCCCTCCATTTGTATATATGTATATACTGTTTGATTTTGAAGCACAAATTTCTACTATTTGATCTTATTGCACTCACTTTAATCAATTCCTATTGTCCTTCCATTATTCCCGAAGGGTACGGGTGAATATGTAATGTTACTGCATCTGATTGTGTGAATGGTGTTGGGGGTATGGGTGTTGCATGTGTATGTCACTTTCTTTTTCCTCCCCCCCTCCCTTGTGTGCTAGGTGGCAGTACTCACCGTGGTCGTCTTCGCCGGTGTTGCTGTTCTTAATGCATTAAGAGGTATAGCAGCATCGGGAAGATGTGCAACTCGGGCTCCATGGCGTCGTGGTTCTTTCTTGAGTCTCCAGAGGTGAGTCCTTTGCCTTCTGTGTACTGTTTCCGCCATGCTTTTGATGTCGTTGGTACCACCCCAGAAAAGGTGGCGGATAGGCCTGTTGTAATACTGTGGGCAGTACATTGTCTTCCGCCTGGCTGTTGGCGATTACCGCCGTGGTGCTTGTTGCTACTGCCGTGGAGGTCGGTGTGTTAAAGTGGCTGTCTGTGTGGGTGGTTTCCGCCGTGGTCATGATTCCATTTTTGTTACAGCCGGCCTGTTGGCGGTATTACCGCCGCTTTATCACTGACCGCCAGGGTTATAATGAGGGCCAAAATCTACAAAAGAAACAATAGCATTTCGTTATACCTCTCATCAATGGATCAGCAAGCTACGATTTTCTTTATCAGTTGGACATCCGTCTGGTCACCATCAGCAACGGGACAGTGAAAGGGATTAGCTCAGCCTTTGTTGGGCTCTAAGTTAACTGAACCAACTTAGACAACATTAAAATAAGGAGACAGCATCAACAGCTTTAATAAACTAAGCAATGAAGCTAAGGTTAGGAAAGAGAAGACATCAGGAACTGCTCAGCTCCTTGGACGGGACTAGATAAAACTAGAATGAAAGAGTGACTGCGACTGCTACACTAAACTGAACTGAACTCCGCTTCTACAGAGTATACTCTGAATATGCTAAGTCCATAAAACATCTTCTCATGCCGTCATTGGTCAGAATATTGTACGTTCACAGTAGGATCGATAGTCTCTAAATTCTAAATCTAAAATATTATTAAACAGTCTTTCACACGTCGATGATGGGTTGCTCTTCTCCTGTCAGCTTCGTCAGGTACCTTTTTAGTTGCAATCCTAGCTGCAGTCAGTGCATCCATTGTTGGATCCTGGGAACATCTTCTTTTCACACATCAAGTCCACAAAGTATAAACTTCTAGTACAGGACGTTTCAGTAAGCAGTTCCCACAAGAAAAGTTTAAGACATTTACAAATCGCTTGGTCAGCGCCAAGTGAACAATGAATATTAATTCTCTGCTTTCACGAGACATTTACAAACATTTATTAGGCCATGGAACTTAACATGAGGCTTTGTCGACTAGGCCCAAACCCCAAAGTTAATCAAAACTCAATATTATTTAAGAAAATATATAACATTAATATATTAGTAGGACCTGTTAATACATTTTATTCTACATGTGCACATTATTTAAACTATAAATGTGAATTCTTTATTAATTTTCATACGCATTATGATGGCCACTCAAGTGGGCACATTCTCCAAGACGCACCATTTTCTCTATGTTATCCTAATTTGTGTAATTTCATAACTATTAATCAATACAAATTTATTAGTAATTAATTCAGCTTTCACAATCCCTCCTCTGATGACTAAGGCCCTCATTACAACCCTGGCGGTGGGTGATAAAGTGTCGGTAATACAGCCAACAGGCTGGTGGTAAGTACCGCCAAATTATGACCATAGCATTGATATCTCCGATAGACAGCCAATGTACCACACCGACTGCCAGGGTGGAAACGTGAGTCACCAAGGCGGTGGCCGCCCATAGCCAGGCGGAAGACAAAGTACTGCCCACCATATTTTGACCCTGCAATCCGTCACCTTTTCCGGGGTGGTACCAACGCCATCAAAAGCCTGGCAGAAACACAGCACAAAAGTCAAAGGACTCACCATTGAAGACACAGGGAACAACCATGTCGCCATGGAACCCGAACTGCAAGTCCTCTCGATGAACTTATACGTTATGCCCCACCTGGAACACCAACGCCGGCGAACATGACAACTGTGAGTACAGCCGCCTAGTACACAAGGGAGGGTGGGAGGAAATCGAGAGTGACACACACACGCACAACACACACCCCACAAACACACGCCATACACACAACCAGATGCATAACAAAAACAATTTGACCCCGAAAATCTACAGAATAATGCAAGGACAACAGGAATTGACGAAAGTGATTGTAATCAGTCCAACAATAAAATAAATAATCCAATATGACCATGAAACAGATATGTACACCTTATAAAAAAGGGACACTGCCCAGTCCATAGTTCAAAAGGCCCACATGGCCAAAGAGCACAGTCCAGGGCCCCACTTGAATCCTGCACCAATCCGGATAGAACACTGCAGGGCAATCAGTTGTCAAATAGGCAGGCACCTCAGGGAGAAGGAGAGCACCTCAGGCGTATGCGGGAACAAGCCCACTGGCTCTGGAGGGGGCAACATGCCCATTGCTTTGTCCTGGGGAGTTCAAGGCCCCAGTCTCTCAAGTGGGTGTCTTGCCCACTGGTTCTGGAGGGGGCAACATGCCCTGTGCTTTGTCCTGGGGAGTGCAAGGCTACAGTCTCTCAAGTGGGTGTTTTGCCCGCTGGTTCTGGAGGGGGCAACATGCCCTGTGCTTTGTCCTGGGGAGTACAAGGCCACAGTCTCTCAAGTGGGTGTCTTGCCCACTGGTTCTGGAGGGAGCAACATGCCCTGTGCTTTGTCCTGGGTAGTGCAAGGCCACAGTCTTTCAAGTGGGTGACGTGCCCACTGGTTCTGAAGGGAGCAGGCCGCACAGTAACCCCTGGAGGCTGGACTACATGGCTTCCGCCGGTGGTGATGGCTGCACTGTGGTGGTGGTTGGGGGAGGCTCCTGGTCAGCCCCTGCACTCTGTGATGGTTGCACTGTGGTGGTGGTTGGGGGAAGCTCATTGGCAGCCCCAGCACTCTGCACAACCACAGCTGGTGGTGGGGGCCCTGTGATAACTGGTGGTGGTGGGGGTGTTTGGCTGACAGCTTCTGCTGATGTAGATTGCCTCCTCTCCTCCTGGTCATGGGTTGGGGATCCCTTACCCTTCCTGGCAGGGGTGGATGGGCTCTTTCCCTTCTTTCCAGCTGGTGCAGGGTCCTTCCCCTTCTTTGCAGCTGGTGCAGGCTCCTTCCCCTTCTTCGTAGCTGGTGCAGGCTCCTTCCCCTTCTTCGTAGCTGGTGCAGGCTCCTTTCCCTTCTTCGCAGCTGGTGCAGGCTCCTTCCCCCTCAGTATTGATGGTCTGGAATCCCTACCACCACGAGTAGGTGGTGCTACCACTGGCCCCGTGGACTGTTTGGCTGAGGTGCTGGGCTGGGTCCTTGCTACCCTGCCCGTGCATGCAGGATGGGGGGGGGGGAGAGGGAGGGAAGAGGTCATTTGTGGAAAGGAAAAGCTTTTTAGGTATGTTGGGGTGGGAACAGGGAGGAGAAATGAGAGTGGAGGATGAGGGAGTGGTTGTTGGAGGTGTATGTCTGCTGGATTTGGGTGCAGGTACATGAGCTGTATGCTGTTGTGAGGTGGATGGCGTGTTGGGTGTCTGAGTGCTTGCGTTTGTGTCCTTTGGGGGGAGGACAGACACAGTGGGAGAGGACACAGGAGACACGTGCATGGATGTTGTGGAGGTGTCTGCCAGTGAGTTGTGTGTTCGGCTTGGTGTGGTGATGATGCTGGTAGTGGATATTGATGTAGTGCATGCAGGTGTGAGTGTAGACATAACTGGGTGGTAGGAGGTGGAGGAGGAGACAGTGAAGACAGTGGATGTTTTCGTGTCTGCAACTAAATGGTGTTTGTGTGAGTGCCTGTGGGATGAAGTGTGGTGCTTGTATTTGCCTGTGCCACTCTTGGTGTTATCTTGTGTGAATGCTCATCTGGCTGTGTGCTTGGGATGGGTTGGGGTTGAGGAGAATGGGACTGGGAAGTGGAAGTTGGAGGGGGGACGGCTGAAACAGGGACAATGGCTGCCATCAGAGAGGAGGCCAGAGCCTGAATCGATCTCTGTTGGGCCGCCAATCCACCATGAATGCCCTCCAGGAATACATTGCATTGCTGCATCTGGGATGCCAGCCCCTGGATGGCATTCACAATGGTTGATTGCCCTACAGAGATGGATCTCGGGAGGTCAATAGCCTCCTCACTCAGGGCAGCAGGTTTCACTGGGGCAGGGCCTGAGGTGCCTGGGGCGAAGGAGATGTCCACCCTCCTGGGTGAGCGGGCACGGGCACCTCGCTGAGGGGCTACTGGGAGGGCGGTGCTGGGACGGGGTGGCGGCTGTGCCTGCAGCTGGGGTGGTCACAGAGGTATCTGCCACCACCAGGAAGTTCCCATGGAGGAGGTATTAGAGTCTGTGTTGTCCCCTCCAGTCTCCGCCGTGGTGCTCCCCTTGCACCCCGTCCCACTGGTGCCCTCAGCGTCGGTGGACTCTGCCTTCAGGGTCCTGTGGGATGCAGCTCCCTCTCTCGCTGCTGCCTCTGCTCCTCCACCAGATGATGCTAATGCACATAAGGACAGGATGACAAAACAAGAAAGGGGGGGAGACAAAGGATACAGTGTCAATGACTGCACCAACACCACCATTGGCATACACAGCACCCTCACACACAGGGAACAGGCCTACGCATTATGCATGGCACTACCAGTGAAATGGCTAGTCAGCAAGGAATGAGGAGGGGCACTCACCGCTAACTGCAGCACACCTGGGACCCACGCAGCCCTGCCCAGCAGTGAATACTAACAAGCTAGGTAAGCAGTATTTCACATTCAAACCCTTAGCCAACAGGGAACCTACACTGCTATGTCTGGCCTGGCCTAGGGGCACCCACTGACACACAACCACCAACCGGATACCACCCCACCAGCCGTAAGTTGTAATGATACCCACTGCACTCACCCCCTTGTGGCTGCTGTGATGCACTCAAGCGCCTATCCAGCTCAGGGTAGGCCACCGCCAGTATGCGGGCCATTAGGGGGGGTCAGGGTCCGACGGGCACCCCTTCCTCGTTGGGAGTCCATCCCAGGCTGGGCCTCCACGGTCTTCCATAACCAGCGTCTCGGGTCCTCCCACAGTTTCTGACAGTGGGTACTCCGCCTGCCATAGACCCCCAGGGTCCGCACCTCCTTGGCGATGGCACGCTATATTCCCTTCTTTTGATGGGCACTGAGCTGCAGAGGCAATACACACAGGAGATCACCATCAGGCAAACAGCCCAGCCTGTCACACAAATGGCCCACCATTCCTGTTTGCATCACCATTGGCACACACATAGCCAAGCCCACAACATGTACACTGCCAGGTGGATACCCACCCAACTCCCTTATACGAGGCCCTCACACACAACTCCATGAATACATGCATCGTGCCCAGAGTGTACTCACCTGTTGGTCTTGAGGCCCATACAGCAGTCCGTACTGGGTAGGACCCCATCCACCAGTCACTCCAACTCCTCAGAAGTGAAGGCTGGAGCCCTTTCTCCGGTCACACGGGCCATGGTAGGTTCCAGACACAAGTCACAGCAGCACATGCAGTGTAGGTCCTCTCCTATGGAATGTCAGGAAACAAGTGAGGAATCAGATAGAAAATGGTAGTCACGTCCGGGCGGGGCAAACCATGACCACCGGCGTAGATCCCCACTGGCCATTGTACCCCATAGGGCCCAATATTAACTAATGAGCACAGCCGTTCACAAACGCCTACCTCCACAGCTGCAACGTCAGTGGCATTACCTCACTTCTACCTGTCCTTCCACACAGGACAGGCGGTTGCCATTTCAGGGGGGTGAACAGGCCCATCGATAATTGCTGCGTCACAGGAGATATAGGCACATACTTCACAAATGACACTGTCCCATAACGTTTGCACATTGTGGACTGCTGTTGTGGCTCCATTGTTCAGTTTGTGACAGCCTACTCACTCTTGTTTCCCTTAGATACTTACCGCTGTGGATGAAGAGGAGATGGAGACATACCCCGTGTACAGACTCCTGGTGGACTTGGCTACACTGGAGAACAGGCACATAATACTCACCTATAGACTGGACAGGGCCACAATCACAGAGCTGTGTGCCCAATTGGAACCTGACCTGATATCAGCTATCCCACTGTATCCCCCCTCTTGTGCAAGTGCTATCAGTGCTCCATTTCCTGGCAACTGGTTCTTTCCAAGTAACAGTGGGCTTGGCAGCAGGAATGTCACAGCCAATGTTCTCAATCGTGCTAACAAGAGTCTTGTCTGCCCTGATAAAACACATGTGCAGCTACATTGCTTTCCCCTAGGTTAAGGATTTGGCCACTGTGAAGGTCGTTTTTTTATGCAATGGGAAATATCCCCAATAAAATTGGGGCGATTGACGGAACACATATTGCATTTGAACCCCCATGCCAGAATGAACAGGTGTTCAGGAATCATAAGAGTTTTCCCTCCATGAATGTGCAGATGATGTGCTTGGCAGACCAGTAAATCTCCCACATCAATGCTAAGTATCCTGAGTTGGTGCATGATGCCTTTGTCCTGAGGAATAGCAGCATCCCAAATGTGATGTCCCAAATACAGAGGCACATGGTGTGGCTAATAGGTGAGCCCTGGTTCTCAACCAGCATATGTTGGTGTATGCCTATGGTGTTGGCCATATAGGATAGTGTGTGGCTAAATGTTGTCCCTCAATATTTGCAGGTGACTCTGGTTACCCAAACCTATCATGGCTGTTGACCCCTGTGAGGAACGCAAGGGCAAGGGCAGAAGAACATTATAATGAGGCACATGGGCGAAACAGAAGGATCATTGAAAGGACCTTTGGCCTCCTGAAGGCCAGGTTCAGGTGCCTCCATCTGACAGGTGGATCCCTGTGCTACTCACCCAAGAAGGTCTGCCAGATAGTAGTGGCATGCTGCATGTTGCACAACCTGGCCCTCAGACGGAATGTATCTTTTCTGCAGGAGGAGGAGACTGGAGATGCCCCCGTGGCAGCTGTGAACCATGAGGACAGTGAGGATGAGGAGGCAGAGGATGAGGATGTGGACAACAGAACATCAGTGATACATCAGTACTTCCAATGACACACAGGTGAGACAGTGCAACTTCACATTTCTATGAGTATTGGTGTATTCTGTGTGGCACTGGCATGCTGACATTACCCACTTCTTTGCCCTACTTACTGTTACCTATGGATATTCATTTTGCAGATGTTGGTGATATGGCAACATTCTCCTGCTGTGATCCCAACAGCCAGCTACAGGTTATTAATTCTATGCTCATACTTTGTACAGTTCATTTGCAATGGTTGTAGCTGTTTCAATCAATACAAATTTGCAATACATGAAATACTAGTAGTCGAGTTTTATCCAAGGGTGTTTATTGTTGTGCTAAAATATAGAGGGGAAAGTGCAATGGAATGGGGTGATGACGGAGAAAGGTCCAGGGTATTGTTCCAGTCTGTTGGTAGCACAGGTGCATTGTCCATGGGGGACACAGGAAGGGGGGCAATGGCAGTTCAAGGTGGACAAGGTGACTGAGTGGGACACAAGGGGGTCAATCAGGAGAGTCTCATTTCCTGGCGGTGGTCTTGGCAAGTGTCTCTGGCTTCTGTCTGGTTCGCAGGGAACGTTTGCGAGGTGGGTCACCTTCTGCAGGGGGAGGGGTGCTGGTGGCCTATTGGTCCTGTGGCGGGGCCTCCTGGCCACTAGCCGACGTGGAGGCTGTTCAGATGACTGGCTAGTGGCAGGGGCCCGCTGGTGTGCTGTTGCTTCCCTCATGATGTTGGCCATGTCTGCCAGCACCTCTGCTATGGAGATCAGGGTGTTGTTAATGGCCTGCAAGTCCTCCCTGATCCCCTGATACTGTCCCCCTTGCAGGTACCTGTTCTCCTGCACGTTGTCAAGGATCTGGCCCATCAAGTCCTGGAAATGTTGGTAGGCTCCCAGAATCTTGAAGATTGCCTCCTGGAGAGTCGGTTCCCTGCTCCTGTCCTCCCCCGGCACACAGCAGTCCTCCCAGTGTCCCTGTTGGCCTGTGCCTCTGTCCCCTGAACGTTGTGCCCACTGCCACTGACACCAGGTCCCTGATTGTCTTGTGTGCAAGGTGTAGCCTGGGGTCCCTGTACAGGTGGGCATACTGCTGATTGACATGTCCTGGGGACAGAGGTGTGGGTACGCTGGGTGGGTGCTGTGGTGTTGGATCCTGATGGGGGAGGCTCTGTGGTGGTCTGTTAGGGCTTGGGTGACTGGCTGTCCAGTGGTCCGTGATGGGCCAGGTAGATTGTCCAGATCCTGAAGTCCAGAGTTACTGTCATCACTGTGGGCCTCTTCTGTTGGGGGACTTGATAGTGGTGGCACCTCCTCTCCTGTGACATTGGCTGGGGTGCCTGTGGGGATGTAAATGATGTATTATGCTTCAGGTCTGACATTTGTACTTCTGTAGCTTCCCCTTTATGGTTGTTGTTCCCCTGTCAGCTTTTGCTTGTGTATGTTGGTGTATTGTGGTTATGTTAGTTTCCCTATGCTGTGCATGCTTTGGTGATGAGTGTCCATGCAGGGCTGTGAGGGGTGTCTATGTATTGGTACAGCATGCAGGGCTTGGCATTGGGATTAGTGAGATGTGATAGTGGAGTGTGTGGGATGTGGTGGAGCGATGGGAGTGAGGGTGTGTGATGGCATGCAGGTATGGGGGTGATAATTGTTAAAAGTAGACTTACCAGAATCCAGTCCTCCTCCAACTCTGGCCAGGCCCTCAGGATGAAGTATTGCCAAGACTTGCTCCTCCCATGCTGTGAGTTATTGGGGAAGTCCTCTGTATGGGGAGCTGGTGTCTTGCTACAATGGAACATACCTTCCCCATAGGTCATTTCACCTCTTCCTGATGCCGTCCCTTGTTGTTGGGTGCTGTCCCACGCGTTGATCCTGTCTATGATTCTCCGCCATAGCTCCATCTTCCTTGCTATTGATATCTGCTGCACCTGTGCTCCAAAGAGCTGTGGCTCTACCCAGACGATTTCCTCCGCCATGACCCTTAACTCCTCCTCGGTGAAATGGGGGTACCTTTGTGGTGCCATGGGGGTTGTGTGATGTGTGTTGGTGAGGGTGTGTTGGGTAATGTGGTGGGGGGTGTGATGTGGAATGTGTGAGGGGTGTATGGGTGTGAGTGTGTGTGTGTCTAGTTGTCTCTGTGCTCTTCTCAGTCTTGTGGTGGCAATAGTTGTTGGTAAAGGGTTGTGGGTAATGTGGGTGTGTGTTTTATAGTGGTGTGGGTGTGGTGTGTGTATGGCTGTCAGGTGTGTGTTGTTTGAATTGTCCAATGTAGTGTTATTTTGTATGTGGGTATCCATTGTGAGCTCGGCGGTTTGTACCGCCAATGGTTTACCACCGTTGAATGTCCGCCGTGGTGATTCGTGGGTCACAATGTGATGGGTGTTGTTCTGTTGGTGTAACAGTGTGGGTTTTGGGACTGCCACTTTTGCACTGACCTTTGGTCTGGCGGAGTTGTGTATGTGGCTGTCTTCTGTCAGATTGGGGTGTGTGTGTGTCATAATATGGTGAACGAATATTCAACAGCACAGCGGTAAGTTGGCAGCCGCCTGCACGGCAGTAACGGACATTTACCGCCAATGTCTTAATGAGGGCCTAAATGTGTCATCACACCTTACATCATACAACACAATTTTTGTTAACCTAAAATTTAGTTTCATTATAACCCTTTACATTTCTTTTCTTTCTTGAATTTTCTCTAAAGTATCTTTCCAATTTAATTTCCTCCCCCGATCATTCTTCAACTTCTGCATTTTAATCACATTATGCCATTTATGAATTCCCCATAATCCAATGATACAAATCACAATAATCAATATTATCTGTATTATTTTCACAATTAAACGTTTCCCTAGGTTGTCCAGCCAATTTCCCAAAGAAGCAAAACCTTTGACAACCTTTTTCCAAACTCCAGGTTCTTCCAAAGTTAGAGTTAATATTAGTCAGATTGTTAATAAAGCTTCTAATTTCTTTACTATTGTTAGGGATGTACATGCAACAATGTTGCGATTTCAGCATTTTACAAACTCCGCCTTCCTTTGCTAAAAGGATGTCCAACGCAAGGTGCTTCTGAAGAGTCAAAGATCTTACAGAGGCCATTTCAGTGTCCATTAGGATCATGGCTCCTGGAAAACTAGAAAACAGAATGTTACGCATAATAGTCGACAACTTTTGAATTTTTATGGAATTTAGAATAACTCCCACTGAAGGAGTTATTGCTCCAAATATATCTCCAATTATGCCAGAGTAAGATTCTCTCTTTGGTCTAGCAAGGTATGATTAATTCGGTTTAGGTGTCTCATTCAAGTTCTCAAGTTGATAAATCTTTGAGAAAACTACCCCCAAGTAACATGTGCCATACCATCCTCTCTGAAGACAGTAATAAGCATTTGGTCCACGTATGTAATAAACCTCTGGAATTAGTGGGTCTTGTCCATTTAACATAAAAAAGTCCATTTACTCTGGAAAAAAGCACGTCTGCATTCACTCATTCCCACAAATAATGTTTCAGTTCTAGATTTTGACCTACATATACAAAGCTTTCCTACATGTTGTACATATAAAAGCTAACTTCCCTTGTGTTTTGATTTCACTAAATGCATAGTCATTTCTAAATGTCCTTCTATTTACTAAGCCCTTATCTCATTTCTCCTTTAATGCTTTTTTTCTGTCATCAGTTTGATCTAAGAAACTCTTTTCTACTGGTGTAAGCAAGCAAGTGAGGTTCTTCCTGTGCACGTAAGCTGTGCCAAATGTCAATATAGGCTCAAAGAATCCCCTCACTAATTCTATAATATTTTCCTTAGCCTCTCTGCTCAGGTATCTAATAATAGGAACACATGAAAACACCAAATCATGATTTGAATAGAAATACTGGATGTATTTTTGGTTATAGAACCTTGAAAGTAAAAGACTGCAACTAATTCCATATGTTAGTGGCAAACTATGATAGGTTATCCCTTCCTCTACTTATGAAGGAATTTGCGTGTAAACATAACACTCCCTCGCATTTATTGTCTCTATGTACTCATGCAATAAGCGATAGAAAACATTAGAAGAATTATCTCCTTGTGGATTATCTACGTGTAAATATATCTCATCCCTTTTTAACTTATCAAACTCTTTAAGTGTAGTAGTAGTAGTTTCTAAAACAGAGGTATGATTTGCTACAGCTTTATTAACAAAAGCTCATACTCACAATCAATAGCAAACATACTATCATAAGCCAATATCTGTGTATTTACAACACCTATTCTTTCTAACCTGCTCGTTGTGGTTACTCATGATCTGTAAAGGATCAGGAAGAAGAAGAAGAAGAAGAAGAAAAATATCTATGCAGCAAAACAAAAAATCTTCTTTGCAATTATTTACAACTTTCAGTCTCTTCTTCCAGCTTTTGTTTGTGTCAATTCGGTAACTGTTGTCAAAATTGGTTTAGTAGCTTGTCAAAATTAGTTTAATTTCAAAAGTCTTTCCAGGTTACTTTCAATCACTTTCAATGTCTCTTTTCTTTTCTCAGTTTCACAGAATTCTCAAAGTTCAGTTCATAGACCAACTTCACGTGTCAAAGTATTGACCTGGAATTTCACGATCAAAACAAAACAACAAAAATTCACTTTGACAGTCACTAGTTGTTGCATATTCCCATTCAGGACTTGCGTATCTTTGATTTGCAATTCGCTTTCTTTTCAGTCTTCGATCTCCATTTAACTCTCCATCACTGAAATCTTCCTTTTGTGTGGTGTCTACTTCTTCGATTGTTGGTACTGTAACTGATTATTTTCTCTTAACTTGTGGTTTCGGCCACTTATCTCCTTTCAGTGGACCTTTGGTTAATGCTCTTTTCAATTCTGGACTTTCAGCTTCTTCTAGTTCTGCAGGATTTTGACTCGATGTACCTGCGATTTCTCTTGGAGGACTCAGATCGTTTTGACTTTGATCCAACTCAACTCTCTCCACTGGGTCTGTAGTTTGCTTTGGTTGTCTTTCAAGATTGTCTGCTTCTGGGAGAGCTCTTCTCTGACTAGACTCTCCTGGTACCTCAGTTGAGGTTGGTTTAATGTCACTCTTCTGTTGTGACATTCGTCTCTCACAGGAGTGTCTGGGATGTCTTCAGTCTGCTCAGAGTCTGTCTCTGATTCTCCGGCTCCCTTCTCCGATTCTGGAGTTTGTCTGGATGTTGTTGGTACTCTCAACAACTCTTCTTCATTGTCTAATGAACAGCTGGCATAAATCCAGTTCGGAACTCCTTCACACTTCACAACAGTAGTCGTAATCAGTACTACTAGGTGAGGACCCTTCACCGGGGCTCCAAACAAGTCTTCCTCACGTGTTTTCTGATGACAACCCACCCTCCAGCTCTCAGGTTGTGGCTTTGATCCTGGGATGGCTGGTTGGTGGTCTCCACCTGATGAGCAAAAGAGAGAACCACATCAGCCGGACCCTTGCAGTAGTCCAACACCATATCATCTGTTACGTTCACAAGAGCATTGGCAGGAACCACTGGCAACCTCATTGCTCTGCCCATGAGGATTTCATGCAGCGACAGTCCAGTCTTCCTGTCGGGTGTGTTTCTCATACTCATCAGAACTCTTGGTAGTGCGTCTGGCCATTTCAAATTTGTGAACGCACACATTTTGCAAGTCTTGACTTCAGGGTACCATTCATTTGCTCAACAAGTCCTGATGCTTCAGGGCGGCAACTACAATGCAACTTCTGCAAAATGTTTAAAGCTGAACATAGTAATTTAATTACTTCATTGTTGAAGTGACTTCCTGTATCTGATTCTAAAGAGCCCGGAAAACCAAAACGAGGTATTGGCTCACTAAGCAATAGCTTTTTTACATTAAGGCTGTCATTTCTTCGTGTAGGGTAACCTTAAATACAGTGACTAAAAATACAAACAATCACCAGCACGTATCTCAATCCTCCACACAATAAAATCCATCTTCATTCTGTTAAATGGATCTCCCGCTCTTCCAATGTGGCTCATGTTAACCACAGTCCTTTTACCCACATTCATTTGCTAGCAAATGATGCAACAGTAGCAAACTGCTTCGGCAACCTGTCTAAACTTTGGATTGAACCAAAATTGCTTAAGAGTGCAAATCATATCATCCCTCCCAACATTTGCTTGACAATGATAATATCTAGCCATTTGAGTCGACAGGTTATTTAGCAGGACTATGTGGCCTTCCCCTGACACCCACAAGTCATCTTCCCTTTGCACACATCTCATTTTAACCCACACTTTCTTTTCATCTTTATCAACATTTTCTTGAAGAGCTTTCAGCTCTTCCCAAGTGTCAATCACAGTTAAAGTATCATTCGTACAAATTTCTTCTTCAGGTAACAGTTCTCATTTGTCTTTGAAAGATACACAATTCAATGTGCAAAACCTTGCGAGTTGATCCGCATATCCATTTCCCATTGATACAAAATCTTGCGACCTCTGGTGTGCACTGCATTTCACCACAGCAATCTTTTCAGGCAACTGTAAGGCTTGTAACAAATCATGGATTCTTTCAACATTTCTAACCTGCGAACCAGAAGTGGCCAGGAAACCTTTCTGTGACCGAAATCGTGGACTATTCCAAATCCGTACTGGCTGTCTGTATAAATGGTAACTTTAAGCTGTGAAGAGACATGGCATGCTCTAGTAAGAGCCACTAAATCAGCAACTTGTGCAGAATACACTCCTCGAAGCCAGGAAGCTTCTAGTATACCAGAAATTGTGCATACAGCATACCCTGTTTTCAGTGTTCCCATGTTATCTCTTAAACAGAAACCTTCAACAAAAATAATTTGGTCATTTTAGGTTTCATGCACAAATCAGTTACTTACAGACAGTCATGTTCAGCATCTTTAAATGTATTAACTTCAACATATTTTTTGGGAAGCAAAGTTGCTTGGTTAAGCATTGTACACCTTTTCAGAGTAACATTCGGAGACCCCAAAATTATAATTTAATATCGGGTCAATCTCATATTGGTCAGATATTGGGTCTTGGTTCGGGTAAGCAAAACTTCAATGACGTAAGGGACCAAAACAGTTAAAGAATGTTCGATCACAATGCTCTCAGTCTGAGTGAGGCTCAATCCAACCGCTGCTACAGTTCGCAAACAGCCAGGTAACGCTGCTGCAACCGGGTCGAAAGTAACTGAAAAATATACTACCTGGCGGTTTACACCACCATGTGCCTGCATCAGGACAGACAACGAACATGCATTGCGCTCATGACAAAACAACATAAATGGTTTTGTGTAGTCAGGCATTCCCAAAGCCGGAGCTTTACACAGACTTTCTCCCAACTCAGTAAAGGCTTTCATGCAAGCTTGGTCTAACACTAAGGGATCAGTAACCTCTTTGTGAGTCAGCTTCTGCAATGGCTTTCAAATGATTAGAAAATTGGGAATCCACTGTCGACAATAGCTCACCATTTCCAGAAACATCCTGACATCTCTCTGCGTAATGGGAGGGTTCATTTGCAATATAGGTGTGACTCTCTCTATGGAAATCGTTCTAGCTCCCTTTACAATTTGGTGTCCCAAATATTTCACTTCTTTTTGATAATACTGTAATTTTGCTGGGGACACTTTGGGGGTTATTACAACTTTGGA
Source organism: Pleurodeles waltl (assembly GCF_031143425.1). Taxonomy (NCBI): domain Eukaryota; kingdom Metazoa; phylum Chordata; class Amphibia; order Caudata; family Salamandridae; genus Pleurodeles; species Pleurodeles waltl. The sequence continues at coordinate 221,283,319 of NC_090445.1, forward strand.
GGAGGTGTTAATCCGTCCCAAAAGTGACGGTAAAGTGATGGATATACCACCAGCCGTATTACGAGTCCATTATATACTATGGAACTCGTAATACGGCTGGTGGTATATCCGTCACATTTGGGACAGATTAACACCTTCTCCAAAGTTGTAATAACGCCCTGTAAGGAAAGGCCTCCTTGGCATGGTTACCCCCTGACGTTTTGCCTTTGCTGATGCTAAGTTTTGATTTGAAAGTGTGCTGAGGCCTGCTAACCAGGCCCCAGCACCAGTGTTCTTTCCCTAACCTGTACTTTTGTTTTCACAATTGGCACACCCTGGCATCCAGGTAAGTCCCTTGTAACTGGTACCCCTGGTACCAAGGGCCCTGATGCCAGGGAAGGTCTCTAAGGGCTGCAGCATATCTTATGCCACCCTGGGGACCCCTCACTCAGCACAGACACACTGCTTGCCAGCTTGTGTGTGCTGGTGAGGACAAAACGAGTAAGTCGACATGGCACTCCCCTCAGGGTGCCATACCAACCTCACACTGCCTATGCAGTATAGATAAGTCACCCCTCTAGCAGGCCTTACAGCCCTAAGGCAGGGTGCACTATACCATAGGTGAGGGCACCAGTGCATGAGCACTGTGCCCCTACAGTGTCTAAGCAAAACCTTAGACATTGTAAGTGCAGGGTAGCCATAAAAGTATATGGTCTGGGAGTCTGTCAAACACGAACTCCACAGCACCATAATGGCTACACTGAAAACTGGGAAGTTTGGTGTCAAACTTCTCAGCACAATAAATGCACACTGATTCCAGTGTACATTTTATTGTAACATACACCCCAAAGGGCACCTTAGAGGTGCCCCCTGAAACTGTAACCAACTACCCGTGTAGGCTGACTGGTTTTAGCAGCCTGCCACACTCGAGACATGTTGCTGGCCACATGGGGAGAGTGCCTTTGTCACTCTGTGGCTAGTAACAAAGCCTGTACTGGGTGGAGGTGCTTCACACCTCCCCCTGCAGGAACTGTAACACCTGGCGGTGAGCCTCAAAGGCTCACCCCCTTTGTTACAGCACCACAGGGCACTCCAGCTAGTGGAGTTGCCCGCCCCCTCCGGCCACGGCCCCTCTTTTGGCGGCAAGGCCAGAGGAGATAGTGAGAATAACAAGGAGGAGTCACTGGCCAGTCAGGACAGCCCCTAAGGTGTCCTGAGCTGAGGTGACTCTGACTTTTAGAAATCCTCCATCTTGCAGATGGAGGATTCCCCCAATAGGGATAGGAATGTGACCCCCTCCCCTTGGGAGGAGGCACAAAGAGGGTGTACCCACCCTCAGGGCTAGTAGCCATTGGCTACTAACCCCCCAGACCTAAACACGCCCTTAAATTTAGTATTTAAGGGCTCCCCAGAACCGAGGAACTCAGATTCCTGCAACCTAAGAAGAAGAGGACTGCTAAGCTGAAAAACCCTGCAGAGAAGACAGAGACACCAACTGCTTTGGCCCCAGCTCTACCGGCCTGTCTCCCCACTTCTGAAAGACACTGCTCCAGCGACGCTTTCCCCAGGACCAGCGACCTCTGAATCCTCAGAGGACTGCCCTGCTCTAGAAGGACCAAGAAACTACCGAGGACAGCGGCTCTGTTCACCCAAGACTGCAACTTTGTTTCCAAAGAAGCAACTTTAAAACAACTGCGTTTCCCGCAGGAAGCGTGAGACTTGCTACTCTGCACCCGACGCCCCCGGCTCGACGTGTGGAGAAACAACACTTCAGGGAGGACTCCCCGGCGACTACGAGACTGTGAGTAGCCAGAGTTGCCCCCCCTGAGCCCCCACAGCGACGCCTGCAGAGGGAATCCCGAGGCTCCCCCTGACCGCGACTGCCTGCTTCCCAGATCCCGACGCCTGGAAAAGACTCTGCACCCGCAGCCCCCAGGATCTGAAAGATCGGAACTCCAGTGCAGGAGTGACCCCCAGAAGGCCCTCTCCCTTGCCCAGGTGGTGGCTACCCTGAGAAGCCCCCCCCTTGCCTGCCTGCATCGCAGAAGAGACCCCTTGGTCTCCCATTGATTTCAACGACAAACCTGATGCGTGTTTGCACACTGCACCCGGCTGCCCCCGCGCTGCTGAGGGTGTACTTTCTGTGCTAACTTGTGTCCCCCCCGGTGCCCTACAAAACCCCCCTGGTCTGCCCTCCGAAGACGCGCGTACTTACCTGCTGGCAGACTGGAACCGGGGCACCCCCTTCTCCATTGAAGCCTATGCGTTTTGGGCACCACTTTGAACTCTGCACCTAACCGGCCCTGAGCTGCTGGTGTGGTAACTTTGGGGTTGCTCTGAACCCCCAACGGTGGACTACCTTGGACCCAAACTTGAACCCCGTAGGTGGTTTACTTACCTGCAAGAACTAACAAACTCTTACTCCCCCTAGGAACTGTGAAAATTGCATTGTGTCTAGTTTTAAAATAGCTATATGTGATTTATTTGAAAAGTATATATGCTATTGTGATTATTCAAAGTTCCTAAAGTACCTACCTGCAATACCTTTCATTTGAAGTATTACATGTAAAATTTGAACCTGTGGTTCTTAAAATAAACTAAGAAAATATATTTTTCTATACAAAAATCTATTGGCCTGGAATTGTCTCTGAGTGTGTGTTCCTCATTTATTGCTGGTGTGTGTACAACAAATTCTTAACACTACTCCTTTGATAAGCCTACTGCTCGACCACACTACCACAAAATAGAGCATTAGTATTATCTCTTTTTGCCACTATCTTACCTCTAAGGGGAACCCTTGGACTCTGTGCATACTATTCCTTACTTTGAAATAGTGCATACAGAGCCAACTTCCTACACCCCCTGTATGTCCATTCTTTCCCAGATGATTTAGTAAGGCAATAGTATCATGCCTGAATGCTTCTTTTGTCTTTGAAGCGACTAACAAATCGTCAGTATACTGGACCAATGTTGATTGGAAAGGCATTTCCAATGACTCCAAGTTATTTTTCAGTATCTGATTGAAAATAGATGGTGACTCTGGAAATCCTTGTGGAATTCTGCACAAACAGTACACTCGATCCAGGAATTTAAAACAGAAAATAAACTGGCTCTCCTCGTGAAGAGGTACAGAAAAGAATGCTTGTGATAGGTCCACTACAGTGAACCATTTGGCATTACATAGGATCTGAAACAATATCACTGCTGGATTTGGCACTACTGGACAATATTCAATCACAATATCATTGATTTTCCTCAAATCCTGAACAATCCGAAATTTCCCACAGGGTTTTCGTAAACCCATGATAGGTGAGTTACATGGGCTGCTCAATACATCTTTTAGAATGCCTTGCCTTACAAATTCCACAATTATAGGTGCAACCCCTTCAGTAGTATCCAGTGTCATGTGGTATTGGGGAATCTGGGAGAAAATTGCATTTGCCTTGACTGGGACTTTAACTGGCTCAAGTCTTCTGATTAGGCCAGTGGCCTTCCCTGAAAAATCCCATACTTTCATCTTAACATCAGAAGGAAGACCTTGTACTGTTAAAACAGGAAATAAACTGTTCAAGGGGTGCTGTTCATTCACTGAATCAAAATCTGTTACCTCACAATGGTCATCTTCACCATCACTATTTGTCTGAATGGCAATCCCATCATTTGAACAAGTAATTGAACATCTCGTCTTGCATAGCAAATCTCTTCCTAGTATGGAAACCGGACTCAAGTCACAAACTACAAATTTGTGTAAGCTTTTGAAGTTTCCAATTTTAACTGAACCTGGTTCAGTAATCGGGCTTGTCAAATACTGGTTTCCAACTTCTACAATCTGCACTGTTTTCCCTGAAAGGGGCAAGTTGGGAACTTCTGCAGTTCTCACTGTAGAGTGTGTCACTCCTGTGTCGACTAGGACTAAGACTTTGTGGCCCATCACTTTTCCCTTCACATGTGGACCCTTCTGGTCTACTTCTAATGAAGCTGCTAACACACATTCTTCTTCATCTGAACTCTCACTCACCCAGTCATCATTCGATTCATCCTCACCTTGTAATGGGTATTGGCGTATTGTGTTATTACTCGTGTTAAACCTTTGACCTGTGCCCTGCTGAGGAAGCATCACTTGCTGCTGTTCCTTTGGGGCTGGAGGTATCTGAATTTGTTGCCTAGGTACCATTTGGACTTCGGGTTGCATTTGCTGTGACTGGGGCATCTGCAAATGCGGCATTTGCATCCGAGGCATGGGCTGAATACCTTGCACATGATTCATCTTATTTCGGAAATTCAAATTTTGACCTCTCATTCTTGGTCCTTTCATGTTTGGAAAAGAATTGATTTCATTAGTCTGTGGAACAACACCTTCCTGTCCTAACATCAGACACTCCTGCTTCCAATGTTCGAGGCCCCCACAAGCGTGATAGGGTTACAACCTTTATATTCCATGCACATCATTCTGAGTCACTAAAGTATTCAAATCTGGACCACGGTTCACATTACCAATTCCACCACAACCTCTACCTTTGTCCTGATTCTGAAACCACATGTTTCCCTGCTGCTGCTTTGCAAAACCCCCTTGCATTCCTGATTGTGCCACTTTAATCTGCATCCCCATTGCCTTCTCTTTCAAGTTTCTCTGCTTCAATTTAATCTCATCACTACAGTACTTAGCATATTGCAGTACTTCATCAATTGGCTTGGCTTGCCAACAAATCAAATGACACTTGATCATCTGGCTAATTTCAGGTCTCAGTCCTTCAACAAACCTGAACACAAAATGAATCATGTTTTTCGGGTGAATTGTTTCTGTACCACTGTAATGTTTAAATGCCTGCAACAATCTCTCATAGTACGCTTGGATGGACTCCTTTCCTTCTTGTATTATCCTGTCTATCCTCTGTCGAGGCGGGCCACTCACCTAAAAAGCAGGATGTCTGCAGGGGCAATGGTATGCCCCCACCCTCCTGGAACACCTCTCTGCACTTCCTGGTGGACACAGAAACCCCGCAGGTGTCCCAAAAGGAAAGGGGGAGTGGAAGAGAAAGAGACAAAACACTGCCACGTCTTGCCGGTCCAGCCAGGCACCCTGTATCTTCGGGGCAGGTCGTTGTTGACAGAGTGATAATAGTTAGTGCACTCAACTTCCTTGAAACTGAATCTCTCTTTCTGATATGGGCACGAGAGCGGTAGAAGAACACCGAGGCGCTCCAGCACTTTTCTTTGATAATAACTGTTGGCATAATTACTAACACAGCATTACCAAAAACCCAAACTGAGTACCATAACAATAAGTACTGCGACACTAGGGCTGACTTCACAGAGATTCACTGTTGCACACTACAATTAGAACCGTGGTTGCACTTATCATGCACAAGAAAGACAAACAAGGGCATTAATTATATCACATATAACGTTTCTGCATGCATAGGGTTAAACTAAAAGGAACAAAAACAATCCAAGAAATACAAATGTCCACTCTGGGTTTAAACAGTTAGGGTGGCACAGTTTGGTTTCACTGTGTGTGTGTGAAAAACCCTTCAAAAGCAAATTCCTCAAACCTGAAACACAGGCATGAATGAAACAATTTAAATCGAAGAGTTATGCTAGTAGAGAAAGAAAAGTCACGTAAACGCTCTTTTAAAATTGCACTGTCACTTTTTGTAGTACTTGAGCTCAAGCTGATTTCCTGAAGCACATTAAAGCAAGTAACTACAATAATAATGCAGAATGTTCAGAAATGCATTTGTCTCTTCAAGATAAGCACTCTGCCAAAATACGAGGACTGAAATACACCAGCTGTTCTAGGAAAGCGCAGCGCTCAAGGAACAAACTCCATGGAGAATAGTAGTCACTTAGCTGCAGTCTTTTCTGGAGTGCTGGAGGAATGCCTGGTGTCAGCTGGTACAGGAACCAAGAAAAGAATTGCCTCAAAAGTCCTGAATACGAGGGGCTGGACTGCCAAATCAGATGCTGAGATCAGGAAGCAAAACAATGCCAGGCATGCTGCACTCTGCTATTTATAGCCAATCAGGAAAGCAGTTGACTTTCCACATGTGGATGAGTCACCACACCCAATTAGAAGCGCATGTCTACACCATACCCAATTAGAAGCACATGTCTACACCTGCTCACATTAGCAAACAAGCATTTGTAAAACAAGCATTGATAAAACGAATTGCGTAACACAGCACACTATGTTTACTTAGAAACATGAAGGTTTAACCAAGAACAGAGATATGATTTAACCCTAATCCCTGGGGATGCTGACAGATAACGAAGGAGGCACCTTGGGGATTCCTGACAGTCCTTCCCACCAAGGACCCTGTCAAAGGGCGGGGCTTGGAAGGGTGCAGGAGATGGAATTTTTTAGTAAGACATGGAGCATGAACTGTGGACGCGGGTTCCCAGGAATTATCCTCAGGCCCAAAGCCTTTCCAAGCCAATAAATAGTGTAGAACACCACGGATGCGCCTGGAGTCAAGAATTGTGGCCACTTCAAATTCCCATTGCCTGTGTACTTTTACTGGGGGAGCTGGTGGGGCATCGCAGGTATCAGGGGAATAGGGACGGAGTAACGACACAGGAAATACGGGGTGTACCTTGAAATTATCTGGCAATGTCAGTTCTACTACCACAGGATTGATGATTTTGGCAATAGGAAAGGGGCCTGGAAATCGGGGTTTAATTTTCTGGATCCTGCAAGATGGAGATTTTTTGATGAGAGCCACACCTGATCTCCTATCTGATAAGAGGGAGCAAGTCTCCTTCTTTTGTCTGCTTGTTTTTTTACTTGAGCTTTTTAGAGTTTTAAATGGTGTACTTGTTTTAAAATCTCCTGTAACTCTTTATGGTGGTTCTGTACTGCTGGGACTCTTGTGGATGTTTGGGACCCAGTTATAGGTAGCATTCTTGGTTGCAGATCAAACAAACAGTAAAATGGGGATACTCCTATAGCCATGTGGACACTGTTGTTATATACAAATTCAACAAGAGGTAAAGCCTTATCCCAATCAGTAGACCATGTGTCAATATACCATCTCAGGATTTGCTCCAGCCATGGGTTGGCACGTTCCTTCTGCCCATCCGTTTGTGGATGATATGCAGAGAACAAGCGGACGTCCATACCGACAGAGGAACAGAAGCTACGCCAAAGCCGTGATATAAATTGGGGGCCACAATCGGAAACAATTGTGGTGGGCAACCCATGAAGCCGTACAATGTGTTGGACAAACAAATCAGAGAGCTTGGAAGCCGTAGGGAGGCATTTTAATGGAACAAAATGAACCATTTTAGTTAGGTAATATACAACCACCCATATGACAGTGTGTCCATTGGAAGCTGGGAGATCAGAAATAAAATCCATACTTATGGTATGCCATGGGGCCACCGGAATTGGCATAGGAAGTAACAATCCTGTGGCTGGAGTATGTGGGGTTTTAGCCCGAACACAGGTGGAACAAGTCTGGATGTAGCTTCTGACATCCTGCACAAGTGTGGGCCACCAAAACCATCTTTAACAGAGATCTAACATCTTTTTCTCACCCGGGTGACCTGCGAGGACAGAATGATGTCCTGCGAGGACAGAATCATGTCCCCAAGATAACACTGTATCCCGTAATTCTTTGGTAGGGACGTACAACTGATCAGCATGGTATAGTAAACCCTCTTTATCATACACATCAGTTGAACAGGGAACCTTGTGTTGGGCTACCCGTATTTTCTCAAGAAACTCTTGGGAAGTGCACACAGCCACAACTTTTTCTGGGATTATAATGCTTCTGACCTGTTCTAGCGCAACATCAGAGGAGAAACCCATCCTAGACAACCTGTCTGCCTTTTGTTGTGTACTACAGGGTCTATAGGTGATTATGAAGTCAAACTCGTTAAAGAATAGAAGCCAGCATAATTGATGAGGTGTCAGGGCCTTGGTCGCTTGAAAAAACTGTAAATTACGGTGATCTGTGTAAATAGTTCTGATGTGTCTAGCTCTTAGTAGGTAGTGACGCCATTCCTGGAAGGCAAGCTTGATGGCCAGAAGTTCCCACTCCGCCACTGTGTAATTTTGCTAAGCGGGTAGCAATTTCTTTGAGAAGTAAGCTACTGGATGGAAATGCCCAGACTCAGGATCTTGTTGGGACAAGACACCACCCACTGCCATTGGGGAAGTGACTGCTTCCACGAAAAATGGCTGAGCTGGGTCGGGATGGTGGAGAATGGGTGCTACAGTGAATATGTTTTTAAGATGTTGGAAGGCTTTCTCAGCTTCTGCATCCCAGAGGAACTTAACCCCCTTTCGTAGGAGACAAGTTATGGGACATACCACGGTAGAAAAGTGGGGTATAAATCTCTGATAAAACTTTGTGAAGCCCAAAAACTGTTGCACTTCCTTGATGGATCTTGGGGCTACCCAGTCCAGGATGGCTGGTACCTTGGACCTATCCATGGAAATTCCATCAGGAGTGATCACATATCCCAGGAATTCTACAGTTGTAGCGTGAAAAACACATTTGTCCAGCTTGGCGAAGAGATGATGCTCACAAAGCCATTGTAAAACTGCTCTTACATGCCCTATATGTTCCTCAGTATAAGATGAAAAGATCAAAATGTCGTCTACATGTACCACTACACAGATATCCAGAAACTCCTGCAGCCATTCATTGATGAAAAATTGAAATGCTACAGGAGCGTTACACAACCCAAAGGGCATCCCTGTATATTTGGAGAGTCCGAATTTAGTTTGGAACGCCGTCTTCCACTCATTCCCCCTTCATCACTCGGATCAAGTGGTAGGTGCCCCGGAGGTCGAGTTTAGTATAAATGGTTCACTGACGTACCTGATCTAAAAGTAAAGTACCGGGATCAACCGAAGTGGATACATATTTTTTTATGGTCACTTTGTTCACTGCACGATAATCTATAAAGGCGCGCAGCTCGCGATTCTTCTTGGGCACGAAGAACAAAGACGACGATACTGGTATCGTTGAATAATGAATGAAACCCTTAGCCAATAGATCATCCAGGTAGTCTTGCAGGTATCGATTCTCAGGTTCAGAAAGAGCATACACCCTACTAAATGGTAGCGTTGCCCCTGGAATCATGTCTATACGCCAAACGTATGATCTATGTGGCAGGAGCTGGGTGGCCTTCTGTTCACTAAAGACATCATGGAAGTCTTTATACGGTGCAGGAATGGCCAGTGTGTCGTCCAGCCTGATAGCCGTACTATGTGTGGACCCACAATGCAAGAGTGTCACTACTAATGGATTGTCTTGGTAACAGGAGTGCCAGCAATGTTTAGAGTCTAATATCACTGTCCTTGCTGCCCAGTCAATTTTGGGATTGTGTAACTGAAGCCAGGGTATCCCCAAAACGGCTCCAAATACTGGGGTATCTATGAGGTCAAACTCAATTTGTTCTGTATGGTTGTTTGCACAAAGCATGGACAAGGGTGTTGTTTGATAAAAGACAAGCCCTGAGGACAATTCTGAGCCATCCACGGCTCTGACTGGTCCAGGGACGTCTTTTCTGACAGTCGTAATATATAGGGCCATATTTATACTTTTTGGCGCAAAACTGCGCTAACGCAGTTTTGCGTCAAAAAAATTAGCGCCGGCTAACGCCATTCTGAAGCACCATGCGGGCGCCGTATTTAATCAATGACGTTAGCCAGCGTTAGCCGCCGGCGCTGCCTGGTGTGCGTGGAAAAAAACGACGTACACCAGGCAGCGCCGGCGTAGGGGGATATGGAGCTTGGGCGCCAAAAAATGGGGCAAGTCAGGTTGAGGCACATTTTTCGCCTCAACCCAATTTGCGCCATTTTTTCTGACTCCCAACCCCCATAGAAATGACTCCTGTCTTAGCAAAGACAGGAGTCATGCCCCCTTGCCCAATGACCATGCCCAGGGGACTTCTGTCCCTCACAAATCAGGCCCCCCTATGCCACAAAAAAAAATAAAAAAAATGACTTACCTGAACTTACCTTAATGTCCCTGGGATGGGTCCCTCCAGCCTTGGGTGTCCTCCTGGGGTGGGCAAGGGTGACAGGGGGTGTCCCTGGGGGCATGGGAGGGCACCTCTGGGCTCCTTCAGAGCCCACAGGTCCCTTAACGCCTGCCTTTTCCAGGCGCTAAAAAACGGCGCAAAAGCGGCCGTACGTCATTTTTTTTGACCCGCCCACTCCCGGGCGTGAATTTTGCCCGGGAGTGTAAATACGGCGCACATGCCTCGGAGTAAATTTTTTAGACGGGAACGCCTACCTTGCATCTCATTAACGCAAAGTAGGTGTCCACGCTAAAAAATGACGCAAACTCCATGGACTTTGGCGCTAGACGCGTCTAACGCCAAAGTATAAATATGGAGTTAGTTTTGCGTCGAAATTGCGTCACAAAAAACGATGCAATTCCGGCGCAAACAGAGTATAAATATGCCCCTTAGGGTTTTAGCCAAACCCAAGTCTAAAAAGTTTCCGGTAGCCCCAGAGTCATGCAATGTGTGAATGACCTTACGAACCTGAGGGGACAACACTAACGTCATGATAAGAGTTAGATGTCGAGGTACTGGACTGGTGGTATTCGCCAGAAGATGTGAGTCCATATTGAAAGAAGCGCTCAGTAAAATGGTCTCAGAGGTTATCAAGCCAGTTAGTTTTCCGCTTGGTCAGGAAGAGAGAATTCAGGCCCTGTTACCGCTCTGATGGCTTTCTTTGAAGCAGTAGGCTTGTTAGGACATTCTCGAGCAAAATGCCCTGCCTTACCGCAGTATAAACACAGTTTCAATTTGTTCCTACGTTCTTTCTCTCATAGTGGTACCCGCACACTGCCAATTTGCATGGGCTCAGGTGTATCATGAGTGGGAATGGTGGACTCCTTTTTCTCAGTTTTGAGCACCACTAAGCGTGTGTCACCCTGGAATTTTTCTCCCTTACATTCACTCAAGCGGTGATCCAATCGTACCACCAGGTCAATGAACTCAGAAAACTCCGTAGGAGGTTCCACAATTTAGGCTAGAACATCCTTGAGATTGTCCTGAAGGCCACGATAGAAGCAGGAGGTCCTCTTCTCCTCGGGCCACTCAGTCTCTGCCACCAACCGATTGAAAGAGGTGATATAGGACAGTAGATCCTTGTTTCCCTGGTGCAAATTCAGCAACTCATTGGCACTGGCTTGCACGAAGAGGTGTTTGGGGAACAGTTTCCACAAGGCTTCCTTGAACCAGTTGAAATCATACAGTATAGGGTCATTGCGCTCCACCAGACGAACAGACCAATTGGCTGCATTGCCTCCCAAATAAGAGATAATAAAAGCTACCTTTGCAGCATCGCTGGGGAATGCAGCTGCCCAACACAAAAACTGTAGCTGGTACTGGTTAAGAAATTTTTTGAACTTGGCACTATCTCCAAAAAACTTTTCTGGAGGAGCTAAGGGCACAGGGGTTGGTGTTGTGACCATTACCTGCATGGGTTGTGTGGTGGAAGTCATCAGGCCTGAATCGGGTCTAGGAACATGATTAGACGGGTCAAACCAAGGGGACTGTAGTACTGGAGATCTTTGTTTTAGTTTGACTCCTCCCTGTGGTTTATATCACTGTAGTTCAGTGTGCAACTTCAGGGTCTTTTGCTTTAAGGAAAGAAGTTCTTCTGTAATCCCGCTAGGGCCCTAGTTAAATCTAATAAAGATGGTAAAGCCTGTGCTAAACCTTTGAAAGTACCCACTGAGGAATCCATCGCCCAGACAGCCCTGTATGTTGTGGTTTGGCTTTATGTCGAGACGGGGCCACTCACCCGAAAAACAGGATGTCTGCAGGGGCGATGGTATGCCCCCCAACCTCCTGGAACACCTCTTGGCACTTCTTGGTGGACACAGAAACCCCAGCAGGTGTCGCAAAAGGAAAGGGAGAGTGGAAGAGAAAGAGACAAAACACTGCCACGTCTTGCCGGTCCAGCCAGGCACCCTGTATCTTCGGGTGGGGCAGGTCGTTGCTAACAGAGTGATAGTAGAGTTAGTGCACTCAACTTCCTTGAAACTGAATCTCTCCTTCTGATATGGGAACGGGGGCGGTAGAAGAACACTGAGGTGCTCTAGCACTTTTCTTAGATAATAACTGTTGGCACAATTACTAACACTGCATTACCAAAAACCCAAACTGAGTACCATAACAATAAGCATTGCGACACTGGGGCTGACTTCACAGAGATTCACTGTTGCACACTACAATTAGAACCGTGGTGGCACTTATCATGCACAAGAAAGACAAGCAAGGGCATTAATTATATCACATATAACTTTCCGGCATGAATAGGGTTAAACTAAAAGGAACAAAAACAATCCAAGAAATACAAATGTCCACTCTGGGTTTAAACAGTTAGGATGGCACAGTTTGATTTGGTTTCACTGTGTGTGTGAAAAACCCTTCAAAAGCAAATTCCTTAAACCTGAAAAACAGGCATGAATGACACAATTTAAATCCAAGAGTTATGTTATTAGAGAAAGAAAAGTCACGTAAATGCTCTTTTAAAATTGCACTGTCACTTTTTGTAGTACTTGAGCTCAAGCAGATTTCCTGAAGCCCGTTTAGGAAAGTAACTAGAATAATAATGTAGAATGTTCAGAAATGCATTTGTCTCTTCAAGATAAGCACTCTGCCAAAATACGAGGTCTGAAATACAGCAGCTGTTCTAGGAAAGCATGGCGCTCAAAGAACAAACTCCCTGGAGAATACTAGTCACTTAGCTGCAGTCTTTTCTGGAGTGCTGGACGAATGCCTGGTGTCAGCTGGTACAGGAACCAAGAAAAGAATTGCCTCAAAAGTCCTGAATACGAGGATGACAGCAGGGGCTAGACTGCCAAATCAGATGCTGAGATCAGGAATCAAAACGAAGCCAAGCAGGGAGGTATGCTTCACTCTGCTATTAATAGCCAATCAGGAAAGCAGTTGACTTTCCACACGTGGATGAGTCACCACACCCAATTAGAAGCACACGTCTACACCACACCCAATTAGAAACCCATTTCTACACCTGCTCACATTAGCAAGCAAGCATTGATAAAACCAATTGTGTAACACAGCACATTATGTTTACTTAGAAACATGAAGGTTTAACCAAGAACAGAGACATGATTTAACCCTAATCCCTGGGGATGCTGACAGATAACGCAGGAGGCACCTTGGGGATTTCTGACAACCTCTGCCAATCTATATTCTTGGGGGAAATACTCATTTTCAAAAATTCAACCACCTTATAGTAATATTTCATTGCATCTGGAGATGGTGCACCTGTAGTCTGATCTCGTGGAGGTTCTCTTGTTGGCCAATCTACATTTCTTTTGTATTCAACCCATAAGTCTGCTGGAACTACTATTTCTAATAGGGTATTCAAATCCTCCCACAGGCATTTTGCAATTTTTACGAACCTATCTGCTGGTACCATTCCACTGGTTTCTCTCCCAACGCGGGGTAATCATTTGTAAATGACAAAATGTCACTTCTGCTCCAAGGGACATGGACAAAATTACCTCCCGGAATATCTCTCACTGGTAATATTTTCTCTGGGTTATCAGTCTGCTGCACACTAGCAGTTAAATTTGCAGAATCCCTTTTCTTCTTCTCTCGTTTCTTTGCCCATCTGCCTTCCCATTTATCTAGTGCTCCCCATGTTTGAATGCTCTGAATTAATTCCCTAATGTGAATCTTCATTCACGGTATTCTCATGTTCTCAATGTCTTTTGCATCAAATTCTAATCCGTAACTTCTTTTGTTTTCTCAATCTCTATGTCGTATTTCTCTGCCAGATCTGCTAATTTCTGATGTACCAATCCTGGTCTGTTGGTAATTAGTTTGCACAAAAAGCGCAACTCCTTTTCACTGTTTGAGTCAATTCGGTTTAGCCTGATCGTTCCCTCAATTAATTCTTCTACTTCTAAATTAAGCTTGGTCAAATTCAGTGGACTTCCTCCATTTGAATCTCCTGAAGTGCTATTCAACCTTTCTAGCCATTCAGTTAATTGTTGGGCTGTCAAACCTTGTAACGAGATATGATTCTTACTTACATTGGGCACTCGTTGTAATGTTAGACATGGAGTCTCTGGTGTCACCATAATTGGGTTAGGAACTATGGCCTTCATTACAACCCTGGCGGTCGGTGTTAAAGCGGCGGTAATACCACCAACAGGCCAGCGGTTAAGAAAATTGAATCACGACCATGGCGGAAACCGTCAACATAGACAGCCACTTTAACACTCCGACCGCCATGGTGGTAGAAGCAAACACCGCAGAGGTAACCGCCAACAGACAGGCGGAACACAATGTACCGCCCACTGTATTACAAGGCACCAATCCGCCACATTTTCCACCATCAAAAGCACGGCAGAAACAGGACTTGGAACGGAAACCACTCACCCCTCGGTACCCAACGAGGAACCAGGACGCCATGGAGCCCGAGTTACAGGTCCTGCCCATGTTGGTTTACCTCCTATTCTACCAGGAGCAGCAAATACGCTGGCGACGCCCACGGTGAGTACTGCACCTAGCACACAGGGGAGGGGGGAGGAAAGAGTGTGACACACACGCAACACCCTCACCCACAACAACATACACACAAACACATGCAGCAACATGACATTTACACCCCGTCACCCTCTGGAAGAACACAAGGACAAAATGAAATGATTGTAACGAGTGTAATCATCGAAAAATCAGATAGTCCAAAATTTAAATCATCAGTATATACAAATATGTACAGAAACTACACAAGTCTGGATAGTACTGCAATCATTGTCCGTGGACCAGTGGTCCAGTGGTCCCAAAATGTATGGGCGAAGCCCACACATGATACCTGACTCGAAACAGAGAGATCACTGCTGGGGCATCAGATCGAAAATAAACAGGCACCTCAGAGGGAGGCGGGGGGCACCTCAGCCGGATGAACAGATGATGCCACTGCTCCACGAAGGGGCTCCATGCCCACAGTTTTGTCCTGGGGAGTGCAAAGCCACAGTCTCTCAAGTCTCTCAAGTGGGTGGTTTGCCCACTGCTTTATCCTGGGGAGTGCAAAGCCACAGTCTCTCAAGTGGGTGGTTTGCCCACTTCTTTATCCTGGGAGTGCAAAGCCACAGTCTCTCAAGTCTCTCAAGTGGGTGGTTTGCCCACTGCTTTATCCTGGGGAGTGCAAAGCCACAGTCTCTCAAGTGGATGTTTTTCTCCACTGGTTCTGGAGGGGGCATTGTGCCCAGAGTGCTTCATCCTGCCAAGGACTGTGTGAGTGAATGCTTTTCTCCACTGGTTCTGGAGGAGGCATTGTGTCCAGAGTGCTTCATCCTGCCAAGGATTGGGGATGTGGATGCTTTTCTCCACTGGTTCTGGAGGGGGCATTGTGCCCAGAGTGCTTCATCCTGCCAAGGACTGTATGAGTGGATGCTTTTCTCCACTGGTTCTGGAGGGGGCATTGTGCCCAGAGTGCTTCATCCTGCCAAGGATTGGGGTTGTGAATGCTTTTCTCCACTGGTTCTGGAGGGGGCTTTGTGCCCAGAGTGCTTCATCCTGCCAAGGACTGTGTGAGTGGATGCTTTTCTCCACTGGTTCTGGAGGGGGCATTGTGCCCAGAGTGCTTCATCCTGCCAAGGATTGGGGTTGTGGATGCTTTTCTCCACTGGTTCTGGAAAGGGCATTGTGCTCAGAGTGCTTCACATGCAGTGTGGTAGGTCCCATTCCCTCACCTGGGTGTGTGTGCCACGAGATTGCCTGGGAACAGGTAGCATCATACTCCATAGAGGCAGAGACACACTCTACCCTGCTGCGACTTTGCCTGTCACCTGCAGGTACAAACAGTGCTGGGTGTCGTGCCTCATGTACGCTGTGCAGGGTCCAGGACATCTCCTGCAGCCTTGGACGGCTGCCCACTGGGGATGTTAGCCATGTCAGCTGTGGTGGCACTGTCTGAGCATGTCGTGGGGCTGGTGGCGGTGGTTGCAGCGGTGTCTGTGGCGGAGATGCTGCCGGTGGTGAATGTGTCAGCACCTGTGGAGGGAGACAGCAGGAAGTCTCCTGCAGTCTCGGACAGCTGCCAACTGGGGATGATGCTGGGGACTGTTGCTGAGGCAGCAGACACGCAGGTGGCGGTGTTCACGGCCGTACAGGTTGATGTTCTGGTTGCAAGAAGGGGTGACTCTGGTCCCTCAGCCGGAGGCTCCGTTCCCTGTCCTGACTTCCCCTTCGCCTTGTGTCCCTTCCCCACCGAGGATGTCGCTGCTGGTCCCTTGGCACTGTCCTCTTTTGGCTTGGAGGAGCCCTTGCTGGGTGGTTGGTGCGGCTTTTCCCTACGGCATGTGGGCACCTTCTTCACCTTGGTAGGTGGTGGAATGGGCTGATCCTTGGCCTCGCTAGGTGGCACACTGGCAGCCCTGATGGGTGCCACCCGCGATGTGACCGGACAATATATGCGGATGTACCTTCTGGTAGTGTAATTTCTCCTACTCTAACTGGAATTAACACATCTCCCCTTAGGGCACTCTTTAATGCTTTGAAAAAATTCATTCCTGTATGTTACGCTACGTTTCAATTGAATCAGGAAGTAAATTCCAATCCCAAAATCCTTTTCGGCCGCATTCTCAACCAATTACGCTTCACGGTTGTCCACCAATCTGTTTGCGGCTTTTCTCACCAATCAACCTATCCCAGCGCGGCTCTAGTGACGTCGCACTCACACGTACAGCGGCTGACAAAGCCCTTTAGCTTGTCTTCCTCAATTCAGATCTGCACCAAACTAAATGCAAATATTGCGAGCACTAAATAAAAATCAACACACAACTTGTCTGTTTACTACAGGTAGGTAACACAAACGCTTCAGAAACCTTACTGAATTTTCAACCGCGGCTTTTAGCTCTAAAAGGTACTCCTATCTCAGTTTCCCTGACTCGCATGCAAAATTCATCTAGCAAAGTTTACTCTCAACTGATTATTGGATCCTCCTGGTGGAGATAGAACTCACCAAATCTCAGTTGAAAATTATCACTCACTTTAGCACGCACTCTGAGTTTGTCGACCACGTCCGATTGACCTATTAAACAGACAAATTACAACATCCAACCAAGTGTCTCATACACTTGTACAATAACCAATACTCCAGAGTGTCATACCACACAGGGGCCATATACCAATAACCACGTGGGCAATTCTTTTAGCACAAAGCGCCACATACATGTGAAGTTCGATGACTTCCCTACACACACTCTTTGGAGTACGCAAACTCCCTAAACAACTTCATTTGAGTACGCAAACTTCTTAAACATCTTCATTTGGATTACGCAGACTCCCTATTCACTCAAAAACATCACAATTCACCTGAGATTTGCTTAAGCCGTGAAAGTGCAAAACTTAATCCATTCACACTTTCACTAGAAACGCTGAGGACACCTTCAAACAAGCACTGGCAAACTCCAAGGTTTTGGGACAGTCATGGTAGGCTCTTAGGGGGACATAATCTTTTGTTTCCACTACCAAAATCTGGAATATTTTAGCTGTTATATCTGGGAAATCATAGTGGTCTCTTAAGGAGACGCAACATTCCGTTACCGCTACTGAAATCTGAAAAACTTATGGCGGCTTTTTAAGGAGATGTATTCCTTTCTTCTACCAATAACTGGGATATTATGGTGGCCCCTTAAGGAGACGTAAGCATCCGATTCTGCTACCAAACTCTGTGAGTGGGTCTGGCCTTATTTTTCTTTATCAATTTATTTATAAGGTGATGCATTAGAGGTTTGATGTACCTTTTGACTACACTTAGAGTGATTCCACCATGTACATAATCTTTACTCATAATCTAATCAGTTACAACATAACATGTGCAACAAATACATTTTCAGAAAATTTGAATCAGTAATCTTTACGCAAAATGACCCATGTGGCCATGAATAACCACACCTTCTAGTAAAATTAGAAAGTTTATTTCCCTATATTAACAATGCTAATATCATGTAATTCAATCTCAAAACCAAAGGATAAGCATATACAAACAACACTCGACAAAGCAGCAAAGGAATATCAATTTAACTAAAACATTTATGATTAAACATTCAAGAGTTACAGCACAAATTAATAACATCAATAACTGAATAACAGAGATAGTATACATCTATATTCAACAGGTGAACAAAATCAATTCTATGTTAATAATGTTTGTCAACACATCGGGCATACTAACTAACCTTCCAATTAGAATACCATGTTTGGGCTTCATGCAAAAGCAATTTAGTCGAACGTTAATTCAGAAAACGTCTAACTTGGGCTCTATCAAATTAGCGGTTGGTACCTAAGGAAAGAACAAAATCTACAAATAAACAATAGCATTTCGTTATACTTCTCTTCAATGGATCAGCAAGCTGTGATTTTCTTCATCAGATGGACATCCGTCTGGTCACCATCAGCAACAGGACAGTGAAAGGGATTAGCTCAGCCACGGTTGGGCTCTAAGTTAACAGAACCAACTACGACAAGCAAGAGGTTCAATATATAAATTAAACAGGAGAGGAGAGAGTGGACATCCTTGTTGGGTACCTCTTTCTATCTGAAAGTGTGGAGAAAGATTACCATTGATAAGAAGTCTAGCCATTGGAGACCTATAGATTGTCTTGATATCTGTGAGAAAGTTTACTCCTAAATTATTCTGCTTAATTACTGCTTGTAAAAAAATGCCATCTTACTCTGTTGAAGGCCCTTGCAGCATCTATAGTTATTATAGACAGATGAGTGTTAGTAGTTGTTGCAACATCAATTACAGAGACCAGGTCATGTATCCATTCCCCTAAATGTTTACCTCTCGTGAAGCCTTTCTGACTGTCATGGACCAGCCTACCAATCACTTTATCCAACCTCGTGGCCAATAGTTGCACAAACATTTTGTAATCATTATTAAGCAATGAAATGGGTGTGTATGATTTGCATCACCTTGGGTCTTTGTATGGTTTCAAAATTAGAGTTATAATAGCCTCATTTTAAGGCTGGAATAAAAAAAACCTCTAAAAACAGGGAATTCATCAGATGGGTCTGGACTGGGGTACGTTCCTCTTTTAGAACCTTGTACAACTCTGCTGGTATGCTATCCGGGCCAGGTGCCGTCCCCTTCTTCAGGGCTGCAATAATCTCATCTACTTCTGCTATCTTAATCTGCTTATTGAGGCTTAGGCTCGTATCATGATCTAACGTGGGATGCTTATCTTCCTTCAGCCAGTTATCAATTTCCTCCTCAGAAGCAGATATGACGTCCTTATAGAGGTCCTGAAAGAAACTGACAAGAGCCTCTTAATGTCTTTGTCTTCTGGGCAAATCTCCCCAGTCTCATTTACTATTCCTTTAATCACATTTCTGTCACTCTCTGTCCTAGCTTTCCATGCTAATAACTTTCCGCAACCTTCAATATATTCAATATGTGCCAGTTTACTGTCTCCCCATTTTTTTCTCACAATACCCTCTAGGAATTCCTTGAGAAAACATTTGGCCTCCCGATCTGCCTCTGTAGGGCCACTTGCTCTATAGAGTCACTACATACACCAAGAAGAGCCTGTAGATCGCCAATCCTTCCCTCCAAGTTTCCCATTCTATTTTTACAACTCTTCCTTCTGAATGCAGCATAGCTAGACAATCTCCCACAGATAAAAGCCTTCTACGAATCCTAGATGATACTTATTGGGGCCGAACCCTGATTCAACTCAAAGAATTCCTTACTATCCTTTTTTAAAAGCTTTATGGTCTCCTGCTCTACCAGGAGTGTCCTATCAAGGGTCTATCTAGTGCATACAGACGGGCCCATCAGGAACAGTTCCGCTTGTACTGCTGAGTGGTCTGAGAGGTGGCTTGGCTGGTGAATGACCTTCACTAGCCTGTTTCAGAGCCTAACATCCACTAAAAAATAAATCAATCCTAGAGGCATGCCCATATTTCTTATTCGGAAAAGTGAAATCCTTGCCTTGACCTGCCTTACTTCGCCAGCGATCTATCAAGCCCATATTCTTCACCAAGCAGCCTCTCATTTTAGTCATACTGGCTGTTGGTCTGGTGGTGGATCTGTCTAGAGAAGGATTTAACAGGACATTAAAGTCCCTTCCTATTATTATAGGATTCCTGATCCCTGCCAATATGTTATAAAGCTCTGTGAGCAGGGCTGGATCATCCGTATTTGGACCGTAATAAGACACTAAGACACTATGGTACTCAGTACCATATAGCCTAAGATTTGGATTCAGCCACCTACCACTGGCATCAGCTGTGATATCCCCCAGTTGGCCCTGAGACGAGTCCTTCACTATAATTGCCACCCCTTCACATTATAATTTTGATTTGTACATGCAAACTGATTAATCCATCTTTGCCCCTTGAGAATGCCCTTACACTCCTCCTGTTTTAGATGTGTTTCTTGTAATAAAATGATCTGGTTATCTGAGAGCATCAGAAATTCTAATATTTTCCTTCTCCTACTACCTACCCTAAGACCATTTACGTTCCAAGAGAGTATTTTTAATCTATGATCAGATCCAGGCCCCTTCATCCTGCTCTGGTTCCTGATGAATACTCCCCGCCCAAAGAGTCATCATAATAATCCAGTCTGAGGACACTCTCTTTTTTTCCCATATGCTCCTCACCCTGTGCAAACTTAACCTACTCATCCTAAAAAGTGAATCCCCTCCACCTGACCCACCTCCCTAACCCTCCCTTAGGAACCTTCCCTTTAACCAAACTGGGTATTCCATCCTACCCTAGAGCCCCGCCTCTTTGGGACAATTAGCTTGCTGCCTTCATCAGTTCTTTTAAAGTCATCACCTCTTGGGGATCCCTCATATTGTACATTTTATTTCTCGACATCACTCGCGGGGTGGGGGGGGGGAGAACTTTAGCTGTGGGGTTGCACCTAATGATTTAAGTACCTGAATAAACTTCCCAAGTTCCCACTGCCGATTTTAAGTTGCCCTAGAGATATCAGATCAAATGTTAAATGACCACCCATCATGTTTAAAACTTTTCACCTTAAGAGCTTCTGTGAGGATCTGCTCATTTACTGATTTTGAAGCAAAATTAATAACGATTTCCTGGGTTGATTCTATTAGGCTTCCTCCAAAAGGGGTCACGCTGAACTCTCTGTATCTCTAGGTCCAGATTGATATGGGCCACCAAGGGAATATGCTCCTTAATTAGAGTTATAACAAACTCTTTAGTTTTTTCACCTTCAAACCCTTCCGGGATATTCTGAAATCTGAGGTTATTCTGCCTGCAGTTATTTTCCAGGGATTCCAGCTTCTCACAGAGTTCTTTTTTGTTGAGCTTTAATGCCTGTATTTCATTCCTGTTTGTTCCCACCTCTTCCTCTAACAACCCCAGGGATGCCTCCATGGAACCTATCCTTTCCGTTAAACTAGTTTTTTTTATGTCTAAGTTATCGCGAATCCCCTGAATTTTTGCTTAGTTAGACTCTGATGTTGCAAATGTATTTCTCATCTCGTCCCGCAGTGAGTGCAATATAGAGTCCGTACAGCTTATGCAGGGTTGTAGGCCAACTGCCTCATCTACTGGAGCAGGGGCCCCCTGCTACATCAGAGGAATAAGCACTCTGGCTGAACCCTTGGGCTTGACCTGTCATTACAGTTCCTAACCCCTCCAGGCCCCTTATCTGGGGTGGCGAGATATGTTCTGCATTTACTGGGGAGGTTGATATATTTTGTATGTTGGAGTATTCTTGGCTTTTCTGAACCTTAAAAAATTATCTAAGTGAGGGGGTAGGTTTTACTTTCTCTGAAGATAGTCCCGCCCCAGTCCCAGCTTCTCTCCCCTCCTTAGGAGATATTAAACAAAGCTGCCTGCTGCGACAGGAACCCCCCTGCTTGTGACGCAGTATTGATAGATTAGAAGTCCTACCTTTTGAGGCACGTCTGCTCCTTGCTCTAGTACTGGTTAGCGCTTGGAGTTTTGAGATCACCAGACCAGGGGCTTCTGACGTTGACTTAAACACAGAGTTTATTTTCAACAGTTTCCCTGGGCCTTGCCCTAGCAGCCTTGTCCTGGACCCAAGTCCTGATAGCCGTCTTGAGGTCATACGAAAGCAATTCAAGGTAGCCTGTATGTCCTGAATATCTTGTATCTGTACCTCAGAACTAACATTGCCCACAGTAAACATGAGGGGAGCAGGCTCGGATAATCGTGGGCAACTTGTACTGCTTGTGCTGCATCTGCCGGAGTTCCCCCGGTGGCTCAGCCTGGTCATGGCATTCCTTCCTCTCCGGAGCCTCCGAGCCGCTTGAGACCACGGCCACGGGAGCAGCGGGATCTCTGCACTAGCGGAGGGAGACTCAGTAGACAACCGGGTCTGCAGACCCATCCACAGGGTGGTAAAGTGCCACCTCCAACATCGGGAAACCCCCCCTTCACCACAGGTAAGGCAAAATATTAGTTGTTACTGCCCCAGAGAGGTAAGGGCCTCGCAGCCAGCATGCTGGCTGGCTGCCATGTTCCTCCTCGCGACCCACACCTATTCCATTCATTCTTGGTGTGTTTATTTTTACCTGTTACATGATATTTTGGTATTCTCCTATTAATTTAATTTTATCTCTCTATGAAGGGAAACAGAATAAGAGCATATGGCTTAACAAAGCAGGCTTTACATGCCTAAATATCATGCCAATTATGAGTGCTTATAAATGAATGCATTATTTTTTCAATGTACGGTCATGCATTGACTCAAACATTAACAGCTGCCTCACAATGACAGACAAGTTGATTGATTTGTATACAAGCTACACTGTATACTAGACATATATTTAAGTGTATACATATATATATAGCAATGTTTGTACCTTGTATTTGAATGGAACACAAACCCATTCCAATTAAAGTGACATCTGCTCATGTGCTAATTAGTTTCCCATCTACATGTTTAGGGCTTGTATCCTGCTTTTTTGGTTTAAGAAAGGGCACCTTCCCTGTTCAATGCTGACAGGGCAGTGCTAGGCAGAATTAACAACTGAGTGGTTTATGTATGGTCTAGGAGAGAGTGTGATCATTCTTTGGTATGTAAGCACCAGGTCAGGGGATCCCGTGGGCCATCCATCATACTCAGCTTTAATAGAGCTTTTCATATGATCAGGGATGGATCGAACCAGTAAATTAGTGAACCTGATTACCGTGTCTGTGAGGATCAGCTACAGTGGATAACCAGTGGCACAGGAAGCTTGGTTTAAAGCGTGACTGCTAGGGCTTAGGTAAAAATAGAAAGAACAAGCATTAGCAAAGCTTTGACTTTCCTATGGTGAATGCAAAACTAATTTTGCAATTGACAAAACCAATGAGGGGATGGGAGCTATGTTGAAGACTAGCCCAGCTGACAACCCTAATGCAAAGTCTGTTGTAGAAACAATCTAGTTCAGAGATTTTAAATATTAGCTGTTTCAGACTTTGGTGTATGAACATGAAATTGGTACAGATGTTGCACAGTACTTTCTATCTGTTGCAGACAAATAAGATGTAAAGAGCACGGCTACTCATACAGAGTCCGGTGCCACAGGTTCATTGACTGCTGATCTCACAAGGGAGGGACAAAAACTAAAAAGCTCCATTAAAAAGCCAGGCTTGAGACTGCATTTAAAGGACCCAGCATCTTTAGTGGCAGGGGGAAGAGAATTGCAGCCCATAGCAGATAGCAAAGGGAAAGAAGTTCATCCCCATCTCTTCCTCTTTGCCTTAGGCACCACTACCAGCAATGCATCAGCAGAGTGTAAGGCTTTGGAGGGATAATAATGAGGAAGTCTATTATTTAAATATTTGGGACCTAGTCCATAAAAAGCTCTGTGGGCTAGCACCAATCCCTTGAACTTCACTCTCCTCCTGGTGGGAAGCCAATGGACCTCCTTAAGATCAACCTGAAAAGAAATGGTCCTTCGAATGTTGAGCAGGAGCCGGGTTGCAGCACTCTGCATTAACTGGAGTCTCTTTAGTTGGTGTCCAGAGAGACCCCAGTATAATGCATTGTGATAGCCAAGCTAGGGTGTTATAAGGGCATTGACTATCATCTTCGGGCAAGGGGCCAGGAGCACGAGCAAGAACTTCCTCAGAAACCAGAGAAGACCAAAACATGTCCCAGCTACACTCTCCACTTGTGGCTTGAAGGACAGCTTGTTGTTGAACTTCACTCTGAGATTCCTAACCTCCGACTAGACAGAGGAGGGCAAAACCAAAAACCAGCACCTCTGTCTTACTTGTGTTGCACTGGAGATTACTCCGGCACATCCACTGGAACATCGCTGACAAACACGCTTCAAATCTATCTTGGGCACTAAAGATGTTCCCGTCCCAAGTTAGAACCATCTGTGTAACATCAGCACAAGAGATGATCCTCAATATAAATTATTCCACCAGAGTTGCCAAAGGGGACAACGTCAGACTCCGGGCAGGGCCCTGGGAAATGCCAGACTCCATGAATTTGGGGTCAGACACACATGGCAGCCTCCACACAGAGTGACATCTGCTCAATAGAAAGGTGCCCAGGCAAGCCAGTGTGATCCCACCTATCCCGATGTCCCACAAGTGTTGAATCAGGATAGGATGAGAAACCACATCAAAGGTGCCCTTGCCATACACAGTTTTCTCATCAATAATTTTACTGCGATCTGTTACATCCTTGATAATATCACTGTAACAAAGGTCTCATGAGTGATGTAATATCTGGGGTAATTAGCAGTGCATGGTGAGGGTACGAGTTATAATTACCTTAGGTCATGAGTTACATTAACTTGAAATAACTGAATTTCTATGGTGTTGTGCATTTGAAATCTGTCCCTGTAACCTTTGTTTTTTTTAGTGAATTTCTAAGTTTTTTTTTAATTCTATGTCCTAACTATAAAGTCCTGTAACCTTTGTTTTTTCAGTGAATTTCTAGGGTTTTTTAAAGTTACGTAAGATGCCTAGCGCAATGCACGGTGGGGCGGGAAGTTGGATGCAGGGCCTGGCTTGGCATTGTGTTGCCCCCCACCCAAGCTAACTTGCTGCTCCTGCCTCCCCTCCTCTTTGCCATCCATTGTTCAAGTCCATGCCCCTGCTCCCTCATTACAGCCCTGTGTGGCTGTTGTTCTACCACTGCCCTTCCCACCTGCCCTGAACAGTTAGCTTGCAGCCCCATCTAGCTCCTCCCTACCTTCTGTTGTCTGAGTCCATGCACCAGACCCCTCTTTCCTGCCCTGCATGGTCCTATGTAATGCCACTGGCCTCCATTTAGCTTGATGTCCCTGTCCACTCCTCCTGCCCTCGTTGCCCAATTATATGCCCCATCATTGCCCTCCTGCTTAGTCTCTGTGCTTAGTTTGCTGCCCCTTCCCTCCTTCCCCTGCCCTCCGGTGTCTGTGTGCATGCCCCTGCTCCCTCTTTTTTGCTCACCATGTTCCATGGATCTGCCACTGCCCCTCCTATCTACTCTGAGTGTTCTGTTGATCTGCCGCTGCCATCTGCCTAGCATGGTGAGATGGCTGCCACCTGTCCCTGCACATCCATCCTGCCTGTTCAAGTTCCAGGCCCCTATCCCCTCCCTCCTTCATGGTTCGTTTTACTGCCACTCCCTTCTGCCCTCCATGTTCTGTTGTGCTGCAACTGCTCCTCCTGCCTGCCCTGCTTGGCCTGTTGTAAAGCCCCTTCCCATGCCCTCTCTTGTCTGTGTCCAGCTCCTACCCATCCCTTTTGTCCTCCATGGTCCTTTGTGCATGCCCCTGCCCTCTTGCCCACCATGGCCATTGTGCTGTCAATAACCCTCCCGCTTGCCATGCATGGTCTTCTGTGCTGCTACAGGCCCTCCCACCTTCCCTCTGTTATCTGTGCGTATGCTATTATAGTCTCACTGTTGCCGTCCATGGTCATGGTGTGTTGAGCTTCCAATGCCCATCCCGCCTGCCCTCCATGGTCATCTTGCTACTCCTGCCCTGCCCCTTTGCCCCGTGCCCTCTGTTTTTCCATGTGCAGACCCCTATCCCCTCCCTCCCTCCTGCCTTGTCTGATCCGTTGTCATGCCCCTGCCCCCTCCCTCCAGCCCTTCATGATCTGTTATGCTGCAACTATCCCTCCTGCCTGTCCTGTATGGTCAGCTTGCTGCCCTTGCCTCTTTCTCCTCTTCTCTCTGTTATCCATGTGCTTGGCCCTGTCCCCTCCCTATTGCTTTCCATGGTCCATTGCGCTGCACTGCCATTCCGCTTGCCGTGTGTGGTGTATTGTGCTGCTACAACACCTGATGCCAGCCCTATAAGGCCAGTTTGGTGCCCCTGCCCATCTCCACCTGCCCTCCTGAATGTACTATTCTTGCCTTCATTTTGAACTTGGTAAGAGGGAGATTTCGAAACAAAACCTGGGGAATTGATTTTCTCCATTGACTTCCATTGAAATAAAGGGGATGTTAGGCAGGAGACATATAAAATAAAGCACTTTTGGGCTTAAAAAGTGCCTGAATCAGGTCTGTTGGCATGTATGGTTGTACTACTCTGCCTCTTCTTTCTGCCCCTCAGTGGTCTGTTATATTGCCACAGCCTCTTTTGCCTGTCCTGCATGGTTGGTGTTTTGCCCCAACTCCCCTTTCCCCATAGTCCATTGTGCTGCCACTGCCCCTCCCGCCTGACCAGCATGGTCAACTTGTTGCCTCTGCACCCTCCTCTCTGCCCTCAATTATCCAAGTCCGTGCCCCTGGCCCATTTCTCCCTATAGTATTCTAACAAACAACTAGATTGCTAACATTCTATATTTATTACAAAAGTGTGGTAAGCCTAATGTCATCATGATGTAATCAAAACTGTAATACCTAAAACATTTCCTTTAGAAATTATAAAAATGAGAGGGTCTTATTCCCATAGAAATTATGGTTTGTGCTCTAAAAAACTAAAATGAGAACATATTTCCTGAGGTCTCAAATAGCGACAAAGCACGTTCAAATTATTTGCTATCTTTATGTTTTTTATCCAGTTGATCACTTGATTATATGTGAGAGAGGATGTGGCATTACGGCCAGAGCTGCAGACTTTGCAACTGGGGAGCCATGTTCGAGTTTCACATCAGCTCGACATCCTGTGATTCTGGGCAAGTCACTTAGGCCCTCATTACGACCTCGGCGGTCTTGTTTGAAGACCGCTGAGGAACCGCCATGCTGAAGATCGCCAGTGCAGGCGGTTTTCAACACAGCGTATTGTGACTGCTGGCAGCCCTCTGTCCTTTTTTGGACGGAGAGCCGCCAGTAGCCATACTGCCGGTCGGCGGACAAGTGGCGGTTGCTCCACCTCCACCGCCCCTTCATCAGAACACCGCCCACCGAATCACGTCCCATAATTCGGTGTGGCGGTGTTCTGGTGACGGGGAGCTGGCGGTGGAGCAGCCCCCATGGATCCCGTCCCCTCCCGGAGGATCAACGGACAAGGTAAGTTGATCGTCCGTTGGTGGCTTCGGGCGTCAAGATGGCGGTCGCACTCTGAGAGTGCTCTGGACCCCTCCGTCATCCGCCCTAAGAAGCTGCTACCAGGAAGTCTAATATGCTGCCCTAGCCGTTCCCGCGAGCTCCCGGACCTCGGAGATACCTCCGGTACCGGTGTCGACACAGCCCGAGCCGTGAACGCTGGCCGCGACCGGATCGATAGGTTTCCAAAGATGACGGCCGGGCTAGCGGCGTCTCTGCGAGCCCGGGGATCGGGGCCCGCCCGCTGATGGGGCCGCCTCCGATGCGAGTGCCTTGTGCGGTGCGTGAAGTGCCTGGAGCGGGCTGTGACCTGGGTCCCCGGCGGGTAGAGGAGCGACGCGGCCAGCTTCGTTGGTCCTCGGAGACTCAGGCTCCGTGGCGCCGGGCTCGGGGGACAGAGGAGAAGCCTGGAGAGGGTGAGCCCTGGGACGGGGGCTCCCCCGCCTGATTCGGAGAGGTGCGGCCGGGCCCCGGGACAGGGGCCTGCCTGCTAAGAAGACCGCTGCGGGCGAGCGAGCCGCGCGTGATACAGGGGGCGCCTGGACTTGGCCCTGTAATCTGGAGCCCCCCGCAGGAGAAGAGGCGACGTGACTGGCTCGGTGTACCCCGCCACGGCGAAATGAACGTAACGATGCTGGCACCGAAGAGGTGAGCCGTACGGTGGGGGCTACCTCGCTTGAGCCAGGTAGGGCGCAGCTGAGCGGTGCGACTGCACTCCTGTCCGCTGATCCCGGACGACCGGGGTGAGGTGAGTGGCCCTCGGCCCCCGGGTCCGGCCGCCCAAGAACGAAGCTGCCCCCTCCTGGAAGATAGAGAGAGAGAGGAAGAAGGGAGAAGAGAGACCCGGGCCCCCCCCCAAATAAACAACGCAATAGGAGCCCAAAAGGGCGCAGCAGATTTGGGCGACAGGGCTGTGCCCCCGCGATCCCCAATCTTCAATTTTGAAGAGACTCCCCGGAGACCTGTTCCCATCCCACGGCCATAACGCTGATAACGCACGCCAACAGACCCCCGGTGATGGGAACCTACTAAAGATGTGCTGAAGCCTCCAGAGGATCAAAGCGCTTCGCAACTTCTCAAAGTCGTCTGACAGGACCTGGAACGGGGAGAAACCAGCCACTTGGCAGACCAGCAACACGTGGCTGACCGGTGGCCACCGAGTCCCGGGGAAGGGACTGCGACATCTATCGCCGATGCGACCTGATGAGACCCTACTGATGGTCCTCCTCTGGGACCTTCCCTGTGGGTGCGCCTAGGTTGTTGAATTTAGACGGAAGGGCTGCATAATTCGAATAAGACACCCCATCCCCCCACCGAGACAAAATGGGGAAGGATAGAGCGAGTAAACATCCCCCACCCTCTCAACAAAAAAATTATCAATTTACAACATCAACAGGCCCTAGAGGAGATGGAGAGACAGCCGCGGGGGGCCCAGCATCAGACGGAGTGAATGCCATCCTCCTGGCAATTCAGTCATCGCAAGCAGCTGTGGAGACTAAAATCGGGGAAGTGCGTGAGGACATGGGCCTCATCAGGCAGGACCTCAGAAACGCAGTGAATCGTATCACTGAAGTGGAGGGCCGAGTCTCCCACAACGAGGACGAACTAGCTGACCTTAGGCCCAAAGTGGCCCAGTTACAGACTCGAACATCCGAACTACACCGCCGGGCGGAAGATGCAGAAAACCGATTGAGACGAAACAACCTACGTTTTGTTGGATTCCCGGAAGGCTCTGAGGAAGATAAAGCCACATAATTCTTGGAGCAGTGGATCAAAACTTGGATGCCAGACCAAACTCTTTCACCCTGGTTTGCAGTGGAACGTGCTCACAGGGCCCTTGCCCCGCGCCCCCCTCCGGGCGGTCCAAAATGCCAGATGATTGCCCGAATCCTCAACTTTAGAGACCGTGACAATATCCTCAAAGAGGCAAGGCGCTCCGAAAATCTTCAGTGGGAAAATCACAAAATCTTAGTATTCCCGGACTACACCCGGGAGGTCCAGGCCCGTCGCCTATCATATGAGCAAGTTAAACAAAAACTTAGGGCTATGCAACTTTCGTACATGCTCCTCTTTCCTGCGAGACTTAAAGTCATTATGGCGGGCAAGGCGTACTTCTTCGATTCCCCGGAAGAGGCATGGGACTGGCTAACTAAGGAGGGCATCGGGGTTCGAAAAGGGCCCGCGACACGGAGGGGGGAGCCCTCCTGGGCGGATCCCCCCCCACTGGGGGGCCCTGGAGGGGCCGTAAACGCACTAGATCTCGGAGAGGAAGACGAAGAAACTCGGATGCTCCCATGGGTGGAGAGACGGTAAGAGAGGCTGGCTCACAGAAAGGAGGGTTGCCCGTTGAGTCTCCAGAGGGGCGGATCCAGACGCAGACCGGAGACGATGACCGCCTGAGTCAATCCCCGGCGCTTGGCTGACATGCTACACAGAGCCCCGAACGGAACGCGTGGGAAGGGCCGGAGAGCCCGGTCCATCTCGAGGAAATCCGTGTTGGGCTGCATCGGGGACATGGGCTCTCCCTAAGACTTGTAAAGTATGGCTTGACTTTTTGTGAACAGTTGTAAATGATCCGACCTAATGGAGGGGTCCACCACTCCACTCCTATGGCAGCCCCTTTGGCTGTTTTGTTCCGGTTGATTGTTAGGGCGACAGATGCTTCCTGGGTGGGAGTATGGGGAGGGGGGCGGTTTTGGGGGAAGAAGGTTAAGTTAGGGTTAGATAGATATATTCTGAGTATTGCACTGTTAAGTTTTAACTGGTCATTCCTTTGTCCACTGACTGACACCCGACACTATAAGACTCCTACGCCGCTCACGCCTGGTCCCCATTGACACAAATCATCTCATGGAATGTGAACGGGCTGCTAGATAAGATCAAAAGATCCGCAGTAATTAACACCCTCCGTAGATATTCCCCCTTGGTGGCCCTACTGCAGGAAACCCACCTTCTGGGAACTAAATGCCCTATGCTGGCTCGAGGAGGATTTTATAGGGTCTACCACGCAGGCTTCTCTAGGGGAACCAGGGGGGTAGCTATCCTGCTCCACCGCTCACTACCCACGGTGGTTACATCTACGAGATCCGATCCGCAAGGCAGATTTGTAGTAGTCTCAGGGTTACTCCGAGGCGCGACACTGAATCTTGTGTGCGTGTATGCCCCCCCAGCGGGATTTGACACCTTTCTACTTTCACTTCGGCAGGTGGTAGCGGGACTCCCCCAAGGAATCACAATAGTAGGAGGGGACTTCAACGCGGTTCTAGACCCCAGATTAGATGCGTCAGGGGATGTCACTGCGGGCAGGTCCATCCGAGCCGCAGGCCTCAAGGGCTGGGCTGATAGCCTAGGCCTATGTGAAGTATGGAGAACCTGGCACCCTATGGAGCGTCAATATACGCACACGTCTGCTGCCCACCGGACACACTCTAGAATTGACCTAGTATTTATGCCGGCCATGGACTTCACCGGTGTCACGGGGGCAGAGATACTGAGGGGTGTCGGACCACGCACCGGTGCGAGTCCGGCTGGGCGGAGTAGATCTCACTAGACGCCCGGTATGGCGCCTGAATGCATGGCTCTTACAGGGTGATGATTATACTCTCGAGATTAGGGATCGTCTCACGCAGTACTTTGAACTGAACGTGGGAACGGTCCAGTCGTCAGGCACACTATGGGCTGCCTACAAGGCTACCTTAAGAGGACATGCTAAGTGCCTCCTACGCGCACGTGAACGCACCCGTGACTCACGAGTGTCCGAGTTAGGAGCTGAAGCGTTAAAATTGGAACGCCAACAAACGGCCTTATCCGAAGCCTCTGCATTGAGGCAACTCACCAGGGTCCGAGAAGAAATCAAACACTTAGCACTTGAGTCAGCAAAGCATATGTGGAGGGCATCGTCAGCCCGAATATATGGCTGGGGGGATAAAAATGGGAAGCTCTTACACTGGTTGGCCACCCGGCCCTTAGTTAACAGAATCATTCCCGAAATTAGAGATGATACAGGCACCCTTCTTAAGACACCCATCGAGATTGCACAGAGTTTTGCTTCCTATTATGCACACCTGTATGCAGAGCACCCCCGGCCTACTGTTGAAAAAGCATCCCCCCTCTTGAATGACATAACACTCGCCAGAGTTTCTCAGGCGACCAAGGACAGGCTAGACGAGGCACTTGATATCACAGAAGTAACAAATGCGATCGCCAGTCTGGCTTCAGGCAAGACACCAGGACCAGATGGGTTTCCTGCAGAATTGTATAGGAAATGTAGTGACATTTTGGCCCCGCACTTACTTGAGATGTATAAAGAAGATGAGCAGAAAGGTCACTTCCCTTCAGGGATTGACCTAGCTACATTAGTAGTAATCCCGAAGACCCAACCCCCATCGCCAAACCGCTCGGCTTACCGACCTATCTCCCTCCTCAACACTGAGATCAAGGTGTTAGCTTCAATCCTCTCCACTAGATTAAAAGAGGCAATGCCCGCCTTGGTGCACCCTGACCAATGCGGCTTCATGCCTACGCAGAGCACCAGGCACTGCATTAGGCGACTGCATCTCGCCTTAGCACACCATAAAATCCTGTCACACCCCCCCCTGGCGCTGCTCTTACTTGATTTTGAGAAGGCCTTTGACACAGTGGATTGGTCCTATCTTGAACAAGTATTAAAAAAAAACGGACTTGGACCCAAGTTCCGATGCCTTGTGGGACTACTCTACTCTAATCCAACGGCTCAGGTCCAAGTAAACGGAGTGGTCTCGGGTGTGTTCCCGATTGGTCGTGGCACCCGACAAGGATGCCCGCTATCCCCCTTACTCTTTGCATTAATAATAGAACCCCTGGCGAAGTTATTTCGAGAGGACCCTCTGATGGAGGGCTGGTCTTGGCCCGTGTGTCCAGAAGACCGTGTGGCACTATACGCGGACGATGTCCTACTATACATAGCTAACCCGGCCAGGAGCGGCCCCCGTATCATGCAAATTCTAGACATCTTCTCGGAGGCTTCGGGTCTCGCCCTAAACCCCAAAAAATCCCTGTTGGTTCCGCTCCATCAATCTAGAGACTGTATAGATTGGCAACAAAGCATACCAGTGCGGAGGAATAGCTTTAAATACCTGGGGGTGCATGTCGCAACGCTCCCTGAATTAACATGGGAGCTCAACGTCACGCCTTTAACCAGAAGAATCAAGGACGATCTTCAACGGTGGAAGGACCTCCCCCTTAACTTGCTTGGAAGAATTGCACTCTATAAGATGATGGTCCTTCCCAGGCTTCTCTACCTGGATGGACAGGCCCGGCGTACCGACTGGAACTCCAGACACTGAGCTACCCCAAGATCTTCGACGCCCTGTATGGCGGCCCGATCACACGTGGGACTCCCGGGGTGACAGGGGTGGTGCTGCAGGGATGGCGGACGGCTCAAAAGATTTCAGGATGGTGGGGGCGCCCTACTCAGCAGACCCCACTGTGGCACAGGACATGCTTGGGAGAGGTGGCGGGTCTTGAGGGATTCCAGAAATGGGATAATATAGGTATCTCTACACTGGGTGATGTATGGGAGGGTACGGGGATCTCCAAGAAACCTTTGCACTAAATAAGACACAATTCCACAAGTATCTCCAAGTACGACATGCCCTACTGACGCAGGTCCAAACAGGGGACAGCATACCCGAAAGCAGCCCTATGGAGAGGAGGGCTCTGATGGGGAATCTGGGTAGGGGAGGCGTTTCCCAGATATATCGCACATTAATCACTACCACTGCCTGTTCCCTAGAGGAACTTCGTCGGAAATGGGAGGGATGGGTGGGCCCTGTGGAAGAGGAGGACTGGACTGAGGCATTGGCAGCTCCCCACGCCCTGACCATGGCGACACGTCTCCGACTAATACAGACTTATAATCTCCATACTGCCTACCTTACACCCTCCAAAATGCACAGGGCGGGGCTCCGACCTACAGCTGACTGTCCCCGATGTATGAGACCAGACGCTGATTTTTTCCACATGGTGTGGTCATGCTCGATTATTAATACTTATTGGAAGATGATCTCGCGAGAGATCTCGTTGACCCTGCAAGTGGACATGGAGCTGACACCATTGACATCCCTATTAGGGGTTATGGGAGATTCGGGATTACGCAGAGCAGAACGAACCTTACTGGGGGTGGCATGCCTAGTGGCCAAAAGAGATATCGTGGCGGACTGGAAAGCCACTAAGGCACCGGCCCTGACCAAATGGAGGGGGGGGATGGATTGGTGTGTCCAATGTGAAAAACTTGTATATGAGGCTAGTGGGTGCCCGAATAAATATAACAAGATCTGGGGGAAGTGGGAGGGCACGACAACTTAACCCCCTATGCCGCAGACCGACACAATGAGAGGAAGAATCCATACACATTCCTCCAACTCCTCTGGAGGGAAATGAGGCACTTACGGGACACACCGACATTGACGTGTACAATCTATTCATTCAGGGTGTTGTCTGGGGCATTGGATTTGACCACTGTTTGGTGCCCATTGGCGCCTTGTTATTTATGTATATAATTGTTTTGTTTGTTTTGTATTACCTTACTCTATTGCAAAACCAATAAAAAATGATTTATAAAAAAAAAAGTTGATCGTCCGTTAGGGGAGAGGGTGGGGGGGCGTGTTGTGTGTTGTGTGCGTACATGGGGGTGTGCGTGTGAGTATGTAGAGGGGGTGTGTGAATGCGTGTAGGCATGCAGGGGGTGTTGTGTGTTTGAAATTGTGTGCGTGTTTGTCTGTTTGTATGTCTGTGAGTATGTGTGCGTGGATGTCTGTATGTATGTATGTGTGCGAGTATGACTGTGTGTGTGTCTGTTGGTATGTTTGTTGGTATGTGTGCGGGTATATGTTATGGTGGTGTCTGTATGCTTGTAGGGTGGGGGGGTGTTTCAATGTTGGGGGTAGCGGTGGAGAGGGGGGTCCTGCCACCTTTGGGAGGTGGCAGGGGGTGGGGTGTGTGTGGGGGGAGACTCGGGTGGGGATGGGGGTGGGGGAGACCCCTATCAGTGCCAGGGAAGGAATTCCCTGGCACTGATAGTGCCTACCGCCATGGATTTCATGGCGGTTCCAAACGACCCAAAATCCATGGCGGTATGCAGGGTCGTGATACCGCCGGCGGTCTGGTGCCGGCCCAAGTCTCCAGCCCAGCGGTCGTCATAATTCCAAAAGGGAGTCCAAAAGGGGTCACGCTGAACTCTCTGTATCTCCAGGTCCAGATTGATATGGGCCACCAAGGGAATATGCTCCTTAATTAGAGTTATAACAAACTCTTTAGTTCTTTCACCTTCAAACCCTTCGGGATATTCTGAAATCTGAGGTTATTCTGCCTGCAGTTATTTTCCAGGGATTCCAGCTTCTCACAGAGTTCTTTTTTGTTGAGCTTTAATGCCTGTATTTCATTCCTGTTTGTTCCCACCTCTTCCTCTAACAACCCCAGGGATGCCTCCATGGAACCTATCCTTTCCGTTAAACTAGTTATCGCCAATCCCCTGAATTTTTGCTTAGTTAGACTCTGATGTTGCAAATGTATTTCTCATCTCGTCCCACAGTGAGTGCAATATAGAGTCCGTCCAGCTTATGGAGGGTTGTAGGCCAACTGCCTCATCTACTGGAGCAGGGGCCCCCTGCTACATCAGAGGAATAAGCACTCTGGCTGAACCCTTGGGCTTGACCTGTCATTACAGTTCCTAACCCCTCCAGGTCCCTTATCTGGGGTGGCGAGATATGTTCTGCATTTACAGGGGAGGTTGATATATTTTGTATGTTGGAGTATTCGTGGCTTTTCTGAACCTTAAAAAATTATCTAAGTGAGGGGGTAGGTTTTACTTTCTCTGAAGATAGTCCCGCCCCAGTCCCAGCTTCTCTCCCCTCCTTAGGAGATATTAAACAAAGCTGCCTGCTGCGACTGGAACCCCCCTGCTTGTGACGCAGTATTGATAGATTAGAAGTCCTACCTTTTGAGGCACGTCTGCTCCTTGCTCTAGTACTGGTTAGCGCTTGGAGTTTTGAGATTACCAGACCAGGGGCTTCTGACGTTGACTTAAACACAGAGTTTATTTTCAACAGTTTCCCTGGGCCTTGCCCTAGCAGCCTTGTCCTGGACCCAAGTCCTGATAGCCGTCTTGAGGTCATACGAAAGCAATTCAAGGTAGCCTGTATGTCCTGAATATCTTGGCCCATATTTATACTTTTTGACGCAAAACTGCGCAAACGCAGTTTTGCATCAAAAAAATTAGCGCCGGCTAACGCCATTCTGAAGCACCATGCGGGCGCCGTATTTATTGAATGACGTTAGCCGGCGTTAGCCGCCGGCGCCGTCTGGTGTGCGTTAAAAAAAACGATGAACACCAGGCAGCGCCGGCGTAGGGGGATATGGGGCTTGGGCGTCAAGAAATGGGGCAAGTCAGGTTGAGGCAATTTTTTCGCCTCAACCCGATTTGCGCCATTTTTTTTCACTGCCAACCCCCATAGAAATGACTCCTGTCTTAGCAAAGACAGGAGTCATGCCCCCTTGCCCAATGGCCATGCCCAGGGGACTTCTTTCCCCTGGGCATGGTCATTGGGCATAGTGGCATGTAGGGGGGCACAAATCAGGCCCCCCTATGCCACAAAAAAATAAATAAAAAATACTTACCTGAACTTACCTTAATGTCCCTGGGATGGGTCCCTCCAGCCTTGGGTGTCCTTCTGGGGTGGACAAGGGTGACAGGGGGTGTCCCTGGGGGCATGGGAGGGCACCTCTGGGCTCCTTCAGAGCCCACAGGTCCCTTAACGCCTGCCTTTTGCAGGCGCTAAAAAACGGCGCAAAAGCGTCCGTACGTCATTTTTTTTGACCCGCCCACTCCCGGGCGTGATTTTTGCCCGGGAGTATAAATCCGACGCACATGCCTCGGAGTCGATTTTTTAGACGGGAACGCCTACCTTGCATATAATTAACGCAAAGTAGGTGTCCACGCTAAAAAATGATGCTAACTCCATGGACTTTGGCGCTAGACGCGTCTAACGCCAAAGTATAAATATAGAGTTAATTTTGCGTCGAAATTGCGTAAAAAAAAACAACGCAATTCCGGAGCAAACGGAGTATAAATATACCCCCCTTGTATCTGTACCTCAGAACTAACATTGCCCACAGTAAACATGAGGGGAGCAGGCTCGGATAATCGTGGGCAACTTGTACTGCTTGTGCTGCATCTGCCGGAGTTCCCCCGGTGGCTCAGCCTGGTCATGGCATTCCTTCCTCTCCGGAGCCTCCGAGCCGCTTGAGACCACGGCCACGGGAGCAGCGGGATCTCTGCACTAGCGGAGGGAGACTCAGTAGACAACCGGGTCTGCAGACCCATCCACAGGGTGGTAAAGTGCCACCTCCAACGTCGGGAAACCCCCCCTTCACCACAGGTAAGGCAAAGTAATAGTTGTTACTGCCCCAGAGAGGTAAGAGCCTCGCAGCCAGCATGCTGGCTGGCTGCCATGTTCCTCCTCGCGACCCACACCTATTCCATTCATTCTTGGTGTGTTTATTTTTACCTGTTACATGATATTTTGGTATTCTCCTATTAATTTAATTTTATCTCTCTATGAAGGGAAACAGAATAAGAGCATATGGCTTAACAAAGCAGGCTTTACATGCCTAAATGTCATGCCAATTATGAGTGCTTATAAATGAATGCATTATTTTTTCAATGTACGGTCATGCATTGACTCAAACATTAACTGCTGCCTCACAATGACAGACAAGTTGATTGATTTGTATACAAGCTACACTGTATACTAGACATATATTTAAGTGTATACATATATATATAGCAATGTTTGTACCTTGTATTTGAATGGAACACAAACCCATTCCAATTAAAGTGACATCTGCTCATGTGCTAATTAGTTTCCCATCAACATGTTTAGGGCTTGTATCCTGCTTTTTTGGTTTAAGAAAGGGCACCTTCCCTGTTCAATGCTGACAGGGCAGTGCTAGGCAGAATTAACAACTGAGTGGTTTATGTATGGTCTAGGAGAGAGTGTGATCATTCTTTGGTATGTAAGCACCAGGTCAGGGGATCCCGTGGGCCATCCATCACACTCAGCTTTAATAGGGCTATTCATATGATCAGGGATTGATCGAACCAGTAAATTAGTGAACCTGATTACCGTGTCTGTGAGGATCAGCTACAGTGGATAACCAGTGGCACAGGAAGCTTGGTTTAAAGCGTGACTGCTAGGGCTTAGGTAAAAATAGAAAGAACAAGCATTAGCAAAACTTTGACGTTCCTATGGTGAATGCAAAACTAATTTTGCAATTGACAAAACCAATGAGGGGATGGGAGCTATGTTGAAGACTAGCCCAGCTGACAACCCTAATGCAAAGTCTGTTGTAGAAACAATCTAGTTCAGAGATTTTAAATATTAGCTGCTTCAGACTTCGGTGTATGAACATGAAATTGGTACAGATGTTGCACAGTACTCTCTATCTGTTGCAGACAAATAAGCTTGTAAAGAGCACGGCTACTCATACAGAGTCCGGTGCCACAGGTTCATTGACTGCTGATCTCACAAGGGAGGGACAAAAACTAAAAAGCTCCATTAAAAAGCCAGGTTTGAGACTGCATTTAAAGGACCCATCATCTTTAGTGGCAGGGGGAAGAGAATTGCAGCCCATAGCAGATACCAAAGAGAAAGAAGTTCATCCCCATATCTTCCTCTTTGCCTTAGGCACCACTACCAGCAATGCATCAGCAGAGCGTAAGGCTTTGGAGGGATAATAAGGAGGAAGTCTATTATTTAAATATTTGGGACCTAGTCCATAAAAAGCTCTGTGGGCTAGCACCAATCCCTTGAACTTCACTCTCCTCCTGGTGGGAAGCCAATGGACCTCCTTAAGATCAACCTGAAAAGAAATGGTCCTTCGAATGTTGAGCAGGAGCCGGGTTGCAGCACTCTGCATTAACTGGAGTCTCTTTAGTTGGTGTCCAGAGAGACCCCAGTATAATGCATTGTGATAGCCCAGCTAGGGTGTTATAAGGGCATTGACTATCATCTTCGGGCAAGGGGCCGGGAGCACGAGCAAGAACTTCTTCAGAAACCAGAGAAGACCAAAACATGTCCCAGCTACACTCTCCACTTGTGGCTTGAAGGACAGCTTGTTGTTGAACTTCACTCTGAGATTCCTAACCTCCGACTAGACAGAGGAGGGCAAAACCAAAAACCAGCACCTCTGTCTTACTTGTGTTGCACCGGAGATTACTCCGGCACATCCACTGGAACATCGCTGACAAACACGCTTCAAATCTATCTTGGGCACTAAAGATGTTCCTGTCCCAAGTTAGAACCATCTGTGTAACATCAGCACAAGAGATGATCCTCAATATAAATTATTCCACCAGGGTTGCCAAAGGGGACAACGTCAGACTCCGGGCAGGGCCCTGGGAAATGCCAGACTCCATGAATTTGGGGTCAGACACACATGGCAGCCTCCACACAGAGTGACATCTGCTCAATAGAAAGGTGCCCAGGCAAGCCAGTGTGATCCCACCTATCCCGATGTCCCACAAGTGTTGAATCAGGATAGGATGAGAAACCACATCAAAGGTGCCCTTGCCATACACAGTTTTCTCATCAATAATTTTACTGCGATCTGTTACATCCTTGATAATATCACTGTAACAAAGGTCTCATGAGTGATGTAATATCTGGGGTAATTAGCAGTGCATGGTGAGGGTACGAGTTATAATTACCTTAGGTCATGAGTTACATTTACTTGAAATAACTGAATTTCTATGGTGTTGTGCATTTGAAATCTGTCCCTGTAACCTTTGTTTTTCTTAGTGAATTTCTAAGTTTTTGTAAAATTCTATGTCCTAACTATAAAGTCCTGTAACCTTTGTTTTTTCAGTGAATTTCTAGGGTTTTTTAAAGTTACGTAAGATGCCTAGCGCAATGCACGGTGGGGCGGGAAGTTGGATGCAGGGCCTGGCTTGGCATTGTGTTGCCCCCCACCCAAGCTAACTTGCTGCTCCTGCCTCCCCTCCTCTTTGCCATCCATTGTTCAAGTCCATGCCCCTGCTCCCTCATTACAGCCCTGTGTGGCTGTTGTTCTACCACTGCCCTTCCCACCTGCCCTGAACAGTTAGCTTGCAGCCCCATCTAGCTCCTCCCTACCCTCTGTTGTCTGAGTCCATGCACCAGACCCCTCTTTCCTGCCCTGCATGGTCCTATGTAATGCCACTGGCCTCCATTTAGCTTGATGTCCCTGTCCACTCCTCCTGCCCTCGTTGCCCAATTATATGCCCCATCATTGCCCTCCTGCTTAGTCTCTGTGCTTAGTTTGCTGCCCCTTCCCTCCTTCCCCTGCCCTCCGGTGTCTGTGTGCATGCCCCTGCTCCCTCCTTTTTGCTCACCATGTTCCATGGATCTGCCACTGCCCCTCCTATCTACTCTGAGTGTTCTGTTGATCTGCCACTGCCGCTGCCATCTGCCTAGCATGGTGAGATGGCTGCCACCTGTCCCTGCACATCCATCCTGCCTGTTCAAGTTCCAGGCCCCTATCCCCTCCCTCCTTCATGGTTCGTTTTACTGCCACTCCCTTCTGCCCTCCATGTTCTGTTGTGCTGCAACTGCTCCTCCTGCCTGCCCTGCTTGGCCTGTTGTAAAGCCCCTTCCCATGCCCTCTCTTGTCTGTGTCCAGCTCCTACCCATCCCTTTTGTCCTCCATGGTCCTTTGTGCATGCCCCTGCCCTCTTGCCCACCATGGCCATTGTGCTGTCAATAACCCTCCCGCTTGCCATGCATGGTCTTCTGTGCTGCTACAGGCCCTCCCACCTTCCCTCTGTTATCTGTGCGTATGCTATTATAGTCTCACTGTTGCCGTCCATGGTCATGGTGTGTTGAGCTTCCAATGCCCATCCCGCCTGCCTTCCATGGTCATCTTGCTACTCCTGCCCTGCCCCTTTGCCCCGTGCCCTCTGTATTTCCATGTGCAGACCCCTATCCCCTCCCTCCCTCCTTCCTTGTCTGATCCGTTGTCATGCCCCTGCCCCCTCCCTCCAGCCCTTCATGATCTGTTATGCTGCAACTATCCCTCCTGCCTGCCCTGTATGATCAGCTTGCTGCCCTTGCCTCTTTCTCCTCTTCTCTCTGTTATCCATGTGCTTGGCCCTGTCCCCTCCCTATTGCTTTCCATGGTCCATTGCGCTGCACTGCCATTCCGCTTGCCGTGTGTGGTGTATTGTGCTGCTACAACACCTGATGCCAGCCCTGTAAGGCCAGTTTGGTGCTCCTGCCCATCTCCACCTGCCCTCCTGAATGTACTATTCTTGCCTTCATTTTGAACTTGGTAAGAGGGAGATTTCGAAACAAAACCTGGGGAATTGATTTTCCCCATTGACTTCCATTGAAATAAAGGGGATGTTAGGCAGGAGACATATAAAATAAAGCACTTTTGGGCTTAAAAAGTGCCTGAATCAGGTCTGTTGGCATGTATGGTTGTACTACCCCTGCCTCTTCTTTCTGCCCCTCAGTGGTCTGTTATATTGCCACAGCCTCTTTTGCCTGTCCTGCATGGTTGGTGTTTTTCCCCAACTCCCCTTTCCCCATGGTCCATTGTGCTGCCACTGCCCCTCCCGCCTGACCAGCATGGTCAACTTGTTGCCTCTGCACCCTCCTCTCTGCCCTCAATTATCCAAGTCCGTGCCCCTGGCCCATTTCTCCCTATAGTATTCTAACGAACAACTAGATTGCTAACATTCTATATTTATTACAAAAGTGTGGTAAGCCTAATGTCATCATGATGTAATCAAAACTGTAATACCTAAAACATTTCCTTTAGAAATTATACAAATGAGAGGGTCTTTTATTCCCATAGAAATTATGGTTTGTGCTCTAAAAAACAAAAATGAGGACATATTTTCTTAGGTCTCAAATAGCGACAAAGCACGTTCAAATTATTTGCTATCTTTGTTTTTATCCAGTTGATCACTTGATTATATGTGAGAGAGGATGTGGCATTACGGCCAGAGCTGCAGACTTTGCAACTGGGGATCCATGTTCAAGTTTCACATCAGCTCGACATCCTGTGATTCTGGGCAAGTCACTTAGGCCCTCATTACGACCTCGGCGGTCTTGTTTGAAGACCGCTGAGGAACCGCCGTGCTGAAGCGGGGACTCGGGGTGGGGGAGACCCCTATCAGTGCCAGGGAAAGATTTCCCTGGCACTGATAGTGCCTACCGCCATGGATTTCATGGCGGTTCCACACAACCCAAAATCCATGGCGGTATGCAGGGTCGTGATACCGCCGGCGGTCTGGTGACGGCCCAAGTCTCCAGCCCAACGGTCGTCATAATTCAATTTGTTTTCCCGCCGGCCTGTTGGTATTACCGCCACTTCTCCCCTGTCCGCCAGGGTCATAATGAGGGCCTTAGTCTCCTCATGACTAAGACCAAAACAAATGCGTCTTTGTATAATGTAACTGATGCTCATGTAAAGCACTCCGGTACCTACAGGTCAAGTCCACGCTATATAAAACTGCAAGAAAAATAAAAAAAATAAGTGTTTTGCACACTTCTGTCATTTGGCTATGCTTGGCTACATTTGGGGGTGCTATTTGTGCTACATTTGGACTCTTCTTTTCTCTTGTGGTCATCTTGGGAGACTTATTTGTATTATGAAGCTCCATAATTTCCTCACTTACTGCAGTATCCTCAGTAGAAAATGCTTTCAGCTTTTCACTTCAATTCCATCAGGATGATATTCAGATGTGCCCCACTTTTGGCATAAACTCAAAATGTTAGCTCTATAG
The DNA here is from genome assembly GCF_031143425.1 of Pleurodeles waltl. NCBI lineage: Eukaryota > Metazoa > Chordata > Amphibia > Caudata > Salamandridae > Pleurodeles > Pleurodeles waltl. The sequence continues at coordinate 221,325,549 of NC_090445.1, forward strand.
TTGCTCATTAGGACACTGTAGTAAAGCTGCTGATCACCAGGGAGTTAACTGGCAGTCAGCTACTGGTGTTGAAAGTGCATATTTTAGTCTGCATGTCAGAATGTTTTAACGAAACAGAAGAAGAAGGTATTTAGGAACTCACTTAAAACATGTTCTAATTTTTCTTTCAACAGCACTAATCATAATTTCTATGACAAAATGAAAGCCCTCATGTTGTTCCTTTCTAAATTAAATGTTTTAAGCTTTACCAGTTTGATTCAAACAAGATGGTTTCAGGTGTGCCACACTTTTGCCATATGTCAGACTGTTCGAGCTCTAGTTGTTCTCTAGAACGCTCTGGGAGGCTGCAGTAGAACACAAGGGAATCAACTGACAGGCTGCTCCTGTTGGAAGTACATGTTTTACTAAGAATATCAGACTGTATTAAAATATGGCTCAGAAAGATAGTATGAATTTACTGAAAATATGCTCTCATTTTAGCCTGGGAAGCACCGTCCATAACTCCTTGTGGGAAAATCATGAGAAAACAGTTTTCTCTCAAACATGATTCATGAAATCCCAACAGAAGGAATGGTTTCTTACCTGTAACTCCAGTTCTCTCGTAGGGGTATTTCCATGATAGTCATAAGCACTGAATAGTTCCGCACGCCTGCGGGGACCCCGGAGCACTGTTCTGTAGTGTATTCTTAAGTGTAGATGTTAGCCTTTCTTGAAAAAAGGCCTGTTACGCCACTTAAGAATATCAATGTGTAGTCTAGTTGAAAAGCTACACAGGCCAAATTTTTCATTCTTGAGGTTGGAAAGAAAAGAAGCTATAGTACAGATACACCTTTAAACACATATTTATTCTAGAAATGTAGTAAAAAAACTTATTCTCAAACTTTATTTACACTTCCAAATGAGAATGAAACAATGCAGGGCAGTGTAGCCCATAGGCTGCCATTATACAGGATGTAAATAGAGCTGTGCCTTTAAGAAAGGAAAGTCTTCCTGTATCCCATCATGCACAGCAAAAGGCAGTTGCCTCAGTTCTTTTTTGTAGGCTTGTAATATGACATGAAGAAACCTGAACATCCTTTATATTAACAACATCGTTATCATTATTGTAGATATCCTCATGTCAACTCCACCGGGGAGGAGGGAGGGTTGCTTATGACTATCATGGAAATACCCCTACGAGAGAACTGGAGTTACAGGTAAGAAACCATTCCTTCTCTCGTAGGGGATTTCCATGTATAGTCATAAGCACTGAATAGATTAGCAAGCCCATCCCAATAACCGCAGTGGAGTAGACAGAGCAATACTGAAGCCATAAATTACGCAAATAAATTCTTGAGAGAGGCCTGTCCAACCTGCGCATCTGCCCTAGCGTCTGAATCAAGGCAGTAATGCTTAGTAAAGGTATGGACATATTTCCAGGTAGCCGCTTTGCATATTTCTGCCAAAGGAATATTTCTCATCAAAGCAGCAGTCGCTGCCTTCCCCCTAGTGGAATGGGCTTTTGGCCTGCCATCGAGGGATTTATTTGCTAACTGATAACAGAATAGGATACATGAGACAATCCACCTGGATAAGGATTGTTTGGAAGTAGCTAAACCTGTTCTAACTGGGCCATAGTTAATAAACAGCTGCTGTGATTTGCACAAGCATTCCTCATTACTACTTTTGAAGAATGAAAAACCGTATAAGGTTCTTGAGCGCAAAGGGCCTGGATCTCACTGACCCTACGAGCTGAAGTGATTGCAACCAGAAAATCAGTTTCCCACGTAAGATGTTGGAGTGATGCTTTATGTATTGGTTCAAAAGGATGTAGCATCAGACGCGAAAGGACAATATTCAGCTCCCATGGAGGAGATGGCCTTCTAATGGGAGGAAAGACCTTTTTTAAACCTTCCAGGAAGTCTTTTATGATTGGAATCTTAAAGAAAGAGGATTGGGAAGGGCTCTTTCTATATGCCGTTAGAGCTGCCAGGTGTACTTTTATTGATGACAACTGCAATCCAGACTTCGCCAAACTTAGCAAGTATGGAAGAATAGCTTCTTCTCCGCATGTTATTGGGTCGACGTTGTTGTCCAAGCACCATATGCAGAACCTTTTCCATTTGCAGGCATAAGCTGTTCTTGTGGAGGGGCGCTTTGCCTCCCTTAGAATCTCCATGCAGTCCTGAGGTAGGTTCAGGTGACCATATTGTACTAACTCGGGAGCCATGCTGCCAAATTCAGCGATGAGAGGTTGGGGTGTGTTATCTGGCCTCGAAACTTCGTGAGAAGGTCTGGACGACAAGGTAGTCTGATGTGTGGTTTGAGTGACCGGTGAAGGAGGTCTGGAAACCACCACTGGCGTGGCCATTCTGGGGCGATGAGAATCATCTTGGTGTGAGAATTGGACAGCTTGAGGAGGACTGTCGGTATCAGGGGAAGCGGGGGAAAGGCGTAAAGAAATGCTCCTGACCAGTTTCTCCACAGGGCATTCCCCAACGTTCCTGCATGGTAGTATCTGGAGGCGAAGCTTTGGCATTTTTTGTTTTCTGGGGTTGTGAATAGGTCTATAGAAGGGGTACCCCACATGGCAAAAATGGAACAGACGACGTTGTCGTGCAAAACCCATTCGTGGTTTTCGTCCATTGCTTGGCTGAGGGCATCCGCTTGAACATTCTGTGTGCCCGGAAGGTGTGTTGCCACTAGCGATAGGTTCCTGGCTAGAAGCCAGTGCCAAATAGTTTGAGCCTCTGTCGACAGAGTCCTGGATCTGATACCCCCTTGTTTGTTTAAATAGGACATGGTGGTCATGTTGTCTGTCTGGAGAAGCAGAGTTTTCGCCTTCAGTGAGGGGAAGAAGGCCTTGAGTGCAAGATGGACTGCGCGAAGCTCTAAAAGATTGATGTGATACAGTCGCTCTCTCTGTGACCACGTGCCTTGTATTTGAAGGTGATCCATATGCGCTCCCCATCCGAGCAGCGATGCATCCGTGACAATGGTTTGGGTTGGCGGATGTTGTTGGAATGGAATCCCCTCCAGAAGATTGGTCGGCGAACACCACCACTTGAGAGATTGTATGGCGTGGGGAGAAAGAAGGACGCTGTTCTCCCAATCGTCCACTAGTTGATACCATTGATTCTCCAGACATTCCTGTAAGGGTCTCATATGGAGGCGAGCATTGGGAATGAGGTAGATGCAAGACGCCATCGAGCCCAGGAGAGAGGATATTTTCTTGAGCTGCTGGCACTTTTGGAGAATTGATAACCGTCGTTCCTCCGAAGGAAACACCTTTCCTTGAGTGGTATCTATGATGGCGCCTAAGTAATGCAACCTCTGAACAGGAATTGCTGTGGATTTGGAGAGGTTGACCTGAAGGCCCAGACTCTGGAGAAGCTGGTGAGTCCAGTTGAAATGCTGTTGAGCCTCTAGATATGTGGAAGCTTTTATGAGCCAGTCGTCTAGATAGGGGTAGACGAATATTTGATGTTTCCTTAAGTGGGCTGCCACCACCGCCATGCATTTGGAAAACAGTCTCGGTGCTGATTTGAGGCCGAAAGGTAGCACCGTAAATTGGTAATTACTTTTTCCAACGAGGAATCTTAGAAACTTTTGATGCTTCTTGATCACAGGAATGTGAAAGTAAGCGTTGCAGAGATCTATTGCACAGAGCCAGTCGCCCTGACGAAGTTGGGGATAGATTTGGTGTAAGGATAGCATCCTGAATTTCCATTTGTTGGCTACCCTTAGATCTAGAATGGGATGAAACTTGTGTTTGTCTTTCTTTGGTACCAGAAAGTACCTCGAGTAGATTCCTTTTCCCTGCTGGTTGATCAGGACAGGTTCTATCGCTCTCTTTTGTAATAGGGTTGTTACTTCCAATTGGAGAGCGTCGAGGTGGTGACTCACCGGTTTGGGTGGAATAGACAGCGGAGGGCTGATGAACCTGAGACAGTAGCCATTCCGCACAATATTCAACACCCAGGCGTCTGATGTGATGCGTTGCCACTCGTCCAGATGATTTGAGATACTTCCCCCTACCGGAGTGGGTAACGGAGGAGGGGGAAGCGAGGATTCAGGGCTTAGACGCTGATGCCTGACGAGCTGTTTGGGTTTGTGGCATAGAGCGACCCTTTGTTGTCTTTCGTTGGGTCGAGAAGGTTCTCTGATGCTGTTGCTGGGATCTTGAAGGCATCCACGGTGGTGTTTGATATCTTTGAGTAAAGAGTCTACGGTGGTAGGGACGGAATGTTTTCCGTTGCTCTGTTGGTCTCTTGATACCCACCGCTTTCAGAGTGTCTAGTTCCGTTTTCATTCTCGACATTTTGTCATCAGCATGAGAACCAAACAAAGTGGAACCTGAAAAGGGCACATTTTGTATTCTCTGTTGCGCCTCTGGTTTAAGTGACGTCAGGCGTAGCCAGGCGTGTCTTCTTAAAGAAACTCCATGAGCATAATTATGTGCGGATAACACAGAGGAGTCAGCAGCGGCGCTTATTACTTGATTGGAGACCATTCACCTTCACTAACGATCTCCAAAAAATCCTCTTTTTTCTCCTTAGGTAGATGTTCCGCAAATTGCAGCACAGAGTGCCAAAGGGCACGATCATACCTGCCTAACAGGGCAGTAGCACTAGCTGCTTTCATCGTGATGGCTGAGGTAGGGCATACTTTGCGGCCTGCGGCATCAATCTTTCTACTCTCCTTGTCCGGTGGTGAAGAAGAAGACGGAGATGTAGAATGCTACTTTTTAGCAGCCACTATTACCACCGAGTCAGGCACCGGATCCGCCCTCAGAAACAAAGGGTCCTGCTCCGGAAGACGATATTTCTTTATAAGCCTGGAAGGAGCAGTTTTAGCTGTGGACGGTGTTAAAAATATGTCCATTGCCGGTTCAAGTAGTCCTGGGACCAGCGGTAGTAATGGTCTAGAAGAAGAACGCTGGTGTAATGTCTCGAAAATGACAGAGGTTGTTGGAGCAGGTACTGCCAGTGGGATGTTCAACTTGGTAGCACCGCGAACTAGGACCTCTTGAAAGGTGTTCACGTCGTCTATGGGAGAAACTCTCGGAGACAGGGAGTCAGATAAAGTCGGAGAGTAATCCCTTGTGGATAAGGAGGAATGTCTATGGTGGGAACGCGGAGATGTTTGAACTGATTCGCGTCGATGATGATGTCGAGATGAAGAAGAGCGTCTCGAAGAGTGTCGGGAATATCTTGCGGATTCTGCTGGAGTCACTGGAGCGGACTCTGAAGGAGGTACCGGCGGAGGAGCTGTAGGTGCCAGAGGTGTCTGTGGTAGAGGCGACGGCTGAGGAGACGGCTGAGGTGAAGGTGGTAAAATAATGAGAGAAGCCGAGGATTCTGAGGTGGTATAGACCCTCCTTGGTCTCTTTGAGTGTCTTCCAGACGTCGACACACTTCTCGACGTCAAAGTACAATGACGACGAGTACCTCTCGGCGTTGACTCCTTTCGCCGTTGAGAACTCCTCGACGGTGATCTCCCTCGACGTCGATGGGATGACGGCAATCGTCTCCGACGACGAGTACAGTCCACCGACGTCGATCGTCCCCGTCGCGTCGACGGCGACTTGGTCCAAGACCTTCTCAACGGCGAGTGTCTACGCCGTCTCGACGGCGATACGGCTGTCGACGTCGAGCGATGTCTCTTTCTCGGCGGTGAGCCGGTCCTCGACGGCGAGCATGTTGGCGCCGTTCCTGGTCTCGACGTCGATGCTCTCGACGTCGTCGGAGACCTATGACGTTTTTGAGCAGGTCTGGCAGCTGCTCCAGAGGACACAGTGAGAGCCCTGGTAGAAGACTGACCTTCTCCTCGCTCTGTGGCAGATTGCCCTCTTCGTCTCCTGTCCTCTCTTGCCTGAAGGCAGATTTTCTCCCTGTCACGAAGAGTTCTTCTGGAGAAAGTTTTGCAAATGTCACAGGCATCAGGTTTGTGACTTGATGGTAGGCAAATAATACAGACTTGATGTGGGTCTGTTTTGGCCTTTTTCCTGCCACAGCTAGGGCACTTATCAAACAGAGAAGGCATTCTGGAGACAGAAAAATTTCAAATTTCTATCAGAATTTGACAGGAAAGGCTAGAAAATGTTCACTCTAGATGAAAAACGTCAAGTGAAATTGAAATCCAAAGGATTTTAGTTGAGTTTTTGTTAAAAAAAAGCTATGCAAAGGTAGAGCTCAATGCTTCAGGGTCCTGTCAGAAGGAGCCGGAAAAAAGAACTGAGGCAACTGCCTTTTGCTGTGCATGATGGGATACAGGAAGACCTTCCTTTCTTAAAGGCACAGCTCTATTTACATCCAGTATAATGGCAGCCTATGGGCTACACTGCCGTGCATTGTTTCATTCTCATTTGGAAGTGTAAATAAAGTTTGAGAATACGTTTTTTTACTACATTTCTAGAATAAATATGTGTTTAAAGGTGTATCTGTACAACAGCTTCTTTTATTTCCAACCTCAAGAATGAACAATTTGGCCTGTGTAGCTTTTCAACTAGGCTGCACATTGATATTCTTAAGTGGCTTAACAGGCCTTTTTTCAAGAAAGGCTAACATCTACACTTAAGAATACACTACAGAACAGTGCTCCGGGGTCCCCACAGGCGTGCGGAACTATTCAGTGCTTATGACTATACATGGAAATCCCCTACGAGAGAAGGCTCTTTCACAAGATAATATCACCTTAGAGCACACCACAATTTCTAAAATTAGTATGGCACCATGAACAAATGATTTGTATTTTAACTGAATCCGTTATCACCCTTTATATATTTTCCTTTTTGTGACCCTCAAAACCAGTCATTCACTACAATGCATTTCAGTGGGGTGTTATATTTGTCCCAAGATGGCTGCCAGCACTTCCTGCTAGCAGTGCTGACAGCCAATCAGATCTTGCCATGAGATCTATGTTTAGGCTCCGCCCAGATATACAACTTTCTTTTTCCTTTAATATCTCAAAAACTACAGAACAGATTTGCACCAAATAACAAAAAGAGGACTTTCTGGACCGAGGTCTAGCTTTCTGCCAATTTGATGTAATTCTGTCCAGTGGTTCGGGCTGAAGTCGTGGCTAAAAGTCCATGGGAAAAAGTGTTTTGGGAACCCCTTTTTCTCAGCCTCCACTTGATGAATCACACCAAAACTTTCAAGACAGCAGCTGAAGTGAGTTGCAAACTAGTTCTGAAAATTTCATGGGAATTCGTCAAACAGTGCCAAAGTTATTAGCAAAGCAAAAAATGCTTTTCCTGTGGAAACTTGTATCTAGGTATAACTACCTATACTACTATATATATATACTTTAAAACTTTTGTTAAAAATTAAAACTAATTTAATTAATTCAACACAACTTTTATAATTTTTAACAAAATGTAATACACGTTAAATAAAAGTAAAAATTATACTGTGGGTGGGAATTGTTTTAAAATTATTTGTATATTATTATATGTAAGATAAATATAGTTAATTATTAAAAGTGTAATTATTATTAAACAAAATAATTATTCAAAATACACATTTATGTATATGCCATATTGTGCTGTACAATTTTATGTCAAGACCGGAGGCTCTTATTATGCTTTCTTTTCCTGCTTTAATTTAACAGCAGCAACAGTCAAGGAAAATTCACCAATCCCAGAAGGCTAGTGAACATGCTGCCAATGTGAAAAAAGAACGATACAATGAACCAATCAGATATGCGTGGCACGTATAGTATACATAACTTGACTGCAAGCAGCCCTCTTTTCTTGCTGCTCGCAGTGAAGATAAGTATTTCTTTTGCTATACGCAACTGCTTTACATGTTTATTTCAATATTACTCTATATTGATAAACGTACTTAATTTTTTCTTATTTCCCATTCCCATTGCAGCCGGTTTTCTATCTTTGGCTATACTCCTTCGGATCTTTCGCTCCCTCCTCCCCTTCGAATCATCTTGGTCGGCGCTAACGTTTGTTTTCTTACTGCCACGCACTTCTCCTCAGACCCCGCTTTTAGTTTCACAAGCGTGGGTCATAGGCCGCTCTCGGTTTTCATCGAGCGCTTCCTTTGAAGGAACTACAGCTTTGGGTGCCTCTATCCTTCGTGGTAGCTGCAGTCCTCCGTTTGTTTCCCCGTGTCGCTATGAGTTTCCTCTGTCCAGGGGGCGCTGCTTCAACCGGCTCGTCACACCCAGTTTGGAAACTTCAATACTGTTCCCCGACCCTCAGTTCTTGAATCTCCTCCCTTTCTCTTCCTTGTATTTTAACCCCTTATATACCATTTTTTTCTATTTCATTGTAATTAAAATGGATTTTTCCTCATTTTTTGAGGAAAATAATGAGAGCCAACAGGAGTTAAAAAACAACCTAAATAAATGTGTACAATCCTCTGTTGCAAAGACTGTCAGCCTCAATGAGTAAAATTTCCAAACAATTTGAAAGTATTGTGTCATCTTTTCTGTCACAATCCAACCTGGCCCTATCTGCGGGGGAACGCCGAAAGCGATAAGCCACGGAGGCTTCTCAAAGTACTCAATCTAACTTGAATTCTGTGGTTTTGGACAGTGAGCCTTCCTCACACAGGATGGAGGACGAAGTTCCTCACAGGCCTCCTAGTCAGGAGGTGAAAATGCTGGGCACTAAAAGTAAGTCCAAAACAAAACACTTACTTTCTGGCCAAAAGAATGTGATTTCAAATATTAAAGATCCGGACAATGACATTGATGACACTGATTCAGACAAAGATGCATATAGCATGAGGTAACTCTGATTTTTGTTTTGGACCTCCTTCCAAAAAACAAAAATTAGTTGCCTCTCTGGATCCTTTTAATTCAACCCATTCTGGATTCAGAAGGTAATCCCATGTTTGATTCTAAACTGATTCATCACCCCAACCCTACAGAATGGCTTCCCTCAGATCACGTTGCAGATTTTATTACTGATAAACTACGCCTACCGCTTGATAAACAAGTTTGATCAAAACTCTGCTCTGAATGTCCAAGGCCTTCCCTTCCTCTTCATATCACTTCTATCCCTGTTATAGATCCTTCTGTGATCACATTCTTTTCAAATTTTTCCAAGGACCCTCTTAAAGGTGTGGACTCCTTTAGTTAGACTCTGAGCTGGCTAGTCTAGCAGTGATGGATCCAGGCCCCAAAGCTGATGGCTTATTATTCGGTGATTCCGTCATAAAGGAATAAAGCAAATATGTAACAACTTTTGCGTCATTGGACAAAGCTCAGCAGTCGCTTAAAAAAGTATTCAATAATCGTGTTTTTGCCAGGCCGGTAGAGGAAGGAGTCGCTTTTCCGGTCGTTATGCCAAAAACCAAGGCTACAGAGGTTCCTCCAATCCTTCTCAACAAGAATTTTGCCCACAATTGTATCCCCAAAGAGCAAGAGGCTTTAAAGGTCAAAATCAACGAAATTTCAAGTCCTATCAATCCACAGGTAAGTCCCGATTTTGGCCATCTTTCTGTAGGAGGTCGCCTAAAATTCTTTCTTCACAAATGGAAAAACATCACTTCAGATCCTTGGATCTTAAGTACAGTCCAGGGCTATTCCATAGAACTTTACGAAAAACCTTTTCAAAGGTCCCTCCCACCTCCTCTGAAGTTCACTAAGGATATGACTTCTCTGATTTCTCAAGAAATTCAATCACTCCTTCACAAACAAGCAATTCAACTCACTCACCGACATCCGTCTGGGTTTCTAAGTTCCATATTCCTTGTCATCAAGAAAAACACAAAATGAGACCGGTCGTAAACTTAAAACAATTCAATCAATTTGTAGTCTATCGTCACTTCAAAATGGAAATGATATTGCATCTCAAGGATGCTTTATTACAAAACGATTGGATAGTTCATCTTGACCTCCAAGATACTTACCTTACGAGCCCTATTCACCACAAACACAGGAAATTTCTCCAATTCCAAAAAAAATTTATCAATTTTCTTGCCTACCGTTTGGTCTCTCTTCAGCCCCTTAGGGGCATATTTATACTCCGTTTGCGCCGAAATTGCGTTGTTTTTTTTTCGCAATTTCGACGCAAAACTAACTCCATATTTATACTTTGGCGTTAGACGCGTCTAGCGCCAAAGTCCATGGAGTTAGCGTCATTTCTTAGCGTGGACACCTACTTTGCGTTAATTATATGCAAGGTAGGCGTTCCCGTCTAAAAAATCGACTCCGAGGCATGTGCATGGGATTTATACTCCCGGGCAAAAATCACGCCCGGGAGTGGGCGGGTCAAAAAAAATGACGTACGGCCGCTTTTGCGCCGTTTTTTAGCACCTGCAAAAGGCAGGCGTTAAGGGACCTGTGGGCCCACAGGTGCCCCCCCATGCTCCCAGGGACACCCCCTGTCACCCATGCCCACCCCAGGAGGACACCCAAGGCTGGAGGGACCCATCCCAGGGACATTAAGGTAAGTTCAGGTAAGTGGTTTTTTTTTTTGTTTTTTTGTGGCATAGGGGGGCCTGATTTGTGCCCCCCTACATGCCACTATGCCCAATGACCATGCCCAGGGGACAGAAGTCCCCCTGGGCATGGCCATTGGGCAAGGGGGCATGACTCTTGTCTTTGCTAAGACAGGAGTCATTTCTATGGGGGTTGGGAGTGAAAAAAAATGGCGCAAATCGGGTTGAGGCAAAAAAATTGCCTCAACCTGACTTGCCCCATTTCTTGACGCCCAAGCTCCATATCCCCCTACGCCGGCGCTGCCTGGTGTGCGTCGTTTTTTTTAACGCACACCAGACGGCGCCGGCGGCTAACGCCGGCTAACGTCATTCAATAAATACGGCGCCCGCATGGTGCTTCAGAATGGCGTTAGCCGGCGCTAATTTTTTTGACGCAAAACTGCATTGGCGCAGTTTTGCGTCAAAAAGTATAAATATGGCCCAAGTATAAATATGGGCCTTAGTGTTTTACCAAACTAATGAAACAGGTTGTTGCACAGCTCAGGTTAATTATTTATCTGGACAATATCCTTCTCATGAACCAAAATCTGCAAACTCTTCACAATCAAATCTCCTACACCTCTTATCTTTGATCAGACTTGGGCTTTATAGTAAACAAACAGAAATCTACCCTAATTCCTTCTCAAACTATGGAGTTCCTTGGGTTTCTCGTGAATTCCACAAAAGGTACCCTTTAACTACCCGAGTCAAAAGTAAACTCGATAAAATCAGAAATAACCCACTCTTTACTTCTCACTTCTCTCTCCCTGAGGTCTCTTGCAAGGCTTCTAGGTCTACTTTCCTCTTCGATTCAAGCGATTTTTCCAGGACCCCTTCATTATCGGGCCCTTCAAAGATTGAAAAACCAACACTTACGCAAAGGTCTTGCTTATTCAGATTCTTTCCCCCTAGATCAGGAATTCCGTATAGAACTTCAATGGTGGCTAGATCACATAGATGCTTAGAATGGCAAGACCATCTTTGCCTCAGCCCCAGATATTATGTTAGAATGTGATGCAAGCCTAACAAGCTGGGGCACAAGGTGTGGTCAAATATCAACTGTAGGCACATGGTCTCCTCAGGAGTCTTCATTGAACATCAACTGTTTAGAGATGGTTGCAGGCTCCTTTGCGATCAGAAGCTTTACAAAAAACAAGGTTCAGTGTTCAGTACTTCTGCAGATGGACAATCTCATTGATGTCAGATACATCAATCATCTTGGCGGTACCAGTTCAAGGCCTCTGGCAGAACTCGCCAAAAGTTTTTGGCGAGTTTTGCCTCCGGCACAAATTTTCGGTACAGGCGGAATATCTACCAGGAACACTCAATTCACTAGCAGACTGGTATTCCCAGCACCTCAATCTTCAACTAGCTTTATCACAAATGGGGTCCTCTTCATATAGATCTCGTTGCGTCTCGGCTGAACTTCCAACGCCCTCAATTTTTCAGCTGGAGACCGGATCCCCAGGCCTTAGCAACTGATGCCTTCTTTCAAGACTCGTCATTGACAACCAATTATGACTTCCCTCCATTCCTGGTGATCAACAGAGTTCTCGCCCAAGTGCGACGACAGATGGCCATGTTAGTTCTAGTAGTCCCCTTTTGGCAACCTCAGGTCTGGTATCCTCCCCTTCTATAGTTAGCAATGGATTTCCCAATCCTTCTCCCTTCCTTTCCCGAACTCCTCCTCAACCCTCAGGGTCTCTCCCACGATCTAGTTCTCAACAACTCCCTTCATCTTTCAGCCTGGAAAGTAACAGGTCTTCCCTATCTTATTCCGGAATTTCGATCAAAGCTTCATCCTATATCAACAAATCATGGGCTCCAGGCACAACAAAGGCATACAAATCAGCCTGGTCAATTTGGTCCAGCTGGTTTCTGGGAAAATCTGGTAATCCCTTTTCAGCAGATATCACCCTAATAGCTAACTTTCTTGCCTCACAGGCTAGTTTAGGCAAATCTTATAGGACTATCAATCTCTATCATTCAGCTATTTCCTTAAATCACCCTTTCATTAATGGTAAGTCTCTCATCTGCCGTTTGTTAAGGGGAGTAAAGTTTTCTAACCCTCCTATTCCCAAATATAGTGAATTATGGGATGGTAACCTCGTTTTACAGTTGTTTTTGTCTTGGCCAGATAATGACTCGTTATCACTCACAATGCTCTCTGCTAAACTATGTTATTGTGTCTAAACTCTATAAAGCAACTCTCAGATGTCAAGGCTCTTGATATCTCGTCCCGTCATTTCACCCCAATGGTGTTCTTTTTAAAGTTACAAGACGTACCAAAAGCAACATTTCTACTGTTTTTTACCCTCTCTTCCCCAATCATCCAAAATTGTGTGTAGGAAACTGTTTAAAATCTTATGAACAAAGAACTACCCATTTCAGAACGTCCTCTGTCACCCAACTCCTCATTTACATCAGAAAACCCCATAAACCAGTTCATTCCCCCACACTGGCTTGTTGGGTTAAATGGGTCATGTCCCTAGCTGGAATTGTACTTCTAAATTTGGAACTCACTCTTCCCGGGGAGCCATGGCTTCCAAAGCCTTTTGGGCTGGTTCCAATCTAGAGGACATTCTGAGAACAGCTGATTGGTCTAATGATGTTATTTTTTGCACTCTATTGCAAACCTATTCATACAGCATCTTCTGTGGTAACTGACATGCTTTGAACAGGCATTATAAGAGCCTCCGTTCTGGACATAAAATGTAGATTTTCCAAGTAAACTATGAAGGAAAGACTTAATTTTATTAAAGACACAGACATGGATATTATCCCACCTCAGGATTTCTATAACTGTGTTTTGTCTCTTCCCACTCTATAGTTTCAACAAATGCTACATCAACTTCTACCTAACAAGCTTCTTTATTGCATCTCATCTGCAAGATGGGATTTCCTGGCTGCCCCGTGACTCCTAAGGATTCATTTCTTCCAACTCCGGACATGACTGGCAAATGTTTTTGTTTGGACTGGATTCAAGACCTTTTAACATTAATCTTAGCTATCTGTGTTATCACATGTATATTCCCAATGTTTAGATCTTATTCATTACTTTCTCGTACACGAAAAGAGGGCTGCTTGCAGGCAAGTTAGGTATCCTATACTTGCCACGCATATCTGATTGGTTCATTGTATCGTTCTTTTTTCCCATTGGCAGCATGTTCGCTAGTCTTCTGGGATTGGTGAAGTTTTCTTGACTGTGGCTGCTGTTAAATTAAAGCAGGAAAAGAAAGCATAATACTCGTCTCTGTGTCTTTAATAACATTAAGACTTTCCTTCATAGTTTACTTGGAAAATCTACATTTTAATGTATTTGTTTTTGGTCAATGCTAAATAATTGTAATGATTTTACATTCATATTTTATAATAAATATATAGATTTTTTAAAGATTAATACACTTAAATATTTTTCCTTATATTTTCCCAAATGGAAATCTCCACCGTGGCAGTAGAAATCTACACTTATGTTTGAACAGTTAGCAATAGTTACTTTACACTTGTAAATCCTGTTGTAGGAGGGTGCACTATTAGGGTGGAGATATGTAAAGTTGTAAATGTGTACATCTACACTCGGAAATGGTGAATAGCAAAAAAGTATATACTTACACCTAGGTGTGGTAGTTAAATATACACATGAATTAATCTATATTTTATATATACCTTTGTGATTAGGCCTAGGTGCACTTTGGGAACCACATCACTGAAGAAATATGATCTGAGCCACACATATGTCTGAAAACAGGGAATTGGATGGTGCACAGATATGTGGTTGAGGTAACTCAGTGACATATGACGTTTTGATGCATATGTGTAACATGAAATTCTGTTAAACAGCATGCAAACAACAGATTAGAGGCTACCTATGCCCACACTTTGCTAATAGGAAAGACAAGGGCATGGGGGTACTTAAACACAGCATTCAATCTTGAGATAAATAACATGAAGGGGTTTAGCATTAGAAAGCAGGCACACTGATGTGACAATTGGGTATTATATTAATATATACCTGGATTGTGAAAACAGTGCCCCAGGAAATAGGCAGGCAAGGGTCTTAGTGGAGGTGTCCCCTTTAGAGACCACCCCAGCCCTGTAAGGAGAAGGAAGAGGTTGTCCTGTGGGATGGATTGGAGAAACCCCCACCCTAACTTGTGGCCAAGGCAAGAGACAGTCCTATGCACATTAGGATGTATTGTTATACCCATGTCAACCATAAGGATTTTTTTTCATAGGTGATGACAGGACCAGGCATGTTTTAAGCTATGGTGGGATCTGGGACCAAAACCATTCGTGGCCTCTCTTAGTTTCATGATGCAAGAAGCAGCTTGTAATTGAGAAGGCATATACCTTAGCGAAAGTGAAAACAGTATTTGGAGGCACCTTGTGGTGTTGCTGTTTTAGCTGTTAAGAATGGACAGGTTGAGCCTTCTGTTTTATTATTTAAAACATGTTGTAATAGGAAATCAAAGTTACAAAATGCACGGGGATTGGGCAAATGCCCAGCTGACATTCCCTTGTGACAGCCATTGACAGAACAAAAACATTACTGAAAGAAAATACTATGCGCCTCATTATGACTTTTGGGGGTCGCAAAACTCCGACTGCCAAAGCTGCGGTCGTATTACGATGTTCCTGCCGGGCTTACCAGAGGGAACATCGTATTACGACATTCCCACTGGTCAGACTGGCAGAAACAGTGCTACAGTATTGGCCTCTGCTCTCTTAAGGAAGCCGAGGCCACTACTGTAGCACAAGCAGACAGTGCGCATTCCGAGGGTGCTGGGCAGGGGCGCCCTGCACTATGTTTCCACCAGCCTTTCCATGGCGGGGTCCCTGCCATGAAAGACTGGTGGAAACAGGAGTTGTGATCAGCACAAAGGCGCTGATTTCCGTGCTGCCGTAGCTGCCCACGAGTCAGCCTGCCGTCAGCCCGTCTGGAACCTTGTTCATCGGGGTGGCTGTGGTCCCCTGATGGTCCTACTGCCAGGGTTGTAATGTGGCGGTCGGACCGCCGGGAGAGCGGCAGTCCGACCGTAACCACGGGGCTGGTGGTCTCAAAACCGCCAGCCTCGTAATGAGGGCCTATGTCTCTATTTTGTCTTTGTTGGAACAACTGCACCATGCAGGATAATCCTTTGCATCCAGATGGCTCGCCAGGACGCAGGTGCAGCATTGAGATCCCTGACAATATGAAAGATCACTACGGTCTGGCAACCGGAAAAACTCAAGGCTTTACAAACTTAGCAAAAGCATACATGCCAACACCAGGAAAGTGGGAGATTTGTATTTTCCCCATTTACTTCTATTGAAGCAGAGGCAATTACAGAATTGAGACAGATAAAAAAAGCCATTTTTGGCTTAACAAATTGGTAGTCTCCCGTCTGAATTGGTCTGTTGGTACGTATGCAAAAGCACCACGTCTAAAAGGTACTGGCAGGAATATAGTCTAAGAAGCAAGTGCTCCAGAAACAATCTCGACCCAAAAGGATAGGGGTAGGGATCCTGGGGTAAATGTTCATCTGGAAGTGCATTCTGGAAATTGAAAGCCACCCAAAAGTAAAAGAAACAGAATAACTGTCTAGGTGACAGTTAGGGACCTCAGTTGGGCAACGTGTTAGAGTGCTGTGGTCATGGCATGTAGGGTTTGAGTGGTTGTCTTTGTTCCCTCTCTCCCGACCCCCATTTTTTGGACAGTTTAACTGGTATGTCTTTTTTTTTGCCGGCTTTATTGGTGTTTAGGTTGGGATTGGAACTTAATTGTTGCTTTAGGACATGTGGCAGAAACATAGGATCTTGCAATAGGGCACAAGAGTAGGGGACCTTGCAGGGCACACCTTGGCAGACAGGATACTTGGGAGTGATGGGTGAGTCACATGTGGAGGGTAATGAATGGAAGGAAAGGGGAGGGTTTGGAATGTTTGGATGGTTGTTGGAGGATTGTTCATCTTGGAGGTGTCGCGTAGGCTCTCATTATTCTAATGAGACTACTGGATTTTGAGCGGCAGAACCGCTTGCGGTGTGGGAGACTGAGTGTGACCCACTACAGGTGACACCTGTCGTTCGAATCCGGGTTCTGCTCCAGCTAACTAGGAGTGCCTCATCTCTACCCAAGGGCAGGGATGATTGGGCAGCTGAGCGCATGACATAATTGATTTCTCAGGGAAACCGTGGTCACTCAGGTCTCATCCGTTTCTCTCAGTTACATTAGTCTCACATATACAATGACAAACAGAGGCAGTATATGTTTCAATAAGATTTTAATAAAGCTACTGCATCTTAGACAGCTAAGCACGGGCTGCAATAACCAGGACGATACAGCGTGACAAGATTAACATTGTGACAAGGAGAGTAAAGCATAGAAATAACGCTACCATATTGTCACTAGAGTCAATAGACTAATAGAGCACAGCATGTTAAGCTCTAATTCTGCCCTTCAGGTTCCCCTGGGAGACATCATCCCCCATACCTGAGCAAAGGCCTGAAGTCTGCATAAGCAAAGCAAAGTGTTTATATAATAAAACAGATGATGTTCCGAAAAAATGTCCCTACGTAAGGATGTGTGTTTTTCTATGAATGTCAGAGACAAAACTTGTACCACGTTCACCGGCAACCTATCTAACTGCAGCCTTGAAAGAAGCACAGAGTGAGCAAGAATGTCTTGTTTAAGAACGTAGTGCGGGCCTAGGCAAAAATAGCTAGAGAGAAATAAAACAAAACCGCAAAAGTAGCTATTGTAAGAATAATAAAACGAAGCTGAATAAAACATATCTAGGTTAAAGTGCACAGCCGCAGGCCTAGTATGCTAAAATAATGTGCACCAAAATGGCTACACAACAGAGGGTAGGATTAAGTGTGAGGGTGGGTTAGTGTAGGAAGTTGGCTCTGTATGTGCTATTTCAAAGTAAGGAATAGCATGCACAGAGTCCAAGGGTTCCCCTTAGAGGTAAAATAGTGGTAAAAATAGATAATACTAATGCTCTATTTTGTGGTAGTGTGGTCGAGCAGTAGGCTTATCCAAGGAGTAGTGTTAAGCATTTGTTGTACATACACAAGACAATAAATGAGGTACACACACTCAGAGACAAATCCAGCCAATAGGTTTTTATATAGAAAAATATCTTTTCTTAGTTTATTTTAAGAACCACAGGTTCAAATTCTACATGTAATATCTCATTCGAAAGGTATTGCAGGTAAGTACTTTAGGAACTTCAAATCATCAAAATTGCATGTATACTTTTCAAGTTATTGACAAATAGCTGTTTTAAAAGTGGACACTTAGTGCAATTTTCACAGTTCCTAGGGGAGGTAAGTATTTGTTAGATTAACCAGGTAAGTAAGGCACTTACAGGGCTCAGTTCTTGGTCCAAGGTAGCCCACCGTTGGGGGTTCAGAGCAACCCCAAAGTCACCACACCAGCAGCTCAGGGCCGGTCAGGTGCAGAGTCCAAAGTGGTGCCCAAAACACATAGGCTAGAATGGAGAGGAGGGGGTGCCCCGGTTCCGGTCTGCTTGCAGGTAAATACCCGCGTCTTCGGAGGGCAGACCAGGGGGGTTTTGTAGGGCACCGGGGGGGACACAAGTCCACACAGAAATTTCACCCTCAGCGGCGCGGGGGCGGCCGGGTGCAGTGTAGAAACAAGCGTCGGGTTTGCAATGTTAGTCTATGAGAGATCTCGGGATCTCTTCAGCGCTGCAGGCAGGCAAGGGGGGGGTTCCTCGGGGAAACCTCCACTTGGGCAAGGGAGAGGGACTCCTGGGGGTCACTTCTCCAGTGAAAGTCCGGTCCTTCAGGTCCTGGGGGCTGCGGGTGCAGGGTCTCTCCCAGGTGTCGGGACTTTAGGTTCAAAAGAGTCGCGGTCAGGGGAAGCCTCGGGATTCCCTCTGCAGGCGGCGCTGTGGGGGCTCAGGGGGGACAGGTTTTGGTACTCACAGTATCAGAGTAGTCCTGGGGTCCCTCCTGAGGTGTTGGATCGCCACCAGTCGAGTCGGGGTCGCCGGGTGCAGTGTTGCAAGTCTCACGCTTCTTGCGGGGAGCTTGCAGGGATCTTTAAAGTTGCTGGAAACAAAGTTGCAGCTTTTCTTGGAGCAGGTCCGCTGTCCTCGGGAGTTTCTTGTCTTTTCGAAGCAGGGGCAGTCCTCAGAGGATGTCGAGGTCGCTGGTCCCTTCGGAAGGCGTCGCTGGAGCAGGATCTTTGGAAGGCAGGAGACAGGCCGGTGAGTTTCTGGAGCCAAGGCAGTTGTCGTCTTCTGGTCTTCCGCTGCAGGGGTTTTCAGCTGGGCAGTCCTTCTTCTTGTTGCAGGAATCTAATTTTCTAGGGTTCAGGGTAGCCCTTAAATACTAAATTTAAGGGCGTGTTTAGGTCTGGGGGGTTAGTAGCCAATGGCTACTAGCCCTGAGGGTGGGTACACCCTCTTTGTGCCTCCTCCCAAGGGGAGGGGGTCACAATCCTAACCCTATTGGGGGAATCCTCCATCTGCAAGATGGAGGATTTCTAAAAGTTAGAGTCACCTCAGCTCAGGACACCTCAGGGGCTGTCCTGACTGGCCAGTGACTCCTCCTTGTTATTCTCATTATTTTCTCCGGCCTTGCCGCCAAAAGTGGGGCCTGGCCGGAGGGGGCGGGCGACTCCACTAGCTGGAGTGTCCTGCTGGGTTGGCACAAAGGAGGTGAGCCTTTGAGGCTCACCGCCAGGTGTGACAACTCCTGCCTGGAGGAGGTGTTAGCATCTCCACCCAGTGCAGGCTTTGTTACTGGCCTCAGAGTGACAAAGGCACTCTCCCCATGGGGCCAGCAACATGTCTCGGTTTGTGGCAGGCTGCTAAAACTAGTCAGCCTACACAGATAGTCGGTTAAGTTTCAGGGGGCACCTCTAAGGTGCCCTCTGTGGTGTATTTTACAATAAAATGTACACTGGCATCAGTGTGCATTTATTGTGCTGAGAAGTTTGATACCAAACTTCCCAGTTTTCAGTGTAGCCATTATGGTGCTGTGGAGTTCGTGTAAAACAGACTCCCAGACCATATACTCTTATGGCTACCCTGCACTTACAATGTCTAAGGTTTTGTTTAGACACTGTAGGGGTACCATGCTCATGCACTGGTACCCTCACCTATGGTATAGTGCACCCTGCCTTAGGGCTGTAAGGCCTGCTAGAGGGGTGTCTTACCTATACTGCATAGGCAGTGAGAGGCTGGCATGGCACCCTGAGGGGAGTGCCATGTCGACTTACTCGTTTTGTCCTCACTAGCACACACAAGCTGGCAAGCAGTGTGTCTGTGCTGAGTGAGAGGTCTCCAGGGTGGCATAAGACATGCTGTAGCCCTTAGAGACCTTCCTTGGCATCAGGGCCCTTGGTACTAGAAGTACCAGTTACAAGGGACTTATCTGGATGCCAGGGTCTGCCAATTGTGGATACAAAAGTACAGGTTAGGGAAAGAACACTGGTGCTGGGGCCTGGTTAGCAGGCCTCAGCACACTTTCAATTGTAAACATAGCATCAGCAAAGGCAAAAAGTCAGGGGGCAACCATGCCAAGGAGGCATTTCCTTACACAACCCCCCCCCAAACGAAAGAGGATGAGACTAACCTTTCCCAAGAGAGTCTTCATTTTCTAAGTGGAAGAACCTGGAAAGGCCATCTGCATTGGCATGGGCAGTCCCAGGTCTGTGTTCCACTATAAAGTCCATTCCCTGTAGGGAGATGGACCACCTCAACAGTTTAGGATTTTCACCTTTCATTTGCATCAGCCATTTGAGAGGTCTGTGGTCAGTTTGAACTAGGAAGTGAGTCCCAAAGAGGTATGGTCTCAGCTTCTTCAGGGACCAAACCACAGCAAAGGCCTCCCTCTCAATGGCACTCCAACGCTGCTCCCTGGGGAGTAACCTCCTGCTAATGAAAGCAACAGGCTGGTCAAGGCCATCATCATTTGTTTGGGACAAAACTGCCCCTATCCCATGTTCAGAGGCATCAGTCTGCACAATGAACTGCTTAGAATAATCTGGAGCTTTGAGAACTGGTGCTGAGCACATTGCTTGTTTCAGGGTGTCAAAGGCCTGTTGGCAGTCCACAGTCCAGTTTACTTTCTTGGGCATTTTCTTGGAGGTGAGTTCAGTGAGGGCTGTCACAATGGATCCATATCCCTTCACAAACCTCCTGTAATACCCAGTCAAGCCAAGGAATGCCCTGACTTGAGTCTGGGTTTTTGGAGCTACCCAGTCCAGAATAGTCTGGATCTTGGGTTGGAGTGGCTGAACTTGGCCTCCACCTACAAGGTGTCCCAAGTAAACCACAGTTCCCTGCCCTATCTGGCATTTGGATGCCTTGATAGAGAGGCCTGCAGATTGCAGAGCCTTCAAAACCTTCCTCAGGTGGACCAGGTGATCCTGCCAGGTGGAGCTAAAGACAGCAATATCATCAAGATAAGCTGTGCTAAAGGACTCCAAGCCAGCAAGGACTTGATTCACCAACCTTTGGAAGGTGGCAGGGGCATTCTTTAAACCAAAGGGCATAACAGTAAACTGATAATGCCCATCAGGTGTGGAGAATGCTGTCTTTTCTTTTGCTCCAGGTGCCATTTTTATTTGCCAGTACCCTGCTGTCAAGTCAAAGGTACTTAGAAATTTGGCAGCACCTAATTTATCAATGAGCTCATCAGCTCTTGGAATTGGATGGGCATCTGTCTTGGTGACAGAATTGAGCCCTCTGTAGGCCACACAAAACCTCATCTCTTTCTTTCCATCTGTGGTGTGAGGTTTGGGGACTAAGACCACTGGGCTAGCCCAGGGGCTGTCAGAGCGCTCAATTACTCCCAATTCCAGCATCTTGTGGACTTCCACCTTGATGCTTTCCTTAACATGGTCAGACTGTCTGAAGATTTTGTTCTTGACAGGCATGCTGTCTCCTGTGTCCACATCATGGGTACACAGGTGTGTCTGACCAGGGGTTAGGGAGAAAAGCTCAGGAAACTGTTGTAGGACTCTCCTACAATCAGCCTGCTGTTGGCCAGAGAGGGTGTCTGAGTAGATCACTCCATCTACTGTGCCATCTTTTGGGTCTGATGACAGAAGATCAGGGAGAGGTTCACTCTCTGCCTCCTGATCCTCATCTGTTACCATTAACAGATTCACATCAGCCCTGTCATGGAAGAGCTTAAGGCGGTTCACATGGATCACCCTCTTGGGGCTCCTGCTTGTGCCCAGGTCCACCAGGTAGGTGACCTGACTCTTCCTCTCTAGCACTGGGTAAGGGCCACTCCATTTGTCCTGGAGTGCCCTGGGAGCCACAGGCTCCAGAACCCAGACTTTCTGCCCTGGTTGGAACTCAACCAGTGCAGCCTTTTGGTCATACCAAAACTTCTGGAGTTGTTGGCTGGCCTCAAGGTTTTTGGTTGCCTTTTCCATGTACTCTGCCATTCTAGAGCGAAGGCCAAGTACATAGTCCACTATGTCCTGTTTAGGCTCATGGAGAGGTCTCTCCCAGCCTTCTTTAACAAGGGCAAGTGGTCCCCTTACAGGATGACCAAACAGAAGTTCAAAGGGTGAGAATCCTACTCCCTTCTGTGGTACCTCCCTGTAAGCGAAAAGCAGACATGGCAGGAGGACATCCCATCTCCTTTTGAGTTTTTCTGGGAGCCCCATGATCATGCCTTTTAATGTCTTGTTGAATCTCTCAACTAAGCCATTAGTTTGTGGATGGTAGGGTGTAGTGAATTTATAAGTCACTCCACACTCATTCCACATGTGCTTTAGGTATGCTGACATGAAGTTGGTACCTCTGTCAGACACCACCTCCTTAGGGAAACCCACTCTGGTAAAGATACCAATGAGGGCCTTGGCTACTGCAGGGGCAGTAGTCGACCTAAGGGGAATAGCTTCAGGATACCTGGTAGCATGATCCACTACTACCAGGATATACATATTTCCTGAGGCTGTGGGAGGTTCTAGTGGACCAACTATGTCCACACCCACTCTTTCAAAGGGCACCCCCACCACTGGAAGTGGAATGAGGGGGGCCTTTGGATGCCCACCTGTCTTACCACTGGCTTGACAGGTGGGGCAGGAGAGGCAAAACTCCTTAACCATGTTGGACATATTGGGCCAGTAGAAGTGGTTGACTAACCTCTCCCACGTCTTGGTTTGTCCCAAATGTCCAGCAAGGGGAATGTCATGGGCCAATGTTAGGATGAACTTCCTGAACAGCTGAGGCACTACCACTCTCCTAGTGGCACCAGGTTTGGGGTCTCTGGCCTCAGAGTACAGGAGTCCATCTTCCCAATAGACCCTATGTGTTCCATTTTTCTTGCCTTTGGACTCTTCAGCAGCTTGCTGCCTAAGGCCTTCAAGAGAGGGACAGGTTTCTTGTCCCTTACACAGCTCTTCCCTGGAGGGTCCCCCTGGGCCTAAGAGCTCAACCTGATAAGGTTCAAGCTCCAAAGGCTCAGTTCCCTCAGAGGGCAGAACTTCTTCCTGAGAAGAGAGGTTCCCTTTCTTTTGCTGTGTTGCAGTTGGTTTCCCAACTGACTTTCCCGTTCTCTTGGTAGGCTGGGCCATTTTTCCAGACTCCAGCTCTACTTTTTCACCCTGTGCCTTGCACTGTGCTCTTGTTTTCACACACACCAGTTCAGGGATACCCAGCATTGCTGCATGGGTTTTTAGCTCTACCTCAGCCCATGCTGAGGACTCCAGGTCATTTCCAAGCAGACAGTCCACTGGGATATTTGAGGAGACCACCACCTGTTTCAGGCCATTGACCCCTCCCCATTCTAAAGTAACCATTGCCATGGGATGTACTTTTCTCTGATTGTCAGCGTTGGTGACTGTGTAAGTTTTTCCAGTCAGGTATTGGCCAGGGGAAACCAGTTTCTCTGTCACCATGGTGACACTGGCACCTGTATCCCTCAGGCCCTCTATTCTAGTCCCATTAATTAAGAGTTGCTGTCTGTATTTTTGCATGTTAGGCGGCCAGACAGCTAGTGTGGCTAAATCCACCCCACCCTCAGAAACTAGAGTAGCTTCAGTGTGGACCCTGATTTGCTCTGGGCACACTGTTGATCCCACTTGGAGACTAGCCATACCAGTGTTACCTGGATGGGAGTTTGGAGTGGAACCTTTCTTGGGACAGGCCTTGTCTCCAGTTTGGTGTCCATGCTGTTTACAGCTATGACACCAGGCCTTTTTGGGATCAAAGTTTTTACCCTTGTACCCATTGTTTTGTGAAGAGGCTCTGGGCCCACCCTCCTGTGCAGGTTTTTGGGGGCCTGTAGAAGACTCTTTACTATTTTTAGTTTTGGTTGTCTCATCACCCTTCTGCTGGGGAGTCTTTGTGACCCCTTTCTTTTGGTCACCCCCTGTTGAAGTCTTGGACACCCTTGTCTTGACCCAATGGTCCGCCTTCTTTCCCAATTCTTGGGGAGAAATTGGTCCTAGGTCTACCAGATGCTGATGCAGTTTATCATTGAAACAATTACTTAACAGGTGTTCTTTCACAAATAAATTGTACAGCCCATCATAATTACTTACACCACTGCCTTGAATCCAACCATCTAGTGTTTTCACTGAGTAGTCAACAAAGTCAACCCAGGTCTGGCTCGAGGATTTTTGAGCCCCCCTGAACCTAATCCTGTACTCCTCAGTGGAGAATCCAAAGCCCTCAATCAGGGTACCCTTCATGAGGTCATAAGATTCTGCATCTTGTCCAGAGAGTGTGAGGAGTCTATCCCTACACTTTCCTGTGAACATTTCCCAAAGGAGAGCACCCCAGTGAGATCTGTTCACTTTTCTGGTTACACAAGCCCTCTCAAAAGCTGTGAACCATTTGGTGATGTCATCACCATCTTCATATTTAGTTACAATCCCTTTAGGGATTTTCAACATGTCAGGAGAATCTCTGACCCTATTTATGTTGCTGCCACCATTGATGGGTCCTAGGCCCATCTCTTGTCTTTCCCTCTCTATGGCTAGGATCTGTCTTTCCAAAGCCAATCTTTTGGCCATCCTGGCTAACTGGATGTCCTCTTCACTGGAGTTATCCTCAGTGATTTCAGAGTTGTTGGTCCCTCCTGTGAGGGAACCAGCATCTCTGACTATTATTTGTGGAGTCAGGGCTTGAGAAGCCCTGCTCTCCCTAAGTAGGACTGGAGGGGGGGAATTTCCCTCCAAGTCACTATCTTCATCCTCTGAGTTGCCATCCTCAGAGGGGTTGGCCTTTTCAAACTCTGCCAACAGCTCCTGGAGCTGTACTTTGGTAGGTTTGGGGCCCATTGCTATTTTCTTTAGTTTACAGAGTGACCTTAGCTCTCTCATCTGTAGATGGAGGTAAGGTGTGGTGTCGAGTTCCACCACATTCACATCTGTGCTAGACATTATGCTTCTAAAAGTTGGAATACTTTTTAAGAAACTAAAACTGGTTCTAGAATCTAATTCAAACTTTTACAAACTTTTAAACTCTAAAAGAAATGCTAAACAGGATCTAACACAAGGCCCTAGCAGGTCTTTTAAGAATTTAGAAAACTTTTCAAATTGCAAAAATCAATTTCTAATGACAATTTTGGAATTTGTCGTGTGATCAGGTATTGGCTGAGTAGTCCAGCAAATGCAAAGTCTTGTACCCCACCGCTGATCCACCAATGTAGGAAGTTGGCTCTGTATGTGCTATTTCAAAGTAAGGAATAGCATGCACAGAGTCCAAGGGTTCCCCTTAGAGGTAAAATAGTGGTAAAAATAGATAATACTAATGCTCTATTTTGTGGTAGTGTGGTCGAGCAGTAGGCTTATCCAAGGAGTAGTGTTAAGCATTTGTTGTACATACACAAGACAATAAATGAGGTACACACACTCAGAGACAAATCCAGCCAATAGGTTTTTATATAGAAAAATATCTTTTCTTAGTTTATTTTAAGAACCACAGGTTCAAATTCTACATGTAATATCTCATTCGAAAGGTATTGCAGGTAAGTACTTTAGGAACTTCAAATCATCAAAATTGCATGTATACTTTTCAAGTTATTGACAAATAGCTGTTTTAAAAGTGGACACTTAGTGCAATTTTCACAGTTCCTAGGGGAGGTAAGTATTTGTTAGATTAACCAGGTAAGTAAGGCACTTACAGGGCTCAGTTCTTGGTCCAAGGTAGCCCACCGTTGGGGGTTCAGAGCAACCCCAAAGTCACCACACCAGCAGCTCAGGGCCGGTCAGGTGCAGAGTCCAAAGTGGTGCCCAAAACACATAGGCTAGAATGGAGAGGAGGGGGTGCCCCGGTTCCGGTCTGCTTGCAGGTAAATACCCGCGTCTTCGGAGGGCAGACCAGGGGGGTTTTGTAGGGCACCGGGGGGGACACAAGTCCACACAGAAATTTCACCCTCAGCGGCGCGGGGGCGGCCGGGTGCAGTGTAGAAACAAGCGTCGGGTTTGCAATGTTAGTCTATGAGAGATCTCGGGATCTCTTCAGCGCTGCAGGCAGGCAAGGGGGGGGTTCCTCGGGGAAACCTCCACTTGGGCAAGGGAGAGGGACTCCTGGGGGTCACTTCTCCAGTGAAAGTCCGGTCCTTCAGGTCCTGGGGGCTGCGGGTGCAGGGTCTCTCCCAGGTGTCGGGACTTTAGGTTCAAAAGAGTCGCGGTCAGGGGAAGCCTCGGGATTCCCTCTGCAGGCGGCGCTGTGGGGGCTCAGGGGGGACAGGTTTTGGTACTCACAGTATCAGAGTAGTCCTGGGGTCCCTCCTGAGGTGTTGGATCGCCACCAGTCGAGTCGGGGTCGCCGGGTGCAGTGTTGCAAGTCTCACGCTTCTTGCGGGGAGCTTGCAGGGATCTTTAAAGTTGCTGGAAACAAAGTTGCAGCTTTTCTTGGAGCAGGTCCGCTGTCCTCGGGAGTTTCTTGTCTTTTCGAAGCAGGGGCAGTCCTCAGAGGATGTCGAGGTCGCTGGTCCCTTCGGAAGGCGTCGCTGGAGCAGGATCTTTGGAAGGCAGGAGACAGGCCGGTGAGTTTCTGGAGCCAAGGCAGTTGTCGTCTTCTGGTCTTCCGCTGCAGGGGTTTTCAGCTGGGCAGTCCTTCTTCTTGTTGCAGGAATCTAATTTTCTAGGGTTCAGGGTAGCCCTTAAATACTAAATTTAAGGGCGTGTTTAGGTCTGGGGGGTTAGTAGCCAATGGCTACTAGCCCTGAGGGTGGGTACACCCTCTTTGTGCCTCCTCCCAAGGGGAGGGGGTCACAATCCTAACCCTATTGGGGGAATCCTCCATCTGCAAGATGGAGGATTTCTAAAAGTTAGAGTCACCTCAGCTCAGGACACCTCAGGGGCTGTCCTGACTGGCCAGTGACTCCTCCTTGTTATTCTCATTATTTTCTCCGGCCTTGCCGCCAAAAGTGGGGCCTGGCCGGAGGGGGCGGGCGACTCCACTAGCTGGAGTGTCCTGCTGGGTTGGCACAAAGGAGGTGAGCCTTTGAGGCTCACCGCCAGGTGTGACAACTCCTGCCTGGAGGAGGTGTTAGCATCTCCACCCAGTGCAGGCTTTGTTACTGGCCTCAGAGTGACAAAGGCACTCTCCCCATGGGGCCAGCAACATGTCTCGGTTTGTGGCAGGCTGCTAAAACTAGTCAGCCTACACAGATAGTCGGTTAAGTTTCAGGGGGCACCTCTAAGGTGCCCTCTGTGGTGTATTTTACAATAAAATGTACACTGGCATCAGTGTGCATTTATTGTGCTGAGAAGTTTGATACCAAACTTCCCAGTTTTCAGTGTAGCCATTATGGTGCTGTGGAGTTCGTGTAAAACAGACTCCCAGACCATATACTCTTATGGCTACCCTGCACTTACAATGTCTAAGGTTTTGTTTAGACACTGTAGGGGTACCATGCTCATGCACTGGTACCCTCACCTATGGTATAGTGCACCCTGCCTTAGGGCTGTAAGGCCTGCTAGAGGGGTGTCTTACCTATACTGCATAGGCAGTGAGAGGCTGGCATGGCACCCTGAGGGGAGTGCCATGTCGACTTACTCGTTTTGTCCTCACTAGCACACACAAGCTGGCAAGCAGTGTGTCTGTGCTGAGTGAGAGGTCTCCAGGGTGGCATAAGACATGCTGTAGCCCTTAGAGACCTTCCTTGGCATCAGGGCCCTTGGTACTAGAAGTACCAGTTACAAGGGACTTATCTGGATGCCAGGGTCTGCCAATTGTGGATACAAAAGTACAGGTTAGGGAAAGAACACTGGTGCTGGGGCCTGGTTAGCAGGCCTCAGCACACTTTCAATTGTAAACATAGCATCAGCAAAGGCAAAAAGTCAGGGGGCAACCATGCCAAGGAGGCATTTCCTTACAGTTAGTTATCAATTGTATTAGTGAGATGGTGTTTTGATGACTTGTAATGTAAATAAATAAGTTTTAGCTGCCTACCTGTCCTAATAAAGTGGCATTTTGCTCTTAAATTTTGGCCTGTTCATTCTCCGCTGTTTCGCCCAAGACCTCATTGATTACGATTCAATGAAGAGCAGCTCCCTCAGTTGTACAGCAACCTGGCAGGCCTGACAGACTGAATGCTATCAGAAGGGGAGAGTCATCTGATGGGTATGGGACGACGGTATGAAAAATGGGTGAGACCCTAAAAGCACTTTACAAGGAAATGAAGAATGAGTGTATAGAAATGAACAATCACCTAATGCAAGTGAATGACGAAAGTTACAAGAAGTGAATGGCCATCCATTTAAAGGGGTAAGAAATAGCCAGCAGCGAGTGACTATTCATCATGCTAGTGGATAACTTTAAATGTGGAACACAATGTGAATCAATGAAAGATCGTTTGTACTGAAAGCAACTAGCTGCTTCCCATACATTTCCAAGCCACCTGTTTTAGGCTGCTTTATTAAACTTTGGGCAGGCGACCTCCTGGGTCAGACTAGCCTACAGCAGTCAGGCAGTCCCGTTAGGCTGGCCAGACAGATCACTGTATGGGCCAGTTCTTCCCAGTTTGTGGTCCTGATTTATAGCCAGGTGTGCGGGTATTACTGTTGTTTTCCCTTGTATTACCGCAAGTATTGTCTGCAGCAAAAGCAAATGCATGCAATCTCCCAAGCCGTGAACAAATACACGGGACGATTTTTTTTTATATCCCAGTCCGACCCTAGTGACTGCTCGGTGTACCACCTCTTTGTCCAAGTCTCCCATTTAAGCGCAACTTTCTCTTCCACATTGATGCGTGTGGTCGCATGCCCTCACGGACGCATTTCAGGTGCCCAACGTAGGCGCTCCTTGGGCGCGGTTGCAGCAGCTCCAGGCCTCAGTCTCGTACATACCAACGGAACATGCAACTTTCCGTATATTTTGCAATTTTGTTCGAAACTGGTAGAAAGAGAAACTGGTAGAAAGAGACCATATTGGGTTGTAAACTGACCTATATTTTACTCCTTTTTGGTTGGGCGCACATCCAGCCCGTGGCAGGCAGCTGCTTTTGGAGGACACACAGTAAAAAAAAAAAACGCGGCTTGGAAATGTTAGTTTTTTTTCTTCTATCAGCTACAAGCTCTAATGCCAACTGCTGCGCTAATTTGGTCCTGCGCCCCGGGCTCGTCGCCACCTACCATTTGTCATTTTGGATTTGTTCCATGGTTCAGTAAGCGTGTCTTGTCATGTGTATGCTTACAATTAGTCAGCCTTAAGAGCCTTCCTGACGGGGCCGCTTGGAGCTCACTTTCTCCTCAGCGGCGTGGTGGGGATTCCTCGGATTCAGCAGGGACGGACAGAGATCCTTACTCAGCATGCGTAACCCTGTGTTTCCTCTGGAAAACCGTAAAAGCGCACATATGTGGAAGCGAAAAAAAGCCTGGGGTCTTTCTTTTGTGGCCAACAATTGCTAGTTACTCATTTGAACTTAAGACAGCAGGCTGGATGCAAGTCTGGACTCAAGGCTGCGGCTGTACCAGGGGCGTAACAAAGCCCCCAGGACCCCTCCAACACAGCACGTGGCCAGATTGAGTCTGATGTGGGGCCCCCCTTCAGTTTCTTTACGCCACTGGGCTGCAGACCTATAAGACCTGGGAGAGGGATCAGTGACTTGGATGAGCGCTGCTAGCACTTGCTCTCACCTGAAGCTCACGTGTCTGAATCAAAGGCGTCTTGCTGCCATCCATTCTGTACCAACTTCTCACATGCTGAGGGTCGAATAATGTCATTGCGGAGGTTACATCTTAATTTAATTGGGTACCAGTACACGGGAATGCCCCTTGCATGCTAAACGCGTGTGTTCCCCTAACCTGAGTGCCTGACTAAGTGTATCCGGTATCCTACTTAAAAAAAAAAAAAAAATTGGCCTCTGTTTCACGAAAATCTAAGCATTCATGTTCCCAGAGTGCCAGGTCTGTTCCTGAGAGATCCTGGAATGGCCTGTGACCCGGAGGGGGAGACCAAACTTGCCCTCATTTATGATAGAGGGTCTAGTTACAGGTGTCTCCAACAGGTTGATCACAAGCTACCAGTAGCCCCCAGACCCCTTCAGAGTAGCATGTGGCCCTGAGTTCATTTTTTAAAAAGTACAGACTCACATTTTTTTCCTTTTAAAGTTAATGGAAAGCTGTGTTTATTTTTTCATGATCAGCAGGCTGCAGACAGCAGGGACTGTTAGGGAGCAGAGCTGGAGTCAGATTTATGACCCAGGGGACAGAGGTGAAGAATTGAAGCACTAAAGTATTTAACTCTTAAATAAATAAAAGTCCTTGTCAGCTTAATATTGGAGGTGAGAACAAAATTATGTTTCTCACTGCTTTTAAATCAGAGAAAATAAAAATGAAAAGTTACTGTAAAATTAAGTTGACTTTTCATTTGAATTTTCTCCATTTTTTTTTCAAAGTGTTGTATTTACAAATAGCAGGCCTCTTGCTCCCAGCACCCGTAGAACACCATGCCATATTTATAACTGAAAATTTTTAATTTTTTAAATGGGAGAAATTTAAAGTGCAGGTAATGTTCCACATTATGAATATTTTTGCACTTGTACTTTCATGGATGCTTTCGCACCCGAAGAAGTTATTGAATTGAATATCTCTGCACTTTAAATTTCTTCCATTCAAACAAAATGGCTGCATATTTGTGCTATACATGTAACAGTGCCACATATGTCAAAAGGTATGTCCTGTGCCACAAGTACGTACGACACAGGCTCTCAGTTAACAATGCACATATATCGCATTCATATGGCCACATGTTCATACATCTCCAAAGTCCACGCTCTCACTTACACACATGGCAGTCCTGTGATAGTACTCCTAGTCAAAGTGATTTGTTCAAACCATAGTATCTGGGTCTATGGATATTAGGCTTAGAGTCAAGGAAGCTTGGTGTGGGGGTGTCTGGTAATAATGCGCAAGTTGTTTTGCCTTTGGTAGCTCACAATGATTTTCACTGATCATGATTAGCTCTCACTACAGAAAAGGCTGGAGACCCCTGGTCTAATACCTAGAGTGGAGATAATAACATGCCTTGTTTTAAGTATCAACCATGTGACCAAACGTTTTTATCTGGACTACTGGACTGGGGGCCTACCTGTCCACCCATGTGAAGTTCTACTTAGAAGTACATGCCCTTTTCCTTGTGCTAAGCAAGTTGTGTGTGCTCTTAGTGTAGCATATGCATGATGTGTCAGTAACAGAGCATAATGGAGGCCAGTGAGATCCATCTTGGATGCCTGTGGCCTGGCCTTGCACAAGGGGTGAGGCCTGCCACTTTGTTTTTCCTTGATTAATCTTTCAGTTGGTTTGATAAAAGCCACCTTCTTGTGTCTCTGTTGTGGGTGCTCCAAGATGGAAACAACCCCTGCTGTGCAAATCATCACTCTACATTAAGCTAGTGTCTGGAGAACCACCTGGAAAGGGCCCTTGAAAGATCCATAACTCTGTGAGACCCACTCTCTTCTGGTTCCACGTTCTCTATGGCCAAGGAAGGGAGTGCTTCACAGAGTACTCAGAGGGCTGGCGAGCAAACCAGGGTTGGTGTCTGCTTGACACACATTCTTCCAGAGGTGAGGGGACATCACCTGAAGTCTGGATCTCTTGCTAAATGAGCTGTGTATCTGCCTTAAAGTGTCTAGGTGCCTGCCTGCCTACAGAGAGAGGGAAGGAGTCCACTTGGCTCTGCAACAGGAGATACTGTCTAGGAAAGCATGAGATTCAGAGCATCCCTGATGGCTGCAGGATACCTCGAAAAAGCAGACTAAGTGAGAGCAATGCAGATGGAGCCTGATGCTTGAGGCCTCTCAGTGCACTTTGGGTTCCTGACAGGACTCGTGAACCAATTACTGCATGATTGCTGAAGGCTTGGGGGCAGCTGTAATTGCATGACCACTACAAACCCATACTGGGATGCACCTGCAGAATTACCAAAGGCCCTTGTGGTAATGGTTCTGTCAAGCTGCTGAAGGCCCATGCAGGGCTGCATCTACTGTAGTGGTGAAGGGCAGTCAAGGCTAGGCCTGCTGTCCAGTTGGGTGTGCACTACAATTGCTGATTGTGGAGGGCTTCCTGAGACTGCACCGACCTATGATCCATCTGGTATCACATCTTAACATCCTCCTCAGAACTATCAAGCAAAGGACTGCATTGGTCAAAGCAGAGTTGATCCATCCAAGCTGCCACAAACACAAAAGAAAGGCTGGGCAGGCACAATGCCGAATGTGGCCTTGTACATTGCACTGAAAAACACCCACGACTGCCGGTGCACCACAGCTCTTGCAAGTGCGTGGGAGTGCTGCTGGAGTTTAAGGGGTCCCTGAAAAGGAATTAAGAGTACTCTTCCATCCTAAGAAGGTGTATGACTTGTGTTTGAGTGTACCATAAACTGTGAGTGACTGAACTGCACCTGAGCCTGAGTCACATTAATCCCGATAACCCCCAAGAAAGAGTTGGGAGAACCCGGGAACAAGGGGAGGGAATCATCAGTGGGAGACAGAGATTCTCCAAACACACAACCAAAGTCTGTGATACCATCTCCACCCTCTCCCCTGACGTAATCTTCATCACAGAGATCAGGCTCACCCAGTCTTGGCCCCAGAGAGCGCCACAGCAACACCCCCACAAAATGAAACACTGTGACCGCACCAACAGTCACAGAGGCGGTATCGCCATCATACACAAGGAATCCATCACCTGCACCTTCACCAACAATGAAACCACACCCAGAACTTCCAGCTCCACGCCTATGACAACACCGCCGTCAAAGTCACCCTCACATATAAACCACCAGGACCAAGAACTGGCCTCAGCGAGACACCATCACTGAATTCATCACCCCGCTCTCCATTAAATCCGAACACTACGTCTTCCTGAGAGACCTCAACTACCACCTGGATGGCCCCCACCAACACCAACTCTACCGACTTACTGGAAAGACTGGACAACATCGGCCTCAACCAGCTGGTCACAGATCCCACACACAGTAGGACACACGCTGGACCCCATCTTCATGTCCAGCAACAGAATCAGCTACAGCCACACCACAGAGCTCACCTGGTCGGCCCACTACACCATACACATCACCCTCACTGCATTTCCCAGCACCGTCCTGGTCCACCACAACACCCCCTCCCGCAGCTGGATAAAGGTCCCTCAGCAGCAATGGACCAACGCCCCCTGCACCTCACAGCCTAACGTCACCACCAACTTGGATCAGGCAGTACAGAATTTTAACAACTGGATCACCAGTATCGCCGACCTCGTTGCCCCATTCAAACCAGCCAAGACCCACAGAACCACCAAAAAAGCCAGTTGATATACCCTGGAACTCAGCAAATCAAAACGCAAGTGCAAACAAACGGAGAGAAGATGGAGCATCAGCAAGTACCACATGACCAAGTCACCTTCAAAATGGCAATAAACGACTGCCACCACCAGATCAAAGCCGCAAAAAAATGAGGCTCTGACCTGCCAGATCGAGGACAGAACCAACCAAACCAAGGAACTTTTCACCATCGTCAGAGAGTCTGCCTGCCAATCAGCCATCGAAAACTCCATCCTTCATAAGAACCCTGCAATGCCCTCACTAACCACTTCCACAACAAGATTGAAAACATCTACAGTATCTTCGATCCCAACCCTCCAACCTCCTCAGTATCCCATCAACCTCCACCCCCCAGCCACCCTCTCACTGCATAGGGACAACTCAGCACAGCAAACACAATCTCACTCAGGCTCTACCCACTCGGGAGTACCCACTCACCCCTGCCCCCACAGGATCTTCAACCTTGGAAGAAAAGAGATTAGCTGCCAGCTCACCACCATCCTCAGCACCTTGTTAACCATGGCTACTTTTCCAGAAGCCTGGAAACACGCAGAGATGAGACCCCTCCTCAAGAAGCCCTCTGCAGACCCCAGCGAGCTCCATAATTACCACCCAATTTCTCTGCTCCCGTTCCCCGCCAAAGTCCTGGAGCAGGCCATCAACCTCCAACTCATCGAACACCTGGAGAGAAACAACTTGGTAGACCACTCCCAATCAAGCTTCAGAGTCAATCATTGCAGTGAGACACCTCTGATCGCTGCAACAGGCGACAACTGTGCCCTGCTTGACAGAGGAGATGCAGCTACCATAATCATGCTCAACCTCTCTGCCGTTTTAACACTGTCTCCCACTACACACACTGATCAAGCGACTACACCAGATTGGGATCACAGAAGATGCGCTCAGATGTATGGCATTCTTCCTCACGGGATGCACACCATATGTGGTGTCCCCCCAAGACTTCCCCTCAAGCCCAACTCTTCAATGTCTATATGACACCACTTGCAGACCTTGTGAGATCACACAACATCTACATCATCTCCTATGCTGACAACCCGTAGCTTGTCCTCTTGCTCTCAACAGACCCCACCAGGACAAAGACCAACTTCCACAACTGTATGAAGAATGTTTCCTCCTGGATGAAGGACAACTGCCTGAAGCTCAACATGGACAAAATGGAGGTGGTGGCCTTCGGCAGACCCTCAACCCTTTGGAACAACTCCTGGTGGACAGCAGAGCACGGACCCACCCCCACACTGAAAGATCACACCCGCATCCTCGGCATCATTCTCGACAGTGAACTCTTCATGAAACACCACATCAACCCCATTTCCACAGCCTGCTTCTACATGCTCCTCAAGCTCCGCATGTTCTTTAAGTGGCTCCCCATCAGCACGAGGAAGACGGTGGAGCAGGACCTCATCACCAGCCAACTGGACTACGGCAACGCACTCTACGCAGCACCACCACCAAAGTCATGTAAAGACTCCAGACGTTCCAGAATGCAGCTGCCAAAACGATCCTCAACCTGCCCAAGAGAACCCACATTAACCAGTACCTGAAGGACCTCCCTTTGGCTCCCAATCCAGAAAAGATGCCACTTCAACCTCCTGACCCATGCCTATAAAGCCCTCCATAACCAAGGACCATCCTACCTGAACCACCGCCTTCACCTCCAGCAACCGACCAGGACCCTCCACTCAGCACACATCGCCTTCGCAAAGATACCACACATTCACTGCTGCTGCACCGGAGGATGTTCCTTTTCCCATCTCCCCGCCAAAGCCTAGGACGCCCTCCACCTCCGCACCCTCACGGACCCACTTCAGAAAGGGACTGAAAACCTGGCTTATTGAATAAACACCTGCAGCAAGCACCTGGATACCCACTCATGTGATAAGCAGCGCTATACTAATAATACCTGGTTGAATGATTGTTTGAGAGAGGGACCGGAATGGGTGCAGCTCCTACAACAGATAATGCCCAGAGACACTGACTTGTACATGCATTTATTACAACTGTGTGATAAAAGTTTTTTTATCGTAAAGTTAAGCACTGGGCTAAACATTTACTTTATTAGCTCTGTTGGTTGATTGTTGAGCCCTGATCACAAGTACCCCCACACTACCTCACTGAGAAGCTTATGGCCGCTCGCTATCCTTTGAGCCAAAAGTGGAAGGTGTTGTGCTTGACCTAGTTTGCAAAGCCATAGTCGAAAGTGCCTTTTGATGTCAGTGGCAAACCTCAGTCCCCACAGTGAAGTTGCAGTTGCCCCTGCCTGCCCAGAGGCCCCCCGAGCGGGGACTGACAAGCACTCCTGCATTACAATTGCTAACAAGTGAAGAGAGGAATGGCACAAGACATGCCAATAGTTACATTTCCCGGATGAGCCAGGATACCACAGAACAGAGGTCCTTCTGTTTCTAAAAAGACAATGGACAGGAAAAGACCTCAGTAACTCAAAAACAGGATATGCTAATCTAACAGCTCTGCACTGCCCAACATTCCACAAACTCCAAATACCAACGTTCAAGCTCACAAAACACCAACAGCAGAAATCACTATAAATATTTCTGACCACCATTTTATTTTGAAATACCAGGATCATCCAAACAGGTATCCTCAAACTGCCATCTAATAAAAAAAATCTCACTTATACACTAACAATGCATTTCAACTCATGGACCACCATCACCTGTGCTCCAACCATCCAAATTCTAAATCCATTATTGTCCAGAAAACCCTCACTGCTACACATGAAGGAAACATGTCAATGCCAGTCTTCATCCAGCATTCTATATTTACTGAAGTCACGAGGTACAATGTTTGCCGAGTGAGATAGGTACCTCTGAAATACCACTAGAATGAGGAATGTCATGCAGGATCAGTTGCTTTCCGTACCAAAGTATACATGTTTCAGTATTTTCTAAGCATTTCTCACCTGGTAAATTTCAGCAAGTTTGACCTGCAAAATTTACCTCGAAAAAATTGCAGAGGTACATTAACGACTAAAAATCTTGG
The DNA here is from genome assembly GCF_031143425.1 of Pleurodeles waltl. Taxonomy (NCBI): domain Eukaryota; kingdom Metazoa; phylum Chordata; class Amphibia; order Caudata; family Salamandridae; genus Pleurodeles; species Pleurodeles waltl. Next base: position 221,361,745 of record NC_090445.1, read on the forward strand.
AATTCAATCAGTGAAGAAACAGGGGATTGTGCGGGGATAGATATATTACAGACCATTCATAATCAGGACCATAGGCCCTGATTCCAGGATCTGCGGAATAGGGTGGTGGTATTCACTACACCTCGGATATAACATTACTCCAGGGTGAGATATTTACCTGGTGAAGTAAAAACCTTTTATTCTGAATTCTCAACTTGTAAATGAGGCATTATATGCAGACTCAGCAGGTTTCAGCTGCCTGGATCTATCAGGAACACTGGGAGGGCTTGATAATTAGCGCACAACTTGTAATTATGATCCTGTGCTAAACATCTACTTGCACAAGATTCGGAATTTAGCCCTTAACTTGTAACCAGAGCCTTAATGTCCTTTATTACACTTACATTTACAGATAGCCACCAGGCAATCGCTTCTGGGATCCGCCCCACCAGCTCAGCGCTACATCTTCAATTTTCAATCTGACAGTGGTGGAATTCCCACACATAGCACACGAACAGGAGTTTGAAATAGCAGGAAGGCACAGCACAGGACCCAGATGATAGTAACATATTTATTTACAAGATTGCACATGATTCAGAATGCATCAAACACCGATTCTAGAAAGTCCCTTTGATGCTGCTTCTGGGCCAGCAGTGCACAGACCTTGCAAGGGTGTGGCACTAGAATTTCGTGGGCTGCCACAGCACAAGCCTTACATTCAAGTCTAGCGGCAAACAAGCCTGGTTAGGGTGACCGCTCGTCTGTAAATTTCACGGACTGCCCGTAATTTCGTCATGCCGTCCAGTGTCCATGATGAAAGGCTTAACGGACAGCCTTTGTCCATAATTTTAGCCTTTGGCGTGTTATAAAAATGTTAGTACTAGATATAAACTGTATATTATTCAAATCTGTATTTGAGAAGCACTTTTTAAACTTTAACCGAACAGTATTTGCGCATTTTGTAGCAGGCTATATTACGATGCAATTGTATTTATATAGCGCTTACTACTCCTGACGAGGGGTCAAATGCATGTTCAAAGTAAGGACTTACACATTCACAGTTCTTTCAGGGACCTCGGTACCTCATAGTACTAACAAACATTGGCAAAGCCATTAGATCTTAGATATGTTATACACCAGAGTGGTTGCTGTTCAGCATGGCCAAAAGTTAGTGGCATAGTCGTGTGGAGTGGAGTACAGTGGCATAAGAGCAGTGGCGCAGAGCCCAGTGGTGCAGAGTACAGTGCAGTGGGGTACAGTGCAGGTGTTTAAAGTGCATTGGTGTAGAGTGCAGTGGCATGGAGTGGCGTGGGACAGAGTAGAGAGGCATAGAGTGAAGTGGAGTAGAGTGGCATACAATAGAGTGGCAAAGAGTGCAGTGGGATAGAGTGCAGTGGCATAGAATGCAGTAGTACAGAGTAGATTGGTGTACAGACAGTGGTGACGAGTGCAATGTCGCAGAGTAGAGTGTCAGTGCAGTGATGTAGAGTGGAGTAAAGTGGCACAGAGAGCTGTGGTATAGAGTACAGTGGTGCAGAGTAAATGGTAATGGCATACAGTGCAGTTTGTAGAGTGCACTGGCGTAGAGTGCAGTGCCACAGAGTGGCATGGGGCAGAGCAGAGTGGCATAGAGTGCAGTGGAATTGAGTGTATTGGTGCAGAATGTAGTAATACAGAGCAGAGTGGTGTAGAGTATAGTGGCGGCCAGTGCGGTGTTGCAGAGCAGAGTGTCAGCATGCAGTGGTGTAGAGTGCATTGAACTAGAGTACAGTGGTCAGAGTGATGTATAGTGCAGTGGCATGGAATAGATTGTTTCAGAGTGGAGTGCAGTTGCATAGAGTGGAGAGGTGCAGGGTAGAGTGCAGTGGCATAGAATGCAGTAGCACAGAGTGCAGTGGCGTAAAGTAGATTGTTTCACAGTAGAGTGAAGTGGCTTAGAGTGGAGAGGTGCAGGGTAGAATGGAGTTGCATAGAGTGGCATAGAGTGTGATAGCATAGAGTAAAGTGGTGTAGAGTGCAGTGGCATAGAGTGCAGAGGTGCAGAGTAGATTAAAGTGACATACAGTGTATTGATGTAGAGTGCAGGGGCATAGAGTTAAGTGTTACAGAGTTAAGTGTTACAGAGTAAAGTGCACTAGCATAGAGTGTATTATCTTAGAGTGCAGAAGCGTACACTACAGTGTTGTAGAGTGGCATAGAGTGGAGTTGTGCGGATTAGATTGGTGTTGCCTAGACTGGAGTGGTATAGCGTGCAGAGGAGCAGAGCGAGGTGGTGTAGAGAGGCATAAAGTGCATTGGTATAGAGTTGAGTGGTACAGAGTAGAGTAGAGAGGCATAATGTGAAGTAGCATAGAGTGCAGTGGCAACTTGTGGAGTGGTTCAGAATGGAAAAGAGTGCAGTGCAGTGGCATGGAGTGGTGTAAAGTAGGGCTCAGAGGTGTGAAGTGGTGCAGAGCAGCGAGGAGTGCAGTGTGCATGGTGTGGTAACACACTGCCATTACAGACAATCCATTTTTGATTGAAATGACCATTACATTTGCACAGACATACAGTTTTTCAAATCAAACTATACTGTGCACAGACGATGATTGTGAAAATTGCATCACCTAATACAATGATTTGTTTTAATCATATAAAGGTATTTGTTTATATTTTGAATTTTATTTATAGATTAAATTGTATTTATTTATTCTCTGGTACAGTAGAACTAGAGTAATAAATACACAGATATGTAAATACATAGTAAGGGAATATATGTGCAAGGAATATAATAATGGGTATAATATGAGAAGAAAAGTAGCATTGTATAAACACAGACTTTCAAGATTTGTAATATTTGATGTTAATATGTGTACTATTCTAACATTCATTTATCTTTCCTCAATTTTTCAATAGCGAAATGTTTGCTGCTAAATAGTTAAGATAACATTTTCTTATTGTGATATAAAAAAGAAATTAGGGATTCATAAGTATCTAATCCTTCCTCAATTTTTCAATAGCGAAATGCTATGCAATGACCTATGAACATGTTAAGCACAGAATAATATACACATATATATGTCTATGAACACACACACACACACATATATATTTAAACCTAAGTCCAAATTCTGCCCATCCCTTTCCCCAGGAAATAAAATTGACATATGTCATGATTTGGTGGTTAATGATGTAGAGAACTTACAAGCCCCGCATAAAAAAGTTAAGGAAAATCTGACGAAGGAACAACGACAAGCCCTCAAAGGCTTAATGGACAACCAAACAATAGTGATTAAACCCGCAGATAGAAGATGCATTGAGACAATTGAACATGAATGCGAATTATTGTAAATTGCCGCACAATCCTATCAATGATCTAATTTGGGATCTGAATGAGAGATTAGAGAAATGGTATTCAGAAGGATTAATTAGTCATCATGAGAAATTATATATGACAAATAATAATTCAATTATGCCAACAATCTATTTCCTGCCTAAAATCCATAAAACTTTAGTTAAACCTCCTGGTAGGCCCATCATATCAAGTTGTGGCTCATTGTATGAAGGTATTTCAAACTATATAGATCATTTTCTGGCCCCAATGGTCAAAGGTCTGAATTCATACATACAAGATGCTGGTGATTTCTTAAGAGCATTGGATGGTGTAGTATGGCAACCTGATTATTTGTTCGTCACAATAGATGTTGTGTCACTGTATACCTCCATCTCACATAAGGTGGGGATAAATGCAGTGAAATTTTTTCTGTAGCAAAAAAGTATTAATTTCCTGAAACATTCCGATATGTCATTAGAAATGATAGAAATTTGTCTCAACAATAACATTTTCCTGTTTAATCATCAAATTTATAAACAAATTTGTGGGACAGCGATGGGAATGACCTTTTCCCCGAGTTATGCAAATCTCATGATGGGGTGGTGGGAGATTTGCGTAGCTTGGGTTCAAGAGAATGATAGATACATGGATAAGGTGATCATGTGGCTTTGCTACATAGACGACCTGTTCCTGATTTGGCATGGAACTGTAAGAGATTTTGAGGAATTGTTTGGTATACTAAATAACAATGATGTAGGATTACAGTTTACATATAAAATCAGTAACAGCCTGATTGAATTCTTAGACGTGCAAGTACACATTGTAGCAGGAACATTACAGACCACATTATATAGGAAACCCACTGCAACTAATAGTATTTTACATGATACTAGTTTTCATCCAAAATCTCTAATCAGAAGTATCCCGTATGGTGAATTCATTAGTATTAGAAGGAACTGTTCGGATGAACAGGACATGAACGATAAATTTAGTGAAACTCAACAAAGGTTTATCATTAGGGGATACACTCTGAAATCAATCAAGCAAGGAGAATGGAGAATTGATGGCGAGGAAAAAAAACCGCAATCAGGTGTTGGCTAAAAGAAGTAATGTTTTAGAACATCTAGAACAGAATAAGAATGAGATTAGATTAATTTTGGATTATAGTAAAGAAAACCATCAAATTGTAAAAATATTGAAAAGATATTGGCATCTAATACAAAAAGATAGTGATATTGGACATCGGGTTAGTACTTGTCCTTCCATCACATATCGGAAAGTACCATCTTTGAAAGACATGTTAGTAAAAAGTCATTTTGAGTCATCTAAAACTTCGGATTGGTTAACAGGGGGCAACAAGCGTTTTTTCTGTTGTAGGAAATGTAAAGCATGTAAAATTGGCTGTGATAAAAAGTTTGTAACTGATTTCAGAGGTAAAGATTTAGTGATCAAAGAAAGAATTACATCTGAAACTTCCTTTGTGGTGTATGTTTTGGAATGCCGATGTGGTCTGAAATATGTGGGCAGCACCATATGCCCCCTAAGAAAGCGCATCTTAGAACACATAAGGGCAGTACAGAATGAGGACATGACGTACGCTATAACGAAACATCTTAAAACTCATTCAGACTCAAATTGGATGACCATGAAATACTATGGTATTGCAACCATACAAAAACATGAACGAGGAGGTGATAGGGTTCAGAAACTAAGACGTTTGGAGTCGAAATATATCATAAAATTAAAAACGAAGATGCCATATGGAATTAATTACGATGAAGAGTTGTATTGTCACTTATGATTTTGAAACAATAATGAGATACTACTGTTTTTGTATTAAATTAAGAAAAGGCTGTTATAATTTTGATATAAAAATGATAAAAAATGAGGGGGGTAAGTATTCCCAGAATGATTTAAAGTATAATATAAGTTTAGCCGTTGATGATTAAGTTACAGAGAGTGATTATTTAGAATTAGTAACATGACAGTAGGATATTATATATAATACCATATGTATGGAGTAGTAAGAACCATAGGATTCTTCATTTTCATTTTTGTTTTTACTTGTACTTTGTTATCACATGACTGTTTTATATTCTGGGTGTACAGGGATTTATTTGTTTTCTCTTTGTTATATTAGTAACACTTTTGTGGTAAATTTTATGTTTATTGGTGAAGTACTTTAGCACTAGACATGTTATTTATAACTACATATCCCAGAATGCCACATAAAGGCATAGCTTAGTGGAAAAGTATAAATAGAACATGGATTGGAGTAACAATTTACCGTGATCAAGACCGAGAAGGTCGAAACGCGTTGGTGTTAGTTGGTGGGGTTGCTTTTTCGTTAAATAAAATAGGATCAATCACAATTCTGTGAGTGCGGCATCTTTAACTTAAATGTTAAGCTGGCAAATGATTTATGGGAACAGGTCCTTCCCCGATGCCTGCACCGACGAGCAGAGCGTGCCTTTCTTTGTGGATCTGTTGGAGCTTAATATATATATATATATATATATATATATATATATATATATATATATATATATATATATATATATATTATACACATATAAGAGTATGTGTATGATTTATTATGAGGAAATAGTAACTATATATATTTCTTACAGAACTATACATATCTAGAATATACACATAATCAGATTATAAATATTTATCAACACAGGCATATACAGTCAATTGCTGTTTAAATATGGTGGTTATGAAGGAAAGAGCCAACTCTTGAGTAGTCTTTTGAAGGCAAGATAGTTATCTGTGGATCTGGTATCTGGGAGTAATGAATTCCATAGTTTCGCTGCTAGAACAGAGAAGGATGTACCACCTATTTTCTTTTTCTTGTACGGTGGTGTTTTAAGGCAAGGTATCAATCTTGAGCGGAGGTTTAGGTTTTTCTAAATTCATTGAGAATTTTATAAAATTCTTTAGTTGCAGATTAGCGTTTAGCATTCTGTCTGAGTAGTACCATTTTTTAGCTTTTTTGATTGATGATTTGTATATTCTGTTAAGTTTGTGTAGCTGAAGTTTGTCTTGAATGTTGTTTGTTTTGAGCCAGGTCCATTGCAACCTTTTGATTTGTTGCTTTATCTTTTTAAGTTCTGTGTGTTCTCCAAGGTGTTGGTTTTCTTTTGTCCTGTTTAGTTTTTCAGGGTGATATTATGATATCGAAAGCTTCCTGTAACCACTCATAAAGTTTTGGAACAGAATTAATTGTGTCTAGATCTGTGTTCGCTGTTAGTTGTGTTTCTAAGTCTTCAAAACTGAGTTTACACCATGGTCGATAGATGCATGTATGTAAGGTGCTATGGGGTGTGTTGATTTGTGGTGTTTTAAGTCGGAAAGTTATCAAATGGTGGTCTGACCATGTTATTAGCATGATGCTTTGAAGGGTACCTAGTTCAGGCTTTGCTAAAATGACATCTAGGATGTGTCCAGTGATGTGTGTGGGATTGTGTACAATCTGATGTAGGTTCAATGTGACTAGGCCAGTGGTGATAGCTTTTGAATGGGGCATGTTGAGTTTGTCAAACCACATGTTTAGGCCCCCAAGAATGCATAGGTTTGAATATAATGTTATAAGGTTTGAAACTGTATCTAGAAGTGTCTGGGAATGTTGAATTGTTAGGTGGAGGTCTGTAAAGGAGGAAAAAGTTACAAGAGGAAGTTGGTGTAAGGTTGCATCTAGTGAGGAGGGCCTCACAACCTTGTATGGAAATGTTGTCTGTTTTACTGAGATTCATTGCTTGTTTGAATATAATAGCTAGTCCACCTCCTCTCTTGCCTATGTGGTTTTGTGTGATGTTTGATAGTCCGAAGGAACAGCTTCATGCAACACTGGGGCCATGTCATCTCCCAACCATGATTTCATTACGAATAGTAAGTCAGGTTGTGTGTCCGTGAGTAGGTCGTAGATGTGGTGCTTGTTTTTTTAAAGTGATTGAGCATATATGAGCAGGCAGTTTAGAAAATGTGTGTTTGTGGTGGTGTTTTGTTTTGGAGAAGGGTGAGAAGTATATTTTGAGCTTGTAGCAGGTGTGTTGTTAGTTGTGATAACTGTGTGAGGGTCACAATAGTCCCGTTTTTCAATATAGTGTTCTTCTTCCACAAGGCTTAGGAGGCATTGTGTTGGGTCTGTGTGTGTTGGTGGTGGACTTGGTGGCTGAGAGTGACATGCTGAGTGTAGTTTGTTTGTAGAGTAGCCATATTGTGTAATAGACAAGGGGTTGCATAGTTGTTGAGAGTGGCATGTTGTGTATTTTGTTTGCGTCTGTTTAGTGTGGAAGGAATATGGGTTAGGGGTGGTGGAGGAGCATGTGGATCATAATGTAAGGCTCTAAATTGTGCAATGGATGAGAGGTGGGTGAATGAATGTTGCACTGTTGGGGTGCTTGTGGTAGATGTTTGTGAAGAGTGAGAATTTAGGAGTAAAGCTTGGGCAAGATTTGTATTATTTGTGTAGTCATGAGGGTGGGAGTGGGTGTGACGGAAAGTATTATGAAAGTTTGTGTTATTTTGAAGTGCTGATGTGCGTGATCTGTTTTGTTTTTATGGAATAATGAGAGGAGATATTGATATAGTGGTTTTCTGTGAAGGATTTATCTGTGAGTTAGTGCTGGTTAGTGGTATTAGAATATTACAGGGGGTGTTGAAGGCAAAAGCAAGCGATACATACACTTTCTAAACAACTTAAATCACCAAAACAGATTAAGCAGTCTCCTAAACACACTCTGGTTAGCCACTGAGGTGTATGTAGCCTTGTTTTAAAAAGGGAGGTGGTGGGGGTTGGCTTTATGCAGTCTTTTGCCACAAACAGAGCCACCGATGTGCAGCCCTATCAGAATTCGAGACTGGCTGCATCCCTGCCATTGTACAGGCATTTCAGTCTACAAGGTATCCATATGCAGGGCTTCCATTGCAAAAGGCATCTGGCACCTGTGTATAGGGCTGTTTGGGTGTATATCTGCCCTTGCACAAGGATGCATTGAAACTTGTTTGTGCAGGGTTGTTTATGGCATGATAAAATATTACTAGTCACTCCAAATCAAGACACCAATACCATATTACTTCACACATAATGTGAATCAATGCCCATGTGTCAATTAGACAACAGAATAATCCTATATGCAATTTGTATTCTACTCTTTATTTTTCCTCTTCTTATAAAAAACAGTTTGATTGTAGCCATAGCCAACTCATTTAATTCCCCTTGGGGCTTCTTCAGGGTTTCTTCAAATTACATTTCATGATGTCAAAAGCAATGTTTCTTATCCTCCAATGAGGTGAGTTAGTAATTGGGTATGGTTCTTTTCCAAAAGTTTCAAATATCAGCCAGGAGCTGTTTGGTGTGGACTTTCTTTTGGGGCATCTTTCTTTCCAGTTCTATCACTGTTTTTCACTGTTCTTGTCAGACAAGAGGCTCCAGGAGAGAAGAGAGGAATGAGGGGGGAGGAGAGAAGAGACACAGAGTGAGAAAGAAGCGATCTCTCAGGAGACTTAGAGACACGGGTTAAGGAGGGGCAGAAGCAGCAGGGAGACACCTGAAGGGGAGCAGCGCCATACAGAGGTGAGAAAATGGTGCTGGAACTGGAGAGACAGATGTCTCAAAAGAAGCTCCTTCCCAAACAGCTCGTCATTGATATTTGAAACTTTCGGAAATTAACCATAACCAATTATAAACTCACCTCATTGGAAGATAAGAAACATTGTTCAAATGTAATTAGAAGGTGCCCTGCAGAAGTCCCAATGAGGACAAAATGCACTGGCTATGGCTACAATCAAAACAATTTTTATTAGAAGAGGAAAAATAAATAATTGAATCCAAACTGCATATAGGATCCTTCTGTTGTCTCGTTGTGATGTGGGCGTTGATTCACATTATGCACAAAGTAATATTGCATGGGTGACTTGACTTTGAGTGTTGAGTAATATTTAATCATGTCAATGATCAAGGTGCTTGCCTGACCAGATGGTCTATGGTGGCTGGTCCCTCATAAATGTGCACCCATTTTTTCTTTTATTTCTTTTGGAACAAAACAAACACACTGAAGTGATAAGTGCAGTATTGGCTGCCCCAGCCATCATTTGTAAGTCATTTGCACTCTTTAGGGCCTCTGACTTTGCACATCAATATCACTTTGCATCAGGCTGCTTAACCATGTGCACATATCTGCGAGTCTGCACAAGAATCAGTGCACATGGCACCATGGGACATACCTAGACTGTAATTGTAGCTACAGAGAAAGAACAAGGAAAGACTGATAATGGAAATGTAGACAGGAGAACAGCTTAGCTTGACAGAGAGTGTGTGCACCAAACTACACATGGAAAGGAAAGATAGGAGAATAAGCATTTACAATGCAGTAGGTCTCGCATTTGTGAGAGTTAGAGCTATTGGCGTTGTAATTGAAAATGTCTTTTACCTATGTGTTTTGGTTTAGAGTGTAGTGGGTGTATGCCAGATGCCATAGCAACCCTCCCTGGCCTGTCGCTGCAGGAGAGAAGACTCAACAAGGCCACCATCTTGGGAGTGTTTTTGCCTCATTCGTACAGACTGGCTGTGATACCCTAATGATGCAACCCTTTCTAGTATGTTTACCTAAACTTTTATAGCATCAAACAAGACAAAAAAGGCACCTTTGTGCATATAACCCAGAAAATGAGGGGGTCAAACGAGTTAGAAGCAAAGAAAAGAGGGCAGTCATATATTTCTCTGTGTTAAACCTTTAAAGTGAATATTCCTCTACACTAGCATTACCAGCCTAAGTTTTAAAAATGTTGACTGTATACAAAGAGAACAACAGAAGAGGCAGCTTAACTGCAAATGATCTATGGCGATTTTGTTAAGAATGGCACCAGGTTTGCAACCCTACGAAATGGCAGAACCTGCATTGCCAAGCGCTATTTAAGAAAAAACTATTTATTCCCAGACTACTCCAACATGCACCAGAAAAAGAACTCTAAGGGAGAGGATGTGGTGTAAGGGCCAGGGCTGCTGACTTTGGAGCTGGGGAACATGGTTTGAGTCTTGGCGCTGGCTCAACATCCTGCGATTCTGGGCAAATCACCTAATCTCCCTTTGCTTCCAAAAATGAATGGGTTCTTGTGTAAAGTAACTAGTGCTCATGTAAAGTGCTGTAATACCTTTGTATTGAGTTCACGCTAATTGAACTGTATTTGAAGAGGCCCAATTTACATCCAAAGGATAAGTGTTTTTTGCTATCAAGCTTGAAGTGCTTGGGTCTGGAGTCACGACTCCTGTTCCTCCATTTTGGAGACAACACCTTTTGCCATCTTCTTACCTAGAACTAACCTATGTGCTTGGCTGGTGACCCTCTAGAGGTTATCAAGAGCACCTATCACCTAGTGTTAAGCTCTACTCAAGTCAGTTGGTTAATGCACCCACTGCAGAGGTTTTGACAGAATAAGAATGTCACAGATTACATTCCTGACATAACCTTTTCACCTCTTCACCTCTGCAAGGTCGATGCAAATTAATTTTGGCGATTGTTAAGAATGGCACCTGCTTATTCCCAGGCTGACCCAACACGCTCCAGAAAAATAACTCTAGGGAAGAGGATGTGACATAAGGGCCAGAGCTGTTTCCTTTGGGGCTGGGGAACACAGTTTGAGTCTCGGCACTGGCTCAACATCCTGTGATTCAAAGCAAATCACTTAATCTCCCCTTGCTACCAAAAATGAATTTGTTCTTATGTAATGTAACCAGTGCTCATTTAAAACTCTGTAATACCTTTGTATCAGGTTTGTGCTATGTAAAATGGCAAAAAAAACATAAGGCGCACCAATACCTTTGTGTCAGGTTAAAGCTACATAAACTGCAAATAAATAAAAAAGCCCCCCACAGACATCGGAAAGAAAAGCAAGATTCCCAAAACCAAAGACAATAAAGAAATAACATACCGGCAAGAGCGAAGCGGCGAGGCAAAAGGAAAAATAGTGTGTCACACTAACATACATGCCCGATCGTGCAATAATCCATGTAACAGGGCAGTCTCCAAGGCGGTAATAAAACAGCCTCAAGGTGGAACAAACATAAAGCATTTACCAACGACATCAAGGTATTTTTGAAAGGCAGTCCCAAGAACGAATGAAAGTGATGGACGTGGTTAAAGCCCACAGAGTAGATTACAACATGTTGAGAGGCTGCTATCCTCGACCTAAAAAAGGGCATCATATTTGGGGCGACGGAGAGAAGACTGGAACTGCAAGCACTGATAAAATGAAAAAAGGTGGGACTAAAATGAGATTATTAAGCTGGCTGGAGTACAGGAATCAGTAGGAAAAAGCAGAAGAGAAATTGAGAGAAGGGGAGCGATGTAGAAAGGGGTGGAGAGATAGTAAAGAGGGACGATGGAAGTGCAGAGCGAGAAAGGGGGAGAGAGAAGGAGGGACAGGAGAAAATGAGAAATGAGTGAGAGAACGGAGGGAACAGGAGAGAATTGCAGAGACAAAAAGGGGAGCGAGAAGGAGTAGTCATGGGGAAGAGGAAAGTGCAGAGAGGGAGAGGCAAAAAGAGTGGCAAATAGTGAAGGAGGAAACAGGTGAAAAAAAGAAGTGCACTGAGAGAGAGAGATGGGGTGAGGGTGTGGGGAGAGAAAGAAGGAAGGGGTATGAGAGAAGAGGGAAATGCAGAGAGTTGGGATGAGACGGATGAGCTGGAGAGAAGAAGAAAGTGCTGAAAGAAAAGGGAAACGTTAAATGAGTTTTGGAAACCATACCGAATCGGAATTTGGAAGGGGCGTGTTTACGGCGTCCCATCTAAATTCCGATTCCTTATGTTATATTTAAAGATTTTGCGACAGAAATGGGGAGGTTATTTGTCCAAAATCACAGTTGGTTGAGCTGAGGTCGAACGTTTCTTTGAAGGTGCAGCAAAAATACATGGCTGACAGCAATACATCTTTTTTGCCACTGTTAGGTTATAACAAAGAAGAGTATAGCCACCACTTCACAGCCATACCCACATATGGCATGGACTCATGCTGTGCCAATGCTCTCTTCTTTTCTCAGGAGGATACATATAAAACCAGTGCTTAATTTGTATAAGAATGCTAGTGCCCAAAGCTCTGCCCAGAAGCCCACGGCCGGCACAGGCGCGCCGAATACCAAGGCTCCGGAGTCATGAATCCATCTCATGCCTCTTTAATACACTATCAGACAGTTCCTGCTCTTTTATCTTGTGCAGGTGCTGCTTTTCTCCCTTCGTGACGGTTTTTCAGTTTTTCTCTTTCTCCCTCATTCTTTCCCACCTTGTGCGTTTTTCTCTGTTTTTCTCTGGAGAAATGTCTGTAAAGGAAAAATAAATGCCGGTTCCCAAAAAATGAGTACAGGTTGGTCCTATCGGCAACCACCAGCTCAAATTAAGGACTGGACGTAGCCATGATGCAGAGAGTCGAAACTTCCATACTCAGAATCTTGAGGACCTGAAGTAAACCCTTCTCTTAGCAAATAAATCATGAGGGTAGGAGTTAGAGCAGGAAGTGTGCAAGATTTTCGGCACTCAAGCAAAAGTATTATTTTGCCTTCAGAAACGTTCCCGTATACTGAACAAAACTGACCATTAGAAGGCAGTCTAAGTGTGCTGTCTTACTTTGACATATGGAAGCGATTCCCACCCCGACATTGGAGTCTGAGGCCAAAAACTTTATAATGCCATATCATTCACAGGAATGTTAAGTACTCTTCTGCGTCGCGTTAGAGCGGTACCCCTGAGAACATGGAATCATCTGATAAGGAGAGGGCATGTAACTTCATGGATTTAGCAAATGATAAAAATTCGCCATATAATACATTTTCATCTGCATAGTCAGCCAACTAGTGATCCTCTGTCAAACTGCTTGGATCTGAAGGGAGGACACGTCATCTCACAGGTATCCTGAAGAATTGCTTGAACACTGTGGCGCTACGCCCTTGGCTAAAACAATACATCACAAGTCAAAATCAAGCCTCTAATTCCTTAAAAAGAACGAAGAGCACAGCGCTGAGGAATGAACAGAATCAGAATGCATGTACCTAAACACAAAAAGACGTGAGCATCAACTGAAAGTAGAAAGAAACTCAGAAACAAGCATGGCTCAAAACCATTTAGGTTCCGAATCTCATATCCAAATTGCCATAAAAATGTCTAGTGGAGCTGCCTATTTCAAGTTATTTGTGATCTCCAGGTGTGTCTCTCTGCATGTTATGTTATATTGATTTGTAGAGTGCACTATTAATCTAAGAGAATATCCGGGTGTGTAGGTGTGTGGCTTATACGAAGAGCTAGGGTTCCAGCTTCTTGCAGAAGTGAAGAAGGTAGGAGGCTCTGATATGTTGAGGGAGCCTATTCCGTGTCTTGGGTGAGATGTAGGCAGCTTTGCTTATGCGGATGTGGGGAATGTGTGCAAGTGAGAGTGAGGCAGAGCATAGTTGCCTGGTGGGTTGGTGAAAGCTGTTGAGGTATGCTGGTCCTGTGTGGTGTAGGGCTTTGTATGTTTGCGTGAGAAGTTTGAACTGACTGTATTTGTGAATGGTGAGCCAGTGAAGCTGCTTGAGGTGCGTGTGACGTGGTTCGAGTACGACTCTTGCAGCAGTGTTCAGGATGGCCTGAAGTCTGTGTAAGAGTTGTTTGGAGATTCCGGCATAGTGTTGTCGTAGTGCAGCCTGCTGTTATGTTGTTATACTGATTTGTATAGCGCACTAATCACCCAAGAGGGTATCCAGGCACTTGGGCAGGTGTTTAGGATTGTGGCCCCAAAGGTGCCTATATGAAGAGCCAGGTCTTCAGCTTCTTTGAGAACTCAAGAAGTGAGGAGAAGATGCTGATGTGTTGAGGGAGGTTGTTCTATGTCTTGGGTGAGATGTAGAATAATGAATGCTGGTGATCAGTGCTTGCATGACAGTCCGTCCGGTGTTCTGAGGCAACCATTTGAAGATCTTTCATAGCATGGGAAGGGAGGTGGAAGCAGGAGGAGCACACTCCGTTGACTTGATCGTCATGTTGAGCTTGTCATCTAGGACGATCGCTAGATTTCTTGCGTGATCTGTGGGTGTTGGTCCTAGCTTCGACAGCCACCAGGTGGAGTCCCATGGGAAGATCTTGTTGCCAAAGATCAGTACTTCCATCTTGTTGAAGTTGAGCTGAAGGTAGATGGCTCACATCCAGTCTGCTACCATGGTCATGCAGGTGGTAAAGTTGGTCCTGGCAGTGGATGTCTTGTCCTTCAGGGAGAGGACAAGATGGGTGTTATCAGCGTAGGAGAGGAAGGTGATGACTTGATCAGATGATGTTGGCGAACAGTGTTATATATATATATATATGTGAAGGGTGGCAGTACGACCCTTTGGGTTCTTACCATGGGAAAGGAATAGATCCATTTGAAAGCAGATCCTTTTATGCCAACCTCGTGGACTCTAGTGACAAGGGTGTTATGGGAGACAGTGTTGAAGGTGGCTAAGGTCGAGCAGGATGAGGGCTACTGTTTCTCCTCAGTCCAAGATGATACGAATGTCGTCGGTGGCCGCGATGAGTGCTGGTTCGGTGCTGTGGTTGGTTCTTTCTGAATCCTGATTGAATGTTGTCTAGAAGATGATGAAGTTCGAGTGAGTTGTTTGTTGATGGCCATCTCAATCACTTTTGCTGGATAGGGGAGCAGGGAGATGGGTTGGAAGTTGCTCAGTTAATTCAGGTTCACTGTGGGATTCTTGAGGAGGGCGTTGATTTCTGCAAGTTTCCATTCATCTGGAAAAGTGGCAGACGTGATGGAGGTGGTGATTATTTGGGTCAGGATGTTCCAGTGTTGTGTTGTAGTTGTAGTGGGGGCATGGGTCCAATGGGGCCCCTGAGTGGATGGTTCATAAGATTGCCACTGTGTCATTTCTGATGATTGTTGTCCATTCGGTTAGGTGGGCGCCTTGATTGGTGGTGGTGGGTAGGTTACCAATGAGTTCTCCGGGGTTGGGTTGTATGCGAAGTTGCTGTAGATGTTTGTGATTTTGCTGTGGAAGAAGTTGGATAGGTTGTTGCAGTGGCAGTGATGCTGTTGACAGTGGCTAAGAGCGAAGATAAATCCCAAACAATAGAGAAAATCTCCTTGAAACTGTTGGAGCTTCTTCGATGTGTCCACTAGTGCTTTTTTCTTGGTGTCTCTTATTTCATGATGAAAGCGTCTTAGTGCAGCCTTGTAGGTAGTTCTGTCTGTGGTGTGGTGGCTGGCTCTCCATTTCCTCTCTAGCTGTTTACAGTGCCATTTGGTGTCTCAGAGGTCCTCCGGGTACCAGATGGCCTGCTTGTTTGAACTACTATGCTGGTTGAATTTGATGGGCTCGAGGGAGTTCCTGCACTTCTTGATCCAGTTGATGAAGTTGTTAATGTCCTTCTCAAGGTGGTCTGTGAGTCTAGGTTGATCCGTGCTGAGGATGCTGAGCCAATCTGCGTGTGTGATTTTTCCACAGCTACGGCTTGGACTGCTGAACCTGGGCGGAGTGTTGACTTAAGGTGTGTTGATTTAGAGGTGCATGATGTAGTGTATGTAGTGAAACCCAATTAAATGACAAAAAATTGTAAAATTACACCAATATAAAAATTAAGGTGTACTGTGAAAAATATAGATGAAATGCATAAAGTCAAACAATTTAAAAGTTGTTCTTGAATGTGAAAATTCCACTCTTTGTAGTGGAATACGTGTGTATCTCACAAAAGTCACGTATTGACTCAAGGTTGCTGTGTAGGACCCAGTCACACCTGACCTACAAAATAGGGGCATTCTTTGCATTCACTCGTTTGCAATTCACAAATTAGAAGGTGTTCAATTTGTGTCTGATTATATTCTTGACACTTGGGACAGGAATAACGCATTAGTAGCACAGAGTATTCCCCATTCCTGCATATTCAAAAAGCATATGTGTTGTGCTCACATCCACGAATTGCACTAGGTTTAAGCTGCCTCATATTACAGAAGGAAACATCTGCAATTTGCGGCCAGGCTTTTTTTTGACAGAAAAGAGAATTTGTGTCAAAAACAAGATCACAGGGTCTGTCGTGATTGGGGCTAAATTATGTAAACATGTTTGGATAGAGGATACGAAAAGGCTCCTTTAGGATAAAGCTCCTATCTGCACATAAACTATGAGAATCTCCGAATGAACCTGATTTTCCTCTTGATATAACCGGTACATCTGATTTTATGGGACTACTTTGTAAATTACTCTAACTCATAACACCAGTCCAATACAGACCATAGGTAGAGAGCACAGTTATCAGCTCTAGTACATTACTATAGCTGTTTCGTTTGCTGCATCTATGTCTTCTTGAGTGACAGAGCGGTACAGAAAACTCAAATAAATAAAGACCATCACAGCTCTAAAATCAGATGTACACCTCTTACATCAAGAAACTTCAATTTATTACTTTGCAATTTTTAAGAATGCATGAGTGTTTCCTTCTGATATTTATTAGGACAAGGTCTCCAAAGGACAGCCTGCTGTCACATTATTATGTTTTCGGGCCTTCCCTGTATTCTTTGTTTTTTCCAAGTGTTCTTGGATCCTCAGATGACTATTGCTGCTCAACAGTGTACCCACTATGGTCCCCATGCACAGTGAAGGGCAAGTAATGGTCCCTCACTATGCTATGCTAAACTCACAACCCGATGCACAGAGGGGGACGAATAATGTCTCCTCGCTATGCTATGCAAAAATCAGGATCCCATGCAGTGGAGGGTGTGTAAGTTCTCTTCACTATACTGTGCTAAAATCAGACCCCATGCAGAGCGGAGGGTGAGTTATGTCTCCTCACTATGTTGTACTAAAATCAGGACCCCATGCACAACTCAGTATGCTGTACTAAAATTAGAACCTTGTCCACAGTGGAGGGCGAGACGATGCTGTGCTAACATCAGAATCCCTTGCACAGTGGAGGGCGAGTAATGTCCCCTCACTGTGCTATGCTAAAATCAGGACACCGGTCACAGTGGTGTGCGAGTCATGTACACTCGCTATACTATGGGGAAACTAATGGGTGGTTGCAGTTGATTTGATAAACAGTACTTGTAGGAAGCAGGCCTGGTGTGTAGTGGGTACCCATGGTTCTTACACCTTATACCAGGTCCAGGTATCCCTTCTTAGTGAAGTGTAGGCAGTGTCTAGAAGCCAGGCTCTCCAGAGGTAGCTGTGGATGAGCAGCCAAGGCTTATCTAGGAGACATGCAAAGCTCATGCACTATCACTGTAGTCACACAGCACTTACACACATGAAAGGAAACACTCAGTGGTACAAAAATAAAGGTGCACAAAATACTAGACAGGTGACCCACCCTTCGGAGGTAACTAATACACTAAATATATACAGTAGCAATCAGAAATAGGCATAGAAAAGGTTACAGAACAGTGCTAACAGTAATAATCAATAGTGACCCTAGGGAGAGCACAAACCATATCCTAAAAAAATGGAGGTACCCCCATCTAGGTAAGTTAAATATGTAGAGGGGTGCTGGGAGTACTAGAGAACACAAAGATAAGTAACACAGTACCCCCAGCGACCAGGAATGCAGGAGTAAAACACTGGATTTTCCCCAAACCACCCAAAAGGAAGAATAGAAGAAAAAGAAGACACCCAGAGAAGACTGCAAGAAAACCAGCGGTGGATTCCTGAAGAAAGAATCCCCAGAGAGGGGACCAAGTCCAAGAGTCACAGTGAAGTCCAGGGGGAGTAGGAGGTACTACCCACCCAGCTGAGGATGCAGGAGTTGGTCGACGGTACTGAAGAACAGGTCAGCACTGCAGCTCAGCACCCGGAGAAGAGTTCCTGATGGATGCAGAAGATATCCCACGCCGGGAGGAAGATTGCAGAAGGGTGTCGGTGCAGGATATTCACCAACAAGCCTTGGCAAAGGCAAACTTGCGGTTAGTGGAAAAGAGTGCTGCCGGGGACCAGTAAGGCCCAGAAGGATTCAACCCAGAAGTGGGAGTCACAGAGGACCCTCAGCATCGCAGAGAATCCACAGGAGCAGAGGCAGCACCCACAGGATGAGGACACAGGAGTCACAGAAGAAGCCCACACAGCACTACAAAAGTGGATCCCACGCCGCAGGAGAACCACGCAGGAGGCTGTGCTTTACAGGATGGAGTGCTGGGGGCTGGAGCTACAAGTCACCAGAAGAACCCTTGGAGGAGATGCAAACAAGTCTTGGCAGTTGCAAGAGATGCTGTACACAGGGGTACTGTCCTGCGTGGGGAGGCAAAGGCTTACCTCGACCAAAGTTTGACAGCTGGCAGAGAGGACCAAGAGGACTACTCCGGACCACCACCCGAGATGCAGGATCACGCAGCTCACCAGGAGAGGGGATCTACGCAGCCGCTCATCACTTGTTGTAGGTGCCTGTGGTTGCAGGGGAGTGACTGCTTCACTCCAAGGGAGATTCCTCCTTCTACTTGAGCAGGTTGAAGAGTTGCAGTCTTCTGAGGATGCACAGTGAGGAAAGTGATGAAAAGCTAGCAGGAGCCCTGGAAACAATGTTGTTAAAGGGTCCTTTTTTCTTGGAAGCAGCTGGTCGGGTCCTGGAGGTTCCAGTCGCAGTTCCGGAGGCCAGAAGTCGAAGTAGAGGCTAAAGAGGAACCCTGCTGGAATCTTCCAAGTGGAATCTGAGGACCCAACCAAGAGAGAGACCCTAAATAGCCCTGAAAGAGGGATTGGTCACCTAAGAAGGTAAGCACCTATCAGTAGGGGGCTCTGAAGTCACCTGCCTGGGCTTGCCACTCAGATGGTGCCCAGACACTCTGGAGGAGCTCTGGGCACCACCCCTGGGGTGGTGATGGACAGGGGAGTGGTCACTCCCCTTTTCATTGTCCAGTTTCGTGCCAGAGCAGGGGCTGAGGGTCCTTGAACCGGTGTGGACTTGTTTATGCATGGAGGGCACCACATGTAGCCTTCAAACCAAACCAGTGGCTTGGGGAGACTACCCCTCCCAAGCCAGTCACACCTATTTCCAAAGGGAGAGAGTGTTACCTCCCTCTCCCAAAGGCAATCCTTTGTTCTGCCTTCCTGGGCTTGACCAGATCAAGCAGCAGGAGGGCAGAAACCTGTCTGAGGGGTGGCAGCAGCTGGGCTGCCCAGAAAACCCTGTAAGACTGGTGGTAGCAATGCTTGGGGTCCTCTAAGCAGCCCCCAGAGTGCATGGAATCATACTTCCAATACTCGCAACAGTATTGGGGTATGATTCTGACATGTTATATACCAATCATGCCCAGGTTCGGAGTTACCATTATGTAGCTGGACATAGGTAGTGACCTATGTTCAGTACACACGTAAAATGGCATCCCCACACTCACAAGGTCCAGGAAAATGGATCTGAAGTTTGAGGGGGCACTTTTGCTGGAGCAGGGGTGCCCTCACACACAGGTATCTGCACCCTGCCTTCTGAGAGGGCCTACCATGGGGTGACTTATAGTGACCTGTAGTGAAAACAGGTGCATGCACCCGTTTCACGCAAGCTGCAATGGCAGGCCTGCAAAACCCTTTGCATGGGCTCCCTATGGGTGGCAGAATAACTGCTGCAACCCATAAGGATCCCCTGGAACCCCAGTGCCCTGGGTACCTACGTACTATATACTAGGGACTTACTTGGGGGGACCAGTATGCCAATTTTGGGAAGAAAAGGTAAGTAGCAACCAAATTTAGAGGAGAGAGCATAATCAATGGGATCCTGGTTAGCAGGATCACAGTGAACACAGTCAAACACACTGACAATAGGCATAAAATGGTGGTAACCATGCCAAGAAAGAGGGCACTTTTCTCCAGTACTATTGACTTTTTTTCTTTTTTCCCTAGGGAATAGCCACCAAACCTTCTTTAAAAAGAAATCTATGCTCCTATATAACTGGGATCTTCACTTTCTACCAATTGTGTACTCAGTAGATGTAGTAAGTTTTGGATCGTGTTTTGTCCCAGTTTGCTCTCCTATGCAGGAAACACGACATGCGTCCACTGACCGGCGGGCCCCACGTTTTGTTCAGTGGCTAACCATCTGAGTGCTGCCTTGTGTTGGCTGACGGATGTATACCTAAAGCAATGCTCCTTTTTCAAGGGTGGCTATCCATTGCCAGGCATTGACATGATCAACACTTGTGGCAATTGACCATTAGTGTTGGAGCATAGGCCTTCTTACTTTCACCTACCTATCAACTCTTCTGTGTAAATCAGTTTAGTGTAAATCTGTTTGTGTATGATTAGAGTTTGGTTACATGTTGGGTTGTGACGCCTCGTGTATGCATTTACTCACCAATGTTGTAGCCTTTAGTGGTTTATCGTCCTTATTTCCAGCCTGGCCACTGTGTTGCTGATCTCTTTACTCTTTCCCTGAGGACAACCATTGTAAAATCAAGTCTGTGTGTCTGTTGTGCAATCACTTATACTTGAATGGAGCAATAATAGTTCACAATGTTCATCTTACCTGGGCCAAGTCAGTTGTAGCAGGTCAACCTCCGAACAAAAACTGTGCCCAAGAGCACAGCCATAGCAAAACACCTACACAGAAGAAATGAGCTGCCAGCCCATTCCCTCACCCTAAGCTAATGGATAAAGAGAGCCCTGCAGTGGCCTCTAATTGGCTAGAGGCCTACCTGGTTCTGGTCTACCTAAATAGTAGATATCACAGCATACTTGCTATTGCAAAAGATATACAGTCCGTGCACATTTGGTGGCTGGTTGTCAAGGAACTGCACAGCACCTGCAGGAGGATGCACTTTCATGGACAGCTTCAAATGCGATTGGTCTGTTGGCGAGGGAAGACTACTGCTGTAGTTGAGTTTAATCTGGCTCCTTCTGCTTATTCAGATGCCACATATATTACCCGAAAGAGCTTAGTAATGCTATGTAGAGAAAGGCTGAGATCAGAGGCTGGATTAATTGCCTGTGTCCCAGCCATTTTATACAAAGGCCTGAATAAAGCCTGAATATATAAGTACTTCCCTCCTGCTAAATAAAAGGAGGTGAAAGATTGCTTCTAGAGAATCTGCCTCCCTTCAGCCCAAATAGTGAGTCCAGAAGTCCAATGTGCAACTTTGTTCAAAATAGAAATGTGGATACCAGAGTCCTGCAGTCACCAGCCATCCTGGTTAAGAGCTGCTGTAGATTGAGCCATAGTACTTTCGGAGTGCTGCACTACAGAATATCAACCACAAAATATTGTCATACACACACACAATGCCTCACAATATTGAGAACCCGAATATCCAATTTTAATGATATCTGTGTGAAATACAAAAATAACATATACAAAAATAGCATGTATGCAAATAAGGGAAACAACAAAATATCAAGTGCCAAAATGCAGACCAACTAATAATCAAGCAAACAAAAATATCAAAGCCTACAATATTGAGCACTCTATACTGATAAGTAATAAAACCAATGGTTTACATGTTATAAACATAAAAACTCCAACATCAATATAAGAAAATATATCGCAATCCAAAAGGCATTTTTATTCAAATAACCCATAAGCTAGCATTTACCGGAGGGGGCGTGGCTGGGCGCCATGACGGTAGCAGCCTCTCTGTGAGGCTCCCGTCCTTCTCTCCCCGTCCCGGGAGATCTTGACCTGCTTGGGCCCTACAAACCAGCTGGCAGTGGGGCCGAAGATACAGAGTGTCCAGCGGCAGCGCTGCGGGAGCGCTTTTAGTCCCAGGGACCGGCTTTTGAGGCTGATATTCTGAACGCTGCAGAGCCGCGAGTGATCCAAGATGGCGGCCGCCATCTTTAACACTGCGCTGATGCCTTGCTGATGCGGCGGAGATTGCCCAGACAACCCGGCTCCGAAGCGGTGAGCACAGGGACCGCTGGAGCCGAAGGATCGGCCGGGGGAGCGATGCGGGGCAGCGGGACGCCCGGGGACTTGCTGAGCCCAAATTTGACGATCGCAACAAAACCTGAAAAGCCCCTTCTTTGATTTGATCTGAACCCGAATGGAACGAAGGCCAGGGGGACACAAACTGAGATGAACGGAGTGTAAATGCCACATTCCAAGCGGCTCTCAACCGCGGGAACCCTAGCTACAGCATCGACAACCTGGTAAATACTTTAAACTTCCGATAAGTGGCGCACAAAAGACCTCACCCCTTTGGAGTTACCAGGGGAGAGTCACTAGAGCTATTAAAACCCGGGGCCAAGCTAAAGAAGCACCACGGAGCTTCGAGCCCTCGGTCAAATAAATAGAGACCATACCTGTGGACTGGCGGGGAGGCCGGCTGGCCCTTGGTCCCTGAAGGGAGCCCGGGAGGGATCTCTTAACCTTGCGAACCGCATTTACAACTTGATACGTGTAAGCACGGAGGAAGTCCCCCCATGGGTCACATCTTCCTGCAGGAAAGGAAAGGAAAAAAGAAGGAAAAGTGGCCCTGTTGACGACAGAGGGAGAGGTTGAGCGGGACAGAACTGAAGCCCCATTGGAGCAGAAGGACGCTGAGAACGAAATACTGAACACCTGAGCGGTGAGTTAGGACGAGAGTTGGTGGAGACCACTGCTAGGCGCTTGGGAAGAAAGAAGGGGTTGTAAGGAGAAAAACAGTCCCGCAAACAGAACAAGCCTGACCCCTTATGTGAAAGGACCTCCACTGATCTGGAACAGAACTTAACACAGTGTCTATCTTGGAAAATGAACAGGATGGGTAAGACGGGCAAGAAAAAAGAACCAGAAACAAAAAGTGGACCCCCCGAGAGAGATGGCAGATCCATTGGATCCCACCCCAGAGGGGAGGGGAGGAGACCCCACTCTTCAAGATGTCCTACTAGCTATCTCAGCATTCCGGGTCGCGCTGGAAGGGAAAATCAACGCGTTGGCCTTTGATTTTACAGTACTCAGGGATGATCATTGTCGCCTGGCTGAGAGAGTGAATGCCACAGACAAACAACTTGAGGAACTACGGCCAGAGATCAAAGACAACATCAAAACAATGCGGCAAATGGAAAAACGGATCCAAGTACTAGAACTACGCGCAGAAGACCCAGAAAATCATTCTCGCCGGAACAATATTCGGGTGATTGGATTACCTGAACGGGCAGAAAAACCTAACTTGGTGGAGTTTCTTGAGCGCTGGCTGAGAGAGGAGGAGGCTGAGAATGGTTTATCCCCCTTCTTTGCAATTGAGAGAGCACATCGAGTCCCGGCTCGCCCCCCTTCTCCGGGGGCCCCGCAACGACCAATAATATCTAAATTGCTTTGCTACAGGAATCGAGACTTCATACTGAACCAGAGCAGGAAGAGAGGAGACAACACGATAGATAACCAAGTGGTCCGTATCTTCTCAGACTTCTCCAAAGAGGTACAGAAACAAAGAGCTTCCTTTAGGGACGCCAAACAGAGACTCCGTAAAATGGGGATTCAATATGGAATGATGTTCCCGGCAAGACTGAGAGTGGTGACCAAAGCGGGCATACAATTTTTCAGCCGAAGAAACCTGCCAATGGATTGACACACAATCCCAGGAAGAACACTTACAGAGCTCCAAGACCTCCCAGTCAGAACGGTGGAAGAAAGTCAACCGCAGTAGAACCAGCAGGATGGGTAGCCCATCTCCATCCGAAATACTGAAAGAGAGACAAAAAGCGATGGAGGCAGCTGCTTCCCTTGGGAGCCCAGACTCAGGCTCCTATAAACTGGCGCAAGAGGAGCCCGAATTGTCAGGATCTGAGCTAGAATAGGATCTATCACACTCACCTGATAAAGTTGGCCCCAGTGTGACACCTGGCACGTCAGACTGCATCATTTGAGGAGACGTTGTCTGAACTTGATTATTGAAAATAGCAAGGCCCAAAAGTGAGACGATGTTACAACCAGTGGGGCGGCGAAGAGCTAATCTGGGATCATCTCTGGGCCCTACTGTATAACAATAACTGAACTTGCAGGAAAACAGGAATAATGTTGATCCAGTATACTACCTGCCCCAGGACGGGGAGACTGTGTCACAGTGCACCTTAGATTTGAGATAAGAGCACTCCCCCCTATTTAACACATTGGATTATAGCTTTTCTTTGGTTTGGGCGAGAGACGTTCCTACTTTTGTCCTGGGGATGGGGAGTTGGGCTATTAGTTATAGGGGTCTAGGGGGGGGATAATTGAGCTTCTGATAAGAATTTCTACAAACAAGGGTCTAACTTGGATATCTACTAAACTGGGAGGAACGGGTGGCAGTGCTAGTGAAGTGGTATTTAGCCAGGTAGGGGGGGGAAAACACCAAAATGATGACGTTAAATTCATATAAATTCCTCACGTGGAATATAAGAGGCATGCCCTCGATGACTAAGAGATATAAAAACTTTTCATATTTACAACAGAGGGGAATTCAGATAGCAATGCTTCAGGAAACACACTCCACCCAAGCAGAGGGCAAGGCATTGCAAAAGAGATGGCAAGGTCAGGCATACTTTACCTCCTTTTCTGCATTTGCGAGGGGGACACTAATATGGATCCGCGCAGGGATGTTAGATGTTAGATGTTAGATAACCTCGTAGACCCTGAGGGTAGATTTGTAGCAGTTAGGGGCAGGCTGGAAGGTAAAGGCCTAGCACTAATTAATGTATATGTGCCCAACACAGACCAGAGAGAATTCTTCGCAAACATATCAGGCTCACTGGCCCCTTATTTGCAAGCCTCGGTCATACTGGGCGGGGGGCTTTAATTGCGTGGGGGACCCTACCCTGGACAGATCACATCCGCTACTACATGATTCACCACTGGTGAGAACGGCCCGTTCATTCACGACCTGGCAAAAGAACTGGGGGCTGATTGACGCTTGGCGCAGATTACACCCAAACGAAAGAGATTATTCTTTCTACTCCCAGTTACATGAATTGCATGTCACATTAGATACATTCCTCTGCACCCCAGATGTATACCCCCAAATATACAATACTGAATACTTAACCCGCACTATTTCCGATCACAACTCCCTGCTATTATCAATGAGATGGGGGTCTCTTATCCCCAGTATACCCACTTAGAGACTAAACCTGAAACTCTCGAAGACCCACTCTTTCGAGAAGAGTTACGACAGCACATTACTCAGTTTTTTAAAGACAATGATGCAACTGCCGTTGACCCCTTGAACTAATGGGACGCTAATAAAGTGGTGATCTGGGGGAAATGCATAGCAAGAGCGCTGGGCGTGTGTAGAACTTTACTAGGGAGACAGAACGAGCGGAGGACAAACTGAGGGAGGCTGAGAAAAGCCGGCCTGAGAACCCACACCTACAGAAAATCATTTTGGAACTTAGGGAGGAAGTAGCCGACTGCACAGAACGCCTCAGATGCTTCGACTATAGAAGTTCTATTGCTCGTGTGCATGGGGAGAGAGATAAGGCGGGCCGTCTACTTGCATGGGTAGTATCAAAATCCCTTAGGCCCCCAGCCATAATGGATTTAACCATGGAACAGGGGGGTCATATATATGGAAAGAAACAAATCAACGAGCGCTTTACATCTTTTTACGAACAACCATACAAGAATTGAACCAATCACTCCTCGGAGATCATAATGGGATACTTATCGGGGGCTACAACTGAACTCACTGCCACCAGAGGCTCTAGAACGACTGGATGGGCCCATAACACAAACAGAAATTAGAGAAGCTATTAAAAGCCTGGCTAGAGGGAAAACCCCAAGGACAGATGGCCTCCCTATAGAGTTCTACGCCACTTATACAGACACTCTTTCACCACAACTAGAAAGCCTATATAAAACTGCTAAAGAACAGGGTGAACTACCAACAACGGCTCAGGAGGCAATTATAATTCCCCTCCTCAAACCTGGTAAAAACGCTACAGAGGTGGGGGCATACAGACCATTATCCATGTTAAACCTTGACCACAAAGTTTTCAGTAAAATATTGGCAACCAGACTCCTCCCATACATGACCACATTGATACATCCAGATCAGGCAGGCTTCATCCCAGGGCGGTACACTGCCAACAACATCTGCAGACTACTAGCACTACAAAGTGATGACACAACTCAAAATAGGTCCTGATTATATCTCTGGGGTGAAACTCCTATACACTAAGCCCACGGCAAGAGTGCGTATGGGACGGACAATATCCAGGAGTTATGTGGTCGAAAGAGGAACTAGGCAGGGCTGCCCCCTATCCCCACTTCTATTTGCCATAGCAGTGGAACCCCTAGCAGCAGCGGCTAGGATGGGAGGAGGGGGACCGGGAATAATGGCAGGAGGCGAGAGGCATCGTATAGCCCTATATTCTGATGACCTCCTAATGTTTCTAGAGGATGTCCAGAGAGATCTGCCAGAGGCACGCTGCATGTTAGCTAGGTTTGAAAGATGCTCAGGTCTGAAAGTAAACTGGGACAAAACCGTCCTGTTCCCGCTGGGAGGACCCCGGGCACCTCCACCAAACTTAGAGCAAGTCAGATGGATCCTGAATGGACTCCCATATTTGGGAGTAAAAATTTACCATGATACACAAGATATTCTGGAGGGAAACACTGGTAGCTCCATTCATTCTATAAAGGCATGAATGGCCTTTTGGCAGACTTTACCATTATCAGTAGCAGGGAGAATAGCAGTCCTCAAAATGATAGTACTCCCAAGACTGTTATACCATTTCACGGTTCTGCCAATCTGGATCCCGAGAGTAATCTTTAAAGAGCAAAAAAACAATGACAATATCATTTATATGGGGAGAGGGCAGGAGAAGAGTAGCCCTGTCTAAACTCCAATGTCAGACTACAGGCGGCAGCCTAGCAGTACCAGATTTTGCATCTTACTATATGGCGGCTCAGCTTCAGTGGTTAGCACAATGGAGGTCAAGCAATGAGGGGGGGGGGGGGCAATGGTGAGGGCATTTACACCCCGGGAGCCCAGATTGTTTGAAATCTTGTTGAGAACCCCTGGGAATAGTAAACTAGACCCTCCAGAATTGGAGGTTCTGGCGCGGTGCTGGAGAACTTTCCTACGAAGAATCAGGGTGAGGTTCCTTTATTCCCCAGAGCTGCTTATTATGTCACTACGGGCACTCCCGGGTCGTGGAATGACCTTAAATAATTGGCTGAGGCTGGGATCCTTACAGTAGGTGAATTGTTCAAAGATGGGGAATTGAGGTCCTTTGAGGACCTAAGGGCGGAATTTGGGATACCGGGGGGACACTTCCTGCTACACGGAGCACTGGCAGCCTCCATCCGTAGACATTGGCAGACGAGAGGAGGGGAACCCACAACCCAGGCGGTATGCACTTATCTGGCTTCTGCCACAGGCAAACACAAAGCAGTGTCGACCCTCTATGGCCTATTGCGGGCAGATAAAACGATCCCCCTGACCCTACTTAAACAAGCTTGGGACAAAGATCTAAACCAAGACATTCCACAGGAAGAGTGGAAGGGTATCCTGAAGGGACTCCATGGAGTGACACGAAATGCCAGATTCAAACTCATAAATTTTTATGTGCTCCACCAGACGTACTTGACACCAGCACGCATTAACAAATATTTTGGTAAGGTGACCAAGGGTTGCCCTAGATGTGGCTTGATAGGGCCGAGTTCAGACATATGTTCTGGGATTGCCCCAGCCTGGACCACTATTGGACCGAGGTACTCCTCACTATGTCGCGACTTATAAAAAAAGAAATACCCCATACTATGGGACATTGCCTCTTGCACTGGTTTCCACACCTTGCCAAGCATAAAGTCACAAATAGGTTTAAGGGACTGGCCCTTTCACTGGCTAAGCGAGAGATCGCGGCATCTTGGAAAAATCCAAGGGGTCCTAAAGCGTCCCATTGGAAAACTGAATTAACAAAGTGGGCGGGTAGCGAAGGAATCATACTTCACCGAGAAGCCAGGCGTGGAATCAGATCCCCAGAAGTGGCTGAAGGATGGGAGGTTATACTTGAGGCCCTCAAAGCTGACACCCAGAATCGAACTCCACAGTAGAAGTCAAAATTCTTGAGTCGGGATTCTGTCCTTCGAGAGTCATGTTGGGCGCAGCACCACAAAAAGACCTTAAGCACACCTCAGAAGCTCATGAGGGAGGGAATTGGGCCGGGAGAAGGGTGGGAAGTTAATGTGTAGTTTTATGTTAACCTTATTGTGTATGAATACCGAATCGACAGTCACTGGGGACTCTTGTCCCACTTGCTAATTGTCGACTGTATGTTTGCAATGAAAACCTAAAACCACAATAAAATATGGTTTAAAAAAAAAAAAAAAGCTAGCATTTACCATATAAAGAAAATAAAAAAATTGAAAACCGAACAAGAAAAATAGTTAACCAATCACAATACACTGTAAATTAATAATGTACTATAAATAGAAGAAAGGCTAAGCATACAATGTGCCTGCACACTGACCAATGAAGACTGAAGCCTGTCATTCCCCAGAATAAATCTACCATACTTCCCAAAGGGAAAAACACACGCCATGTTCACAAAGTAAGTGTAACATTTTAAAAGCACATATAGTTGCTTAAATTAATTTAAAATTAATATTACATATAAATTAATGACAAGTCTCAACATATTTTTATCTCCTACTTTCTATTCCCACTACAGACGAATAAACATATTTTATTAGGAAAAAGAAAAAAAGCAAACAAAAGTAATACCAGAAAACCAGTACACCAAAAATGTGAAAAAGTAAATCGAGTGACTTTCTTTATCCTTGGTGCCCTGCTCCAGGAAAATCATCACACCACTTCATTACTCTCTACTGTATTTCTTCCCCTGATAAATATAGTGCTTCTCCTCTATACAACCAGTCTCTTTTCTAAGATCATTTATTTGGTTCCAATGGTATCCATACCTGAGTGTCAGTTGCTTGTTTTCTTTTCACAGTGTTAAACCCGTTTGACAGTTCTGCTCTATTGTCTAATACTGCTAGAATTTAAGTTGGTGTGTTAGATGTCTCAATCTATTCTGTCTGATGTGAAAGGACACCTGCTTTCCATGCCTCTTTCTTCGCTTGTAGGTAACGCAGGGCCTGATTTAGAGCTTGGGTGACAGGCACTCTGTCACAAATAGGATGGATGTTCTGCCTGCATTATCACAAGTGCATTATAGCTTAACACATTTGTAATTAGATGTACGGGATGACTGCCTTGTTTCTGACAGAGTACCAATCGGTGAACTCAAACTCAGACCTTAAATAGTTAAACCATAAAAAAGGAGAGCCCATCTAGGACGTCTGGCATTGGCACTCTTTATAGAGATGGGGCCCAAATTTATGGGGATTTAGCGCAGCAAGTCACCTTGCTGTACTGCACTGTGTCAAAGTGAAAGGGCAGGAATGTGGCATATCTATGGCATACGGTGCATTCCTTTCCCTTTGTGTTGGCACTGTTTTGGCAGCCTAGCACCAATGCAGGCTCCCCTGCACCTTGGTGCAAGGATATCTACTTTGTAGGCAGGATTGTCTTACAATAATGGGAGGTTTTTTCCTTTTTTTATGTGTGCTGCAGTATGCCACAAACATAGCAAGAGGAAAAAATAGGAGAAATAAAGATATTTCTCATCATTGTGCCTTCCCTGGGGAAGCGTAAGGTGTTGTCACATCCCCATGTTTACAGGCTCTTGTAAATCCGGGGATGTGTCAAAATCCATGGGTGTTGCATGGCAAACCCTATGGCATCACTCTTGGAACACTTCCCTGGTGCAGAGTAAGGCAACACAGCAATGTGCACTGCCTTGCCTTACTCCATATCCATGAGGCCATTCAAAGCCACACAAAGTCGCTTTGCGTAGCCTCATAGATATGCTTGAGAGGCGTGTGCCACCGCTGCATCATTAAAAAGGACGCAACAGCAGCGCAAGCCTCTCATAAATATGCCTCAGTACGTTTTTATGGTCTGTTCTTACAGTAATCTGATTTCTTCCTTCTACCTAATGTCTCTAATGTGCCAAGACTTCCTTTATTGCCAAGAGTTCTGTATCATGGATGATGTAGTTTCTTTGTAGTTCCTACACCACCGTATGAAGGGCTTTGGTCTTAAAATGAAATTGAGAGTATGTCTCCAATTGCATATGAGGATGCCTCGGTTTTGACAACGAAGGGTAGACTGACAATGGGATGTCTCCAAATTAGTGACAAAGTGGAGGCTTTCTTTAATTTCTGAAATGCCTGGTCTTGCTCCTCTTTCCAGCAGAAAGATAAGCCTGGACCTGCCTCACCTGCCTGGTCCTCTTTCCTGCAACTTACCTGCATTTTTTCCTTGTACTTCAGAGCCTCGGTCCCCCAACCAAGGGTTGCCTAGCCTGTTGGACCTTTACTGCTTTTGTTTAATTTGTTTTGCATATATTATTGTTTTTTTTTCGTTTTTCTCCTGGGGTTTCCTGGCCTCATTTTTAACAGTTATTTAATATTTGTTAATTTAGCACATCTCTTTCTCATTTTCAGTTATTTTTGCATTTTGCTGTGTCTCCTGCCAGCTGCCTTGCACTATCGTCGAACTGGCTCCAGGCCTGCTCCTCCTGCCCTCTGAAGTGCTGCTTCACCCTTTTTTAAATGGTGGTTATAGTGCATTGGCACCGCTGGTGTGCCAAAGCAGCACCAAAGGCAAGCCTGTCTTCACCCATCCGCAGCCAGACCCCTAGACCCCCACCACCATAGACTGAGATAAGAGTAAGATACTCTGCCACTTTCCTACGCAACTCCAACCAGGGATTGCCATGTCTGTTGTGCACCAACATCTCCCCCTTCTTTGTGGACAGTACTTTAATTTGGCTTTACTCCTGTTTCTCTTACAAATTCCCCTTCCTGTCATAAAGAACCCTCCTTCCCCTAATTCAGTTACGCCCTGACCACTGGCACTTCTAGAATTGCCTGCCTACCAAACAATCTACTTTGGCTGGTCTAAAATGTCTTCTTACAAATATGTGCTATCTAGGCACACATGCCATGGAAGTCCTGGATTTGACTTAGCTCAACTCCTCATCTCCCCTTGACATAGCCACTGCCATGTGCTCCCTACAATGTTCTACGCTCAGTTGCACCATCTATTGGATCCAATAGTTGGACCAATAATTAGCACCATCCGCTTAGAACTCATTTTGTCTATAGCTCTCTGCATCCATCACTTCATTGTTTTTACCAGGGAGACACATCCAACATGAATTCCATTAATGCCCTTGATTACCTGAGGGTGCTGGGCCTCTCCCAACATCCCCTTCCTTCAGTTGGAGACTACTCTCCTTCTTTCTTGGACTGATAACTACCTGACATGTTTTCACATTCTTTTCTATCCACCCCTTTGCCCTGCCCCTCACCCTATCAGGGTTCATCCATGGAACTGAATATCAAGTAACAATTGGAAACCAGGACTCTATAAAAATCCTCCATGCCTGGCTACTCACCTGCCATTAGTCAGCATTAAATTCACTACTTGGCGCACCAATGTTACCAATAAACTGGCTCCATCCAAGATCATCCTGTTTGGCAGAGACACCTCCCTCTGGACCAATACTTTGTAACGGCTGATCAGTGCTTGGTGATGGCTGGGTCTTGACCTCTCCCAGGCCTCCAAAGCCACCAGTAACTTGGGCATCAACTCAAGATGACCAACCAAGTAACCATCCTCAAGATGCGCAGGAAAATTGAATGGCTGCCCCTTGATTCTCTGTAAAGAATCACCCAAGCACTTATCATGAGCAGATTAGACTATAGCAGCAAACTTTCTCAGTTTCACTGCCCATCTCACCAAGAGGCACATTCTGACCTCGCCCCATCCAACTACCATCATGAGCCGCTTACGACAACTTCACAGGCTCCCTTTGCACAAGCACACACTCTTTAAATTTTGGTGTCACACTTATACAGAGAACTCAGAAATATCGGCTAGCATAATCTCAGCAACAAAATCCACTTCCTTGTCCCTTCCAAAGACCACACACTTCACATCTACCACTCCCGAGCAGCAGGTCTCTCCTCTTACCTTGCCCCAACATCATGGAACATACTACCACTGTATATTCTGTTCACCAGTTCCTTCTTTGATTTCATAAAAAATCAAAACCTGCCTGTTTTAACTCTTTTTCATGCATTTTATGGTCACCTGGCCTGCCTTCCTTCACTGTAGTAGGATACTCTTTTAGGATGATATGTGTGTGCTACAAATAATGTTAACATAACATAACATTGGGTGAATGAGGGAGGAAACGTCTTGTGTGAATTACTGGTAGATGAAATTATGAAACTGAAATGTTGTACTTCTTTCACTGTTCAGGGAACAGGCCGTTTCAAAACTGCATTGACATCGGAGGAATCCATACTAATGTCTGCCATAGATTTCAAAGTTTAAAAAGGATATTCTGGATACCGGAAACAAACATTTCTCAATTTTTATATTTAATGAATGTTTCTTAAGCTAGATCGAATTTCTTGAATGTGAGCACAACATTGGTCCAGTCCATCTGAGAATATCAAGAAAACTCATGTGCACCCACACCATGTTCACAAAATCTCACAGAGTCTCTTCCTAAAATAGGATTGAGACCCTCATTGACTACTTTCCTTTGGTGGTATGAATCGCCCACTAGAGTACCAGTAGTCAGTGGCATTATAATATGGCCTTGTCTACCCCATGAGGTAGAGTCTCTTTCTTAAGAGACATGGGGGGACAAACGGGGCCCGGGGCAAGATTAAAAATGTGTGAGATATGCTTGGGACACCTTAATCAGTCCTTCACATCCTAATAAGTGTTCATAAAAAAAGGTTAACATGTGTTAGCCTTATTGCGCTCTAAGGTCAAGGGCTTTCATCAAGACAATTGCTATATCAGATCCCTAATATACCTGATAGGATAGTTTCCCTGGAACTTAGATGAGTCCATCAGCAAGGGGCATCCATTGTAGTCCTCTAAAATGCAAAACAAATAAAACATAATAGTCACTCTGTACATGTCTCTTATTTCCAATCATAAAAACATATATTTACTACCTCTTTTTTCTATTAGGATGGGGTATTTTGGTATTATTTCAACCATATTTCTCATTGATAGCTGCATAATAAGGCCCACGATACTAATACATATCCATATACTACCTCAGACCGTCTTTTGGGCCCAATCAAACATCCTAGTGTATATTTAAAAAAAAAAAAAACATTCTTTAGGAAAACCAGTTTGCTTCAAAAAGCCACTATGAATACCATAGAACATGGCCTTTTCAGACAAGAGTGAATTTATGAAACACCTAGGCATTTCATATTGGAATGTCATTGGCTAGCACACATTTTCTAGACCAACAGATAAAAACGTCTTGTTATTGTTCAAACAGCTTTCACCCCTTATCTCTACAGGAGAACTTACCATACAGCCTATCCCTGTGTCTTCACAGGAACTGAAGTGAGTCAAGCGACAGATTTAACAAAGAAGCTGTAAATAGGAAAATACCCGTTGCACATTGTCGCTAAGTGTTACAAACGAGCAAGACAGCAAAACAGAGAGAAAAGACTCAACAACAACTCAGGGAAAAATTGGCATGTGTCACGACTTACAAAATCACATATAACTACATCAAGGAAGTAGTGAACAAGAACTGGAGAATAATTAACTCAGGCATCCTGAATTGAGAAAAAACACGTTTTGCACCTAAATGGGCAAGGAATTTGAGAGGTTATCTCATAATACTAGATCCTTGAAAAAAAGGAAAATTAATGGAAACCATTTCCTCAACTTGGGGCTTGAATCCTGTGGTGAGACACTACCCTTGTGGATCATGCACAATATACCACCTCACCAAGGTTACCAAGGCATGGATGTGCGAGCTTCTTTCTTCCGCTATTTTTCTTTTTTAAATATCAGAGAATATCACCATTTAAACCTCCAGAAGATTACTGAAAATGTCCTTGACAAAAGGTGAAATGCTGCTGGGGCATTACTAAGACCCAACAGCATCACCAGATATTTAAAGTAGTCACTGCATGTGTTAAAGGTTGTTTTCCATTCTATCACTTTCCGAATTCTCACCAGATTGTGAACTCCTCGCCGATCGAGTTTGGTGAAAATATTAGCTGTCTTACCATGATCCAGCAAGACTGACATGAGAGGAAGTAGATAGTGGCTCAGAATTGTATTGGCATTTAGTTATTTTTAGACAATATATGGTATTCCCTATTTGCTTAGATGGGGAAATAGATGGAGAGCCCGCGGGTGATGTTGAGTGGCTAGAAAAGCCCTTGTCCGGGTTTTCATTTAGTTATTGTCCAAGGATCTCATCTTTTTTTATCAATAAAGGATATATCATTCCATATGGGTGCGGATTTCTCAGAGAGCAACTGGATGACAATCAATCAATCAATCATAGCATTTGTAGAGCGCACTACTCACCTGTGAGGGTCTCAAGGCGCTGATTGGGGGGGGCTGCTACTGATCAAACAGCCAAGTCTTGAGGTGTCTCCTGACGGTAAGTAGTCTTTCGCAGGTGGGTGGGAAAAGTGTTCCATGTCTTGGTGGCAAGGTGGGAGAAAGAGCTGCAACCAGCAGTTGTTCTGTGGATGCGTGGGACGGTGGCGAGGACAAGGTCAGCGGAGCAAAGCTGTCGGGTTGGGGTGTAGAAGGAGAGCCGTCTGTTAAGGTATTCTGGTCCGGTGTTGTGCAGTGCCTTGTGAGCACAGGTGAGAAGTTTGAACGTGATTCTCTTGTTGATGGGGAGCCAGTGCAGGTCTCTCAGGTGGGCTGTGATGTGGCTGTGGCGGGGGAGGTCCAGGATGAGGCATGTGGAGGCGTTCTGTATGCGTTGTAGTCCTTTCTGGAGCTTGCCCATGGTTCCTGCGTAGAGGGCTTGGGTGACCGTCCTTCTGGTTTCAGTGGGGATCCATTTGTAGATCTTCCGAAGCATGCAGAGGGTGTTGAAGCAGGAGGAAGAGACGGCATTGACTTGCTGGGTCACTGATAGTGATGAGTCCAGGATGAATCCCAGGTTGCGTGCGTGGTCGGTGGGTGTTGGTACGGTTCCCAGTGTGGCAGGTCACCACGAGTCGTCCCAAGTAGAGGGGGTGGAGCTGAGGATGAGGACCTCAGTTTTTTCAGAATTCAGTTTTAGGCAGCTGTTCTTCATCCATTCGGCGATGGCCTTCATTCCTTCCTGGAGGTTGGTTTTGGCAGTGGCTTGGTCCTTGGTGAGGGAGAGGATCAGCTGGGTATCATCAGTGTTTGAGACGATGTTAAGGTTGTGAGATCAGGTGATGTTTGCGAGGAGCGCCATGTAGACGTTGAAGACGGTCGGGCTAAGGGACGATCCCTGGGATAAGCCGCAGATGATTTTGGTGGCTTCAGAGTGGAATGGACGGAGGCAGACTCTCTGAGTTCTGCCAGTGAGGAAGGAGGTGATCCAGTCCAGTGCTTTGTTGCGGATCCCTGCGTCGTTGAGGCGGGTGCGTAGAGAGTGCTGGCAGACAGTCTCGAACGCGGCCGAGAGGTCCAGGAAGATGAGGGCCGCGGTTTCACCTTTGTCAAGTATGGTCCTGATATCGTCGGTGGCAGCGATGAGGGCTGTTTCGGTGCTGTGGTTGCTGTGGAAAACAGATTGGGACGGGTCCAGAGTGTTGTTCTCCTCGAGGAAACAGGTCAATTGTTTGTTGACAATTTTCTCAATAACCTTTGCCAGGAAGGGGAGCAGGGAGATGGGCTGGAAGTTCTTGTGGTCCTTTGGGTCCGCATTGGGTTTCTTGAGAAGGGCTTTGATCTCGGCGTGTTTCCAGCTCTCCCGGAAGATGGCAGTCTCAAAGGAACTGTTGATGATCTTCCAGAGTTGGGATGCGATAACAGAGCTCGCTTTGTTGAAGACGTGGTGAGGGCAGGGGTCGGATGGTGTTCAAGATTTTGATGGTGTTGTCATCGTTGACGTGGGTCCAGGATAGCAGGAGGCTGGTGGACCGTGGTTCTGTGGTGTTGGTAGTTGACGGGGGTCTGGGTATTGAAGCTGTCATGGATGTCTGCGATCTTGCGATAGAAGAAGGTGGCTAGGTAGTCACAGAGGTCTTGTGATGGCGGGATGGCATTAATGTTGGAGCTGCGGTTGGAGAGTTCCTTCACGATGTTGAAGAGCTCCTTGTAGCTGTGTGCATTGTTGTTGATGCTTCCTTTGAAGGCGGTTCTTTTGGCGGTTCAGATGAGTTGGTGGTGTCTGCGGATGGCGTTCTGGAAAACTGTGTAGTTGTCCCGTGTCTGTTCTTGGCGCCACTTTTTCTTGAGTCTTCGGCATGTTTGCTTGGATTCTTGAAGGTCAGCGGTGAACCAGAAGGCCTTTATGTAGGTGCGTCTGTTAGAGAATTTCTTGATTGGGGCGAGAGTGTTGGCACAGTCATCGGTCCAGTGCTTGAGGTTGCGGACACAATTGTATTTCTGATGTAGAATGCAGAAAGAAGAACGCATGCAGCTTATTTACTAAATACAGCAATAAACTCTGTACACTTCTGGAATCAAATTGTTTTCTCCCCGTATTTCTATCTCTGGGTTTGGAGTAGGTCTTTGCAAAACAAAACGGAATAACATTTGAGTGCTGTCCATAGGTGGAGCTTGAAAGCAACATTCCTAACAGCCGGTTGAGAAAAATGTAATGGCCAGTCTTTCCCAGTCTATTTGGGGATTGTTTTGTTGGAGCAAGGTAGCCCAGAGAAAAATGGGAGACTCTGTACCATCAATGATATCAAAATGGATCTGCATGACCATTTTGAGTCGTCATTAACAATGGTTTCGTTTTAGTACTGACGGTTCTGGAGCACAGTAGTGTTGCATCACTGCCTTGAATCTAATCTGGGGTATTTTTTCTTTTTAACAGAAATCTGTATATCCACCTGGAACTTGTGATGTATGAAACATCTCAAAGTTCCAGAATCTAGTAATGCCATGACAGTGATTTGGCATTCGGGGGTAAAAAATAATGAGCCTTGTCGGTAACAGACAGTTTGATACTAACTCATCCCCAGTGGCGTAGCGTGGGGGGTGCAGGGGGTGCCGGCCGCACCGGGCGCAACATCTGGGGGGGGGGCGCACTCGCACTCGCGAGTGCTAAAATCCACGGGTTAGGGGGCGCAAATTACTTGCCTTGCCCCGGGTGCTGACAACCCACGCTACGCCACTGCTCATCCCTGATTCATTATTTAGAGACTAGCCAATCCGTTTCCCAACAACTGCACACAAGAACGAACAAAATGTCCTGTCTTTCTACAATAAAGGCAAAGCCTTTTCGCTCTTCTACTTTCTCTTTCTTCCACTGTGGAGGATTTCCTTGCACCTTTGATCTGCATCAGCACTTGTAGATTAGCCTGCACTACTATTACATCAAAATAGTTAGCAACCCAAGTATGACGAAAATGGCCTTGTTTCTCTGCCTTGCAGGTCTTTTTCTGTGCTTCGGTTTGTAGCATTAAGTCTGTCAAAGCTGATGACGTACAAGGCCCGTCCACCGACAAGGCCAGTGTGCCCTATTAATAAATCTCTAAGTCTCTGATAAAAACGCAGCCAGGGTCGCCATGTTGGTTCCTGCTGCATGGTTTACCAACTCTCAGTTATCCTATTTGAGGGTCAGAAAATTAGCGTTTTTTCAAAAAACAGCAGGGGACTTTGATTTAATATTAAAGGCATCACCCAGGAAATGGTGGTCTTTGATAGGTACAAGAATACAAAAGCAATCTTGGCCGGATCACCAGAAAATTGTTGTGAGCATCTGGGAACTACAAATAGCATTGTGCTATAAAAGACTGAAGTTGCTGTACATCCTCTACAAACTTTTCTGGTGGAGACAACGGCAAGAACATTAGGGAAAGTAGCAGTCCTGTCCAAACTTATTGGCCAGATACTGTGCTTTTCCATGACAGTGGCACTTACTAGAGCCGTTGTCTTTATAGTTCGAGGGGGAACGTGAAAGTCACAGGAGTTGGGGAAATCTGATTGATACAGTTTAACAAAAATTACCGCTCTTGTCCGAACCATTTCTAAGTCTTGATGGCTTTTTGTAATGGCCCGCGCCACTGCTTAGATTGGACTTACAGACGAATCCAGTTGGCCTGGCAAACTATCAGGTTCCTGGTGCCAGTGGCGTAGCGTAGGGGGTGCAGGGGGGGCCGGCCGCACCGGGCGCAACATCTGGGGGGGGGCACGCTCGCACTCGCGAGTGCTAAAATCCACGGGTTAGGGGGTGCAAATTACTTGCCTTGCCCCGGGTGCTGACAAGCCACGCTACGCCACTGCCTGGTGCAGTGGCGGCTCCTCCGCTAGGGCAGAGGAGCGTCGCCCCACTGTTTTGTGCTGTGCAGAAAAAGGAAAAATAAAATGATAATAACGCAATATTATTATCATTTTATTTTTCCTCTGGAGCCAGTTTAGGGCAGGGTGGGGCTGGGCTACCTCACAGGGAGCAGGGGGATGTGTACTTTGCATTTCTCCACCCGGCTGAATTGCACAGACAGGATGAGAATGTGCACAGGCTTCCACTCCCTGCCTCAGCGCCGAACCAAGCCACTCAGACCAATCACAACACTGCTGTCATGCTGGTGACAGCAGCGTCGTGATTGGCTTAGGGAAGTATGGGAGGCTGTGTGCTTTCATACCACCAGGAAGAGAAGAGGATGAAGGAGAGAAGGAACTGTCTCTCCCGACTGAAAAGGTAAGTGTTCTTTTTTTTTTTTTTTTTATAACCGCCTTACCAGCCCCTTGGGTAGCAGCTGTCACTGCATGACAAGTGAGTATGAGCTACTCCTTGGTGGAATCTAGCAGTAGTACAACCAATCAATCAAGCAAATAATTTCTTAAGCGCACTACTCACCTGGTAGGGTCTCAAGGTGTTGGGGGGGGGTGGTTACTGCTCGAAAAGCCATGTTTTTAGGTGCTTTCTGAAGCTTTCTGAAGGTTCTGGGTCTTGTGGAGGTTGGTGGGGAGGGAGTTCCAGATCTTGGCGGCGAGGTGGGAGAAGGACCTGCCGCCAGAGGTGGTGCGTTAGATGCGGGGGACTGTGGCGAAGGCGAGGTCGGCGGAACGGAGTTTGCAAGTTGGTATGTGGAAGTTGACTCGTTTGTTGAGATAGGCCGGTCCAGTGTCGTGGAGGGCTTTGTGAGCGTGGATGAGGATTTTGAAAATGATCCTTTTGTTGATGGGCAGCCAGTGTAGGGATCTGAGGTGGGTGGATATGTGTTCGTGGCGAGGGAGGTTGAGGATGAGATGTGCGGCTCCAGTCCGGATTCGCTGGAGTTTTCTTTGAAGCTTGGCTGTGGTCCCTGCATAGAGGGCGTTGCCGTAGTCCAGTCTGCTGCTTAGGAGGGCGTGGGTGACTGTTTTTCTTGTTTCTAAAGGGATCCATTTGAAAGTCTTGCGTAGCATGCAAAGGGTGTTGAAGCAGGAGGGTGATATGGTGTTGATTTGCTGGGTCATGGAAAAAGACGAGTCCAGCATGATGCCAAGGTTGCGTGCGTGGGTGCTGGGGGTGGTCCGAGGGTGGTGGGCTACCAGGAGTCGTTCCATGCTGTCTTGTTGGGGCCGAAGATGATGATCTCTGTTTTGTCTGAGTTCAATTTGAGACCAAGATTCAGGCTTATCACTTCCAGTGGCAGATGTTGTTATGATGAACCGTCTACAGACCAGGATACCTCGAGGTGGTCCACAGGAGCCACTTCATACCAGTCCAGACAAGAGCTGAGTAAGCATGCAGGAGAGGATCCCTACAGATATCCCATACACACATTAGGCTATAAAAAGGAAATCTAAGGGTGCAAACAAATCGAAAGTGAGAGCACAGAGAGCCACAGTAACTAAAAACACATTGCGAGTCATCGTCTGCATGCTTTTTAGTCCCTTAAATGCTGGCTGTCCCCCTTCTGCCCCAAGTCTTGAAATCAAGAGGTAAGTAAAACACATAAACCAGCACCAGATTAGCTGTCTAGTGTTCAGGTGTTCACTGTTTCAGGAATGTGGAATTCCACATGGCCTGGGACATCTTGTTTGGGGTCAAGGGCAACAAGTTTTTATGTTTACTTTGTCCTTGGGACAAGTAGGCCCAACTCTCTGCAGCACAAACCCTTTGGCTGCCTGTTTACAGAGAGTGGAACTCTCTAAAGATAATGCTGTTCGAACTTGTATTTATGGTTCATTATTTGAAATCCTTCATTATTAGGGTGAGTGCTGTAAATAAATGTTTTAAGGTCACACTTCACTACTGATGTTGGTTCCAGTACAAAAAAAAAAAAACGTGTATACACGTTTGAAAAGTTTAGGCTATGAGGCTAAGTATAATGCTCCCAGAATGCTCTCTGATTAGATGCAAATGAAGTGTCATTTAGTAAAATGTGTTGGTGCATGCTAGTATTTCCCAAAAATATTTCTAATGGAAAATCAGTGTAACCATTTTCAACACGATTATGGCAAGCATGAAAATAAACAAACACTGACAAAGCCAACTGATCTGACATATTTTTATAAGTCTTTTAGTTTCATCAATGTCTTGTTTTGACATGGCTTTTGTAACACTTTATTGTTGTGGGAGCTATCAGGCCCTCAACACTGTAACAAACACTGGCAAAAAAAAAAAAAAACGTTTTTGAACTCTAAAAGCACACGTTGCCACCAGTGGCATAACAAAGGCCCCGCAGCCGCCCTCCTGGGGGCCCCTTCAGCACAGCACCTGGCCTGAGTGAGTCTGGAGAGGGGGCTCTTCCATGTTCTTTGCAAAGGGGCACCCTCCAGTTTCGTTACGTCAATGATTGCCACTGTAGTTCCTGACACTGAACAAAACTACTTTGTGTGCCAATATGCTCCTTGTGGAAGAGCAGAATGCGATTGCTCACAGTAAAGCCAGCCAAAAGAGAGAGGAATAGAAGTTTAATAAAAACAAAATGTTTTGTTAACACCAGACCTAATTAGGGACCAAGACCCACATGTAGGTAGCTTTTTGCATGTCGCAAACAGCGACTTTCGCTGTTTGCGGCGTGCAAAAAGCACATTGCGATGCACAAACCCAGTTTTGCCATTCGGTAACCTGGTTACCGAATCGCAAAACGGGTTTGCGACTCGCAATTAGGAAGGGGTGTTCCCTTCCTAATTGCGACTCGCAGTGCAATGTAGGATTGTCAAACCAAACACAGTTTTCACCCATTTCAAATGGGTGCTAACACTTTCGCTAAAGGGAAGGGGTCCCCATGGGACCCCTTCCCCATTGTGAATGTCACTGTAAACATTTTTTCAGAGCAGGCAGTGGTCCTGCGGAACACTGCCTGCTCTGAAAAAATGAAACGAAAACGTTTCATTTTTCGTTTTTGTAATGCATCTCGTTTTCCTTTAAGGAAAACGGACTGCATTACAAAAAAAAAAAAAAAACAGCTTTATTAAAAAGCAGTCACAGACATGGTGGTCTGCTGTCTCCAGCAGGCCACCATCCCTGTGAGGGCCGCCATTCGCAAGGGGGTCGCAAATTGCGACCCACCTCATGATTATTCATGAGGTGGGCATTTGCGAAGCCCTTGCGAATCACAGATGGTGCCATCCTACATTCGGATTTGCGACTCGCAAATTGCGAGTCTTTCTGACTCGTAATTTGCGGGTCGCAAATCTGAACCTACTGACATGTGGCCCCAAATTCTTAAAGAAAGTCACAAAAGTGCACCCATGGTATATGTCGTACCCCTATAAAATATTTGTGAACTGTATTTTAGCATGGGTAAATACGATGTGTAGATTTGCTCATGTGAAAATCTATTGAGCATTTGCAAGTTCATTTTCCCTCCAGCCACTTTCTTCCCAACCCTGGAAGAAGTTCTAATTCTGCCATTGTCAGGAGTAAATGTCCAACCTTTCTTATTATGGGAAAATATTAGAGAGAAGCTGGTGAAAATCTTTAAAACATGCAGGTTAGTAGGTTTGCAGACTCAAAGGCATTTCAGCCCTGGAACTATTGCTTACTGCTTCCTCCAGCCCCAGTATGCAGATCTGCAGAAAGGTGGAAAAATAAGGAAATTGCTACAGTAGGGATTGAAACTGCAAGTATTCAAGCCCTACTAAGGTAGTAGCCCTGGCATAATCAGAGAGACTATTATCAGAGCTCTTACATAATGAGATTGCTGCCATAATTTGTCGCCACACTACATGGCACCAAAGGGACAAGTAGATCTTTTTACAGGACAAGTAGATTTGAGAAGCAACCTGTCCCCTGGACAAGTAGATATTTTAATAAATTCCACACCCCTGCTGTTTCCATGTCCTCACAGTCCCAAGTCTCCTGCCTTGTCTAGCTCTATGCTTGATCCTATGTCTCTGATGGAATAGAATCCAGACACAAAAGCACGCATTCAAGGATGTTATTTATATCACAATGATGCTGTCGGACACCAACTCAAGAAAATCTATGTTAAGTATTAAATATTTTAGGAACCGTAAATTTCAATTCCAAGTTTAAAAAAACACCTCTTTCTTCTAGCCTTCGCCCCCACTGATGTCACTAGGAATCATGATTTACTAATAGACTCATCGTTTTATATTAAAACAATTAAGAAAAACTAACCCCATTTTTGGACTGCTTTAAGAATATCTGCTTCCATTCCCCACTCCAACCTCACCGGAATGAAGAAACTGAAAATCGACGTTCCTATACCTATGATGGTAAAATAAACTGGCAGTTTTAATATACACATATCTTTTTGGTTATTAAGAAATCGTTTACATTTATAAACAAATTGTGTTTTTAAATGTTTGTTTATTGTGTTTAATGTATGTTACATTTTTTTATTTGTTTTAAAATGTTTAAAAATATATTATTTAATGAACGTTATAATTTATTATGATATAATTTATTTAAAGATATTATGCATTATTTATTAACAATACGTTTTAGTTAAAAATGCACAAAGAATATAGTTTTTCATAAAATGTTCATTAGTAAAAAATATTCAAACGTACGCTCATTAAAACTGAAAATGTTAATACAGTTTGTCCATTATTAAAAATTAAAATCTGAATTCACTTCTTTGCTTTAAAAATAAATTGGAACAATATATTGAAATACTAATTTATTCTCTATTAATTAGTAGTATATATTATAACTTGTAAAATAAATATATAAATGAAAGGTACAGCTGTTTTTATTTTTTTACTTTATTAATAATATTTCTTTCTGATTAACAAAAAACAACAACTTTTTTGTGTTTTAGGTTTTTTTTTGCAGATAAAAAGAAGAATCCAGGGTGATCACAACAGTGAGCTGTGACGAGTAAAATTTCTTATTAAAATGAATTGAGTAGCAGGCCGTC
This sequence comes from Pleurodeles waltl, assembly GCF_031143425.1. Classification (NCBI taxonomy): domain Eukaryota; kingdom Metazoa; phylum Chordata; class Amphibia; order Caudata; family Salamandridae; genus Pleurodeles; species Pleurodeles waltl. Next base: position 221,405,271 of record NC_090445.1, read on the forward strand.
TGGAGACCAAGATGGGGACACATCTTGGAAGCCCCTACTGACAGCAGCAAGTGAGCCCTCCGAAAAAGGAGAGAATCCTGTCACTGTTGGAAGCTGTTGATGATGGGGCCCAATAGAGGAAGCAGTGGGCGCACCTTCACTCCCTGCATCGCTAGTATTCAGAGTTGCTGCTGGACAGCGCAGAGTGATTGTCATCCCGGCCTGCAGGGCACAGTTGGGATGTTTAAGCACTGAAAAGGCAGTAAACATTGTGGAAGATAATTTGAAGGGATAACGAACATAGTGGTGGGAATTCAAGAAGTGGCATACTGAAAGAGTTGTAATCCAAACAACTAACTTAGATATATTGGGAAAAAAAGAGAAACTGAAATTCTTACTCTCACTATTCAATTCCGTAATATTTTGGTACTCACAATATTTTGACTTTGTAGTCCGATGATATTCGAAAGGCGATATTCAGGATCTGCACTATTACGGAGAGAGTGTAGATGCTTCCAAGACTTACCATTAGCAAAGAGTGGATACCTACACGCTGTCTTTAGCTCCTTTTTGGCTTCCATTGTCTCTGTCTTCCCCATTGTTGTGTTGATCCAATGAATGAGGACTCATGAGCCTCCACATCTTCAGCTGCCAAACCAGCCTCTATTGTGGGGCTGAAGCCGTGCATGAGAGCCCATCATCCCCCATATTCGGCAACCTGTCTGCACCTTGAACCCCAGCAGCGACTCCCTTGTGTTATCTATATGCCTGATGCTGCCTGTCGGGCATGACCACAACTACAAAACTGTGTGCCTCACAGACCCGGACGGCTCAGCTGGAATTACTCATCCTGTATCAGAGCAATAGATGTACACTGCAGCATGTCACAGCTTTTGCCTGAGCATTTCATCTTTGAGCCTGGACCACACTGCATTTGTCCCCTTGCACCTACAACACTGAGTAAGATCAAACCAGTGACCCCTAGTTCCTAATAAAACATCTGTATTTGGCTAAAATCCTTTGCAAAACTATTTCTATACTTACATGCATATAGGGCTCCTTAGCAAAAAATAAATGCACAGATTATCAGCATAGCCTTAAACAGAGTAGCTGCAGAGGATTTAAACCCATAAATCACTAAGCACTAATACAGTCTTATCGAATGCTCACAGGGCAATATACTTATTTTGAAAAATATAGGTTCTAACTGAAACCAGACTATCTACCTCACACCACCCTCCAATAGCTGTTCAATGTTACTATTCCTTGAAAGTCAAATTCTAAAAAGGAGGTGCCCGGCAATTATTTAAACTGGCCTGGCTTCTGTGGGTCCTGAGAATAAGAATCTCCTAGCTGCCCAACAGAGGCTAAGAGCTGGCGTAACCTTCTGCATGAATGATGTCGTCTGCAAAGACAATTGACTTTCACATAAAGTTAGGGTTTCATGCATCAAACCATTCCAGCTCCTCTTTTATTTGAATAGTTCTTAACGCTCTTATGTCAAATACGATATTACACTTTCACCTCGATCCGCTTTCAGGAATATAACCCCAAACACCTGCCCTGTAAAGATGCCTGTCTGAGACCAGTTTGGCTACCTGAACTGCCTAATCTCCAAGATGTGGTCCAGTGAAGCCACAACCTTGTATTTGTGTTGCCTTCATTTTAATGACCAGCAGCAGCTCTTACGAAAATCAAATGGTGCTTCCAGACAGTTTTGCATGTAGATTTGGGAAATTACCTGGATGAAGAACAAAGGAGGGTAGGGGTGTGCCCTCAATATACTGTGCTGGTGAGGTTGCATGAAACAGATGAAAAATAACTTCGAACTGTGCTGGAGGAGATAAGGAGAGCACGTCTCAATGTAGTATGTTCTTAGGCACTGCCCTTACATGCAGGACTTTGGGATTGAATTCTGAGGGTATGGAACAAGTTACCTGGAATACAGGTCTAGCAGTAATTCTTGGCTGGATGCTGCCACGGCTCAGAAAGGTCAGTGGGGATTTATAAAACGGTGTCCCACATTCTCTTAGCTACAATCAGCCTCATGAGTAGACAGTGGTCCAGCCGAGGTCTGGGCCAATTATAGTGTTACCTTCTTGGAATGGGGAAAAGTGGAATGTAGTCTGTAGGGAATGGAAATTAATGGAATGAAGAGTCTGATGATGGCGGTTTACCAATAACAAGGGTAGGACAGCATGCAATCCTGAGAGAAAGGCCCATCCTCATCCAACTGTCATGCTGTTGACAACACTGTTCAAAAGAAGGTAGAGGAGATTGTTGGTAGCATCCAGGAAAACATCTCAAAAACACCTCAAAGCTGGCCAGCAGTCTCGCTCTTAGACAACTCCTACGGATTGCCAGTCCCCAGACAACAGCTAATAATACATGAATGCATGCATCGATTATGTAGGACTCTACTCAAACCACATCTTGGCCAATAACTATGCAAGTTCATTCCCCTGCTTCACCCTCCAACACAAGTGAAGTTGCAATCTTCTCTTCATCTACTCAGGAAAAGTTCTTAGTGGGCGATGCATGCAGTGGGGGTGGTTGGTTAGTGCACATCCTCTGAGAGGATTCGTTTTTTCAGCAACAATCATCTGTACATTGGGATATTTGTCAAATGGGAAAGAAGATACATTGAATCTCACAAATAACATGTAACAAGGTTGATGAAGAGATTAAAATATTCCTCCAAGACATGACAAAGTTGGGCTAGAGAGGGAAGAGGATGCAAGGTAGCATGCCTTGGCCATTGTTAGACCTGTTATCCTTTGAGTGGTCTTCCCCCGAATATTTTACCTGCTTGCCTCATATTTTTGCTGATTATTTTTGTTAGCCTTAGGACTCTGAGCACTTTACCACTGCCAACCAGTGCTAAAGTGCCTGTGCTTCTCCCCTAAACATGGTAACATTGGTCTTATACAATTGGCATATTTAATTTACTTGGAAGTCCCTTGTAAATGTAAATTGGTATACCATATACTCTGGCCGTTAAATTAAATGCTACTAGTGGGACTTCAGCACTGATTATGCTACCCACATAAGTAGTCTTTCAAACCTGTCTCAGGCCTGTGTGTGCAGTCTACTGCCACTTCAACTTGGCATTTAAAACCCCTTGTCAAGCCCAAAACTTCCCTTTTATTAAATCTGTCACCCCTATGCTAGGCCATAGGTAGCCCATAGGGCAGGGTGCTATGTAACTAAAAGGTAGGACATGTACGTTTAAGTTTCACATATCCTGGTAGTGAATAACTCCCAAAGTAGTTTTTCATTACAGTGAGGCCTTCTCCTCTCATAGGTTAACATTGGGAATTCCTTGATACACTTTTAAGTTATAATTCCTGATTAGAAATGAGTGGCTATGTCATGTTTCATATTTCTGGAATGGTAATGATAAATCCTGTTTACTGGTAAAGTTGGTTTAACATTACTATTTTAGAAATGCCACTTTTAGAAAGTGTGCCTTTCTCTGCTCTTACAGCTCTGTGTGCCTACAGCCTGTCTCCAATAAACGTCTGGGGTGGGTGACAGCTACACTTTGTGCATTACCTCTAGATGGCCACCAACACAGAAAGGTTAGGTGTGTCTGAGTGTTCCCCTGCATTCATCTGCATTTTGATGGCTCTTCCTGGGCAGGAAGGGGGAGAGGGGATGACAATTACACCTGAATAGGTAGTGTCTATCCACACACAAAGGGCTGATTGCCCCCTACTGATAGTCTGGCGCTAGGTCTCAGGAAGAAAGGATACTTATGCACTTTAAAGACCCTTCTTTGAAGTCATCTCCACTTCAAAGGCACATTTGGGTATAGGTACTGGATCTCCCACCAAATCTGACACTTCTGGACCTACAACTGGACTCTGTCAGAAGAACTGCTGTGCTGCATCAAGGACTGTCACTCTGTTGGGCTGCTGACCTGGAGGGACTGCTCTTCTGCTGTGCTGCCCTGCTGCTTGCTGTTCTCTGACCATGCTGAGGGAGAGCTGGACTCTGTCTTTCACCCCAAGTGATCTCCAAGGGCTTGTTGGCGAGCCTCCTGTTGCTAGTGACTCAGGGATATCAAAGTTTCTACTCCTGCTCCTGGTTCACTGGAAGTGGACCCAGATACTTGCGCTAGTAAAACTGACGCATCGCCTGCCTGCTGGAAGCAGCAACCAACACATTGACCCTGTTGTGGGAGCAGAACCGGCACATTGCACTCGGAACTTGCACTTCGTCATTGCCTCGTCACCGCATCGGAACCACTGCATCGTTGCCACTGCTGAAGAAAGATCTGCGCATTCCCTTCACTGCATAGAGAAAACTGGTGCATCAGCTTTGGAACCAATGCATCAACAGACATCGGAACCACCACATCACCGCCACTCCTGAAGGGAGATCGACGCATCCCTTCACTGCATCGAGAAACCCAGTGCATCAGCTTTGAAAATGATGCATCACAGCACCAGCGCTTTGAAACTGACGCATCGCCAGCACTGCGTGAGGAAAATCAACGCATCTTGTGCTTGCAACCAGGATCAAGGTCCCCCGTTCCCTGGGCCTGCGTGGCTCCTGTACCTGTCCCACACTCCACTGAGGTCGGCTTCAACTGTTGACTTTGCGCCGGTTTTGTGTCAGCTTAAGTAACCCCTAAATTACTATTTGCTTCTTTTTTTTTTATAAATACTTTTATTTACTTTTAACACTGAAAGAAACCACTCAGTTGTCACAAGAGGGTACATGTTAGGTATAGTACAAGGCAGATCCACAAAGTAGGACAATGTAATGTAAAGCAAATAGCCACATAGGAGACAAATTCGTAGCGGCATGAAACATAGTACATTCCAAGGCTCAGTCCAGTTGGCTCAGCCATTTCCCTCGTATGCGTTCAAGTTTAAAAGGACATCCCTTAGCCTCATAGACGGCCACTCCTGTTGTGCACACCAGTCCACTCCCTGCCGCCACTGCAACACTGTGGGAGGAACAAGGTTTTTCCATCGGGCTGCTATGTTTAACTACCATGGTGGCCGTACCCAAGAATGCCCGGTCTGCTCCCGAGCCTCCAGAACCCTCTATGATGCCATGACTCTCTCAAAGTGGCAGAGTTGAGGGGTAAACAAAGAGGCTGACCAGCCTTGTGAACTTTGTTGACTCTCAACCCCCTGGCTGAAGCCACATCTTCTCATGTAGTGAAGCAAACCTCCCCACTCGCTGTTATGTCTCCTGCTGTTCCTAGACTTAGCCCAGTGTACCCAGTCACTCAGGAGATGTTTGGTCTTGCCCTGGAAGCCCAAATGCCAGAGAAGGAGCTTATGGTAGTCATCAAATCTGGGCTGGAGGATAGCTAGGAACTTTTTTGTCCCCCACCTAGAGCAGAATCTCTGAAATACCATTTGGGTTGGGGGGGGGCTCACTAGATTTCTGTTGGACTTTGGACTTATCATCCTCCATTAGCTATTCCTTGGGATGTTTGGACATTGTCAAGCAGCTAACACCCCTTTGTCATGCAAGGTTTCAATTTCCACATCCAATTTTTAAACAGTTTCAATCTATCTCTAGAGATTCAATTGAACAATGTGCAGCTAAAGCACAAGTTACTTCAATCGAAAACATTTTGTTTTGTCACTTTCCTGCATGGTAAAACATCATCATTTCATGTTTGTCACAGTTGGTGGAGAACTTCACCTCACAACAGAGTGCTGCCTTTGCTGTGGTGTGCTCTGCCTACATATTGAGTCAAAGACGTCCAGTACAAAGAAGCAACACCTTACCTTTTCACCCAACACTGAAGGTACATTCTTCTGTCCCACCTGCCATTTCACATGCATTCTCCAGCACCCAACTCACTACCTCATGCACCTCACACACCCAATACACTCAACGCACCCAACCCCCACTACACCACACCCATCCCTGTCCTGCATACTCAACAGTTGCTCCCTCACTAAACAAGCCACCGAAATTTGAATCTACTACATGACATCTCACCAGGCCTGCACTGCCTGACAGAAACCTGTCTGACTTCCTCCCCTCATCAGCCCCCATTATCGCCACAGCAATCTCCCCCGGATACAAGATTGCACGACAGGACAAACAGACACAGAGGAAGAATCACTGTCATCCTCAAAGATTTCATCCAATGCTCCACACCTGCAGAATGCACCATCAGCAACAAGTAACACTTGACCTTCAAACTTCATATCACCGCCAACAATATTCTGAGCAGCACCTTCGTCTATGTTCTCCCTGCTCACATGCTAACTTCAGCAGGTCCATTGCAATATCATTGTCCCCCTGATCCACAACTCCAGCAGCTTTATCCTTCTCTCTGACCTCAACTACCCCTTGGAGGACCTAACTGATCCCAAAAAGAGCAATCTCCTCAAGGACCTGTCCAACCTTGGTTTCACCCAGTGAGTGGAATGCCCCACACACGCCACCCAACACCTATTGGACCCCATCTTCACCAGCTTCAGCAACATCACACGTAAACAAGCCCACTCTGATCACCTGATCCGACCTCACCCTCATCAACTTGAGCATACCCATCCCACATTACTGCAGAAACACCATCACCAAATCTTCATGACGGGACTGGATCAAGATCTCAGAAGCATCCTGATATTCCAAACTCTTAACACATGGGCCTCAGTACAACAATGTCCCCAAATCCATTTCCAACTTTAAGCCTTGATCACTGCCCAACCAGATACCTCAGCTCCTCTTAAAGCCAACAAAGGCACAAGAACCAGACTACAAGCAAAGTAGTACATGAAAGACCTCAGACTCACAGAACGCCACTGCTAGCAACTTGAATGCAGATGGAGACAACTTGAATGCAGATGGAGACAAAGTCAGAATGACCCTGAGAAGAACTGACATGAGCACCTATAATTCTGCCCTGAGATACTACCATCACCAAATCAGAGCACCAAACACTCCCCATACTTGACTGCATCGAAAGCAGCACCTACAGTGCCAAGGAAATCTTTGCCATAGTGAAGGAATTCCTCTCTCTGGCAGCAAGCTTCACCAGTGTAACTCCATCTCAGGACCTCTGCACCCAATTGTCCCTATTCCTCAGCAACAAGATCACCAGCATTTACAAAAACTCTTGGAACCCCAACTGGACCCTTATACTCTTGCATCCCCCCTGCTACCACTTAGAGGTCCACCCTGACTACCTGACCCACCATCACAACTCAAGAAACCACAACAACCATGCAGTCTGTACACTCTGGAGCACCCTAGGACCCCTGACCTCATCACATCTTCATCAAAGGACTGGACTCCATCACTGCAGCCTGAATGACTCAATTATCACAGCTGCCTACCAGGATGCCTGAAAACACACCACAGTACTCCCCTTCCTCAAGAAACCCTCAGCAGACCCAAAGAAGTTAGTCAATAACCAGCTTATCTCTCTGTTAACCTACTTGGCAAAAGTAATGGAAAATATGATAAGCACATAGACACACACCTCACTGACAACCACCTCCTTTACGCCACTCAATCTGCATTCAGACCCAAACACAGTACAGAGATCTCCCTCATCGCTGCCATGGATGACATCAGGATGGTCATGGACAGAGTTGAAATCATGACCCTCATCCTACTGGAACTTTCCGCAGCCTTCAACACAGTCTCCCACCCCATTCTTATCCAAAGACTGCATGAAGCCAACATCCAAGTTTCTTCAGTGTATTTGCGCCTTCCTGACAGGCCACACCCAGTTGGTCAGTTTGGCACCCTTCATCTCGGAGGCGATCAACTTCATCTGAAAAGTTCCACAAGGATTCTTACTCAGCCTCACTCTGTTCAACACCTACATGACCCCAAACACCAGCATCCTCGGCACCCACAGAATCATCATCATAACCTTTGCTGATGAGATTCAGCTCATACTCTCCCTCTCTGATAAGACACTAAACGCTTGGACCAATTTCTCCGCCAGCATTAATGAAGTGACCAGATGGATGAAAACACAGACAAGATGGAAGTAGTAATCTTCAGCAAAGACAACTCACTCTGGGACTCCATCTGATGGCCTGCCGAGCTCGGACCCACTTCTCCCCAGTAACCCACGCAAAGCACCTCCGAATAGTTATTGACAACCACCTTACCACGACTGGCCAGACAGGCTCCATTTCCTTCTTTCACACATTCAAGATGCTTAAGATCACCTTCAAATGCCTTCCCACAAACACTTGCAAGCCCTCATCATCAGCTGGCTGACCTACGGCAATGCACTGAATGCTGGAATCAACACTCAAGTGACCAGAAGGCTCCAGACCATACAAACTTTAGCAGCCAGGGTCACTCTCAATGTCCCAACCGACACTCACATCACTCCACACCTCTTCTTAGCTCCACTGGCTTAAAATTCACAAACAAGCCCTCTTCAAACCCCTCCTGCACACATACAAAGTTTTAAAAACATGGACCCACGTACCTCAAAAACTGCATAAAGTTCCACAAACCTACTAGACACCTCTGCTCAGCCGGATTCCTACTTGTACACACCCCCTCCCCCAAACATATGCAGAACCACATCCATGCAGATAACTTTGGGGGAGTAGTGAAGCAGCCCTGCTGCACGTGAGTTCATCTGAAAAATGGCCTGATACCAAAAGTGTGCTCAGCAATGGCTTGCATACATATGTGAGCCCTATTGACACAGAGATTTTGAATGCAACTGCTGTCAATCAGCATTTTTACCCTACCATTTTAATTTCCTCAGTCTTACTGAGGGGTGGTTGGACTTCAAAGCACAAATGTATTTGAATTACATTTTGTTCATTGTTAATGATTTAATTGTAGCTAGAGGATGCCCAGCCTGTTTTAACGTTTTATATTCAGTCTTTTGCCAGTTCTGTTTATTTGTCTACTTTGAGATGCATGGTCTGTCTGTCTCGGGGAAGAGCATTGACCTTACTGCCTGTATTACGCCAAAGGCCATAAATGGGAGGCTGTGGTGCAAGCACATCATTTCGAATACAGCTCCTGACGAGCAGTATTTATTGGCTGATATTTCAATGTTCTCGCACTATCTGAGGGATCATTAGAACTCCTAGCATACTTATATTTTAATTATGTTTTGTCACCTTTTCATAATTGTTTTGTAGTCAGAGGGTGACTGGCCTCTGTTGGCTTCGTTCCTTTGACAGGTCTGTTTACTGACCCACTGTAATTTACCTTGCAGGCCTGTGTCGGGGCAGAGCCAGTAACCGTACTCCCTGTATTTTGCAGGCCACAAATGGAGGCCATGGTGCAGATGCTCGGTGTCAAAGGCAAGCCCTTCGTGCCTATCCCTGCCTGATGCAACTCCCAAGCAGGTGAGGACCAAGGACTGCCCTAGCTTAGCTGTGTGTTACTCTTTCTTCTTTTCTGTGACCAGTATCTGCTCAATGAAACCTGTAAGACCTACCTTAAAAATGATAAGCTGCTACTTCTTAACCCTATAAATATATTAGCTCTAAATTAAGTAAAAATAATTGAAAAAACTGAATAAATAATATAAAACGTAACTGTAACAAATTGCCTAGCAGTTTCAAGCACCACGCATAGGCTAGCTGGCCTGTGCGATGTAAGATCAGCTGTAAAAATAGAAATTTAATTAATGCCACTATTACTAATGATAATCTGAATATATGTTTGCTTACTGAAATGTGACTCACGGCTCACTGAGTCCATTCGCAATAGTTGCTGCAGGATATCAATTATTAAGAATGGACCACTGTGGCAAAAAAGGCAGCAGACTGGCTGCTATTTTCCAAGATACATTTAAAGTCTCTGCACGTCAGGTCTTTTCCTGGTACCGAGGTGAGATTACTCTTGGTTAACAGAAGTATAGAATGTCTATTAATCTACTGCCTTTCTACCATGATCACAAGATTCTTTAGCTGGCTTGATGAAACATGAATTTGCATCCAAACTTGCTGACTTATAGTGCTCAGTGACTTTAACATTTGGACAGATTGTCTAAATGACCCCAAAATCCACATTGAAGTTATGAATCTTTTTTGTTTGAAACAATCTTTCACAAACCCATCCCATAAAGCAGGACATAATTAGATCTTACTTTTCCCAATCCTAATACTATCTTGTATTCATCAGCTAATGAAACCCTGTGCTCGGATCATTAACTAGTAATTTTCAAAACACTTTACATGACTACTACTAGGAAAAACAAGTGTACAAACAAGGAAAGCACATCAACCAAATCTTGAGCTGACACCATCCTATGGCTTTTAGACAAACAACATAATCTATTGTTGATCTTCCCTCTAACTCACACAATGGAACTGACCCCACAGAGTTAAAGATTTTATTTATAAGATTCTTATGAGCTCTACCTAGATGAATTAAGCCCAGTGCAAAACTGTTTAATAAACTATGATCATGCTAACTGGTTTGCTCCCAGAACTAAAGGGTGATTCTGACAATTTATGGCACAGCAAACATAATCTTGCAGATAATGAAGATTATATTGTTAGATAATGTATGACATATTTTTTTTAAATAAATTCACTAGATCCCTCCACCCCAACTAACTACAAACCAATCTCTCTTCTGCCATATATTTCTAAACATTTAGGAAAAAAAGGTCAGCAATCACCTCTAAGAATTTTTAGTCTAATTACTTACTTCATCCAATGCTGTTAGTTTTAGACCAGGGCAAAGTACTGAACTAGATGTGACCTCCGTAGTGAATGACCTATGAGCTATCTATAACAAAATATCTAGATGGAATATTTTTCTCTGGCTGTTTTACAGGGGCATTGGCCATAACCAGTCTCACCGGATCGCAATTTGGGTATAATCCTAGATTTCTGTGCGCCTCCATAACAAAATCCTGCTTCTTCCAGCTTAAGATTCTGAAGAGAATCTTTCCTTTTATTACCTTGTTACATAACATTTTGGTTGTCAATGTGTATATCCCAAATCACAACAGGGTTTGGTAGGCACATATATCTATAACCTATTCCCTATTTTCTGAACATAAAACTTCTATTTATAAGATGGGAACTTCACCCAGTTTTAGGGCATGCTTCATCATAGGTAACCAATCCTCACCCTGTGGTTGTAAACAGGTTGGGCTCCACCTTGTACAGGAGCTCTGAATATGGAAACAGGATCCCTAACATTAAAATTACTATCTGAACATCCCTAGACATCATGTCTAGTACTCTTTATTCCAAGGGGTAATGTTAATGAGTATACTGGTGATGTGCTGAAATTCCTATTATTCCCACATTTTACCACTCCATCTACATGTTTCAGTCTCAAATCGCCTCTATGGGTCAGTGGTTTTCCTCCGGACTGGGATCCTGATTCGGAGATAAAGTTAATCTCTCACCATACTCCTAATTCATTGATCTTGGGCATACAAGTGAGTCGTAGGATCATCATGCGATGACACCTGTCAAGGTATTATTCCCTTGATGACTGCTATAGTGAGAATATAGAAATAATGAAAAATATACATAAAAACAGTCCTGTCTCGTGTAACTTGGGCACACGTGTTTCACTGCAAAATACACACTTTTGTGAGGCACGCTTGGAAAACTCAAATGAAGATTGGGAACAGTTCCCTTTCTTTCATTCACAACTAGGACTCGCTCTATTGGGAGTTTGTGATGGGTCCCATAGAGGACTCAGTTGGAAGCAGCCACCTCCTTCCAACACACACACTACCAAATACATTTTGATTAAAAATGGGTAGACAGCGGTTACTGTCCAGGTAACAACTACCATTTAGGAATATGTATGGCAGTGGTAGCAACTTACTTCGTCAACGATTTTCTGCTGGCCAGTCATCTACTTTAGTTTGAGCCCTTCGATTATCAATGGGGCTTGAGACATGCTGATGTGGGTTACCTTACCAAAGTAAATAGTTTTTGTAGGTTTTGTCACATAACAAATGATGCAGGTGCTTTATGAGTGTTCAGTAACATAGGGTGTGTGGTTAGTTACCCCAAGGTTTTTTTTGGTTATGTGTGTACCAAATGGTTAAAGAGACTAATTCCCTTTCTGAAAGAAAACCTGGGTCTTTCAAGGGACATGGTTCCTGAATTTAGAATACACCAGTGTTTATAGATAATATTGTTTTACCAAATTGGACAAAGAGATGTATGTAGTCACACAAAAAAGACTTTCCACACTCTGTTTTACATGATGCTTTCATGTTTCTCAAGTAATGCTTCACAGTTATTAGACGCTCTTTTTTCTCGGGCTATTAATAGTTGCAGGCAATGCGGTACGTAAGTCTGCATGTTTATCAAAATCCTCCCTTTTGGTACAGTTTATTTGAAGTATGAGAATGTGGCCAAAATTGAGGTTTTCCCTTGGAGACCTTGGGTGAAAACTATGAAGATGCAGCAGGTTATTCCTATCTGTTGGTTTTGTAAAGATTTCCTAGTAAGTGAACCAGGATCAGCTCATAACAGATCCGGCTGCTATGTTGCAGTGCGTAGGGTGCAACAGCACCCGTCGTGCTTTTCACTGACCGCAAAGCAGACCCTGTCTCCACCAGCCTTACCATGGCAGTGCTACCGCCATGTAATCGGCGGCGGAGAAGGGACTCGTATTCTCCTGCCCTGCCAGATTAGGACCGCCAGCCCCTCCAGTGGAGGAGAAGTGGTGGTGCTGATGGTCTGGCCGTGTCGCAACCGCCACAGTTGTAATATGGCTGTTGGACCGCCACATTGGCGGCGGTCCGACCACCACCGTGGCTCTGGTGGTCTTCGTAATGAGGCCCTAAGTGTGTACAAGAATTTCAGATAAGGGCTTCATGTGTTTAGCCACTGGACACATTCCAGAGCTGTGTCTCTATCACTGTGACATGTAATTCTGTGCCATGTGATGAGGACGTCAATAAAATACCATTCCAGATGCGCACTTTGGCTCGGTAAGGTTTTGAGTTTTCAAAGATTTGTTGACATTCAGAGCCACTACATGAGGGGCAAAGTACTCCCCATTTATGTAGCATGGGTTTGTAAATATAAGATGCCCTTGAATGTAAAAACAATATGTGTGAATGCTAGCCTTACTAATTTGATAATAAAGTTTGATGGTGGTACACAGTCCCAGTCTTGGGAGCATAATAGTTCTTCTATGACCATAAGGCTTCATTTGTGGAATGCTGGTATGTAGTGATCTTTGTCAATGCCTATATTCCATCCAATTTGAACAAAATCTATTTAGATTGACCAAAAAGAGCATTGATGGACTACAATATATCCAAAATGCTGTTAGCAGAGGCGTATTTAAGCTGAGAAAATGTGATCATGTATAAGGTTACAGAAAGTAGCTTCACTGGATCCCTGTTATCAAGGGAGTCAAATTTAAAGCAACCTGCATTCTGCATACTGTCTACTATGGTAATGAACCTCTTTTCCTTTCTCAGAAACTACAGACACGCATAGTCTTGTGCCAACTGAGATCAACAAATATGCTTGGTTTTGCCATTCCCAAACAAAGAAAAGTTCCTCAGAATCAGAAAGTGCTTAAAGACGTTGTTTTTTCAATAGTCAGTATAAGTAGAACAGAAGCAGGGAATCAACCACCTTTCACCTAGAGACCCTAGTTCTTGTGTGATGGTATGCATTTAAAAATGTAAATAAATAATAAATAAACAAATATTTTACCTCTACTGAAGATGTAAGGTTGGACGTTGGAAGAGGTTGGGGAGAGAGGGGCCACTCAACATCACTCATAACAGAAATGTGATATGTTTTTGATGCAGTTTCATTGGAAATGCTGCAGACATACTCTGCATGCATGCATTCAATGCTAATCTCAGTGGTGTGTTTATTGTGATGGGGTGAAGTTACGATTGGCTCTAATTGTAATGCCCTTCCTAAGTATATATCCAGTACCAGTGTTAGTTAGTTAAATGTACCTAGTAGCCACGTCTCACTGAAATCCCAGGCAACCAACTGATGTACAAAAGGCAACTGTAAGGGGATATAGTGAAATCGTCCTACCATCAAACACAACATAGTAAGTGACAGAAGTATCTGTTGCAGGAATTATGGGCCATATGTACGAACACTTTTCCCATAGACACAGAATGGGTAAAAACCTTTGCTACATCTGGCCCTATGTTCTTTGTGGTGCAGTGACTGAAGTTCCATGTGTGTGCGACTGATGGCACCTAATGCCTGAGGAAAATGGCAATGGCATAAAATTCCCTTGACCCTCTCGGGCCTTTCTGCCAATGATTGTGTCACAGCAATACACATGTGTATTCAGATAGTGATGTATTTGTACCTGTCATAAATAGCATGATATGCTTGTCTGTGAGATGCCGATGGTCTCTCTATTAACACTCTGAAAAGATCCAGTTGCCAGGACTACATCCAGCATTTGTCATGTGCATGGATGGCCTAGGAGTTGCCAGACTGCAATAATGTAAAGAATCAACTCAGGTTAAAAGCGCTATCTTACAATGCCTGCTTTCCAGGACATGCCAAGGTGTTGACTCGCTGCCTGCAAATTCCCTCTCTCTTTATCACCTAATTATTTCTCAAAATGGGAATCAAGGCAACAGAGATATTCCCTGAAATGGTCATTTCTTTTTGGTCTTTATCTTGCTGTCTTGTGTTTTTGTATTGGTCTTTTTCTTACTTTCCTATGTTGCAACCTATATGCAATGTGTAACACAGGTCTAGTGGCTCACTGGACTAATGCATCTACTTCAGGGATTGGTGTTTGCCTCTAGGTCTCAGTTTCAAATCCCAGCAGGGCCACTCGGTTTTTCATCCTTCCAAGGTCAATAAAATAAGTACCATTGACATATCTAACAATAAACATCTGTTTTTCAGCATCTAGATACACCTCTGGGTGAATGTGTGCTTTACAATTGCCCATATAGAATATGTATGATTGGTTCATGTATGACATGCGAGTTATAGTTACCTTAGGGCGCGAGTTGTAGTTACCTTAGGGCATTAGTCATAGTTACTTGAAATAACTAGCTATAACAGTTGAATTTTTACGTTTTCGTACATTTAAAATGTGAACCTATCTATAACGTCCCTGTAACCGTTGATTTTTTAAAAGTGAATTTCTATGTTTTTTTAATTGTATTTTCTAACTATAACATCCCTGTAACCTTTGTTTTTTTCAGTGAATGTCTATGTTTTTTTTTTTAACGTAAAGTAATTTTAATTGTTATGTTAATCCAACCATAGCAGCACATGGCCTTTGGTTGTGCACAGTGGAGGTTGGCCGCAAGGCCTGCGGCTAACCCCTATAACCACCCAACCAAGCCCCATGAACAGCATTCAACCGTGTGCGATAGGGTTTGGCCGCAGGAACTGGCCTGTGGCCTGGCCTTGCAGCCAACCTGCTATAACTACCCAACCACCCCCACAAATGGCCTTTGGCCTGCAGCTAACCCCCTAAAACCACCCAACCTTGAGTTCCCTTAGTGCTGGAGCAATGCTTTCATAGATTTCCCTACCCGCATGTCTGCGGGCAGGGAAAGAGATGAAATCTACGTTTTCAGCAAGCAGGAGAGTTTATAAAGCGCCCACTTGCTGAAAGTAGAGTGTTTGCTTTTGCTTGACGGGAGCTGTCACAGCTTTCACCAAACAAAAATGAAAGCAGAGTGTTTGCTTTTGTGTGGCGGGAGAAAGCAAAAGCAAACAGCTACCTCTCGAGTATGGGTACCTTGGAACGTAGCAGAAGATGGCCCTGGGGCGTGGTGGTCACCAGAGCAAATTATGGCTCCAGTCTGAAGTGTTGGCAGCCAATCAGATTTCTGCACAAGCTTGGGATGATTTGTGAAGCCTTAACGCCTCTAAATACACCAATTAGGTTTTCCTTTAATATCGTGAAAACTACTGAACAGATTTACACCAAAGAAGAAAAAGCGTGATCTGCGGACCAAAATTTCTTTCTGCCAAATTTGATATAATTCCGTCCAGTAGTTCGGGCTGCAGGCTTAACTAAAGAGTCTACGGGAATTAACCTGAGAAACACACTTTTTTGATTCCCCCTTTTTCTCAGCCCTCGCTTGACGGATCACCACAAAACTTTCCATGCACAACAAAACGGAACTGTTTTTTTGGAAAATTTTCTGAAGATTTGTCAAGCGGTGCCAAAGATATAGCCAAGTCAAAAAACACTTTTTCTATGCAAAATATGACTACCTATTGGTGACCGTCAGTAGGGAGAGAGAGAGAGTGAGTGTGTGTGTGGTGTGTAAAAATATTTTTGTTTATTTTTTCCAGTGTGCTGTGAGTTATTTCATGACTGCACCCAAGTTCTGCCTTAAATTTTTCTCAACCTTACCCACTTAGTAGCAGATATTCCCAATTTTACTAATACTCTTTCTGGCCCATCCCACATGTATGCCTAAAACGGAGAACTCTAAATGTGGAGATGTCTGCACTTGTGGCAGAGAACTCCACACATAAGAGGTAGGGCAGGCATAGGCGGAGCTCTCTGGCTGGAGATTTTTTAATAGTATTTGTGAGGCTGTAAAATAGTACTAAAGGAATAGTAGTTTATGTACTCAAAAATGCTTTAGTGAGTAGGCCCCCTGGTGATTTATGTAATCAAGAGTTGAGTACTGAAGAACACGAAGCGTCATAGAGTGAAGGGGAAGTGATTATTTGGATGATTTAAGTTTAGCTACAATCCTCCTAGCAGGTCACAGCATTAAGGCTCCTCCATGATCCTAAGCTTTTTTTTGTACTCTTTGTATTTCAACTTTTAATAACTATGCTCCCCGGTTTCATGTTACATGGCCACTAGACAACATCACTTCCTGTGAAAGCTCGATTCGTTGTGGGCTCGAGATTCAAAAAGGTCCTCGAGCTGTGCCAGTGGCCCGGCACCTTGCTGGAGCCTCGCTCGAGCTTTCAGTAACTCGCTCTCCTCTAATTGCTGAAAGAGCTTGTGTTTAGGAAACAGAAAAAAAAATTGTTGAATTCGAACAATTTGTCAAACGCAAGTACTTTAGTCATACCGCGGATCGGACCGCCGCAGACAGAGAACAGGAAATCCAGCCAACGTAATGTGCTAAAAACATGGATGAACATCACTTGTAGGGTCGCGCGTGCGCTTGACTTTACCCAGCGAGCTTCAGTCTCTTCCGCCAGTAGCAATTCATCAGCCTACGGTTTACTTCTCCACCAGTGCACCAGGGAACGGCAAAGAGCAGTATTACCTGTGGATTTTGTGCGATTTCCCAGAGGACAACAGTGTAAAACAGTTTTTGTTTTTTTAAACAGTCCCTTTCAAAATCACAATAAGAGAAAAAACTTTCCAAAGCCCCATAACTGGGCCCAGGGAAAGAAGCAGTAGCAACAGCAGTGAAAAAAGAGAAAAAAACTACATTGAAAACAATGGAGCATTATTAGCCAATAGGCTGCATGCAGGTTTACACAGGAGAACCATCAAATTCTGGCACCGTGCCTTTAAGACCCTGAGCACCTCCAGTATCCCACCATGCCTCAGGGGTGAAGGAGAGGTGACAGTTGGTTCACAGTTAGGTCAGTTCTTTTTTTATGTGACAACGCATCCAAGCGATTAGAGAGATAGGCCCTCATTCTGACCTTGGCGGGCGGCGGAGGCCGCCCGCCAAAGTCACGCCGTCAGGTTACCGTTCCGCGGTCGAAAGACCGCGGCGGTAATTCTGACTTTCCCGCTGGGCTGGCGGGCGGTCGCCTTCAGACCGCCAGCCAGCCCAGCGGGAAAGAGGCTTCCACGATGAAGCCGGCTCGGAATCGGGCCGGCGGAGTGGAAGCTGTGCGACGGGTGCAGTTGCACCCGTCGCGTATTTCACTGTCTGCGCAGCAGACAGTGAAATACATGTAGGGGCCCTCTTACGGGGGCCCCTGCAATGCCCATGCCAGTGGCATGGGCACTGCAGGGGCCCCCAGGGGCCCCGCGACCCCCCCTACCGCCATCCGGATCTCGGCGGTCCGACCGCCGGGATCTGGATGGCGGTAGGGGGGGTCGGAATCCCCGCGGCGGTGCAGCAAGCTGCGCCGCCGCGGAGGATTCAATGGGGCGGCGGTACACTGGCGGGACCCCGCCAGTGGTGCCGGTCCGACCGCGGCTTTACCGCCGCGGTCGGAATCCCCATTGGAGCACCGCCGGCCTGTCGGCGGTGCTCCCGCGGTCCTCCGCCCTGGCGGTCAAAGACCGCCAGGGTCAGAATGACCACCATAGTCTGTCCTGCACTTCTAGGAGACTTGCGTCCGGGGAGGAGGGTGGGTTGTTTATGACTTTGTTGAGGATACCCTGGAAGAGAACTAGGATTTACAGGTAAGTAACTTATCCTTCTCTTCCAGGGGATCCTCATCAACATTATTATGGAGGGCAGCAGTTGCCGCTTTTCCTCTTTTCGAATGAGCCTTAGGTCTAGCCAATAACTGCTTGTTGGCCAACTGATATGCAGTAACAATACATGAAACTATCCATCTAGATATGGTTCATTTTGAGGCTGCATCGCCTGTTCTCAAATGACCGTAATTTACAAATAAGTGGTGAGATCGTCTAATCAGTTTGGTCTTATCGAAGTAAAATTTAAGCACTCTTTTCAAATCCAGAGAGTGCAAAGCTTTCTCCGCCGGAGTATCCGGATTGGGGAAAAAAGTTGGTAGTGAAATAGTCTGATTGATGTGAAAATCTGACACCACCTTCGGTAAGAATGATGGATGAGTTCGTAGAACCACTCTATTTTCATGAAAAACCGTGTACGGTTCCTTGGAGGACAAAGCCTGAATTTCACTGACCCTCCTCGCTGAAGTAATGGCTATGAGAAAAGCCGTCTTCCACGTAAGGTGTTGCAGAGAAGCTTTGTGGATAGGTTTGAAAGGAGGGCGCATGAGTCTAGATAATACTATGTTTAGTTCCCATGGAGGAGAGGGTTTTCGAATGGGTGGAAAAACCTTTTTCAAACCTTCTAAGAAATCCTTGACTACTGGTCTTGTAAAAAAGGATTCCTGAGAAGGTGACTTACGATAGGCTGTAATGGCAGATAAATGTACCTTAATAGATGACACCTGCAGACCTGATTTCGCCAGATGGAGCAGGTAAGACAGTATGACCTCCTCCTGAGCCAGTATAGGATTCTGACCTTGCTGACGACACCATATGTAGAACCTCTTCCACTTGAACGTGTAAGAACGCCGCGTGGAAGGTCGTCTGGACTCCCTTAAGATGTCCATGCACTCCTGCGAGAGCCCTAGATGCCCATACTGCAGGAATTCAGGAGCCATGCCGTCAAGCTCAGAGAGGGAAGGTTGGGGTGAAGTATCCTGCCTCCCAGCCTGCAAAGGAGATCCGGTCTGCACAGCAGCCTCCTGTGCGGTTGTTCTGATAGGTTGAGGAGATCCGTGTACCAGAACTGACGAGGCCATTGTGGGGCTATGAGAATCATTCTGGTGCTGGATCTGTAGAGTTTGTTTATCACAGCTGGTATGAGGGGAATCAGTGGAAAGGAGTAGAGAAATATTCCTGACCAGTCGATCAACAGGGCATTCCCTCGAGACCCCGGACGGTAGAACCTGGACGCAAAGTCTGGGCATTTCTTGTTTTCCTCGTCTGCGAAGAGATCTAACTGAGGCCGACCCCATTGAACGAAGATGTCTTCGACGACCTCGTCGTGAAGAACCCAATCGTGGGCATCCTCAAGGGTTCTGTTTAGGAAGTCCGCCTCCACATTTTGCTGCCCTGGTAGGTGAATTGCTGTAAGAGACATTCCCCTCGCTAAGAGCCAATGCCAAATGGCCTAAGACTCCCGAGATAGGGGCAGGGATCTTGTTCCTCCTTGTTTGTTCAGATAATACATTGTCGTCGTATTGTCCGTTTGTACTAGGAGAGATTTCCCCTGAATCGATGGAGCAAAAGACTTGAGAGCCAGATGAACTGCTCTGAGCTCCAGCAGGTTGATGTGGTACTCTCTTTCGTTGTTGGACCACAGGCCCTGAGCTTGAAGGGAACCAAGATGCGCTGCCCATCCCTGAAGCGACCCATCCATTACCAGAGTGTCAGACGGGATTGGCTGATGAAAAGGAACTCCTACTGACAGGTGATGCCTGTGCATCCACCATCGTAACGATTGTCGTGCTCCTATCGGAAGAAGCATTCTGTCCTCCCAGTGGCCTGTGTGCTGGTTCCAGTTGTTCTCCAGAGCCTCTTGAAGAGGCCTCATATGCAATCTGGCATTCGGGACAATGAAAATGCACGAGGCCATGGAGCCCAACAGAGATGTCACCTGACGGGCCGTAGGTGCGTGGGAACTCAGAAGGTGTTGACACTTCCTCCTTATTGATAACAGTCGTTCCTCCGAAGGATACACTCTTCCGAGCTCTGTATTCAGTATTGCTCCCAGGTAGTGGAGGGTTTGTGTTGGGATGAAGGTGGACTTTTGGTAGTTGACTTGTAGACCTAGAGATCTGAAAACACTGAGCACAATGTCCAGATGGTTTTTCGCCTGCTCCGGAGAGGAGGCTTTCAGTAGCCAGTCGTCTAGGTATGGATAAATGAAGATGTTTTGCTTCCTTAAATGCGCCGCTACCTTTGCTACACATTTGGAGAAAACGCGAGGGGCAGATTTTAGGCCGAAAGGAAGCACCTTGAACTGATAGTGTTGGGAGGCTATCCGGAATCGTAGGAATTTCCGATGTTTGGGAATGATCGGGATATGAAAATACGCATCTTGCAGGTCTATGGAGCACATCCAGTCTCCTCGATGCAGTTGAGGGAAAATCTGGTGGAGAGCCAGCATCCTGAACTTTAGCTTTTATATGTACTTGTTCAGTAGTCTTAAGTCTAGAATCGGTCTGAAAACTCCTTCTTGACCCTTCTTTGCTACCAGAAAATAGCGGGAGTACACCCCTTTCCCTCTGTGTGCGACTGGAACTTTTTCTATTGCTTTTTTCTGTAAAAGAGCGTGAGCCTCTTTGCGTAATAAGCTCATGTGAGCCGGATTGAATTTCGTTGGTGGCAAGTGAGGAGGAGGTTTTCGGAAAAGAAGAGAGTACCCATTCTCTACAATGTTCAGCACCCATTTGTCTTTTGTTATGCCACGCCACTCGTGAATGAACGCTGTGATACTTCCCCCAACCGGAGTGGTGCACGGTGTTAAGGGAAGCAAATCTTCATTGTTTTGCAGGAGCTTTGGGTGTAGACTGCTGAGGTCTGCTTGACCCTCGGTCTCTTGTGGCTTTATGAGACTGGAAGAGTGGACGCCCTTGTTTCTGTTGTGGCCTCTAGGACCGATGAGGGGCTTGAACCCTCTGCTGGAACGGGCACCTGTCGTAAGGTCTATGGGGGTCATTCTGACCTCAGCGGTAAAAGGCAAACCGCAAAAAACCCGACATCCACAAAAGTCCGCCACACCAACGGCCAGCGAAAAACTGGCGATGACCAAACCTCCACCGTCATGCCAACAGAAATACGCCCATTCCATTCTGACCCACGAATCCACGCGGCGGTCTTTCAACCGCGGTCAAAATACACACACATCTCCAAAACACCGCCACATTGGACAATTCAAAATACACACACATGATACACATACAAACACCACTCCCACACACCCAACACAATATAAAACACACACCCACATCACCCACAAACCCCTACGACCACCATTTATTGACTAAGGCCAGAGAGAGACACCACCAGCTAGTACAGAGAATTCACAGGCACATTACACCATCACTCACACAACATCCACGCACAAAACACCACACACCACCACACTCACCACACTCATCACCACAAACACCACCCCACACCTCATCCACACCACCCCATGGCACCCCAAAGACACCCCAGGTTTTCAGACGCTGAACTCAGGGTCATGGTGGAGGAAATAGTTCGGGTAGAGCCCCAGCTCTTCGGGACACAGGTGCAGCACACCACCATTGCCAGGAAGATGGAGCTATGGCAAAGAATAGTGGACAGGGTCAACGCTGTGGGTCATCATCCACGAAATCGGGACGACATCAGGAAGCGGTGGAACGACCTACGGGGGAAGGTGCGTTCCATGGTATCCAGACACAACATCGCGGTGCAGAAGACTGGCGGCGGACCCCCACCTCAACCCCCAGAATTTACAACATGGGAGGAACAGGTCTTGGCGATCCTGCATCCTGAGGGCCTCGCAGGAGTAGGCGGAGGAATGGACTCTGGTAAGTCGAATCTCAACTACTTCATCCCCCCCCACCCACTGGCATGCCAAATTATACCCCCACCCTCCCCCCAACCCCCATCACACATCCTCCTTGCTAATGTCTCACCATCACAACCCACCCATCCCAACACCAAGCCCTGCATGCGACCACAAACCATGGACACCCATCACCTAAGCATGCCCACTGCACATACCCACCCCCCCCCAAACCACCGTCACAACAGCCCCCACAAGGGAATGCCAGCACTGGGGTACACGGGCACACACCCATTGCACGCTATGGCACACACAGAAGCAATAACCATACTCTTATACCCCTGCAGGACCCGAACACCACGACACCGCCCAGGAGGGTCCAGAAATGTCCATTCCACCCCCAGAAGAGGCCCACAGTGATGACAGCAGCTCTGTCTCCCTGGACCCAGATGACCAGCCCGGCCCATCGGGGACCTCGGGACAGTCGGTTCCCCTCACACAGCCACAGGCCACAGCAGACCTACCCCCCCTCTGGGAACACCAGCACAGCACCCACCCAGCAGGCCCATGCCTCTGTCTCCAGGACACGTCAATCAGTGGTGTGTCCACCACTACAGGGCACCCAGGTTAGCCCACCACCCCAACAACAGGGACCTGGGGGAAGTGGTAGTGGGCACACGGTCCAGGGGACAGAGGCCCAGGGAAACAGGGCAACTGGGAGGGCTACTGTGCGACAGGGGGGGGGGCAGGCCCAGGGAATCCACTCTCCACGAGGCCCTATCCTCCATCATGGGAGCATACCACCGCTCCCAGGAGACGATGGCGACGGTCCTGGCCAGGTTCCAGGAGATCCAGGTACTGCAGGAGGAACAGTTTATGGGGTTCAGGGAAGAACTCAGAAACATCAGTTCCGCAATGGGCACCATCGTTGTGGCTCTCAATCAGATTGTCAGCACATTGCGGGACCATGTGGCACCACAAAGGGCCCCTGTCACTAGCATGGACCAAGAACAGGCTACCACCTCCGCCGGCGCTAGTGGACAGGAGGCCCCGACACAAGAACAACAGGCCACCAGAACCCCACCCCCTGCAGAAGGAGAACCACCCCGCAAGCGGGGCCTGAGATCTAGGAAGAAGACAGAGTAGGATGCCAAGACCACCGCCAGGAAAGCATACCCCCTGATTGTCATCCCACTGTCCCACATTGTCACCCTGTCCAACCTTAAACTGCCCCTGCTCCACCTTCCACAGGCATATGGACAATGCACCTGTCAGACTGAAAATATGGACTCTGCCATGGACATTCCTCCACCATCACCAATCACCGAATAGCAACCATTTCCCAGAATTGAACACTTTAATAAACACACTTATTGCACAAAAATAATCTGGAGTCTGCCTGTATTTTTGAACAAAAGTATTACACAGAACCGTGCATAAATGTCCAGTTACATTGTGATGACAACATACCACTGTCACACAGCTGTAGTCCATGGGGAAACAAAGCAGAGGTCACGGAGTGGGGCCCACATCTCTGAAATTGGAAGGGAAAGTCACAACTCAGTCAACATACACTGGGGGGAAAATCAGACAGTAGAGAGGCAGGAGACTTTAAGTAAATGTAAAATGCCGGTGTTGATTCTTACCTGTATGTCATTGAAAATACTGCTGTATTACTGTGTCCCTGTTGTCTGTGTCGTCCTCTTCGTCTTCCTCCTCTTCACTCTCCGCAGGCTCCACAGCTGCCACAACACCACCGTCTGGACCATCCTCCTGCAGGAAAGGCACCTGGTGTCGCAAAGCCAGGTTGTGAAGCATACAGCAGGCCACGATGATATGGCACACCTTCTTTGGTGAGTACATTAGGGATCCACCTGTCATATGGAGGCACCTAAACCTGGCCTTCAGGAGGCCGAAGGTCCGCTCGATCACCCTCCTAGTACGCCCGTGGGCCTCATTGTACCGTTCCTCTGCCCTTGTCCTGGGATTCCTCACTGGGGTCAGTAGCCAGGACAGGTTGGGGTAACCAGAGTCACCAATTAGCCACACACGGTGTCTCTGAAGTAGTTCCATCACGTAAGGGATGCTGCTTTTTCGCATGATGTACGCGTCATGCACTGACCCAGGGAACTTGGCATTTACATGGGAGATGTACTGGTCAGCCAAACAGACCACCTGGACATTCATGGAATGATAACTTTTTCTGTTCCTGTACACCTGTTCACTCGTGCTGGGGGGGACCAAAGCAACATGTGTCCCATCAATTGCACCAATGATGTTGGGAATATGTCCAAGCGCATAGAAATCACCCTTCACTGTAGCCAAATCGCCCACCTCAGGGAAAACAATGTAGCTCTGCATGTATTTCAGCAGGGCAGACAACACTCTGGACAGCACCTTGGAAAACATAGGCTGAGACATCCCTGATGAAATGGCCACTGTTGTTTGAAATGACCCAGTTGCCAAAAAATGGAGTACTGACAGAACCTGCACTAGAGGGGGGATCCCTGTGGGTTGGCGGATGGGTGACATCAGGTCTGGCTCCAGCTGGGCACACAGTTCATGTATAGTGGCTCTGTCAAGCCTGTATGTCAGTATGACATGTCTTTCTTCCATTGTCGACAGGTCCACCAGCGGTCTGTACACGGGAAGATTCCTCCATCTCCTCGCAAGTCCCAGCGGACGGTGCCTAGGAAGGACAACATGGAGCACAGAGTCAATCAACCCACAGGTACGTTCCCACAGCTTGCACAGTACACGATTCTCAATGCATTGAATGGCTTGTATGAGTGTTGATGCAAGGCCTAGGTATGTGTGACGCAGTAGAAATTAAGATATGGGGGCCCTTGAAATGGCAGCTGCCTGACCTGTGAAGTGCGACAGTGGGATGTGAGGTCAATGCGCTGGCGTGGCACACCGTGGCGGTAGGCGGTCGAAGACCGCGGCGCAAAGCCGCATTGGTTAACATTGAACCCTATGGGTTTCAGGAGCCAATGAGGATGTGCGCCGGCGGTCGCGGTACGCACCGCCGCGGTACGCACCGCCGCGGGCGTGACCGCCATTTTCTATCTGCTTATTCACTCGATACCTGATCATCCACAGGAGAGGACCTATACTGCAAGTGCTGCTGTGACCTCGGTCTGGAAGAGACAATGGCTGCTGCGACTGGGGAAAGGGCCCCTGCCTTCACTTCTGAAGAATTGGAGAAACTCGTGGATGGGGTCCTCCCCCAGTATGCGCTACTCTACGGTCCTCCAGACCAACAGGTAAATACACTGGGACCATGCTTTGTGGCCAATGCCTGGGTTGAGTGGGGTGGATGAAAGATAGTGGGGAGGGGAGCGAATGAGGCATGCATCAAACGAAAGATGAGAGCATGTGCCACATGGCAAGGGTGGGGATGGGGGGCCACTCACATCGAGCATGCAGAAGGTAATGTTATTTTTTTTCTCCCCCTGCACATGTCACATAGGTCAGCGCCCATCAGAAAATCGACATTTGGCGTGCCATCGCCAAGGACGTCCGGACCCTGGGGGTCCACAACAGACTGGGCGCCCACTGCCGAAAGAGGTGGGAGGACATCCGCCGCGGGAGCAGGAAGACCGTGGAGGCTCTGCTGGGGATGGCCTCCCAACGTAGGAGGGGTGCCAGTCATACTTTGACCCCCCTGATGTCCCGGATCCTGGCGGTGGTCTACTCCGATTTGGATGGGCGCGTGAGGACATCACAGCAGACACAAGGGGGTGAGTACAAGCACATTCTGCTGATTTTGCGCACATTGGAGGTGTCTGGGTGGGGGAGGAGGGCTGTGGGTATCCCTAGGCCAGGGCGTTTTCTGTAGGCTAGGCCCCTCCGTTAGGCATGGCCCTGTACCCCCGCCCCCCACCTCTGTAGGTAGCCTAGTACAGCTAATCATGGCCCTGTGTCACCTATGTGTGGAGTTGTCGTCCATAGGCTTGTAGGCCATGTCCCACGGATTGAGTAGTGTACCCCAAGTGTGCGGCGTAGTGCAGGGGGCTTCTGTGTCTGTCCTCTCCGCCAACGGTATTGGCAATGCATGCACTCAACATGTCTTTGTTTCTCCACCCCCCCCTCTTTTTGTGGTCTTCCTGTTCATGTGTGCATTAGCATCATCAGGCGGAGGAGAAGTGGCATCGGAGCACGAGGGAGCTGCATCTCACATGGCCATGGAGGGCCATGCAACTGACTCTGATTTCACCAGTGAGACGGAGGGCCAGGGGAGCTCCACAGCGGGGACACGTGGTGACACCAGCGACACAGACACGTCCTCAGAAGGGAGCTCCCTTGTGGTGGCGGCAACATCCGTGCCCACCGCAACAACAGGTACAGCCACCACCCAGCGCACCAGCTCCGCCCTCCCAGCAGCCCCTCAGCTTTCGCCCCGTGCCCGCTCACCCAGGAAGGTGGGCATCTCCTTCGCCCCAGGCACCTCAGGCCCTGCCCCAGTTACCCCTGCTGCCCTCAGTGAGGAGGTCATTGACCTCCTGAGGACCATCATTGTTGGGCAGTCTACCCTTTTGAATGCCATCCAGGGTGTAGAAAGGGAGGTGCACCGGAGTAATGCATACCTGGAGGGCATTCATTCGGGTCAGGCTGCCCATCAGCGATCGTTCAACGCTCTGGCCTCAGCACTGACGGCAGCCATTGTCCCTGTCTCCTGCCTCCCTCCTCCAACTTCCTCAACCCAGTCCCACTCCCCTGTACCTCTGCCTATCCCAGACACACCATCAGACCAGCCTGCACACACCTCAACACCCAAGGGAACCTCATCCAGACATAAGCACCACACATCACACAAGCAACATCCACATGCAGACATGCCAACAGCCACTGCCTCCTCTGTGTCCCCCTCCTCCTCGTCTCCCTCCTCCCTCCCAGTGACGTCTCCACTCACACTTGCATGCACAACATCTTCAGCCACTACGTCCATCACCAGCACACCCACCAGAACACTCCGCACACGTGCAGTCACCACCCCACTACCATTTACACGTCCCCTATGTCCTCTCCCAATGTGTCTGTCACCCCCTCTTCCAAACCACACAAACGCAGGCAGCCACCCACCCAACAGCCATCCACCTCACGACAGCCTCCAGCCCAAGCACCTGCACCCAAAGACACCAGACTTCACTCTCCTACAACCACATCCTCTTCCTCCACTCCCATACGCACTACAACTACCCGTCCCTGTCTTACTAAATTGCTTTTCCTTTCCAACCTTGACCTCTTTCCATCAACTGACCCACACCCTCCATCTCATAAGGCTCCAATCAGCACCTCAGCCACAACAAAACTTGGCCCTAAAAAACAGTAGTCCAAGGATTTTGGAGTCCACCACCTTCAAGCCCAGCTACTTCGGGTAGGAGTAAGGAGACGGCCAGCCCACCCCCTGCAAAAAAAGCCAAGAAAGCCAGTGCCCGGCGCGAGAGGCCAAAGAGTGCAGGCTCCAAGAGCACTACCCTGGCACCGTCAGGGAGTGGGGTGCCACCTGGCACACCGGCAAAGGGAGGAAAGGGCCACAGACGAGCAGGGAAGGGTGGCAAGGGCAGCACGCCCGACAAGTCCGGCAGCAGGCGAGCTGACCAGGAGGGCCCCACCAGCCCCAGCCCAGCTGCACAGGAGGGCCACGCCAGCCCCAGCCCAGCTGCACACGAGGGCCCCGCCAGCCCCAGCCCAGCTGCCCAGGAGGGCCCCGCCAGCCCCAGCCCAGCTGCCCAGGAGGGCCCCACCAGCCCCAGCCCAGCTGCCCAGGAGGGCCCCGCCAGCCCCAGCCCAGCTGCCCAGGAGGGCCCCACCAGCCCCAGCCCAGCTGCCCAGGAGGGACCCGCCAGCCACAGCCCAGCTGGGCAATGAAGGAGCAGCAACTCAAGCACCGCTGAACAGGGCACCGCCATCTCAAGAACCGCTGAACAGGGCCCTTCAAGTCCAGAACCGCTGAACAGGGCCCTTCAAGTCAAGAACCGCTGAACAGGGCACCGCCATCTCAAGAACCGCTGAACAGGGCACCGCCATCTCAAGAACCGCTGAACAGGGCCCTTCAAGTCAAGAACTGCTGAACAGGGCACCGCCATCTCAAGAACCGCTGAACAGGGCACCGCCATCTCAAGAACCGCTGAACAGGGCCCTTCAAGTCAAGAACCGCTGAACAGGGCACCGCCATCTCAAGAACCGCTGAACAGGTCATCGCCATCTCAAGAACAACTGAACAGGGCCCTTCAAGTCAAGAACCGCTGAACAGGGCCCTTCAAGTCAAGAACCGCTGAACAGGGCCCTTCAAGTCAAGAACCGCTGAACAGGGCACCGCCATCTCAAGAACCGCTGAACAGGGCACCGCCACCTCAAGAACCGCTGAACAGGGCCCTTCAAGTCAATAACCACTAAACAGGGCACCGCCATCTCAAGAACCGCTGAACAGGGCACCGCCATCTCAAGAACCGCTGAACAGGGCCCTTCAAGTCAAGAACCGCTGAACAGGGCCCTTCAAGTCAAGAACCGCTGAACAGGGCACTGCCATCTCAAGAACCGCTGAACAGGGCACTTCAAGTCAAGAACCGCTAAACAGGGCCCTTCAAGTCAAGAACCGCTGAACAGGGCCCTTCAAGTCAAGAACCACTGAACAGGGCACCGCCATCTCAAGAACCGCTGAACAGGGCACCGCCATCTCAAGAACCGCTGAACAGGGCCCTTCAAGTCAAGAACCGCTGAACAGGGCCCTTCACCTCAAGCACTGCTCCGCTGGGCCCTTCATCTCAAGCACCGCTCCGCTGGGCCCTTCATCTCAAGCACCGCTCCGCTGGGCCCTTCAACTCAAGCACCGCTCAGCTGGGCCCTTCAACTCAAGCACCGCTCCGCTGGGCCCTTCAACTCAAGCACCGCTCCGCTGGGCCCTTCATCTCAAGCACCGCTCCGCTGGGCCCTTCATCTCAAGCACCGCTCCCCTGGGCCCTTCATCTCAAGCACCGCTCCGCTGGGCCCTTCAACTCAAGCACCGCTCCGCTGGGCACCGCCGTCTCTGAAATGCTCCGCTGGGCACCGCCGTCTCTGCAACGCTCCGCTGGGCACCGCCGTATCAAGCACCGCTGGCCCATTGGCAGAAGGGGCAGGCCCGCATCTGTGTCGGGCAGGGCTGCACGAAGCACTCTGGGCACCATCCCTCCTCCAGAACCAGTGGAGTCTGTAATCCACTTGTGAGACTGTGGCTTTGCACTCCCCAGGATGGCACAGTGGGCAATCCACCCACTGTAGAGACTTGTGAGACTGTGGCTTTGCACTCCCCAGGATGGCACAGTGGGCAATCCACCCACTGTAGAGACTTGTGAGACTGTGGCTTTGCACTCCCCAGGATGGCACAGTGGGCAATCCACCCACTGTAGAGACTTGAGAGAATGTGGCTTTGCACTCCCCAGGATTGACCAGTGGCCATGGAGGCCCCTCGTGGATCTGGCGTCGTGGACTCATCTGGCTGAGGTGTCCTCCCTTCCCTTCCCCCTGAGGTGCCTGTAGTTTTGCTATCTGATGCCCCTGCAGTGTTCTCTCCTTTGGAGCCGGGTATCCTGTGTGGGCTTTGCTCATGTGTTTAGACCCATTGGCCCACGAACAATGGCTGATACCCAATTTGGACAGGACAATTTACATATGTATATATATTTATAGATGTTTGATATATTTTTTTACTTAGCCGTACAATATACTTCAAATTTCATGATCATATATTTTTGTCTTTGCATTCTTCCGGGGGGTTTGGGGGTGTCACTCTGAGTTGTTGCTCTGCATTGATCTGTATGTAGTTGTGGGTGAGGGTGGGTGTGTCGCGTATGTGTGTCCCCGTAATTTTTTGCCTCCCCCCTCCCCTGTGTCGTAGGTGCAGTACTCACCGTTGTCTTCTGCGCCGGCGTTCGTGCTCCTGGTAGAGGAGCAGGAAGACAATAGCTGGTAGGATGTGTAGTTCGGGTTCCATGCTGTCCAGATTCCTCGTGGAGTGTGTAGAGGTGAGCGTTTTCCGTTTGAAATGTCTGTTTCTGTTTTTATCGGCGGAGCTACCGCCCCGGAAAAGGTGGCGGATTGGTGGGTTGTGATAGGGTGGGCGGTACATTGTCTCCCGCCTGTCTGTTGGCGGTGACCGCCGCGCTGTTTGTTTGTCCCGCTGTGGCGGTCGGAGTGTTAAAGTGGCGGTCTATGTTGGCGGTTTCCGCCAGGGTCAGAATTCCATTTTTTTTACCGCCTGCCTGTTGGCGGGTTGGCCGCCGCTTTAACACCAACCGCCAGGGTTGGAATGACCACCTATATCTTCGCCTGAAGTCTTTCCTTTTTTCAAGGCCCACTGTCCTCATGGTGTCCACCTCCGCCTTCATACGCGCCATCTCCTCATCTGTGTGGGTTCCAAAAAGCGAGTTTCCGTAAAACGGAAGGTTTAGGATACGCTGCTGATCTTCCTGCTTCAATCCTGTGAGTCTTAGCCAGGAAGACCTTCTCGCACAAACCCCATGCGCGTAACCATGTGCTGCCGCCCTGATGACCTGATTGGAGACCAGACTTCCCTCCTGAAGGATCTCCTGAAAATCCTGCCTGTCCTCTCTAGGCAGCTTTTCTGTGAACCTGCTCAGCAGTCCCAGAGTGACCGGTCGTACCTGCCTAGGAGTGCGGAGGCGCTGGAGACCTTCATCATGGAAGCCGCCGTGCCACACATCTTCCTCCCCAGAGAGTCCAGGTGTCTACTCTCCTTGTCCGGTGGAACCGTGGAGGATGATGCCACTGAGTGCGTCTTCCAGGCTGCGGTAAATATGACTGAGTCCGGCGGTGGATCAGTCCTGAGAAACAAAGGATCTTGCTTAGGTGCCTTGTATTTCTTTAAGATCCTAGCAGGAGCTGATCTGAGGTTGGCTGGTGCTAAAAAGGTGTCCATGGTTGGTTGTAGAAGACCAGGCACCAGGGGTAACAATTTCTTTGAAACCACCCTGTGTTGCAGGGTTTCAAAGATCACGGATGAGGAGGTTGAAGGCTCCGGGACCTCAATATTCAGCTTTTGTGCTCCCCTGAGAAGTACCTTGTTAAAAGTTGTGATGTCGTCCACCGGGGAAACTCTAGCTGGTGGAGAATCCGTTAGGGTCAGGGAGTACCCTCTTACTGAAGACCTCGACGATGTGGACCAAGAAGGAGACCTTCTGTGACGGCGTGATCGTGATCTGGATCTTCTCTGGGAGCGTAGCCTGCTCCGAGATGTTGTAGCAGCGCGCCGAGGCCTAGTGGCCGACTGGCGAGATGCAGAACGAGCCCGTTCTGTCCGCGCTGTTGGCGATGGTGTCCTCGGGAGAGAAGCTGAAGGTGAGTACATCCTCGAGTATTGTGAGTCTGGAGAAGCAGTTGTTTTATTAAGACTCTCCAACCACCTTGGCGACAAGTTGATGGGCGAGATGTGCCCAGATGATGCGACTCTCGACCGCCCAGATGACCCACTCCTTATGGAGACCACAGGACTTGTTGAAGTGTTCTTATCTGCCGGCGGTAGCCGACGCTCTTCTCCTTGTAAGATAGGCAAAACTTGTGTCGATGTAGAAAGTTGCAACAACGTCGAAGGGAGTGCAGCGGATTGCTCTGGTCTCGACGTCGAGCGCCTCGACGGCGACCGGTGGTCCCTTGACCGCGACCTACTCGACATCGTGTGCCTCGCCGTCGAGTGATGGGCCGTCAATGGCGGATGTCTTTTGTCTCTCACCGTTGAGGCGATTTCGACGCCGTCTTCCGTGCCGTCGAGGGGTGCGAGGCCTTCGACGGCGAATGAGCACGGCGGTGCTGGCTCGACGTCGGTCGGTCGGTTGCCGTCGACGGAGATCTGCCCTTATGGTGACCATGTGCCTTCGACATCGTATCCCTCGCCGTCGGTCGGGTCGCCGTTGACGGCGATCTATGGCGATGTGACGGTGGCAGCGATGACGTTGACAGGGAACAAACAGGTACCTTCCTACCTGCGGACGTCGATCTAGCCTGTCTCTCCTGAGAATGGCTTGTTGGCTGCCTGGAAAGCGAAGAGGACGATGTCTTCTGTCTCTCATGAAGACCATGAAGTCTGATCTTCTCCCTGTCCTTCAGAGTCCTTTTTGACATGTTCTTGCAATGTCTGCAAGTGTCAGGGCAGTGACTCTGAGGCAAACACACAATGCAGAGAAAGTGTGGATCTGAACGGGCCTTCTTCTTCCCACAGGAAGGGCACTTCACAAAAAGAAAAGGCATTTTTCAGTCAGGAAAAAATTCCTTGACTCAGACAAAGGTGTAAAATGTCGAGTGAAAGTAGAAAAAAATGCAGTTTTTAAATATTTTCCTGAGAAAAAACTCAGAAAAACTGAGAGCTCAATGCTCCAGGATCCTCTCAGAAGAAGCCGGAAAAAAGAACTTACCTAACTGTGAACCAACTGTCACCTCTCCTTCACCCCTTAGGCATGGTGGGATACTGGAGATGCTCAGGGTCTTAAAGGCACGGTGCCAGAATTTTATGGTTATCCTGTGTAAACCTGCATGCAGCTTATTGGCTAATAATGCTCCATTGTTTTCAATGTCGTTTTTGTTCTCTTTTTTCACTGCTGTGGCAACTGCTTCTTTCCTTGGGCCCAGTTATGGGGCTTTGGAAAGTTTTTTTCTCTTATTGTGATTTTGAAAGAGACTGTTTAAAAAAAAAAAAAAAAAACTCCATAAAAATAAAGCATTTTAGCCTGTTTATGAATATAGTCTGCATTACTGTTGTACACATGTATACATGAGTTTGGTATGAAAATTGTCTACTAAAAATGCTATGTAGATATTTTTCGTGCATATTTCATACTTGTACATGTGTGTATTTTATGTATGCTCCGGGGTCCCCGCACGGAGGCGGGAATATTCAATGTTTATGACTATTGATGAGGATCCCCTGGAAGAGAAAGTGACCACACAGGTCGTCTGCGTGCCGACATCAGGACTCCTTCAGTAGGACAGTGCTCAGCACCAAATGCAACATTACATCCACCTAAACTTTTAATTGCTGGAAAAGCACGAACTGTGTTTGTACATACTTGCCAGAATTGTATGAACAAAAAATGTAAGGTTTTCTTTCTGGACTCAAAACCATTATTCAACATGAGGAATGCGAACCACCCTTGGCTTGGCACACCTGGTTTTGATGTTTCTCCGACGTTGTTTCTGCTTGATCCATTCACAGCTGTGACCTGCAGCATCCCCTCCAGTTCTAACTCACCGCTAGGGAACACCAGGAGCACCGTGTTGACGAGAGTGGTGTGTTAGGAAGTGAAACGGGACAATACCAATTTGTTGTTTGTGTTCCTGGCGAAGTCTAACATCTTTCTTTAATGTCCTCATGAACCTATCACCTCACCACTGTGATAAACCTACAACCCGAGGTTAGATCCTTGGAATTCTGTGTTACCTAAACTCAGTATTGCCACCCCATGGGTGGGGACATTCCTAACTTGCTGGCAAGACTATCTCAACAGACATGGACAACAAAGGTTTCGCTACCAGGGCTGTTCATTTACTACCACCAAGAGATGTCGCCTTCCTTGAAGGGAGAACATTCCATGCCACTATCTAGGGGCCAACAGTTGTGATTAGATTGGGGCCAGCTGACACAATGAATAATGTGAGCATGACAAGGGAATCAACGCCAGGGACCTATTTGTTTTAACCTTGCCTTTTCTTTCACCATTTTTTCAAGGCTTGGGATAATCGGTGATGTAGGTGTTGTGCTGTTCTTATTTTGAGCCTCGATCATTCTCTATAAGTCTGTGCACCTATGCAGCAATGACTTTCTGAAGACATGTATCCTGTCCAGCCCACTGAGACCTCTTCCAGAGACAGAGTTTTGAGCATAGTTTTCTTGACTCGTCTATAGTTGTGGTACAAAACAGCAATGTTGCCCAAATCTGGTCTGTAGACGACAATAGTATCCATTCTCCTCCCTTGCTGGTGCACCCACTGAAGATGGCAATGCATGGTTTATGGTTTTTAATCCAGATACAAATGGACATGTCTGCAACACCACAGAACGGCAATGTCCTCAATTCAAAGTAACTTTACCTAATTGTCTTTAAAGCGCTGCTGCTATAGGTGACAGTGTTTGCCAAAGTGTCTTTGGACCTATGCATTAAGACAGCCCACAATTCATGTAGAAAGTCTTTTTTTTTAGTCAGTTTTTGCCAAAGTGTCTTTGGACCTATGCATTAAGACAGCCCACAATTCAAGTAGAAAGTCTTTTTTTCAAACAAACTTTTTTGCATTTTATCAAAGTACAGTACATACACTCTCATTACTCTGAGGTTAGGACAAAGTACATCATGTGAGAGAGCATTGCAAAAAACGTATTTCTGAAGTCATATGCACGAAGCATTACATATGAGACATTACATGAGAAGCCTACAGTTTTAACAGTACCCCCCTCAACTGGACATTATTTGGAACCTAGGGCCAAATGGTGCTGCCTTAATTTTTGGGACATATCTGATCTGAGCCGTACAGAAGGGCTCTGGGTCACCCTGGGCTTATGGTGGAGAAGCGCCATATTGCATGGCTGTGGAGGAAGGAGTTGCCGCAAAGCCTTAAGGGCTGGAAAACAGGTATGGATTGGTGCATGCTGACTGAAAAGGTGGTATACAATGCAAGGGGGTGCTCCGCCAAAATGGGGGGCAAACAGAATGAATATAGCGGGAGCCTATGTGCTGGCTCAGTTAGGCCTAGCAAAGACCCATTGGATGGGGTTTTGACTGCCCTTTTGGGGTAATGAAGGGTTGGGAAGAGTGGAAATTCATGGGGAGAGTCGAGAAAATGGGAAGTGAATGCCTCCTCACTGTTCTTAATTAGGTAAGTACATTGCAGATGACTATGCCATTTTATGCTCTGTGGTGTTGTATGGTGTTGACATTTAAATTAATAAAAATAATTATTTTTAAAAAAAACAGTACTCCTTCCTCCCTCCCCTAAAACAAACTGACCACGTCAACTAATAAGGAGGTCTAGTGTGAATGGAGGCATATATAACGTGGATAAGAGTTCACAAGGACTGCTTGTTGGGGAGGCGAACCCATTGCTATTCCAGCTGGCAAAAGGAAGTGTGTCTAGTCCTCCCCGTCTGATGTCCTATCTTGCGCTTTGAATCCCTCCACTAGTGTGTTCCATGTAAGCAAAATGTTTTTTTCTGCAGGGAGCCCTATATTCCTCTCTTCACAGAGCACCACTTTCAGGGAGTCCCCAGTGTACCACCTCCTCCGCCATTGATCCACCCGCAAAGCCCTTGGGGATTTCCAGTGTCTCGTTATGCGCATCTTCGCCAGCAGCAATGCAAAATTGGCCAATGGAGACATGTGGAAGAGGTGGTAGAGAATATTGTGTTAATTGTGTGGTGTTAGATATGCTCTAGGTAATATGGAGAACTGAATAAACGTGAATCTGGCATTGTGCAAGACTTTTTTGGGAGTATTCTAGTAACCAAGCCCAGTCCACATCTGATTTTTCTCGAATTAAGTATGTCTCCCATTTGTTTTTTAATGAAATAAGAGATGTATTTGGATATGCCCTGAACCCACTGTAGAGCGACCGTATAAGGTGCTTACCGTTCCCCATGGTATGCAGCGCCTGAAGAAGCTCATGCATGACCAGCTCCTTCCCATCTGGTGCCCAATCCTGCTGTACATAACAAATTGTGCTAGTATGTGCTAAAAACAGAGTTTCAGGGAGCTCGTGAGTGGGTACCAAGTCAGCTTTTGACATCAACATACCGTCTTGGAACAACAAGTCCACCATCAGTTCCCCCTCCTGCTCCCAAGGACCCAACCACGTGTTCTTAAATTGCCTGACATAGGGAGACCGCGTAATGGAACATTCAGTGCGTAAGGAAGAATGGGAGTGGTGTATCTCATAGTAATTTTCCAAAAAGGTAGGGCCACAGGCAAAAAAAGAGGACTGACCCGCGGTAAAGTTGTACCTGGACGCACAAGTCTATAAAGTTGACCCTGGTTTATTTGTTCTGCTGTGTATCCTATCTCCGACAGGTTATGCTGGCCAGCCAATAGAATAGCCACTGCAGCTGCTCCACTAGACAATAGGCCTTGAAGTCAGGGGCCTCATGCCACCACCGTTAATCGAAAATTGTAGTTTAGTTTAGTTCTCCACCCTATATTGCCCGGGCCCCCCAGGCGAGCTCTACCAGCATTGCATTCAACAATATGAATACCCACGCCGGTACTACCACTGAAGATTAACACAGTAATGTAAGCGTTGTGGTAACATAGCCATCTTTTCTAAGGCTAGGCGGCTTGCTACAGGCAAGGGTAAAGAAGTCCCGAAAGCCACCTGTGATGTAAGGGAGTTTATAGCTCATATAAGGTTGCTGTCTAGTATATCCTGTGTCTCATGATATATGTGGATACTGAGATAGCAGAATGATTGGAGCACCACCTGCAGACTCATGTTCCCAAACCGCATCGTAGGTCCCAGATGCATGATGGTTAATGGAAAGGCACGTGTTTTGTCAAAGTTTATTTGGAGAACTTTTGGAGTCCCAAAAGTGGTTAGCAATTGAGCTATCCCCACCAATCCCGGGCAGAGGCGGTCTTTTAGATATATGATCATATCATCTGCATATAACGAGATGGAGTGGGTCATTCGATCCACAGGTATCTCCCATTCCTTGGATTATTCTTAAATACGCTGCACTATATGTTTGATCGGTGCTCCAAATAGGAGCAGCGATAAGGGGCATCCCGAGCTAGTCCCAAGCAACACCTGATAAGCATCTGAGATGTGATGGCCAGTCCTAGTTCTGGCCACAGGCATTGTGTACAAAAGGTTAAACCATCGGATATAGGCTTCATGTATTCCATACTGAGCTACCGCTGCAAACATGAAGTCCCACCCCAAGGGTATAATAGGCTTCGTGGACATTTAGCGATATACAGCTGGTAAATAGATTTTGCCCCCGAACTGAATTCATTACGATAAATAGACAGCAAATGTTCAGTGAGGTATTGCGTCAAGGAACAAAACCATATTGGTCCTCCAGGCAACAGCCGCAGGAGCAGTCTGCGTGCAAGTATCTTACTTAAAATCTTGCATTCGGTGTTTAATAATGATAGTGGTCTATACGAGGTGAGCTCTGTGGATGGTTTTCCAGGTTTTAGCAGGGGGGTTACTAACACCTCTCTAGTGGAGGGTGGAAGCAAACCCTCCCCCAAGGAGGAATTGTATAGCTTTTATAACTTTGGCACCAATCATGTTGCATACATGGAGTAAAAAGTGATTGGAATCCCGTCCAAGCCCGGTGTTTTATAGCCCCCTGTATGTCACCTGCTGAAATGAGGGTACCAAGGGCCTCACTATCCCTTGCAGGCACTCTGGGTAATGGTACCTCTTGGAAGAATGAGGCAATGTCCACAGTTTCCAGAGGTGGCAGCACAGTGTATAAACAGGCATAATAGTTTCAAAAAACCTCCTTGATTCCTAATTGTGTTAAAAAAGTAGAAACTTGAGAATGGATGCCACAATCTTACTACTGGAGTACACAGGCGAACATTTGGATTATCCTTTGATAATCTTTGGGGACAGACTACCCACTCAGTTTCTTCTTGCTGTATGCTTAACGGTTGCCCTCCAAAGGGGAGCCCAGGCAGCACCAATGATTCAAATGTGATGGCCCACAGTATTGTCCTTATATATTGTGGAAAAACTGACCGTGGTGGTACAAGATAGCATTTCTAAGTTCGAAAAGATATGGTCTCCATTTCACAAACTTTTGGAAATCTAGAAGAGAATCTGTGTGGGTCCAAGTTGTCTTCCTAAACTCATCCAGAGATAGAGTCTTTGTGACCCAGGCTCCTCAGAGAATGCTGCTGAGGATGGTGATGTCAGATACGGATAGACTTACACTCTCTAACTATAGTAGGTGAAGCAGAAAGTGTCCCAGGCATGTTTACCTCTTAGGTCGGTTACATGGGGAACCCTGAACTGGTAAGAGGAAATATGCCCTGTGCACATTTTTGAATGGAATAGCTGTTGAATCCACTGCAATGTATGGAGGTTGACACCACCAATCTAGCTTTATAGTATTTTTATTTTTGTTTCAAATTGTTTTTGTTGGTGTTGTGTCATTGTTAATAGCAGTTGTATACAATTCTCTTGATTACACACCACAACCTTTTATGCAAGGCTGCTGGGCTGACTGTTACTATGATCACTCTATGTCCCATTTCATTGTATGCATGAGTAATGCTTCGCTTACTAAATTTGTGCTTGTCCATAAGCATTGAGACATGATGAACCCTCAGATATTTTGGTTTATTGGAAAATAGTAATGTTTCAATAGCATCCACAAAGCTAGGAGGATATCTGGAGTTTAAAATAGGTCAATATAGTCATTATATATTACTTTGCCTTTGTATACAACATTGGACTGCATGGTAGGTGCATTGATCGTGTCATGTACTAAACAATAAAACATAGTTCAAAAAATCAAAAAAAGTATAGCCCACATGCCCAATTGTCTAGTATTAATCGTAAGTTTGGTTTCTTTCACCTGGTTGAAGTGCCATTTGTGTTTTTTCTCCATTGAAAGATCCTTCACTCTGTAGAAGGCTGCCTTCTGCTATTCCAACAACTGCCACAGAAGATTTGATTTGAAATGGTCTAGGAGTTTGTGTGATAATTGCCAGGTTGAAAATAAAATCACCCATGCCTCAGAAACTGTGCATCTTAGATGCACTGGTGGGGAATGGCGCTAAAATGGATTACTGCTTCAGAGTTGATAATCCGGCCTTCCATTGAAAACACAGAAAAGATTTCTAATCCACTTTGCTGGTGTGAAAATCCGTGCTGGTGTGAAAAGTGGGTCGAGGTAGTCATTGCAGTCGTTACAAACAAAAATATTTACACTTTTGCCAGAGGTCAAGAGCTGATTTCTCTGAATCTTTCCAGATAATAAACAAATCATCAATGTACCAGCCCCACACTTGGCCCATTCTACGTCCTCAGCAGTGTCAGGTGCAAAGGATACTTGTTCCTCTCATCAACTCATGAGCAGTTTGGCAAAGCTGAGAGCAAAATAAGTGCCCATCGCTGTGCCCTTCAGTTGCTTGTATAGCACCCCATGAAATACTGACTGAGAAACCTGAGCAAGATAGTCTCAGAAAAGATATCCACTCTGCACTAGAGCTCACATCACTTTAACCACTCTGTGCTTTATGGTAGTTGTATGAGGCCCTGAGGAAAGGCCCATTTAGGGCTCAAAACACGTTGCCAATGAGTTGAATTACAAGATGGAATTTAAATAAAAGTGTCTGTTTCTATAATTTTTAGAAGCTATCTTCCAGTGCATAAATTATTGAACTATTGAGAGCTCTAGTGTGGTGTAGAAATCATTGAGACTAATTTGCGTAGTCATGTTTTGGTGGTGCTAAGTTAAAGTCTGACTTTTTCAGGGTTTTCCCAGACTCACCCTTTGCTTATTGTGCCTCCACGAAAGTCCTATGAGTAATTTGAATACTCACACTGATGAAGCATCGCGAAAGTGCCGTTGCAAGTGCTGCTCATCTTTGGTAGGGGCATGAACCATGAGTGCTATGCATCTTTGGAATGTGCACATCCATCGCACATCCATTGCTGCTGCCTCGATCACCTCTGCTTTTTAGAATATCCAGATATTCACTCTTTTAAACCTCCTTAGGTTAATGTTTAACAAGTTGAAGGATCTCCAACCAGAGTTGGTAATATCTTGAGCACAGATCCAATTTTAAGAAAATAAATGTAGGTCCCTGATTGTCCAAAGATTATGCCAGCCAGATTGGAGCAGGCCACCCTCTTTTAATTGCTATGTTGCACAGCTTCATGTCTACAAATATGCTGACCACTTGTTTAACTTTCCAGATGATGGCTGTTGGGTGCCCCTAAACATAATCCATTGGCTCCATAGTCTAAAGAGAAGCAGGTTCTGATCCATGTCCAATTGCAGATTTGAAGGGATGCATCCATGGCATAGAGTCACTGACTTGATTGCATTGCACGCACAGCCTAATGTGGTAACCTTTTGGAAACCGTACACCATAAGTACTAGCAAACATTTTTCCATGGGCCAAAAAGTTTGGTCTGTGATGTCCCTGATGGCCATATTGATGCGAGAGGTGGCGGTTGAGAGGGGGGCTGGTGGATTGGCAGTAAGGTAGGTGTAAGCGAAGCAAAATATATGCTTCTAATGCCTGAACTGAACAATGTGAAACCAGAAAACCTGGGATTAATCTCTTTACCAAATTGTGTGATCCTAGGCAATGAGAGGAGCCACACTTCCCCATAGTGAGGTTTGTGTGAGGTTTGTGTTATTTCCTTCATCAGTTAATCCCTCCTTCTTACTTCTAGCACTTTGTTGCAGCATGTGCCATTTTTTCAGTTTTAGCTTCCTTGTCAGTTTGAATAGTTCAATCCAAGTCTGTACATATTCGGAACCCTTAGTTGGGCAGAAGGAGAGTCCATAATTTGCGGCTAATACTTCCTCATTCATTAGAATTCTCTCAGATAGGTTTATAAGTCTACTATTTGTCACATCCATAGCTTTTAAAATTCCTGTTGCTTGCCCTTCCAGTCCTCTCCCACATGGGCTTGTGTTGCTGCTCCTCCACCTCTTCCTATTTTGTACTTGTTTTTTCTTCCTCTGATGCCATCTTCTTACCATCTTGCTCCTCTTCCTCTGTCCTCTGTGCACCCCACGGATAACCTTCCACCCCCTTCACAAGTTGTAGTACTCCTCCAAAAAAATAAAGTGGTGGGCTTTTTTGTAGTTTTTTGTAGATTTGACTTCAGATACATTGCTCTCCCCAATAACTGAAACATCAGTCACTTCCTCTGTCTCAGATCCTTTCTCAGATACTGTTGTGTCATATTCTTTCAGTTCCCTGGGCAACCTACGTCCCTGTAGACAATCATATTTTGGTTAAATGTGAGAATTCGGCCAATTTCATAGTATTAACAGTCTTGTTTGTACTTCTTTAGTTTCCTCAATACAATCTCCTCCTCCAGGTTCTCTAATCTAGTTTCCAAATCCTTGCAAAATTTGTCTATAATATCCATCTCTGGCCTTTTCTTAAATTCCTCCCATACATTTGATTTCTCTCAGGTCCTTGTCTCTTGCCAGCCATGCATACTTAATAAGTATCTCCATCATATTGTTCAAGCTCCTGGCTGAATTTTCTGCCCACTCTGTCAGTATTTTGGGGTCAGGTGACTTGTTGGATGGTATTGTATAAATGTTTACCCCTCTCAGTCTGATACCTGTCACTATACAGTTTTGAAGGGATGTGCCTTCCCACCATTTTGAGATCTCCATCTTTGATAGCTTCTCCAATCTCTTCAAGTTGTCACCCAGACCCAGGTCATCTTCTGTGGTTTCCCTTCCAGCTTCCCCATTGTGAGACCCTTGAAAATAGCATTTTAGTGTCCCATGCTCTGCTAATTTCACACCCACTTGCCATGGTCACTTCTCCATCGACACTGTCCCACTCAATATATTACAGCCACTGCTTTTGGCGCACAAAATAAATAAAGATCTTGATACACACATCTACCTTGAGTGAGTGCTTCCTTATCCATATATATATATATATATATATATATATATATATATATACACACACACATGTATGTGTGTGTGTATATATATATAACAATTGGCTTCACTCCCTTCACCTCATCCACAATTCCTTTCCTCTCAGCAGTATGCTATAGCATTGTACTTCTAAGCGGACTATATATCATCATCAAATAAAAGAAATGCTGTGATTGCCTTCTGTTCTTTGCAAATAGGGTTTGGTTGATTTCATATTTTTTATTAGTTAAGATTTGGATCTACTGTGAGGTCCACATATGTGTAAAATTACCCAAATTACATTGAATACAAGTGTAAAAATATTTTTAAAAACGTGAACATTTTAGAACATATCACTTAATTTTCAGGACACATTAAAAATTGAGGAGTTTTTTCGACAGAACAAACAACCTTAATAAGGAGGGTCTTTAAAAGTTGTTGATGCCTAATATCCACTGCTGGAGCAATAAAGATTACATGGTCAAAATGTTGTATACTGTTATTACAAAGATCAGAGATCCTGTTATTAAATTTCATTTTTTGCCAAGCGCCTATTACACTCTTCAATGGTAACATATTAATTCTTATCAAAAGAAATGCACATTGAGTTCTGTTATCTAATTTCCATGTTAAACGCAGTTGTGTTCTTTTCATAATACACAGAGAGAATGTTTTTCTTAAATATATATATGTATATATATATATGTATATATATGTGTGTGTGTGTGTAGATATATATATTTTTATATATATATATATATATATATATTCACACACACACACACAGTTAAAAAGTAAGAGGAGGTTTGTGAACCCTCCAAAAAATCCCAACAATTAAAAAAAAAAAAAAAAAAAAAAATGCAATGACCACTTCACCATGTGAGTTTTCTGCCATGGCAAAGGGGTCATTTTGGAGTTTTCACTGCCCCTTACCAGTTTTACCTGGTGGTGACAAACAATGAAAACTTGATATTTGTTCGCCCACTCTAAATAGAGTGGGCAAACAAATGGCAATACCTCTGACGGCCCTTATTCTGTCAGAAGTGTATGTTGGCGCCAGAGATAGAGTAGTCTCTGCTGTCGACATAGTGAAGGTGCACCCGACTCTAAATGAGGCTAACAACAGAGTACCCTCTCCACCAAACTCTAAATTGGGCCCTTTTTTACCAGAAGCCTAAAGGAAACTGGGAGCACTAACGTGGTCATGCTGTAATCCTCATCACTGCCAGTGTTCACCTGAACCTTGAACACTGCATATATTTCTTGCTCAGCAAAATTTAGCAGTAATAACCTTTTTATGATGAGTAATTTTCATTGGCTGCAATAAAGAAGTTTGAGGACTTCCAGCTGCAATGTCCAGGAGGGGCCCTTAGATGATGGCGCCTTGTGAATGCTGAAAGGCACAATCCGCGACAGGCTTGTGCTTGCCAGAAGTTACATAACACGCTGCAGTAGTGGAACACATACCCCTCCATCATCATTGTTTCACATACAGCAAATATTCACATCAGATTATGCACAGTGCACTCGTGTGCCTCAGTAGCTGTAACAAGTTGTGACTGCTGCTCAGTGCTTAATTTGTAAAAGACTTATTGCAAGGGCTCAAAGTTTTGCTCAGAAACCACAAAGATCAAGGTGCTGAATACCAAGGATGCATATTCTTGATTCCACCTAAATCCTCTTTAATCCATCACCAGTCACTCCTTATTATCTCACTCTTGCAAGTTTTCTTCACCCCTGCTTTCTCCCTTTCTCACTGATTTTCTTTCTTTTACTTCCATAACTGATTTTCTTTCTTCCTCTTCCCTTCTTCGTTCCCCCTTCTATGTATTTCTTTCTCTTGCTTCAGATCAGAGTTTATTCAGGAAGATGGTAACTGTCCGGGTGCACCGGCAGGAGGCAAAAGGTGGACTCTATGTCTGTTTTTGCTAAAAGGGACCCTTTCCCTGCTGAGTTGCCTCGCGTGTTTGCTAAGCAGCTCTCTGCTGCCTCATCCAAACCAAGGGCTCGGCAGCCACCGCTCGCTACTTGCACTCCTCACCAGTTCACTAGCAGCCACTCGCTACTTGTGCTCCTCACCTGCTACTTGAGGGACAGCAATCCCACACCACCGCCACTCACCTGGTCTTCCTCAATGTCTCTGTGTTTTAGAAGGGGAGTCTCCAGGCCTCCTTCCAGTGTGATGTGAAAGGCCAGCCCTGCTGTTCACCAGCCCAATTCTCAAGTCCCACGGCGTCCCTCTTGTCTGGCAGTGGCAGTCTTTGGGCCCAGAAAAGTCTTCCCTTTCTTGGTGTTCCTGAAGTTGTGACAATCCCGGAACAAAGATGCAGTTCCCATGTAGGTTCAACAGCAATAGCTCCCTCAAATTTCAGGTCCAACGATGTGGGGTGCCTGGTGCACCGCCCCTTTTTACGTGGCATGGCGCGCCCGGATTGGCCAATTCAAAGGTCGCCCACCAATCTGGGTGCGCCTTTTTTTGCGGGCTTCACCCCTCCCCAGACTTACATCCCCACCTTAGGAATGGGTGGTATGTGGGTCCCTTTCTAGTCTGTTCTGCGGACCGGCCGCTCCTGGAGGGAAGGTGCAGTGCCACATGTATGTCTTCCAAATGCTAGCCCTATTGCAGCAGGCCTACCAGTTAATGTGGTCATTTGAATACCACATGGCAGGAGTAGCACTTGAGGGCCACTCGACCACCGCTCAAGCCTCAAGAGTGCTTAACGTCCCAACTGGAGTGGCGTGTGTGGCTGTGCACATAAGCCCAGTCCAGCTTGAGCTCCAAGTTTTAGGTTCTGCAGAAGCTGAACGCTGCTATTTATCTCTGCGCGGCTAGAGGAGTGCTTGTGAC
This sequence comes from Pleurodeles waltl, assembly GCF_031143425.1. Taxonomy (NCBI): domain Eukaryota; kingdom Metazoa; phylum Chordata; class Amphibia; order Caudata; family Salamandridae; genus Pleurodeles; species Pleurodeles waltl. The sequence continues at coordinate 221,449,848 of NC_090445.1, forward strand.
TCGTGCAGTGCGTGTGACTCTGGATTGGCTGGGCATCATTTTCTAAAGACGGTGCGCCTGTGCTATTGTTAAAATAAGCCCTTAGTGAGAGGGGATATCTCTCTACATTTGCTACTGAACCAAAAATAAGGGGCAATGTGGATGATTTCTTCCGTTTATGAATGCAGCTCTTAGATTTAAGCTGCTTCATCATTAAATTAGTGTAGAAAAGGAAGGCACAGTGATTAGCTCTCTCTGCGAAACTTGTTTTTGTGCTTTGCTTGGTAAATCCTGCATAAGGACACTTGCTGATATGTTCGTTAGTTACTACTTCAAGTGCTTCTGGGCACAGGTATTCCGACTGAATTGTTATACTGTTATTTAGTTTATTCACTCTAGTGCATTTGTAGGCCCCATATTGCAGCATACTTTTTATTATTCAGTTAAGTGAAGGAATTCTTGTATTATTTTCATACATTTTCTTCTGCACATTTCAAGCATATGATTCATTCAGGGTTTTTGTGTTTCACATGCAGACTGCTAGCTTACCAATAATATTGTTACAAGAGTCAGGCGCATCTAGAATTAAATAGAATCAGTAGCTAAAACATTTGAAAGCTATTTACTGGCTAAGAGATTGAAATGGTGGGATACTTCAAGGAAACTAATAAATTCAGAGACGGAGAGATCTACACTAAAATGTATGTGGCAAGGAAGGGTTACAATAAGTTAGGATGGCAAGATCAGGGACGGTTTGGGATGGTGTTAAGACTGGGCACTAAGGCCCATATTTATACTTTTTTAGCGCTGCATTTGCGTCATTGTTTGATGCAGAAACGGTGCAAACTTGCAAAATACAATTGCATTTTGTAAATTTGCGCCATTTTTGCGTCAAAAAGTGGCGCAAATGCGGCGCTAAAAAAGTATAAATATGGGCCTAAATGTCCCATTTCCTTGGAAGGTTTTATTGTCACAGTGAGAGAAACTGAATCACTAGAGTTGTCTCTGAGTGATGTTTTGGAGAAGCATAAGGCACTGTTCCGAGAGAACTTGGGTCTGAGCATCATGTTATTCACAAGCCAGGATGCACACAAAGCAAGGAGAGTTTCCCTAAGCATAAGGGGAGGTTGGAGGATCATTTGGAGAAACTGTGTGCAGGCAAGGTTATATAACCCATAGATTCTTCAAAGTGGGTCTCTCCTACTGTAGTAGCCTTGAAAAAATCAGGAGAACTGAGACTCTGCGAAGACCTTTGATCTTTAAACCAGAAGATTTTAGTTGATTGCTTTCCACTCCCAAAAATACAAGAAAAGTTAGCTCAGTAAGGGGGAGCTTAAATGTTCTTAACTTTAGACCTAAGAGCAGATTACCACAAGGTGGAGTTATCTCAGGGTATCATGCATCAAAAAATATAATGAGTCCCCTTTGTCTGTGAACTTGTAACTTCAGCTCGGAAAAGAATATCTGAATATTAATGATTCTTCTCTTTTTGTTTTCTTTTTACAGATTTATGAAATAGCAGCATTCTTAGAAAGTTTGCAATGCTTGGAGCAATCCCCACAGTTCAGATAAGTATTTCTAAATTTGTATTTTAACTTTCTAGCGCAAGGGAATTGCCAAATTTGTAGCAAGTTGTGATACTTGTGTTACTCCTTTTTTGTAGAGATTCCTGGAGAGTCATATCACCAGTGCCAAGGAGGAACAACACCATAGCAACATTTACATAGGGGCCTTTGAATCGAACACAGTAAGAGTCTCAGTTTGTTAGAAAGCTGCCGCTGAGAACACAAAATGTCAAGGAACCAGGAGCCAGCCTTCGGGATTTGAATAAATCGCCGACAGGAAAGCAGGAACACTGAGGAGGGTTCAGGTAACTTCCAGGGTGAAAAGGGAAGTGACACAATGTCAAGGAACTGCAGCCAAAAAGACTAGAATGCCAAGCAGCTCCCCGAAGGACGGTTCTGTGTCTTATGGGAGGAGTGTACCTCCTCCCTCGTTGACGAAGACCCTGGCCACGCCCTCAATGAGCGCACAGGCTGGGGTTACGTGCCAGCAGGCTCAACAGATTGGTGGGAAATCTGAAGCTGACCACCCCATCATACTGACCAAGCTAAGTCCCTAGTGCCAAGATAACTCTTGTGATTAATGTACCAGCTGGAGAGATATTAACTTTTGTCTAGTTGCAGTTTTGACTCAAAGGTAGCGCAGAGGGTTAATATGCCTGCTGCAAAGAACGTGTACTTTGCAGATCACAGAACAGTATTTTATGTGCATAGCTCAGTGGGACACTGTTATAATGTGGGCTTGTATAATGTTATGAGCTCTGCGAAGCTCAGAACTAGCTGATGGAATGCTGACTAGGTGCAGCTCCTATGACATCATGGGATTCTGGGGAGGGTTTGAATCATGCCACAGTAGTTGTTATAGGTGCCTGGCTTGAGAGGCTGTCATGGGGTTTTCTTCCTGACGGAATAAAGAAACCTACTAATAACCAACCATGTCTGAGACTACCACAGATACTGCTTTTGTCACAGAGCTCCTTTTGTTACTGTGCAGTTTACAAGCTACAAGCATAATCTATGGACTGCTAACAAAGAGCTGCATGCAAACTGCATGGTACAGGTTATGAAGTCACGTGTTTCCTGTGTCTTTGAGGAAATTATTGAAGAACCCCAATAAAGATGGCCCTTTCCTGGTGCACTGTAAAGTCATCATTTACTATGCTTTAAAAACTAATTCAATCGAATATACAGGGAGTGCAGAATTATTAGGCAAGTTGTATTTTTGAGGATTAATTTTATTATTGAACAACAACCATGTTCTCAATGAACCCAAAAAACTCATTAATATCAAAGCTGAATATTTTTGGAAGTAGTTTTTAGTTTGTTTTTAGTTTTAGCTATGTTAGGGGGATATCTGTGTGTGCAGGTGACTATTACTGTGCATAATTATTAGGCAACTTAACAAAAAAAAATATATACCCATTTCAATTATTTATTATTACCAGTGAAACCAATATAACATCTCAACATTCACAAATATACATTTCTGACATTCAAAAACAAAACAAAAACAAATCAGTGACCAATATAGCCACCTTTCTTTGCAAGGACACTCAAAAGCCTGCCATCCATGGATTCTGTCAGTGTTTTGATCTGTTCACCATCAACATTGCGTGCAGCAGCAACCACAGCCTCCCAGACACTGTTCAGAGAGGTGTACTGTTTTCCCTCCTTGTAAATCTCACATTTGATGATGGACCACAGGTTCTCAATGGGGTTCAGATCAGGTGAACAAGGAGGCCATGTCATTAGATTTCCTTCTTTTATACCCTTTCTTGCCAGCCACGCTGTGGAGTACTTGGACGCGTGTGATGGAGCATTGTCCTGCATGAAAATCATGTTTTTCTTGAAGGATGCAGACTTCTTCCTGTACCACTGCTTGAAGAAGGTGTCTTCCAGGAACTGGCAGTAGGACTGGGAGTTGAGCTTGACTCCATCCTCAACCCGAAAAGGCCCCACAAGCTCATCTTTGATGATACCAGCCCAAACCAGTACTCCACCTCCACCTTGCTGGCGTCTGAGTCGGACTGGAGCTCTCTGCCCTTTACCAATCCAGCCACGGGCCCATCCATCTGGCCCATCAAGACTCACTCTCATTTCATCAGTCCATAAAACCTTAGAAAAATCAGTCTTGAGATATTTCTTGGCCCAGTCTTGACGTTTCAGCTTGTGTGTCTTGTTCAGTGGTGGTCGTCTTTCAGCCTTTCTTACCTTGGCCATGTCTCTGAGTATTGCACACCTTGTGCTTTTGGGCACTCCAGTGATGTTGCAGCTCTGAAATATGGCCAAACTGGTGGCAAGTGGCATCGTGGCAGCTGCACGCTTGACTTTTCTCAGTTCATGGGCAGTTATTTTGCGCCTTGGTTTTTCCACACGCTTCTTGCGACCCTGTTGACTATTTTGAATGAAACGCTTGATTGTTCGATGATCACGCTTCAGAAGCTTTGCAATTTTAAGAGTGCTGCATCCCTCTGCAAGATATCTCACTATTTTTGACTTTTCTGAGCTTGTCAAGTCCTTCTTTTGACCCATTTTGCCAAAGGAAAGGAAGTTGCCTAATAATTATGCACACCTGATATAGGGTGTGTAGGAAGTTGGCTCTGTATGTGCTATTTCAAAGTAAGGAATAGCATGCACAGAGTCCAAGGGTTCCCCTTAGAGGTAAAATAGTGGTAAAAATAGATAATACTAATGCTCTATTTTGTGGTAGTGTGGTCGAGCAGTAGGCTTATCCAAGGAGTAGTGTTAAGCATTTGTTGTACATACACATAGACAATAAATGAGGTACACACACTCAGAGACAAATCCAGCCAATAGGTTTTTATATAGAAAAATATCTTTTCTTAGTTTATTTTAAGAACCACAGGTTCAAATTCTACATGTAATATCTCATTCGAAAGGTATTGCAGGTAAGTACTTTAGGAACTTCAAATCATCAAAATTGCATGTATACTTTTCAAGTTATTGACAAATAGCTGTTTTAAAAGTGGACACTTAGTGCAATTTTCACAGTTCCTAGGGGAGGTAAGTATTTGTTAGGTTAACCAGGTAAGTAAGACACTTACAGGGCTTAGTTCTTGGTCCAAGGTAGCCCACCGTTGGGGGTTCAGAGCAACCCCAAAGTCACCACACCAGCAGCTCAGGGCCGGTCAGGTGCAGAGTTCAAAGTGGTGCCCAAAACACATAGGCTAGAATGGAGAGAAGGGGGTGCCCCGGTTCCGGTCTGCTTGCAGGTAAGTACCCGCGTCTTCGGAGGGCAGACCAGGGGGGTTTTGTAGGGCACCGGGGGGGACACAAGCCCACACAGAAATTTCACCCTCAGCAGCGCGGGGGCGGCCGGGTGCAGTGTAGAAACAAGCGTCGGGTTTGTAATGTTAGTCTATGAGAGATCTCGGGATCTCTTCAGCGCTGCAGGCAGGCAAGGGGGGGGTTCCTCGGGGAAACCTCCACTTGGGCAAGGGAGAGGGACTCCTGGGGGTCACTTCTCCAGTGAAAGTCCGGTCCTTCAGGTCCTGGGGGCTGCGGGTGCAGGGTCTCTCCCAGGCGTCGGGACTTTAGGTTCAAAGAGTCGCGGTCAGGGGAAGCCTCGGGATTCCCTCTGCAGGCGGCGCTGTGGGGGCTCATGGGGGACAGGTTTTGGTACTCACAGTATCAGAGTAGTCCTGGGGTCCCTCCTGAGGTGTTGGATCTCCACCAGCCGAGTCGGGGTCGCCGGGTGCAGTGTTGCAAGTCTCACGCTTCTTGCGGGGAGCTTGCAGGGTTCTTTAAAGCTGCTGGAAACAAAGTTGCAGCTTTTCTTGGAGCAGGTCCGCTGTCCTCGGGAGTTTCTTGTCTTTTCGAAGCAGGGGCAGTCCTCAGAGGATGTCGAGGTCGCTGGTCCCTTTGGAAGGCGTCGCTGGAGCAGGATCTTTGGAAGGCAGGAGACAGGCCGGTGAGTTTCTGGAGCCAAGGCAGTTGTCGTCTTCTGGTCTTCCTCTGCAGGGGTTTCAGCTAGGCAGTCCTTCTTCTTGTAGTTGCAGGAATCTGATTTTCTAGGGTTCAGGGTAGCCCTTAAATACTAAATTTAAGGGCGTGTTTAGGTCTGGGGGGTTAGTAGCCAATGGCTACTAGCCCTGAGGGTGGGTACACCCTCTTTGTGCCTCCTCCCAAGGGGAGGGGGTCACAATCCTAACCCTATTGGGGGAATCCTCCATCTGCAAGATGGAGGATTTCTAAAAGTTAGAGTCACCTCAGCTCAGGACACCTTAGGGGCTGTCCTGACTGGCCAGTGACTCCTCCTTGTTTTTCTCATTATTTTCTCCGGCCTTGCCGCCAAAAGTGGGGCCTGGCCGGAGGGGGCGGGCAACTCCACTAGCTGGGGTGTCCTGCTGGGTTGGCACAAAGGAGGTGAGCCTTTGAGGCTCACCGCCAGGTGTGACAATTCCTGCCTGGGGGAGGTGTTAGCATCTCCACCCAGTGCAGGCTTTGTTACTGGCCTCAGAGTGACAAAGGCACTCTCCCCATGGGGCCAGCAACATGTCTCGGTTTGTGGCAGGCTGCTAAAACTAGTCAGCCTACACAGATAGTCGGTTAAGTTTCAGGGGGCACCTCTAAGGTGCCCTCTGGGGTGTATTTTACAATAAAATGTACACTGGCATCAGTGTGCATTTATTGTGCTGAGAAGTTTGATACCAAACTTCCCAGTTTTCAGTGTAGCCATTATGGTGCTGTGGAGTTCGTGTTTGACAGACTCCCAGACCATATACTCTTATGGCTACCCTGCACTTACAATGTCTAAGGTTTTGTTTAGACACTGTAGGGGTACCATGCTCATGCACTGGTACCCTCACCTATGGTATAGTGCACCCTGCCTTAGGGCTGTAAGGCCTGCTAGAGGGGTGTCTTACCTATACTGCATAGGCAGTGAGAGGCTGGCATGGCACCCTGAGGGGAGTGCCATGTCGACTTACTCGTTTTGTCCTCACTAGCACACACAAGCTGGCAAGCAGTGTGTCTGTGCTGAGTGAGAGGTCTCCAGGGTGGCATAAGACATGCTGCAGCCCTTAGAGACCTTCCTTGGCATCAGGGCCCTTGGTACTAGAAGTACCAGTTACAAGGGACTTATCTGGATGCCAGGGTCTGCCAATTGTGGATACAAAAGTACAGGTTAGGGAAAGAACACTGGTGCTGGGGCCTGGTTAGCAGGCCTCAGCACACTTTCAATTGTAAACATAGCATCAGCAAAGGCAAAAAGTCAGGGGGCAACCATGCCAAGGAGGCATTTCCTTACAGGGTGTTGATGTCATTAGACCACACCCCTTCTCATTACAGAGATGCACATCACCTAATATGCTTAATTGGTAGTAGGCTTTCGAGCCTATACAGCTTGGAGTAAGACAACATGCATAAAGAGGATGATGTGGTCAAAATACTCATTTGCCTAATAATTTTGCACTCCGTATATAATGAAATATGTTTTTACAATGCACTGTTTTTGCCAGTTTTTGCCCAAATGTTCTGGAGGGGGGGGGATCTAGCCCCATTGTAGTGGCCAGGCTTGCTCACTATGCACCCCATAGGGGCTGGACTGACAATATTTGCCAGGGCTTATTTGAGTTCCCAGTGCAGCCCCTGGTTGGTGTGCTGTACATATTTATAGGATAAACTGGGTGTTAATCAAGTGCACACATGTGGTCTCTGCATTTCACGATCCCAAAAATATGTATGTATATGTGCCCCACTTACAATCACTGGTTCAAATTCAGCAATGATGCTCATCTAAGAAGCCCCTCCACACCACAATGCCAAGTGCAAGTGCTAACGCAAGCAAATAAGTGAGAACGTTTATATCCTTAACACCGGGGTTTCTATTGAATAAGTTAAGCATTACAATGCATTCAGCGACCTGTAATGAGTAAGTGGGACCATACGTTTATGAACACAAATATTTTGTGCAAATGTGTTAAAACGTAGGTTGAGGTAATATAGCGGGCAATGTGCGTATTCGGCAATGTTAACTAGCTGACACCTATCCCGTGAATGCAAAAAAAAGTTAAAGCATTCTAGATGGGTGCTTTTAAGTATTTACTAAGATTAATTTGTGCAGGGATTCGTTCTCACGGCTTTAAAAAACATTTGAAATCATTACTCTCTCACAAACAAAATGGAGCGTCACCACGCCAGCGGGAGCGTCCTAGCAAGCTCCGTCGCAATCATCTAAAGGCCCTCGGTGTTGTGGCAGCCGGTGAACCGAGTAATAACTTTTATGCCACCCCAAATTACTCTTTCTGGGGAGCACTGTGAAAAAAGACACCAGGAAATCCTTAGTGCTGTGCCTGTAGCGAGTTCACTGTGTGGAAGTTCGTGCTTGCTACTTAAATGTTACTCAGCTGTCTCAGCTAAATCTTCTGTATTTATAAGATACCCTTTGTTTCTGTCTGTTCTTTTGTGATGGGAGGTGTCTTCAAAGAGGTTGGCACATGGTTAACTTAACCCACAGAAGGCCCTGGAGTCAGGCTGCTTTTACGATGTTTGCATAAGCTTCTTACCAAATATGGTTGAGAAGGCAGCCTTCTGGCTTCCTCGGAGGCTTTTGCTTAATGGCAAAGACTTGTTAGTTCTGCGGAAAGCAGGCATGTATCGCTCAGAAGAGAAGCTATTTCAATGATTTCATCAGTCCCTGTAAGCAAGCTGGAAAAGCAATGAGCCGCGGAAGCGATCCGCACCCATCATATTAAATGCCAAGAGCACGTACTACACCTACATATATCAATTCCAGCCTTTCAAATACCTAAGGCCTGATTTAGGGTTTGGTGGACAGAGCACAGTCCGCCAGGGTGGTGGAGGACATTACCTTCGCCACCCTGGCGGACTACCATCTGCTGAATTTAGAGATAACTGCCGGACCAGTTTGGTGGAAGTTGGGACAGAAAAGTCCCTCACATGGTAATGTACGTGTACCTCTGCCCTGAGTGCCCTATCTGCAGTGATAACTGAATCCTTGCTAACATTTTTGGTCATGGGCGAATGCAGATCATGCCTGTGCACCATGAAACTTACCTGTCTAATAGATTGCAGTCTTGCTAAAACCGGGAGCGGCACCCAAAGTGCTACTCTTGAGTGGTGAAGGTCTAATGCTTTACCAGGAGTTAAGTAGCATAAGCGCAGTGGTGGCACCATACCATGTTTTCAGTTTTAGTGATCAGTAGAGTGAACAGGCCTTTTGACCAGTCTCACAGGAGTGCTTCCTCCTGGCCCACTCTGGTGAACTTCTGCTGCTGTGTACTTAACTGACCCTTGGCCTGCATTAAGTTGTATGCAATGCCAGACAGTGTGTGCAAGTGTGTGCTGGGAAGTACGTGTTCCTGCAAAGTGGTACAGTACATGAGAGCGCATGCGGTTGTGTGAGTGTTGGGATGTATGTGTGTGTGCGAAGTGGTGCGAGTTAGCGGATGTGATTGTGTGCGTGTGCTGGAGTGTATGTGTGACTTTGCATTGATAGAGTACATGAGAGTGAGTGCACATGGTTGCGTGTGCGTGCTGGGATGTATGTATGCCTGTGAATGGCATAGTACATGGGAGCCCGTGCACATGTATTTACATGTGCATGAATCGATGTATGTGTGCTTGTAAATGGCACAATACATCGAAGTCTCTGGGCTCCATTTTGTGAGCCACAGGGGCTACTGGAGGAACATGTGGTGATAAATGATCCCTCCCATCAAGACAGATTTGTGGATTACTGCATTCCTAAGAAATGGGTGAGACACACAATGGAGGAAAGAAGAGTCAGGCTCTTAGTGCACTTCAAAGGGGCTATTTGACTCTAAGAGAGGCCACTGGTGAAAGGTGCCTGGACACATCTCAGGAAGGAGATGCACTAATAAGGGAATAGAAAAGATTAGGGCTAGGCGCCTTTGGTAAACGTTTGATTTACATATCACTTAGGTTGACATCCAGGTGTCAACTGCATATCACTCCCCTGGCCTGTATTTGGGGCTATCAGATTTGTAGACACTTCTACTGTGTCAGACTGCTCTCTGGAAAAACAGCATAGCAGAAGAATGGGCACTTCAAAGTAGGCAATCCCCAGAACACAAACTTCAAAGATGTAGACACTAATTCTATCTATGTCTGGAAATGAATTATAAAAAGGGGAGCTTGAAACTCCCAAATTGTCAAACTGAAGCTGTACAACAGTGTGGAGAAGGTAGCACAAGTTATGTCTCTTTGGATCAGGACTGGGGAACAAAAGGTTTGTCAGTCTCCCTGCTAGGTGAGGTGATATCACCCAGGAGAATCAAGACCACTCGCCCTGGAGCACCATCTTCTACCTGACCCAAGACCAGAGGACTCTGAGAGAAGTGGGAGATTGCCTGGAAGGACAGAGGTCCAGGGGTGATCCTGTCAAGTGGATCCCGGGTGCAAAGTGTGATACTGGGTCCACATTGGGACTGCTGCACCGATCGGGCCATCTGTACGTATTCGTTGTCATGACCCTCATATGCCAGGTGGGGGCCAGGGTGAAGGTTAAGACCCGTCACTCTGGTGGTGTGGTGGAAAGAGCTTGCCCTGTGCAGTATTGTGACCCACAAAGGAACTCCGTCTTAGCTGTGTTCTTGATACCTGTATGCCACGGTGTCCATGGTGAATCTTATGGGCCTTCGCCCTGGTGCAGCACTGTTGTGAAGAGGGCCTGTCACCATGTACAGAGTTGTGACCCAAAGCCTGATGCCACCTTAAAGTGTGCTTTTGTGATAACTTTAAGCCAGGTGTGGAACGTGGTGAATCTTGAGAGCTGTCAGCCTGGTGCAGCGCTGTGGTAATGAGAGGGCCATCACCCTGGACAGCGTTGTGACAGCACAGGGTCCTCACCTTGAGAGTGCGGAAAGCAACCCCTGTATGTCAGCTGAGGGGGCCTCAGAAGACTGAATGAACTATGACTTTTGAAGCAAGTGCAAACAGAACTCAGAACTACTCATCGGAATGCCAGGTACACCCTAAGTCTGCCATTAGGACTAAGAGAACTTACCACAACAATGGAGGAGTGCCACTGAGGTCCAGACCCCATGCAGGCAGCGGAGAGATGGCTGCTCCTCACTAGCACCTGCCAACATCAACCACGGCCCTGGATTGCTGAACGCTCCAAGGATCTCCATCTTGTCTCCAACGGAAGCGAGGAATACTGAACCTTGAGTCGCAGAGCTCATGGTTTGGGGCAGTTGCTCTCACTGTAGCGCTGAGGGCACCGGGAAACCTTGACTATGACTACTGGAGGGTGCAGAGGAGAGGGCAGTTTCTTTGTTTACATTAAAACCAGTGCCCTTTGAAATGTCACTGCTCCAGTGCACCAATCCACACTTGTGATGTAAGAAGAGCCAACCCTGTGATGGAAAAGTAGTTAACACAATCTACGACCACACCACTGGAACCAAAAACATAAAACGGATAACTGCTATGCTGTATCACAAGAGACCCAAATTCTGCATTTCTTAACTTAATATACAAACACTACTTAGCTCCTGGGGCTGGCTAAGTAGCAAAGTCAGCATGGAGTCAATTGTCAAATAACTGTTTCAGTGACACAAAGAGGTCACACTAGGAAAGTGGTCAGCCAGGGAGGCAGGTTTCTGTTCTCTCCTATGCGACCAAATAATATGCAAATTAAAGACACTAAACAACCCATGCACAGGACTCCCTTCTGGCAAAAGGTTAGATCTGTATGCTCAGGTCTGGCTTGCCAGCGGAAATTTCCCTAGATGTTAAATGATCCACAGAAAAAGAGCTTTAAGGAGCAGTACTGAGAGAGGGCCTTTGCCCCCACCCACTTGCTGACCTTCTTCTATCCAGCTTTTTGTTTGGCAAAGGGTGTGTGCTTTCATTGTAAAAAGTACTTGTATTTCAATATTTGCCTTATTTGAAAGCTTATGGTCAATTCACTAGGCCTGGCTTGATCATGCTGACAAGCTAAAGATCAAGGATTATCTGCTTATTATGAAATGTTATAACAAAGGCAATAGGCCTGACATTTATTTTTAAAATACTTTTTTAGAGGCAATAGGCTTTTAAGGATGGTTTATTATTACACAGTGCTATGGCCTGTAGACAAGTATTTCTGCGACATGGAGTTTCACAGATTACTAGAGTATGCAAGTGCTTTGGTGTTGGTTAACCCCTATGACAAAAACCCAGCAAGTTTGCACTGTGAAAATCTTTGTTTTGGCAGTCTTAGGATGGGTTGTATATTGTTTTGCCAACTGTACATATACGTGATTTTAAGGTGGTGTGCCTGATAGTTTACTTTTGGGAAATCTATGTTCGGGGTTGTAGGGTTGAGTTAGCTATGGTGACAAGTAATACAGGAAAAAGGTCTGATTGGTTCAATGGGAAAAGTTAACTTTGATGCCATAAGTCTGATCTGTTTATTATGAAAAGTTATGACAACGACAGTAGGCTGGACTTATTTATTGTGAAAAGCATATGTTAAAGGCAACAGTTCTTTCAGAATGAATTGTTATCACACTGCGCTATAGCCTGTAACCAGTATTTTTTCAATTAAATGGAATCTCACAGACTACCAAATAAGGCAAGGGTTCCAGTGCTGGTTACCACCTCCGTCAAACCCTGGCGGTAGAAGAGATGCACTGTGATTATCCTTTTTAGGCCCTCTTTGGAGGAGTTGAATATTGTTTTAACAAATGTCATTTTATACATATTTGAAATTTTAGGACGATATGCCTGATGGCTGTCTTATGGGAAAGCTTAAACTCAATACAGTAAACTTAAGTTGTGGGTAAATGTGAAAACTAACCAGTGGGTGCATGATAGGCGATTTACAGGGAGAGTGACAGACTGTATCTATGATGCGTTATTGGGTACCTAAATGTGGAAGTGACTGAATAGACAATTTCAGTTAACACTCATTACTAATGGCATTGCCATCAATTGATTTAAAGAAGCAGCACTAGATTGAAGAGGGTTTAGAACCGCAGTGACCTGGCATTCAAAAGATAACACCAGGAATGCAATGTGTATGTGTGCATATACAAGTTTTCCTTCTCTAGTAGTAGATCTTCCAGACTTTCATTAGGTCAGATTTACAAAGTCTTTTCTGTGAGGGTCATTCAAAACTTGCGCCCTACCAAAATGCTTCAAGAGTACAAACAGAAGTTTGGACCCAAAGCAGGATCAGCAGTTCAATTGTGAGTGGGCCCTAATATCGTTCTTTTTTCTACTAAGATCAGTTATTCATCAATAAAAAATGTTAACATTAATACAAAACATAACATCTTTTCTGACAAAAAACAATGAAGTTCACCAGTAATCGTGAGATACTCTACCATAACAAATTACATAATTTATGGTGACCAGCATTACAATAACTGATTTCATTTAGAACGTTGTCAGTGGAAACAGAAAACAAATTACTGTAGTTATGCTCACTGGTACAACATATTGTTATAGAGATTAACTGTAGTTGGAAGGTCGCAGTACCACATTTAACATATAGATGTCCTCGTAATCCAGACATATAGAAAGAATTTTTAAGTCAGAAGATCACAGTACCACGTTCAAGACGCAGACGTCCTTCATATAACTATGAAAATAATTCTGTATTTTCGTTGCAAACAAACAAATCAAGAAAAGAGCAGCCCTTTGTGGTATTACTGATGTTATCCATGATACAGAATTTGATGTGATTTGTGAGGTCATGAGCAATACATTGGGGGTAGTCATTGCTACTCAACTCTCTATAACTGGTGATTTTTTTTTTTTTTACATTTTAGTTCATAATCGTAATGTCCCTTCATCTGAGGTTTGGTCAGCAGGCCATCTTAAGGGGCAGCCGAGGTTTTGTGCATCTCAGGCCCTGTCCTCTTCAGGGCCAAAAGCTGCACAGTGGGTTTATGAAGCACAGAAAGGAACATAATCGAGTCTCGTTACAGGGACAATACCAATCCCTATACCTGTCTGGAAGATTTTTTTTTATTTTTTTTCCCTGGCCATCAGCACGAGGAGGAGATTCCGAAAGAATGGGGCAGAATGTGAACGTGTTTGCATAATACATTCTTTTCCTGCAGGCTTGGAGCTTTAGGTGCCATGAGGCCTGTGACACTGTGCAGGAGATGAAATTGCTATCTCGTGAAGCATTATCTGTATGGACGCCATTTAGGGGTCGCCAGGGGTCGCAGCTGCGATCCCCAGCTTGCTCCTTGTGACCCCTGGCACTGCCCTGGCCTCAGAGGTGGCAAGATCCGTGCCAGGAACACAGGGGTATCTTGTCCTTATGGACGTTGCTTGGGGCTCCTTTTCCTTGTTTTCAATCAGTTTTTTATTACACTAATAGTGAATAATACTATATTATTCACTATTAGTGTAATAAAATGAAGTACACTATTAGTGTAATAAAAAGTGGAGTACAGTTAGCTGGAATACGACCCTCCTATGTAGCTGAGGTAACTAAAAAACACTTATTTATAATTTATGTTGTGGAGATGCTTGTGTGTGAGAGTGTGCTTATGTAAAAGTGTGTGAATGAGTGAAAGTGCATGTATGTGTAAGCATGTGTGTGTGAGTGAAAGATGAAATGGCGTCTGATGTCACTTCCGCTACCCCTGGCATTTTGGTGAATTGACGTCCATGATTGTCTGTCAGAACTAAGCCAGCATGGGTACGGCATGGATTCTGCACCAGCCAAGACCAGGGGCCATATCATTATGCCGTTTTCTGCACTGCCCCAGCGCAGATGGGGTCTGTGCGCTTCTTTTAGCGTCTTCAGCGCATACACACCACTTGAAAAAAGCATGTTTTTTTCCTGACAGCAGAGCTCGGTAACAAGAAGATCCTATCTGTGTTTCCGAGCTCTTCTGACAGCAAAACATGCATTAGCTCGGAGATATTTTGAGTTAATGTATGCGCGCATGATGCCAAAAAGAAGCACATAGACTCCTTTGCAGGCGCAGCAAATGAAAAAAAGCATTAGTGACTCTGTTAGCCCTACCTGCCTATTTTCACGGTCAGCTACTCACAACTTTGAAAATCCTACATCCATCAGCTGCCCATCAGTATTAGCGAGATCTTTGTAAGTAATTTACTTGCTGTGAATTTTATATATCAAATCACTATGGGCCAGATGTAGCATTTTCCAATTCGCAAAATAGGATGCAGAACGGTGTCTGAGACACCGTCTGCGAGTCGCTATGGGGTCGCAAATACCCACCTCATTAATATTAATGAGGTGGGTCGCATTTTGCGACCCCATAGCGAGTCCCTGCACTCACAGGGATGGAGGCCTGCTGAAGACAGCAGACCTCCATATCTGTGACTGCTTTTTAAATAAAGCAGTTTTTTATTTATTTTGCAGCCCGTTTTCCTTAAAGGAAAACGAGTTGCAAAATAAAAAAAATAACGAAACCATTTGGTTTCGGTTTTTCAGAGTAGGCAGTGGTCCATTGGACCACTGCCTGCTCTGAAAAACCCTTTTTGGCAACATTCACAAAGGGGAAGGGGTCCCGTGGGGACCCCTTCCCTTTTTGTGGAGACCCCTTCCCTTTTGCAAATGGGTTACCACCAGTGTGACACTGGTGGTAACTGCAAATTGCTTTGCGACCGCATTCACGGTCACAAAGCAATTTAGCATAGCGATGCGAGTCGCAAATAGGAAGGGGACACCCCTTCCTATATGCGAGTCGCATTCACAATTTGCAATTCGGTACCGACTCGCAAATTGTGAATGAGCATCGCAAACGGCATTTTGCATGGCGCAAACTGCGATTTTCGCAGTTTGCACCATGCAAAATGCTTGCTACATCTGGCCCTATATCCGGTAAGGACAGTGTTTAATTGGAAACATAGAATTCATAGGTACTCCCTATCCAAAGTACATGTCTGCTCAGAAAAAATGCTGATACTCTCCAAGTAAATGTACTGTAGAAATGCCGAGAAGTGCAGGTACTCTCCCTTTCACATTAGAGAATAAAAGGTACTCAGCAATATCTGCCCTTTTTAAGCAGTGAGTAAAAGGCTATGAAAACTGGAGAGAATTTTTCTGGTAGTGGAAAACAGTTGCATGTAGCACCTCAGAAACCCGTTGAATGTAGGCATTCCATAACGTAAACTACAGCCATACTCCTGTGACACTCCTAGCCAAACTATCCTATCATGAGGTTCTGGCACTGGTTACAGACATGTAAGGCCAGATTTATCAATATTTCACACATTCCGTCTCTCTACCTGCGCTAGTGCATAACCTGATGTCTAGTGCCAACGCAGACACCCTTGCAACAAGGTGCAAGAGTGCCTGCTTTGCAGGCAGGATTTTTTTTGCGCAGAAAGGAGCACCTTCCTACATGAAAACAAACACCTGAGGCTTTTTCCTATAGCACTTTGAAGCATTCCCAGGTTTACCAGTGTTGGTAAATCTGGGAATACGCCAAAATCCATGGGTGGGAGCATGCCATTTGGAAGCAAATCACAAATTTAATGATATGGCATCCCCGTAACTACGCCACTTGTCTAAGCACCATATCGCAAAAGTGCATATAGAGGGAGGACGCCCGGGATGCAGTCTGCCCACCAAGCTGAAGGCCACTAAGTTGAAGGAGATTTAACACATCGGGTTGCAGAACAATATATGCAGAAAGCACATTCAATTGTACTAGGAGATATCAATATACACTTTGAAAGCATAAAATGCTCTAATGTAAACAACTTAACTCAAGATTTGGAGGCCATCCAACTTACACATAAAGTGACACAGCCCACACACAAGAAATGTTACCTCTTCGCCCCCATATTCTCAAACATATTCAAGTTAAAGGCAAAAACTCCTTTCCCTATGTGCTTGTTGGATCACAATATGATCCTTTTTAATTGCAACAAAATAGGAGTCAAACCCACTCTGTCCTGGCAAACCAAGATCTGTCGAAGTTGGGTGCACCTAGATGAAGATAGCTGGGTTTGTCTCCTTTCCAGTTCATCTACAATCATAACAGAAGGCTTGGACCAAATGCACTCTACCTTCAAAGACAGAATAGAGAATACATTAGAGCAGATCATCTCGAATAGAATCCAGATAATTAGACATACCCAAGCTCAGGCCCCTTAGTTCACAAATTAGTTATTAACCTTAAAGAAAAATGTAAGAACATGGAGAGAAGCTGGAGAAAACACTATGGCGTTGTAAAAATATATATATTTACGCCATTAAGAAAACCAGGACAGCTTTTTTAGTACACAGATTGAAAACCCTTCTAATTCAGAAAAGGAGCTTTTTAAAATTGTTAAGTCACTGATGAAGCTACCGGCTCCACAATCAGTCCCAATAGCTTCTGAAGCTAGATGCAATATGTTTGCAACTTACTTCCTGGAGAAAGTCAACAATACCTGGGCAACTATGCCTAGAATAGTAGCTCAAAACACTAATGATGCTCTGACACTACAGGAAGGGGAGGCCAAAGAGAATCTGACCTCCTTTTCCATTATCAATTTGGAAGATGTAGAAAGCCCTCTCAGATCAATCAAGTCAGGATCCCCACTGGACCCCACACCCTCAAACATTCTCCTGAAAGGCGGAAAACCCCTTCGCCCAGTCCATTTCTGGCAAATATAATCAATCAGCCTCTAGAAAGTGGTGTAGTACCTCAGGCATGGAAAAATGCCATGCTGAAACCACGTATAAAAAATCCTTATGGGACCCTGCTATCCCCAAAGTTACAGACCAATTTCCATGCTGCCAGTTATCAGTAACATCACAGGAAAATTTGTCAACAAAAACCTAGCCACATTTCTAGAGGATCTCCACCATACCTAAATGGGCTTTAGAGCAGGAAACAGCACCAAAACTGCTCTGTTAGCCGTGACTGAGGAACTCAAAGCAATTTTAGACTCAAATGGTTCAGCAACAGTAATATTCTTGGATTTAAGTGCTGCTTTCGACACGGTGTCTCATTTGATAACAGTCAAAAGACTAGAAGGCGCTGAGATTGCTGGCAATGCACTCAAAAGGCTAGCCTCATTTTTTTAAAAACAGAAGCTTTCAGGAGGAATCCTTCTGTTCAAATACGCTAGCCTTGGAGCATGGGGTGCCACAAGGCTCATCACTGAGCCCCACCTTGTTCAACATTTTTGTGCAACTTCTGGCATACATTATATTGGGGCATGGATTTTCACTGGTATCATATACCGATGATACCCAAATAACAATTTCCCTAACACCAGACACAGCAGCTCTCTCCAACAAGCTTAGTGCCTGACCCAGAGATGTCACTGACGGATGTCCATTAACAACATGAAACTCAACGGTAACAACGCTGACGTCATGGTGGTCGGAAACAACCCCACCTTATGAACCGAACTTCAGTGGCCCATCTACTTAGGTAACTGACCCCTCCTTAAAACTGTAATAAAAAGCCTGGGCTTCTGGATTCATTGCCACCTTACTATGGAGGTCCAAGTCAAGAAACTAGCAGCTGCCCGCTTTGGCCTTCTTAGGAAATTAAGGAAGGTCCAGATTTGGCCGCCTCAAGCCACTTGAAGAACAACAGTCTAGGGCCTCGTGCTTTCCTGACTTGACTATGGTAAGTCAGTTTAACTGGAAAGCCCTTTGTATGTAATCAAGCATTTACAAATCATTCAGAATGCTGCAGCCCGCACTATCCTTAAGGTCTCCAAGTCTCAGTTGGTCTCTGCATCCTTCGCAGTGCTGCACTGGCTGCCAATCCTCAAAAGAATAAAATGTAAAAATCTCTCTATGGTCCATCAGGTGGTACACAATAAAAGTTCCTTTTTAACCCCAGTGGAACGAACCTCTGTGATGGGTAAACTGACGTCACATTTTTTCTCCACCGGAGGATCGAGGAGCAGGTGAGCGTCCTAACCCCACTCTGGTGCGGAAAAAAAGGCCAAAACAACCTCCCCAGATGCCGGGGAGGCATTGATGGAAAGAGGAGAGTCTCCCCTTTCCAACTATGCCTTCCTGGCATCGTTTCCTGGCCATGGATCACAGCGCGGCTACGATCCATGGCCAGGAAACGCCCCCAGGCACCAGGGATTTTGTTTGGGGGGTCGGCCTCCATGTAAGTGGGCCGGCCCTCCCCGTGGGGGTACAAAATTAAAATAAAAAATAAGTTGGGGTTCTTCTGGGGGGTGACTGCGCCCCCCCCAGATTATGACATAAATGTTTATTTAAAAAAAAAAAAAAATGGCAGGCCGAACCTTGGAGTTAATTTTGTCTAAATAGTTTTCCCTGGGGGGCAATCACGCCCCACCAGGGAATATTTAAAAAAAAAGAAGGAAAATGTTGGGGTCACAATCAGCGCCAGGGTATAAAAAATAAAGAAAAAGAGAAGTGATGTAGAGAGTCAGTCTCTCTCCTCTCTCTCTCTTATATATATATATATATATATATATATATATATATATATATATATCATTTATTTACATGTGTTGTTTACCGTGAGCCACAATCGGTCCCATATACATATATAAAAGTGCCAGTTTTGACGCCATAAGGTAGCACAGATGACTTATATACCTGCTGCAAAGGATATACATGTATTTAGCTGAATGGATTAGTAAAGCCAGGCATTACCTGAGCTTTAAAACAAATGAAATGTATGTGCGAGGGGGACTATGGAGTTATGAGGGGCACTTTTGCTGGGTGGTACTGAGAGAATTAGAAGAGGAGGTCATGGGAGGCAGAGCACCAAAAATGACAGTTGCACTGGGTGCCACCAGCACTAAAGGCTGTGATGATGGGTATGTGGTAAGGTGAAGTAATAGTGTGTCTTTTTTGTTTTTTTCCGTGTCTTCATAGAATCTGCTGAATCAGAGAAGAAGCGAAAATAAGGTGACAACATTTACTACTTGTCACATCAAACACACCTACCAGCAATTTTGTGGCAGTATCAGCCTTCTACGTAGGCCAGTACTTTAGAGGGACAGTTTTTGCCAGGGGCGTCTAGATGGATGACTGCTGCCCAAGCCCTAACTCAGGTTATGGAGGATAGCTCTGAAGCAGGATCAGAGACTGAGACAGCATCTGAGGGAGAGGACAATGGGGCAGAATCTGGGAGTGATTTTTTAGTTGGCGGAGTCCCATCTAATGACACCTCTTCCAGTGATTTCGAAGGAGACGATGACAACAGTTGTGCTGTCCCTTCGCAAGCACAATCTGTGCAGCAGGACAACATCGGGTTAGCCCAACCAAGAGAGCAGGTGCATGCGGCTGTAAGCACAGAGAGAGTGCTCTCTTGACAGCCCTCCTGTTTAGTTCAGCCCCAAATTCCACCTTTTACTGGTGATGCTGGACGCAAAGTCGATACAGCCAACTTTTTGCCAGTCAACTACGTCCATCTATTTTTGGATGTTGACTTCCTTCAGGAAATTGTGCAGCAAACAAATTTGCATGCAGACCAATTTCTGAGGGAGCATGGAGGCACTCTAGGGCCCCGTTCTAGGGCACATCCAGTGGACTCCCACTTTGCTGGCGGAATTGAAGATATTTTTGGGCCTTACGCTCAAAACGGGGTTAGTGCAGAAACCCACCTTGCAGTCCTACTGGACGACTCGAACGGTTTGGGTAACCTCCATCTTCGCACCATACATGAGCATAGATCGTATTCTGCTACTGCAGCTCATGCAGCATTTCAATGACAATTCTGCTGCATTGCCCCGGGACCATCCAGACCATGACAGGTTGTTCAAAATTCAGCCTGTCGTGGAACATTTGTCTATTGCTTAGTATACAAAGGCACACCACATATATCCTGGTAGTCCATTCATAGATGTGCTGAGTCATATAAAGTTCAGCTTCAACGTGATAGAAATGTTATTCATCCAAGGCAAAGTAGATTCCAATGATACAACAGCCAGCCAACACTTGTTTTGTCAATAAGACTTTCTCAAGGCAAGGTATGTGCATGTGAGGGTGACCCTCTATCCGTGCACAACGCAGGAGACAGACTTTGTATTACGACTTATCATGGTCGCATCTATCACTTGAACTGTGACGCACTACATGCTTGGACAATCCCTATACTTACCAGCTGCGGTATGATCTGAATATTCGGATCTGCAGCATACCGGATATTTTTGAGCATACACATACTTTGCCTTGAGAAAGTCTTATTGACAAAATATGTGTTGGTTGGCTGTTGTATCATTGGACTGGCTGTTTTTCTGTGGAATCTACTTTGCCTTGGATGGATAAAATAGGCCTCCCACAGCAAACTCCGACACCCCCAACTTGCATTCACAAACTAGTATAGGTTCACTTGACAATTATACAGGATTAGTCAGGACTCCGATGAGGACAGAGACATGAATGGGTAAGGAAAGCATATGGTAGGTGTGCCTTCACAGGGATATTGCATAGGTAGAAGGCAGATAGTAAAGGCAGTA
This sequence comes from Pleurodeles waltl, assembly GCF_031143425.1. Lineage (NCBI taxonomy): Eukaryota > Metazoa > Chordata > Amphibia > Caudata > Salamandridae > Pleurodeles > Pleurodeles waltl. The sequence continues at coordinate 221,470,769 of NC_090445.1, forward strand.
CAGATGTACATCATCTACACATATGGTGCCATCCCAGCACTGAAGGAGAATTACATGTATGGGTCAGTGTTTGACCTGCTTTTCACGTTCATCCTCCATCAGAACTTCGTAGATGTTCTATTTGCTGTATGATAAGTGCATTACAGTCACAGCACTGCACATAATGTTTGCTGGGACATATGCTACGTTCTCACGGACTCCCCTGTGTGCCAAACATTACCCTTTTTCATGGCCTATGACCTTCTCTTTAGGGAACATCGTGAGAATTCCCCAGCATGTCTCCCTTAGTTTCAAAGGTAGATATGCTCGCTCAGTTCAAGGAATCGCTTTGTACGGCATACCCGGACACCCCCAACTTGCATCCACAAACTGTAAGGAGTTGGATTTAGCACAGTGAGTGCGCTAAAGGCACATGAAAAACAGGTCTTCCTGAGCTCAGGTGGCTGTCATGGGAGTCAGTAGTAAAGGGATGTTACGATTGCCTTCGGTAATGTTCACGAAGAAGGAAGAGGTTAATTGACAGGTGGTAAAATGTAGTCAAACTTATTCCGTCCTGTGGCGTATGAATGTGATGGGCCCTTGTCTGGCAGCAGTAAGTTAATGTGAGTGCAATAATTGGTTGGATTGGGCCAGTGGCCGGCGGTATGAAAGGGTTGTTTGTTGTGCGTGAATGGCGTGTGAATGGACCATAAAGAGGTTGGTGCCTGGACGTGGCTTTATGGCCCACGTTCAGAAGGCTTGGCTTCAATATTCAGATACTTTGATAAGTATTCAGGCTTTGAAATCATAATTTCTGGAGGTGCTAAAACCAGCCAGTGTGAGTGGTGGATTAACTTTACCATACAAGTACCAGGGGAGTCCAAGGGTGCAGGACTTGCGTGGCTCTCACCAGTTTTCCTTCACCCAGAATCCCCTTGAAATCACAAACTTTGCTTAAAAAACTCTTTTGCCTTGCATTTCAGTGAGGGGAAGTCCTAGAATCTGCAGGCACCCACAAAATTTCTACCACCCAGCGTTCCACTAAGTCTCCAGAGAAAAACATTGCCTCACTTTAGTGGGTGGACAAGTGACCACAACAGGGAAGTACCCAAAACAGCCTTGTTTTGTAAGACAGTCACCTGAGTATTTGGTCCTGGGCTCGGCGGCCATATAGGGAAACCTACAAAACCCAGACATTTCTGAAAATTAGACATCCAGGGCAGTCCAGTGTGGCGTGTTTGGATTCCACAAAGTTTTCATACCCAGAATACCCTGCAAAAGTGAAACATTGATTAAAAACACTATTTTGCCTTGCTTTTTCATTACAGAAACTACAGGAAGGTGCAGGGATCCACAAAATTCCTACCACCCAGTATTAGCCCACTTTTGTGCATGTGCCTAGTGCCTGCGTCAGGAATGGCTCACTTCAGGGTTAATAGTGACCCTGATGCAAGCAATTCCATTGACCCTTGTGTGATCTATTCCTGTCGTGGGCACTAGCCTACCCACACAAGTGAGGTACCACTTTTATTGGGAGACTTGGGGGAATGCTGGGTAGAAGGAAGTTTGGGACCCCTCAGATTCCAGAACTTTCCATCACCCAAATGTAGGGAAAAAGTGTTTTTTTGCCACATTTTGGGGTTTGCAAAGGTATCTGGGTAACATAACCTGGTGAGAGCCCCACAAATCAGCCCATCTTGGGTTCCCCTAGGTGTCTAGTTTTTAAAAATGTGTGGGGTTGGCAGGTTTCCCTAAGTGCCTGCTGACCTACATCCCAAAATCCACAGCTAGGGACTTTCCAAAAAACACATCTGTATTCAGTGTAAAAATGTGATGTGTCCATGTTGCGTTTAAGGGCGTTTCCTGTCGTGGCACTAGGCTTACCCACACAAGTGAGGTACCATTTTTATAGGGAGACTTATGGGAATACAGGGTGGAAGGAAGTTTCTGGCTCCTCTCAGATTCCTGAACTTTCTATCACCGAAATGTGAGGAAAAAAGTTTTTTTTGGTCAAATTCTGAGGTTTGCAAAGGATTATGGGTAACAGAACCTGGTGAGAGCCCCACAAGTCACCCTATTCTGAATTCCGCTGGGTATCTAATTTTACCAAAAAATGTATAGGTTTGGTAGGTTTCCATATGTGCTGGCTGAGCTAGAGGCCAAAATCCACAGGTAGGCACTTTGCAAAAAACAGGTCAGTTTTCTTTGGGAAAATGTGATGTGTCCATGTTGTGTTTTGGGGCATTTCCTGTCGCGGGCGCTAGGCCTATCCACACAATTGAGGTTCCATTTTTATTGGGAGGCTTGGGGGAATGCTGGATGGAAGGGGGTTTGTGGCTCCTCTCAGATTTCATAACGTTCTATCACCAAAATCTGAGGGAAAAGTTTGTTTTGTGAAATGTTTACATTTGCAAGGGATTCTGGGTAACAGAACCTGGTGAGAGCCACACAGGTCACCCCATCCTAGATTCCCCATGGTGTCTAGTTTCCAAAAATGCACAGGTTTGCTAGGTTTCCCTAGGTGCCGCCTGAGCTAGAGGCCAAAATCCACAGCTAGGCACTTTCCAAAAAACACGTCCGATTTCAATATAAAAATGTGATGTTTCCATGTTGCGTTTCCTGTCGCGGGTACTAGGCCTACCCACACAAGTGAGGAACCATTCTTATCGTGAGACACAGGGGAACACAGAATAGAGGAACAAGTGTTACTCCCCATTGTTTTTCTCTCCATTTTCTCCTTCCAAATGTAAGACAGTGTGCAATAAAGAAGTGTATTTGAGAAATGCCCTGTAATTCACATGCTGGTATGGGGACCCCCGAATTCAGAGATATGCAAATAACCACTGCTTTTCAATACCTTCTCTTGTGCCCATTTTGGAAATTCAAACGTTTCCTTGGTACCTATTTTTGACTCTTTGTATTTCACCAAATGAATTGCTGTATACCCGGTGTACAATGAAAACCCATTGCAAGGTGCAGCTCATTTATTAGCTCTGGGTACCTCGGGTTCTTGATGAATCTACTAGCCCTATATATCCCCACAACCAGAAGAGTCCAGCAGACGGAACGGTATATTGCTTCTGCAAATCTGACATTGCAGAAAAAAGTTACAGAGTAAAATGTGGAGAGAAATGGCTGTTTTTCTTTTCACCTCAATTTCAATGTATTTTTATTTCAGCTGTTATTTTCTGTAGGAAAACCTTGTAGGATCTACACAAATGACCCCTTGCTAAAGGCACAAAAAATTGTAAAAATGGGGTATGTCCCAGTAAAATGCCAAAATTGTGTTGAAAAATGTGGTTTTCTGATTCAAGTCTGCCTGTTCCTGAAAGTTGGGAAGATAATGATTTTAGCACCACAAACCCTTTGTTGGTGCTATTTTCAGTGAAAAAACACATGCTTTCTTCTGCAACCATTTTTTCCAATTTTCCTTTAAAAAATGAAATTTTCGCTGTGTTTTGGCTAATTTTTTGGTCTCCTCCAGGAGAACCCACAAACTCTGGGTACCTTTAGAATCCCTAGGAAGTTGGAAAAAAAGGACGCAAATTTGGCGTGGATAGCATATGTGGACAAAAAGTTATGAAGGCTTAATCGCGAACTACCCCAAATAGCCAAAAAAGGGCTCAGCACTGGGGGGAAGGGGCCCGGCAGCTAAGGGGTTAATACAGTGGTTACTTACCCCACTACAGACCTAAAAGACTACTACGCTCCTCTGAACAAAGACCTCTTACTGTACCTACGATCAAAAGAGCAAGAAGTGGAGGCCGCTTTTATGCCTACCTGGCTCCAAAGCTTTGGAATTACCTACCTCTATTACTGAGACTGATTGAAGAAGAATCCAATTCCGGAAGTTACTTGCAACACTCTTCTTTGAATGATCTGCTTTTGGCTTAACCACTATTTTGAAGGACTTTACTTTCAGCGCTGGGAGGCCCGCCGGGTAGACATGTGCTCTACAAATCCCTTGCATAGCATAGCATAGCCCTGGGCACATACACACTTTGTGAAAATACCCACCCCTGAGGGCACAGAACAGTACGATACACCTGCCATATTGTCTGACTTCACAGACTTCCATTGAGTGGGAATAAATGTTCACAATTCTAACCCGTATTGGGATCCTCCTGACATTTGTGCAGCTAATTTGTTTATTACACCCTAACCCGGTTGCTCTGGTGTGTATCAATGGTAACAAGTTTGGGGTGCTGCATTTCCAGAGGGGCACACAGCAGGGATGCCCTTTGTCACCGTTATTATTTGTGATCACTCTGGAACCACTAGCATGCATGATCCATCAGTGGTATGCAGCTTCCGCACTACTATTCCGGCTGCAGCCCCTTAGAATCTCCCTGTATGCGGATGATATGGTATTATACTTCAGAAACTATACCACACATGTAGCATCAGTAATAGGGGAATACATCCAGTTCAAGTAATACTTGGGCCTCAGCATTAACTGGTCAAATCAGTCATTTTTCATCTGACTCCGAATACACGATCACACCCACTGGACTTTCCCTTGGTATGGAGCATAGACCCTATTAAATATTTGGGAATCTGGCTCTACAGGGATCCGGAATTGGTGATGCATTATAACTATGGAACTGACGTCTCACAGTAAGAGGAACAAGTACACAGGTGGTCCAGGCTACCACTGTCTTTAGCAGACAGAATAGCTGACATGAAAATGGTAGTGCTGCCGAAATTTCTCTACCTATTTATTAATATTCATATAGTCCTGCCACAGCTTTTTTTTTAAACACTCCAGACACATATGATAACACTGGCATGGGTGGGGAAAGAACCCAGGATCCGTTGGACACGCTCCTCTATGTGCAAGGGGGGTTTAGTGCACCAGACTTGAAATTATATTATATTTTTTACTTATTTGTTTTTATTTCCACCACAGCAGCCTTTTGAAATGTTGTTTGTTGAGTCTGAGCTTGACCTTGGTAGGACCACTCTGCTGCATTCTCTTGTTACAGATTGGGATGCCTGACGTGTGTCAAAAGGACAAACATCAGCACAGTGGGTCCTATGTGAAGTACTCCTTTCTACCTCCAAGGAATGAATCTAACAGGATATACACATTCAAATTCTCTACTTCATTGAAAGAACCACCTGACAGAAGAGAACGAAGATAAAGCCGAACTGCCAAAACTGTCATAGCTTTCCTGAGCCTCACTTACAAAAAAAAACAAGCATTTACAATGCATTGGGTCTCACATTGCATCGAGTTACAGCTATTAGCGTTGTAAACGCCTAATCTGACTTTTCTTGACACATTAAATTAAAAACAAAAAAACCGAGAGTGACAGCGCTGTGTAAAACACAGCGTGATCGCGCTGCGGAGTAAAGAGAAAAAGTAGTCCAGAAACCATACGGAAAACATAGAGGCTCGTAGGTTTCCTGTACTTTACCGGGGCTCTCGAGGAGGGCTAAACACTGGAAAAGGCATGACATATGCATGCCTTTCACAAATGAAAACAAGCGGATTTTAAAAGGCAAGCCCACAAACCAATGTAAGTGACTGACTTGCACGGGCGTGGTTAAAATCCCCCTAAAGGGAGATTAGAAGAGGGACGGAGCGCTTTGCGCTCGCCCCTAAACAGTGGATGAACACTTTGTTCTAGGACCTGGTGCAGCCGATGCAATATCCATAACAGCACAGTTTTCAAGGCCAGTGTGATGGACTCAGTGTCAACTGAGGCCACAACCAGTATGAGACCCCTACTGGCATCCTGGACACAGACAATAAAAATGAATGTCATGGTCTTTGGATGACACCTGATACAAGGCCCCTGGGAACAAGTCAGATGGGACAATCTAAAGCCCATGGACTGAGCCATGGACTTTGTTAGGACAGTGCCCTGGCATAGCCTAGTAAAAGACCTAATAAAATGCCATATATACACTTGGATGGTGCTTGGTGAATGGCTGGTGAGGACATCACAGAGCAGGACCCAGTTTAAGGTCTGAAAAGGGACCTTAGACAAGGTCAGGAGAGGCCCTCCCTCGCCCCCCCCCCCCCCCCCCGGTGCCCAAGACTTTGGGGGTCATTCTGACCCTGGCGGTCCGAGACCGCCAGGGAAAAAATGACCAAAGCACCGCCAACAGGCTGGCGGTGCTTTTTTCAATATTCTGACCGCGGCGCACCGCCGGGGCCGGCGGTTTCCCGCCGTTTATGCCCCGGCGGGGATAATCCGCCAGGGCAGCGCTGCAAGCATTCTTATCTTCATAACATCATCTGAAAGGAGCATCACTAATTCCTTCAGTATCATTTCAGTGTTTTTCCTTTCTGAGTTTTTCAATTTAAGTTGAAGTTGGCTGTTCAATTTTTACTGAAGGTTTTACATCTGATGGAAGTAAACTTTCACCACCAGGATTGATGTTGAACCCTTACTTGGACACTCACCCACAGACTGTCAGGAAAAGATGGAAGTGTGAGTATGCAGGATATTGTGAACCCTAGTATTCAAGTCAGTTTGTAAAAATCGACTCAGATAGGACCTGCGGTTGACTGGGTCTTGATTCCATGTTGACATAGAGATCATCTCTTCCAAATGGTTGGGTGTTCTGTCTCCTCTAGTGGAATGTGGATCACCTCTGCCATCGATTAATTGCATGTCAAGGGAGATATGAGCAAATGGATGCTATTTCTGGCCTTTCGACAGGACCATTGAATTCTGATGGATTATCTCGCCCCTCTCTCCTACATTTGCGGTTCTCTGGATTCAACTTCACTTTTGTCCCTTTGCTCGCTACATTCTCGATTTAAGGAGCCTATTATCCCAGTGCTACAATCTGCTGATCTCTGTGATTCCCTCAAATTAAGATGGAGATGCTTTTATGACTGGGTCAGGAATTTCCCATTTCCAGTGAACTTAACAAGGGATACTATTGTTATAGGTGTTAGGTCACCATTGGTTATCTGTGAGTCCCAAATCTCTGCCAAACCAGGGAGATGACATGCTACGTGAACTGGAAAGAACTACCAAACATTCCACTAGCTCTCCCTTCTGGACACCTCTTCTGGGTGCATACAGGTATATGTGTTTTTACAGAAAAGGACACAGTCCCTTATCTTGCTGAAGAAGGTCTTTGAGGATGGTGTCTGGGGAGGAGAAACACCTGGTGCCATATTATACATTGTGCCCCTGGGGGCAAAGCGCATGTGCACCTTCTTTGTGCATCCCCAGGGCAAAATGGCATTACAGAAGGGTCCGTAGACGCTTCAGCACCTCCTTCTGCAATACTGATAGCATTGGTGCACATGTTGCACAAGCACTGTCATTAGAGGGTATTTCCATAGGGGTGTCGCCCCATGCAAATAAGGTAATTCATTTGCCCTTTTGCACGCCGTATTATAGATGTGCCACACAGATGCAAACATGAACAGGTCCTTAAGAGAAGCACGCACAGCGCCCCACAAAAAGGTGGGACATTGGTGGGTGCCTTCTGATGGCAGTCCTTTGGAGGAGGGAAAGGGGAGGGGGCCCTATAAACTAACTGCACCTGCCTGCAAGGGGATCTCTCTCTCCTCTTCAAAGTGAAAGTGATTGCCGCTGCACAGAGAAACACAGAGCGGCTTTGAAGCAGCAGCTCTCAATTTTATTGAATGCGCTGCCCCCAAGACAGCACAAGTGGGTGGCTGCTCTCGGGGCAGCACATTCATTGTAAAAGGGCAAATTGTCCCTGTTTGCACCTGACACACCTGTTTAAAGGCCTGCAGAGGTGCAAACAGGACCAGTGAGCCCTTTCCATTATATGGCCCCTGGTGTCTTTCATTGCATTCCAAAAGATATGGATGGGCCGTTCCCTAACAGATGTCCGAATTATCACCGCCTCCCTGAGTTATATTCCATAAAATAGACCCCTTCACAGCCAGAGAGACACATTGCTTCCAGCATTAAACTCCAACTTCTAGTAGGAAACAGCCAAGCAGGTAGATGCGCTACTCTGTCTGGGGCAGAAACAGCTGCTGCACACCGTCCTGCATTTCACCAGATTTCATGGTTGATGACCCATATATAGAGGGTGGGGGGTGCGTTGTTGGTAAGGATTCTTCTTTGGTTGTTGGCTTTGTGGTTTCAAGCGTACAAAAACATTCTTAATAATCTGCAAACACGTAGAGGGACTGAGAGAAAAGGGATCTGCATAGTTAGGATGGATACAGGATGAAAACTAGGAGGAAGTCCTGGTCCACTCATGTGAGGTAGCTTTTTTTTATTTAAATGCTTTATTTGTGATTTTGCAACAATATTAATGCGGAAGGGAGAAAGCGCGTCCAAATAAAAGGGGGTTTGGGAAAAGGGAAAAGAGGGGAAAAAATTGTCATAATGAGAAATGTGTTGCATTCCAGGAGTCTCAGTTCGACTACACTGACCTTCAATAATACATGCCTTAGAGCAGACCCTAATGGCTGCAATGGGGTTAGAGGGAGTGGCATTGGGTTGCATTATGTTTAATGAATCGCTTTCACATGGAGTCCATGACGTGAAGGATGCCTGCCTATACCAGCCCCAGTATCCAACCAGGATCAGACGCCATCTGCCGCTCCGTTTCATAAAAGTCCGAAGTGGGAGCCAGGTGGAGTCAAATTTGTCCATCCTGTCGCATATCAACGCAGCCAGCCTTTCAAGAGCTTAAATGGACCACACCTTTCCCCACTAAATAGAAAGCGGCAGTGTGCTGGGCTGCTTACAAAATTGCACAAGCGCCACTTGGGCTGCCACTAGTAGATGACTAATAAGTTACCCTCAAGTGGTAGTCAAAGGTGTAGTGAGCCACACAGGAATTATACCAGCGTCTTGTTGACCCAGATGTGCTAATATTCACCCTCTGGTCAGGCTTGATAAATAAACTGGTCGTAAACTGCACAGGGTCTTTATGCCCATACTGCAGTTAGTGTCAGTGTCCATTTATTATCGCCAGTCAACCTGACTCAGATAGCCCTGACGCGATGTGTCACAGCTCTGTGAGGCCTCTCTCCTGGCCCACAACAATTGGCGACGAGGCAGACTCTCCCTCATGCGCCTGCTGCCTCAACCCGGCACCCCACGTAAAACTGAGTGCCACAGGCGCAAACCCCAGGCAGCTCCAGACAGGGCAGCGACTTCCACCAGATGCCGCGAAGCAGCCCCAGCATTGCCCAGCACCCAACTGCAATATCTGCCAGCTCCGGTCAACTCCAAGCTCCCTGTCTGAACGCAGCGCACAGAGGAACAAGACCTCGTGGCCATGCCCTACACTCATCCGAAGATTCTCTGGCCGTCAGAGCCTGCTGAGTCCTGCACAGGGGAGTGGTGAGTCATCAGAGCCAGACCCCTGGCCTACCGCAAGGGTGAATTTTAGAGAAAAAATATATTATACCCATAAATAAGCAAAGCACAAACTTTAAAAGGGCAGAAACGCTTAGGAACCATCCGAGCCAACAAGCAACCATAGAAAAAAATAAAACGAGAGACAATAGAAGGACCCTGCCTGGTCACCCACAAAGTTGGAGTACCTCTACTGCATAGTCTTGCCACAACAGCAGCCCACTTCCCCTCATGCACTAAAAGGAACTAGAAGCACTATAAGGCATGCTGACATCATCACACAGGCCTCAGTAGCCACTTGCCAGCTCACACCCTCACTATTTTATCTCTAACAAGGAACAGAACACAACAGAGCCATGGCGGATAATGCCAATACACCCCCTCATCCAGCACATCAACAGGCCACTTTCCCCCTCCAACATGCAATAGTAGGAGTCATGCAGCCATTCAGTGAACTAGCAGACCCGGCCACTGACGCTGCCCGATGGCACATCTGGATAGAAAGACTTCACAACTACTTCGTAGCCACTAGAGAGACTGATGGACAGTCAAATGCTCACTCTTGCTCCATCATGTGGGGGAAGAAGTTTATAAATGTTTAAACACTTTCCCAACACAAGCAACCAACGACTATGATGCAGCGGTACGGGCACTCAATGCCCACTTTTACCCCCAATTAAATCCAGACTTCGAATGCTTTAAATTACGTCACGCCTGCCAGCAGGAAGGTGAATCCATTGACGCCTTTTATGCGTGACTGTGCGAACTAGCCAGTACCTGCACGGCCAAAGACCCAACTCAAGGCAATAAGAGCTCAACTGATTTAAGAGTGTGCAACAAAACACTCAGGTCTCATTCTACGACAACCTGACATCAGCTTAGATGATATCCTCCTCATGGCCAGATCCCAGAAACCTCTCAGCTGTGAGAGCTTCAGAAATGGACATAGCGATAACCCAATCACCGGAAAAGACCGCAACCATCAAGGTAGAACGTGCAGATGCCGTAACAACAAAAGGGAAACTCAACAAGCTCAAAACACCTGCCAATACCAGACCCAAGCCCTGCTGTGAAAATTGGGGTTGAGAGGAATTCCCTCCAAGTGCATGCCCTGCTCAAGGACGCACGTGCCCCAACTGTGGAAGAACCAACCATTTTGCATTAGTCTGTCAAGGAGGGTTTCAAAATAGAGGAGCAATGAGCAGGCAGCCAACAAGAAGAGCGCTGCAACAACTATCGCTAAGAGAAGCCGAGATACTTAGTGCTGCCAGCCAAAAACTGAGACTCTGACTACAGCAGGAGGAGTCACGATCCAAAGAAGAGGAAGAGGTCTTTCTCATCTCATTCACCAACGAATTAAAGAAACACCAAAGGCCACAACCCACATGCGTAGTAGAAATAGCTGGTTCGGAAGTCAAAGCATTCATCGACACGGGGCATCTGTCAATGTTATGGGGATCCAACAATATTGATGCCACAAATTGAAACCACCACTATCCCCCACTCACACCAAGATATCCACCTACATCAGCCAAACCCTGCTTCCCCTGAAAGACCGTATGATAGTAGACATAAGATCCAACGACCAAGGAATCCTCACGAAGTTCCACATCATCGACAGAGAATCCGACACCGTGATCGGAAGCCATGCTGCTGAAGACCTAAGGTTGGTGTCATTTGCACACAGTGTGAAAGCATCCCAGATGGAGGAAGGGTTGCAGCAATTTCCAGGCTCTTTGATGGCCTCAGGTGCTTGAAAGCATCCCCAGTCAAGCTTCTTATTGATGAATCTATCAAACCAGTTGAACTGCGCTACCGACGAGTGCCTTTTTCACTTATGGGCCCTCATTTAAAAGGAACTTGAGAAACTTGAAGGCCTAGGGGTAATCAAAAAAGTATCTGGACCCACACCCTGGGTATCTCCAATGGTGATTGGTGAAACGCCAAGATAACCTGGCAAGGTCTGTTTGTGCATCGATAGGCCATCAAGAGAGAAAGACAACTCACACCGACAATGGGTGACATAATCGCAGACCTCAATGGGGTGCAGTGGTTCCCCAAATTAGATCTGAACTCTGGTTATCACCAGCTGCTCCTGTCGGAAGAAAGCTGGTATATCACAACCTTCTCAACCCATCTGGGGCTACGCTGGTACCCACAACAAAACTTTAGGATTTCCGCAGCCGCTGAGGTATTCCTTGTCGCCATCATAGAAACCCTCTCAGGTCTCACAGAGGTTATGAATATCAACAGCAACATCTTGATATTCTCAGCAACAGCTGAAAAACATCGCAAACATCTAAATGCTGCCTTGAGATGCCTATGGGAGCATGGTGTCAACCTACACTGAGAAAAATGTTATTTTTTCCAAAACGTAATCGAATTCTTCGATTACATCTTCAACCAGAATGGGGTACAAGTAGAACCGAGGAAGTCACACACCATCAAACAAGTGCCCGCACCCATCACAGTATTGGAGGTCCACAGCTTCCTTGGGATGGTCACATATTGCGGCAGGTTCATCCCCAACCTTGCCACAATTGCGGAGTGCCTGAGATCCCTCACAAAGAATGATGCCTGCTGGAAATGGGGTCCAGCAGAGTAAGAAACTTTTTTAAAACATCAAAGCCGCATTACTGAACAAAGCAACAATGGCATACTTTGACCACAAGAAAGAAACTGAACTGTTGGTGGATGCCAGACCTGTAGGCCTAGGAGCAGTATTCACCCAAGAAGTTGAAGCCAGGAAATGAGCACCACAGGCATTCGCCAGCTGAGCACTCACCCCAACCAAGAAGAGGTATGCCCAAATCAAGAGAGAGGCCCTAGCCATCAAGTGGGCGTGCGCCCACTTCCAACTGTATCTCTGTGGAAGACCTTTCACAGTTGTGTCACCTGTCACCAGCCATTAGTACCACTATTATTGGCACAGCTGTTTAATCACCGCCCCGGATAGAGTGATGTGCTATCCAGCTACAGCATTATAACTTCAACACCACTTACTGACAAGGATCCAAAAACCTGGCAAACTTCCTCTCAAAGGAGGAGACAATGGCAAAGACACAAAATAATCTGAGGAGTACGTACACTAGGTGACACTAAGCCCCTGCCCAAAGTCAATGAGCGTAGGGGAAATTGAAGAGGCAACAAAGAAAGTTGCTTTGCTGAGCAAAATAGTGAATGCCATACAACAAGGCTTGCGGCAAAATTTCCTCCATGGCTCCGGGAACTGCAGAGGCTTCAACCGTGAAAACCTCACACAAATGCGGAGGATTCAAGATAAACTCACTGTCACTCCCAATGGCCTCATACTTAGAGGTCACTGGCTAGTGATTCCAGAGAGCTTACAACTACGGGTGACATCTCTTGTATACGGAGAACATCTGGGCACAGCCAAAGTATAATCATGCTTATGAGCGAAAGTATGGTTCCCTAGTCTGGAAGCAATCGTTGACGACATCGTGTGGTGGTACCTAGACTGTCAACTCACCAGCCCCCGAGATGCCCTGGACCCCATCAGTACCAGGGAGCCGTGCACAGGACCCTAGTCTAAAAGTGAGCCTGGACTTTGGGAGTTTTGCCGATGGGAAAGTCACAATGGTTCTGGTAGATGGTTTCTCCAAGTACCCCAAAGTCAACGTCCTTGAATCGATGGCATCCAGCAGTGTAGCACCAGCATTGGAGAAGAATTTTGCCTTCTTCCAGCTGCCAGAATAACTCAGGACTGACAATGGGCCCGTTCCATGGAGCTGAATTCAAGGATCTCCTGGGAATACGTCTTGCCGCATTACCTCCAAGTAGCCTTATGGGGACACTGAGTGCTTTATGCACACTCTCAACAGAGCGCTGAGAATTGCTGTTTTATAGAAAAGTGTCCCTGAACTCAGCCTCCACCATTTTCTGTGGGAGTATAGGGACAAACCGCACTGCATGATACAACAAACTCCATGGGACATGATGCTCAAAGGAAACCGAAGAGATACAATTCCATTTCACCCCAACTGGCTCCGCCAAGCTATGATCCCCTGGAGACACAGGCCAGGCAAAGAGCAAACAATGCAAGAGCAAGTGCCCAAAGGCAGGTGACCATGAGGCACATCTCACAGGGAGACAGCGTGATACTTAAAGACTGAAAGCCAAAGTGGAAATTCCAGACAGCGTTCGAGCCAGGCATCGGGAAAGTACTCAAGGTGGACGGCATCACGGTAGCAGCAAGCAAGGGTCATGAGACTGTCACACAGAATATCTCCTGGTTCTGTAAAGTGATGATCCCAGACTCTCACAAGCCTGCAGGAGAAGAGTCGGACAACATAACAGACAGTTCCTCTATGAGTGAAGCGAACAACAGTTCCCCACCACGAGAAAGCATTCTTGATCAGAACTCCAGGAGAGTACCTAGAGGTCAGGAGTGCTAGCCTGGTGTGTGGTGGACACCTCTGGTGTTGGCACCTTATACCAGGTCCAAGCAACCCCTACTAGTGAATGGAGGCAGTGTCTGGGAAGCCAGGGCTCTCCAGAGGTAGCTGTGGATGAACAACCAAGACTTATGTAGGAGACATGCAAAGCTTATGCAATACCACAATAGTCACACAGTAACTTATCATACATGAAAGGATCCACACAGTGTTTCAAAAATGAAGGTACTTTATTATAGTAACACCACACTAGATTACTTATAGGAAGTCCCCCCCCCCACCCCCCCCTCAGCTGAAGGGAAGTACACTATATATATATATATATATATATATATATATATATATATATATATATATATACACATACATTGTAATAATTAGGAATTGGCACAAGAAACAACAAGCATTGGTAAGAATTAGTGAAAAATAGTTAGGGCCTTAGGAGAGGACCCAACCATATACTAAAATAGTGGAATGCAAAGTGAAATCCCCCCACCCAAGGAAATGGAGTAGTTAAAGTGTAGCTAGAAGAACTAGGGACCCCAAGAGGTGAGTACCTAAGTGAACCCCAGCGACCAGGAGAGCAGAGGTAAGTACCTGGTCTTCCCAAGGACTAACAGTTGGACTTAGAAAATGGATGGTGCAAGAACAGGACCAGACCAGAGGAAACCAAAGGTTGATTCTGGAAGAAGAGGACCTGCAAAAGAAGGGGGCAGAGTCCAGTCCATGATGAAGTGTCCAGTTGGGGCAGGAGCCACTACCCACCCTTCTGGGGATGAAGATCCGGGTCGACAGGGGAAGAAAAAGACCAACTGTGCAGCCCAAGAGCTGCAGAGGAGTCCTTGGCAAATGCAAGAAGAAGCAAAAGAAGAGTTGCAAGGTCCAGAGGACTCGACCCTTGGAGGGGAGTCCGGGCTGACCCTCAGTAGTCATAGAGCCAGCAGAAGCAGTTGCAGCCCCCACAGGCAACCCACTGGCAGCAGGCACAGTAAGTTGCAGTAAGGCCCAATCAGCCCACCTGGAGAGGAGTCCCACGTCGCTGGAGCAGCAGAGAGGAGACTGTCCTTGGCAGGATGAAGTGCTGGAGGCCAGGCTACGCGGCGGGGCCTGAAGATCCCTTGCAGCAGGAGTCAACTAATCTTGGTTGCTGCATGTGTTGCACTGCACAGGGGTGTGGTCCTGCAAGGGCACCACTCCAGACCACAACCTGTCATGAGGGATCCACGCGGTTCTAGAGGAGAGCAGATCCATGCAGCCAGTCGTCGTTGCTGTAGGTGCCTGCAGATGCAGGCAGTGACTCCTACACTCCAAGGGAGATTCCTTCTGGTTTCCTAGTGCAGCTGAAGTCTTGCCGACCACAGAGGATGCACAGCCGGGGAATTGTAGCAGTTGCTGGAAGGAGCCAGTGAAACAATGTTGCAAGGCGAGGTCGTCTCAGGAGTTGCAGTCTTGATGGTTCCTGAAGTGTCCAGTTGCGGTTCCACTAGCCAGGAGCAGAGGTAAACGATGCAGAGGAGTCCTGCATATTGAATTCGGGGACCCACCTGCAAGGGAGTCTCCAAATAGCCCTAAGAGGGGGTTTGGTCACCCTGTAAGGTGATCACCTATCAGGAGGGGTCTCTGACTTCACCTGCCTGACCTGGCCACACAGATGCTCCCAGGGGACTCTGCACATCTTGGTTTCAAGATGGCAGAATCAAGTGGCCACCTGGAGGAGCTCTGGGCACCACCCCTGGGGTTGTGATGGACAGAGGAGTGGTCACTCCCCTTTTCTTTGTCCAGTATCACGCCAGAGCAGGGACCAGAGATCCTTGTACTGGTGCAAACCGGTTTATGCAAGGAGGGCACCAAATGTGCCCTTCAAAGCAAACCAGTGGCTTGGGGGGGCTACCCATCCCAAGCCCTGTAATACGTATTTCTAAGGAAGAGGGTGTTGCCTCCCTCTCCCACAGGAAATCCTTTGTTCTGCCTTCCCCTGCTTGAGCTGGTCAAGCAGCAGGAGGTCAGAAACCTGACTGAGGCGTGGCAGCAGCGTGGGCTGCCCAGAAAACCTTAGAAGACTGGTAGGAGAAATACTGGGACGGGGGGGCTCTAAGGAGCCCTTAGAGTGCATGGAATCATGCAGCAACAGTACTGGGATATGATTCGACATGTTTAATACCAAACATGCCCAGGTTCGGAGTTACCATTATGTAGCTGGACACAGGTCCACAGGTGTACTGAACCTGTGTCCAGTACATGGGTAAAATGACTTCCCCGCACTTACGAAGTCCAGTGCAATGGGGCTGGAGTTCGTAGGGGCAACTCTGCTCATGCAGGGGTGCCCTCACACAGGGACCTGCACCCTGCCCCTTGGGCTGGAAGGGCCTACCCCTGGTGTCTCAGTGCCCTGGGTACCTAAGTATCATATACTAAGGATTTATAAGGGGACACCAGTATGCCAACTGTGGAGTGTAGAAAGGTCTTAGGCAACCAAATTTGGAGGGAGAGAGCACTATCACTGGGGTCCTGGTTAGCAGGATCCCAGTGAAAACAGTCTAAGCACACTGATAGCAGGCAAAAGTGGGAGTATCCATGCCAAAAAGAGGGTACTTTCCTACAAGGAGCACCACTCTGAGGTGAGAGAAGAGATGATGTCTGATCACTCCCAGCGTGCTTGATGTAGCCTAAAATCTAATCCCATGCCAAAGGCAGAAAGACTATGGGGCACAGTTACAAGCCCCTTGCGCCACTGTAGCATCATTTTTTTACACTACGGTGGCGCAAAACAGTCCCCCATCCCGAACCATATTTACAAACTGGCACAATGTCACCATTGGGACAGTTTGTAAACCCTTGCGCCACATTATACCTGCACTGGGTATAATGTATGCAAGGGAGCCGTTCCCCCACAGGGAGGTCCAACAAAGGGCGCAGTGAAATCAACAAGATTTCACTGCACTATTCTAGCATAATTTTCTAACGCCTGCCCAGGGCAGGTGTTAAACTGATGCTAGGCTGTTTTCAGTGGGCCTCCCTGACCTTGATGGACTAGCGTCAAAATTGTTAATGCTAGTCCAGCAAAGCTCCACAACTGTGTGAAATCTTTTGATGCAGTTGTGCTAACGAGCGTCATGGTGCGCCATATTATAAATAGACATCTCAAGACATGGCTGTTCGAGCAGCAGCAGCCCCCCCGCTTCAGCGCCTTGAGACCCTCACAGGTGAGTAGTGCGCTTAACAAATTCCCTGATTGATAAATACAGCGCTACCATGGTGTCGTTAGAGGGGTGGTCTCAGGGCAATGCAAGGAAACTGGCACATCTGAGCCAGTGCGCCAGTTCGTTGTAAATGAGGCCCTATGTGTCCTAGATTTACATACATGGGACTATGCGTATTAAAGTCAAGTTTATGTTTTTATTCATACCACGTTGGGGAAGCATGTAGTGTACCACTCGGGAATTATACTAGCGTCAGTTGACCTGGATGTGCTAGCATTCACCCTCTGGCCAAGCGTGGCCAGAGGAGATAAATGAACGGGTCGTAAACCGCACAGGGTATTTATTCCCATACCGCATTTTGCGTCAGTGTGCATTTATTATCGCCAGTCATCCTGATTCAGATAGCCCTGAAGCGGTGTGTAGCTGCTCTGCGAGGCGTATCTCCTGGTCCACAACAAAAGGGTATATGCTAGTGTCCTCGGGGTGGCATTGCTGAAGTAGCAGGGAATGCAATGGTAGCGTAGTCCCAAAAAGTCTCTGATTTGGTAATAGCCTTCCAGTAATCCTGCGTGTGCATGACCACCACATGTGGAAGACGGTTCACCTTTCACCACAGTTCTTCCACCAGGCCTCTGGGCTTCCAACTATACATTCTCCTTGTCAACAGTGCAGATGGAGGATTTGCTATATTTTATTCCAGGTGTCATCTGACCTAGATCCAGACCTAGGCCCCTCTCAGTATTGTGCATATCAATGTGTAGGTTTAGAGGTGAGGTCTAATATTGTGTGCTACAGTCATGTGATGTCCTTCTGGAGCACTTTCTCCGCATCCCAAATCCTTCAAGCGGGAGTCGGCTAGGCCCGGTAGGAAGTCTGGGTTTTGTATGATGGGGTGATTGGTGAGGGATGCGTGGTAGTGCCCTTTTTTACAGGTGACAAGGTGCCAATATTCTAATAAGATCTGTGTCTGGGAAGCAGACATTGGTTCCAGAAGTTCGCAGAAGCAGCCAGAGTAGGGCATGCAGTGGTATCTGGGAGTAGTGTTGTTCAATATGCATCCACCCCTTATTGCCTGGGTAGGTATTCCAATCAAGTAATGAGCGTGGCTGGGCTGCTTGGATATGTGTCTATATCTGGAATGACGAATCCAACACCCTTTCATACAGTGCTGCCCTTAGGACTATGGGAGATTTATTTTACCATATAGAAGCCAAGATTTGGGCTTGAATCTGTTTCAGCAGACGTTTTGGAAAACCTAATGAGAGAGTTTGGGCCTTATATAGAAGTTTGGGTAGAAAGTTAATTTTTTCCGATGTTAGCCGCCCTATCCACAAGATCTCTGGCTTGCTCCATTGGTACAGAGCTTTACCAAGTATTCGGAGCATGGGAGCGATATTGCTCCGGAATAGATTAGTAGTAGTGTTCGGTAGGTATGTGCCCAAGTATTGTATAGCCTCTAGGCGAACGCATGTTTAAAGGCGTGCTGGAGTGTGCGCCAGGTTGTCCACTATTCCCAGGCTGCAGGATTTTCTATTGTTTATGAGGAAGCCAGAGGAAGTGTTGAAAATAGTGGGTTCCTCTTTACGAGCCGGTAAAAAAAGAGCGAGTTCCTCTTTCAGGGTCGGGATAAAAGTCTCAGGTTCTGTTAGGATCGTACATCGCCAGCTTTAACTCTTGTGTGCCAACCCTAATTGCTTATATGGCTGGTTTGTTCTGAAGTCTTTAAACAAGGGGTTCCATTGCCACTGCAGAGATTAAGGGGGATAGGGAGCCCTGTCTTGGGCTCCTGCTGATGGGGTCCTTGGGATGAGTACTCACCACTCACATTTATGCGAGTGGCCAGTCGTTGGAAGTTAGCTAATATTAATGGAGTCTTGCCCATCCAGAACTCTAATTATATACGGCCAATGTACCTGGCCGATGGCTTTCTCCATGTCAAGCACTTTATCAGGGAGACCACCAGCATAATATTAGCCCTTGTGTGGCGATTCCATATGAATGTGCGGATGCGAGCCGCTAGCACTGAGGTGAGCATTGTCATATCTGTATTGAGCAGAAAGATCGGGCGGTAGGCCCAGCACGCTGATGAATCGTTTCCAGGCGTTGCAAGTAGCATTAAGTGTGATTCTGAAATTGAGTCAGTGATTAACCCCTGCATAAAGAAATCTTTAAACACTGCAGTCAGAGGGCCCGACAGCGTGTGTGCCAACGCCTTATAAAAGGAGGCCAGGAAACCATCAGGCCCGGAGTCCTTCCCTCGCGGTAGACTGCCTATGGCCACTTGGATTTCCTCAGCTGTAATCATGTCCTCCAAGGGGAGGCAATCGGCCTCCGTCAAAGGGGCGCGATACTCCGCCAGGTAGGAGCCCATTGCTTACAGGGTTACAGGGATAACTGGACCGCTATGAAGAGGGTCCGATAATGCGTGATAAAGCAGCCCAAGATATTGTTAGTGTCAGTTTGAGGATGTCATTTGCATGTACAATTCCACAGAGCCTATCTACCTTATCCCACTTTCACAGAGGTAGCTTTTTAATAGTCGCTGATGTTAATTCAATTAAAGGTCCTACATAGAATTCAGCATTACTGATCCCAGCTGTACCCCTTGGACTGATTAGTATCCCACAATGCTTGCGATGCCTAAGGTACTTGGGTTCTTTGTTCCATGCACTATAGGGCTGAAAGGTGCTTTACATTTCTAGTTATTGAAAGATTGGTTGAAATACTGAAAAAAACTATTGAAGGGGCGGTAGGGGCTACACGAGGAAATGGGAAAACGATAGCCCATTGACATAGATTAAGTTCTCTTAATAGCTCAAAATGAAGATGCTTGCGGTATTAATGTGCTGGAGGGAGGAGCTTGCATGAAGGACTTTACAGTACACATTGCTTGATTTACTCTGTGAAATAAAAAAGTCTGGGCAACCGTGTACAAAGTAATGATGCCCTTTGCTCAGAGTTGGAGAGGATGTGGGCTTTGTTAATGTAACAAAAGATTTTTTTAAAACACACAATATTGGTTTGGCAGGATTTTGAATGCTTCACAGGAAAAATAGATTTTACAAGTTTTTGACATCACGTTGCATTATAGGAGATGGACCAGACTCAGAAATCAAAGTACTAGGTAGAGAAACATTTGATTAGAGTTATAAGATCATTCACAAGCAATCAAAGCTGTATCTAGTAGTTTACTTTGCGTGATACTTAGTGGCATATGTAGTAATGTTTCAAGCAACAAATGACACCAAGCAAAGTTGTTGCGCTGCAGGAACTGGAGAAAGCAGAAATGTGCCTTATATACTAACATTTGCTGCATTTCTGCTCCCTCCTAGCTCTAGTGCACGGTGTGCTGCCTTGCGCCAACACAGGCACCCTTATACTATACTGCAAAGATGCCTGTGTTACGGGCAGGATTGTTTTTGTGCAGGAAGGTCAATCAAATAGGCATTTTTCTCTTTCTCTGCATAATGTAGAATGCGTCACACATCACACATAGAAAGGGGGAATAAGAAGAAAAAAGATTTTTCTCCTTGTTATGCCGTCCTCTGGGAGGCGTACCAATTTGATGCATTCCTAGGTTTCCAAATCTTAGTATATCTTGAATTGTGTAAGATACATGGGTGGGTGCACAGAAATGACCATGGTCTACCCATGGAACGCCTACAAACTCCTAATGCAATGCAATGTAAGCTTCTGCGCTGTGTTACATTTTTTTACAGTCACACAAGGCAGCTTAAAAAGCCTTTTGAAAATCTTACTGAAGTCCTTGCTTTGCCTTTCATAATGCAAGGAAAATGCAAAGGCTTAGTAAATCTGGGTCTCAGTCTCCCTATGTGTCAGTTTCTATAGCTTTAAATATTTAGGGCCTGATTCACAAACTGTACTTCGTAGTACTTTTTGTAGTACGGGACTAGTACTACACAACTTACTACAAAGTGCTGTTGACAAACAGCACTTTTGTAGTAACTTACACTTTTGCTGTAAGTCCCTACCTCCATTATCTTTTATGGGATGGTGTTGCAGTACAAGCAACTGAACAGGTGCAGTGCTTGACTTACTACAAAAGAGTAAATTACTATAAAAGTGCAGTTTATGAATACCGAAAAATAGCGAACTTCCAAAAAGTTGTACGTTTACCTGTGTGAATCAAGCCCTCTGAGAGATACTAAGGTAAAAGAAACACCTTTGGAGGTAGTTGGTTAGGCCCCAAATGTTCATGGAAATGAACACTGCTGCGAAACCATCCTCTAAACTGTTAGTCAAGGGTTTAACATGTGGGTTCTGTGGACAATCAAAAGAGAACAAATATAAATGCAGTTTTGACAACTTTCTTCCAAGAAAATCTCTGATCTTGAGCAGACATGTAGGAGAAGGAAAGAGAAATCTTTATGTAAACAGGCCGCTCATCTGGAATATAAACTGATGACAAATCCTCGAAGGACAAACTGTTATATTGCCACAGGAAACAGTTCACGTGTGCATGGAAACAAGCATTTTAGCGTATGGATTACAGTTTCAGTGTAACTTTCCCCACAAGCGGTATGCGATAAAAATACAAAATAACTTCCTCTCTTTGGCCTTTTTGCAGAATCGTATGGCTGGGAGATCCACAAAACAATTTACTTGTATCCCTTTTCAGCTCCCATTTCTACTTCTCATCTGACACAGTGCCTAAGAGGGAGAACCTCCTGCAATGGATTTAAAACAAGAGTAGGTAGTGGTGAAGAAGAGTGCTTCTTTTGCAGTGTATCACGATACACCGCAGTTCTATTATGCTTATTGAACCAGTTTTATGCAAATTAATGATTAACAAAAATTAAATCTTTCCTCTTGTAGCATTAATCGTATTTCATGAGAAGAACCAACTAATTAGGACCATCATTTCCTTAAACATATTGGGGTTCATTCACAAAAGAAATCGTAAACGCACAAGAATACTGTTATGATTGTTTGTACTATTCCCAATCATTGGGAGTAGAACACCTGATAGCTGCGCCAACAGCAGATTTCTAGGAGTGCTTGTGGGAATGTCAAGTGCCTTTAAAACAAATCTGTTCCCCTTGTGCGGAGTTCTCCTTTGAAGATACACAAGGTTGGATTCTGCTTTCTACATCTATCATCAAGATTCGTTCTTTGCTGTCACAAAGAAAGACATTTAACAGCAGATATTTTCAGACTCCTGTGCTTCTAAGCCTGTTTGACTTTTTTCTGGCCTGTGTTCCTCCCCAGTAGACTTCAAGAGCACTGCGTCACTTGGAGGCCATGCAGGTTTTGTGACTGAAAAGCACAAGGTGCTACTCGCATCAGGGTGTACCAAAAGTGCATCCCCACCCAGAGTAGAGGGAGGCTACTGGCCCAAAAAGGGTGCAAGGGGCCTGTATTACAGGCAGGATTATATTTGTGTAAGAAGGGACACATTCCTGTACAAAAACAATCCTCTGAGGCTTTTTCCTCTTGCTAAGTGTTCTGCACACTGCAGCACACATAGAGGAAAAAACAAGGAGAAATAAAGATATTTTTCCTTGCTGTGCCTCCCCTGGGAAGGCGTAGCATTCTGGCACATTCCCAGGTCTACTAGTATTGGTGAATCAGGGAATGCTTTAGAATCCATGGGTGGATGCGTAGGGACATCCACCCTTCGTCCATGGAATGCATCCCTGGGCAGAGTAACACAAGGCAGCGACCTGCGCTGCTTTGCATAACTCCAGATTTACCGAGCCCACACAGGGACATGCAAGGTGGCCTTCTTTGGCTTCATAAGCCTCATTATAAGTTTTGCGTTGCCCTATATTCCCTGACGTGGCACAAGGATGGAGCAAAACTCTTAATAAATATGCTCCCTGGGGTCTGGCGTTTCCTCCTTAATTTGTTTGCAGTGATCTGATTGTTGTGGCATGTTCCACAACTGCTGTGGGAACAGTAATCCATGCTTAGCAAGAATAGTGTTGCTTGGAGGAAAGGCCAGTGTCTCTGTTGACATACCATTCTGCATGCTGTTGTCCCTGAAGATCAGCCCTAGGGCATCAACCTGCAACAGTATCTGAGCTCCCTTTCTAAACTTTGTATTGTGTAAGGCAATATCTTACAACCAGATGGACCTACCTGAGGGAGTATGGGCACAGTCTGCATTAATTTATACGGAAGCTACCAGCCCTCTGCTGCCTTCCAGCAAATCAGGGAAGATGCACTTAGTCTTGCTTAGACGAGTGTTTCCATGTTGAATCAGGTTTGTGCTTTGTTTAGCCCTGAATTTGCATTAGTGGTCACAAAACAGGAGAACTACTGCCTTCATCTAACTAGAAATAGTGCTTCATCAGGACGTCTAAGGCTGAACCAGCCCAGAAAGATGTTTTCTAGTGACTGGATGTATGTATGTATGTGGTATTATTATAGTGTAATCCTAGCCAACAGGCAGAAGAATGCTGTACAGGGTCAAACGCAAACACTTGATCAAAATGTCATAGAACGCTATCTGACTTGTGGACTGTTATGGCATTTTAATGCTGGTTGCTATTTCTCAAAAGACCAGACAGATGTAGTATGACTCTGAAGAAGCCCTATTAGTGTGATCTGCCTCGGAGAAAAATAAAGTTGTACTACCTAATGTGTAGAGACCAGCAGACGTCTTATCAGGAAGCCCTTCATCACAAAGATCATTGAAAAAGGAAATAAAAAACAACTTCAGTATCATATCAATGACAAATATCTCCTGCATGACTACCAGTTCGGCTTTAGTTTGCACTGCAGAATGGGTACAACTATTTTATAAATCGTATGCAAAGCCACCCTGACACATGATATTGCAGAACCTCTCAGCAGCCTTCAACTTTGTTGATCATCTTGCCCTCATCCACATCCTTAAGTCTCAACTGAGCTTCACTGGTCCTCCTCCTAACTATTAAATCAACACAAGTTCCATTACATGGGTACCCACAGGTCCCAGACAATCCTTATCACCCGCAGAAGTCCCTGAAGGCTCCATATTGTCTCCCATCATTTGCAACCTCCACATGGAGCCCCAAAGAAACTCTAACCCCATATAAAAGCACAAAGATTCACCAATATGCCAACAACACACAACTCTACATGATAGTCTATTCTGCTGCAGCCATCTAGAGGCATATTTATACTCCGTTTGCACCGAATTTGCGTCGTTTTTTTGGACGCAAATTGGACGCAAAACTAACTCCATATTTATACTTTGCCGTTAGATGCGTCTAGCGCCAAAGTTCATGGAGTTAGCGTCATTTTTTTGCGTGAACACCTTCCTTGCGTTAATGATATGCAAGGTAGGCGTTCCCGTCTTAAAAAATGACTCCGATGCATATGCGTCGGATTTATACTCCCGGGCAAAAATGACGCCCGGGAGTGGGCGGGTCTAAAAAACCCGCATTAGCGCCGGATTTTAGCGCCTGGGTCAGGGCAGGCGTTAAGGGACCTGTGGGCTCAGAATGAGCCCAGAGGTGCCCTCCCCTGCCCCCAGGGACACCCCCTGCCACCCTTACCCACCCCAGGAGGACACACAAGGATGGAGGGACCCACCCCAGGGACATTAAGGTAAGTCCAGGTAAGTTTTTTGTTGTTGTTTTTTTTGTGGCATAGGGGGGCCTGATTTGTGCCCCCCTACATGCCACTATGCCCAATGACCATGCCCAGGGGACAGAAGTCCCCTAGGCATGGCCATTGGGGAAGGGGGCATGACTCCTGTCTTTGCTAAGACAGGAGTCATTTCAATGGGGGATGGGCGTCGTAAAAAAATGGCGCAAATCGGGTTGTGGCGATTTTTTTGCCTCAGCCTGACTTGCACCATTTGTGGACGCCCATACTCCATTTTCCCCCTACGCCGGCGCTGCCTGGTGTACGTCGTTTTTTTTAACGCACACCAGACAGCGCCGGCGGCTAACGCCGGCTAACGTCATTCAATAAATACGGCGCCCGCATGGTGCTTCAGAATGGCGTTAGCCGGCGCAAATTTTTTTGACGCAAAACTGCGTTGGCGCAGTTTTGCGTCAAAAAGTATAAATATGGGCCCTAATATCTCAAATACTGCCTGCATCTCATCTCGAACTGGATGTTTGGCCTTGTGTTTATTACTTTCTCATTTTCAGCCTTTGATCATGTTTTTCGCTGTCTGTGCATAACCTGCCTTTTCCTTTCAGGGTAATATCACGGCCACGGGAAAGCTCGTCACTCTTCCATGGCCGATGCAGCTTTTGCGCCTCGGCGCTTCAGGGGCATGGCAATGAGGTCCTGCGACCTCTAGAGGGCACCACCTAGTGAGCATGACTCACACTTCCAGACCGGCAGCGGGCTTGTGTGCTTCATTCGGACTACCCGATTCAGCAGCAGGGCGGCCGGCTGAGCTCCTGTGTTTCTCCTCTGCAGTTAGTGGTTATCAGTGCCCGCTGCTTGGAGCCCGACACCCCCAGTGGGGTCCGTACACTGATTTTATTGCAATTAAGCAATCCTTTCACCGTGAGCGTGCACTCAAGCTTTTCAGGCACAGGCGAGGCTGTGCTTTGATCAAACAGGTGCATGTGGTGTCAGAGGGGCTTTTACCCCCTAGTGTTGCCTGCAAGGCAATTTGTGGCTGGTTGGGAGACCCACACCCCCAAAATACCCTCTATTAGTCCTGCTACTTCAGGTCCAGGCATTATTTACTGGTATCCCAGTGAGTGGGGCCCCTATTAACCACTTCACTTTGGTATGAGTGATAAGGGCTGACTTATACGGAGGAGGAGCAGGTTACCTACCTCCCACTTGATGGGGAATTTTTTGCAGGATCATGGATGCAGAAATATGGGGGGGCAGTGAAGCAGGCGGTGGCCCTCTGGAGCAGAAAATCATGCATTTCACAGAGAACTGCGCCAGACCCCCTCTGGGCGGAAAGACAACTCAGGCTCTACTTCCCCTGTTCCTCCAGGGAACCCCACCCCATCCTCCACAGCCCTGTCCCAAACACAAACGGCATCAATACAGATGCTTTTGATAGGCTAAAGAAAGCCTTTATGGCTCACTCTCTCCTGACGGGGCAAGACGACACAACCCCAGAGGCCCATGGACACAAACCCTGTCCCCTCAGGCCCCTGACTCACCCCATCTCTGGACATAGACTCCCTGTCTTTAGATGGCGACCAGGACATTGGGTCCCACCCCTTGCGATCCTCCTCACAACTGGATCCGGACCTCCTCTTACATCCCCGCTTGGCAGAATGGTCTCCAGCAGACAAAGTTGTGATGTATGTCGTGTAACTGCCTACGGATGGAGTGTCTCTGGCCCTCCCTCCCAGACAAAGTAGCCATGACCCCAGACATGACGAGCGCATGGCAACCTTTCTGAGTAAGTTCATATGCGACCCCAAGAAGGGCATTGACTGGTCCTGGTGGGCCTGCCAGGACAAGCTTGTAGATGTCGCAGGGCCCCTCACCCGTATTTTGGACATTGCAGAGGACGCTAAAGCCTCCAGTATGCTCATCTACCCATACATCTTGTTTGACTGGGCCCAGAAAGCCCTTAGATTCTTATATTCTTAGGCAATGCCAACGGCGTCATCTCGACCGAGAGATGCCGATCGTACTTATTAAGATCAATCCCAAGTTGAGGGACCTTGCTGCCTCAGAGGCTGGACCTCTAGCCCTGGGTGATCTCTTTGGTGACCCCTTTGTTCAAGAACTGGGGAAGTTTGTCCAAAATTTCACATCAGTGGACAATGCACAAAGCTCGGTCAAGCGAATGTTTAACTCTTGGGTTTTCCCTGGGGCAGGCCGAGGCGCTGCCGAGGCTGGCCGCTCACTACCACAAGCTCCTGGTATGGGCGCAGTCTTGAAGAGAAGACAGTATCAGGACACCTCAAAGTTTGCATCCTTTTACCCAACCAGGCCCTACCCAAGGCACAGAGGATCCCGGACCATGTACAGAGGCGGAGGAGCAAGGTGTGTCTTTCTTTGATTTCCCACCAGGCAGGTTGGGGAGGTTTCTGTCAAACTGACAACTCCTTACCTCCGACATGTGGGTGCTCCAGACAGTACAGGGTTTCAAATAAAGTTCTTTGGCTCACCCACTCAATGCAAGCTTCTTCCTCCTTTAGTGTTTTTGGACAAAGATATAGCGCTGGTGGATGGAGAGATAGTGGATCCCTTGCACAAGGGATTGATTGTGGAGACAACTCCCCACCTGAGTGTTTTATCAGCAATATTTTGTTAGTGGAAAAATGTGATGGGGGTCATCGCCCAGTAATCAATCTAAAAGAATTCAATGAGTGGTTGGTATACCACCACTGCAGGATGGAGGGGA
The DNA here is from genome assembly GCF_031143425.1 of Pleurodeles waltl. NCBI lineage: Eukaryota > Metazoa > Chordata > Amphibia > Caudata > Salamandridae > Pleurodeles > Pleurodeles waltl. The sequence continues at coordinate 221,497,977 of NC_090445.1, forward strand.
TCCATCTTCTCAGAGATATCCACCACCCAACTATAGGAAAGTGCCCCTTTTGGTATGTTACCCCCCACACTTTTTGCCTGATACTGATGCTGACTTGGCTGAGAGTGTGCTGGGGTCCTGCACCAGTGTGCTTTCCCAAAACTGTACCATTGTTCCTACAATTGGCACACCTCTGGCACACAGTTAAGTCCTTGTAAAAGGTACCCATGGTACTAAGGGCCCTGTGCCAAGGGAAGGTCTCCAAGGGCAGCAGCATGTATTATGCCACCCTGGGGGACCGCTCACCAAGCACATGCACACTGCCATTGCAGCTTTTGTGTGTTAGTGGGGAGAAAGAGACAAAGTTGACATGGCACACCTCTCAGGGTGCCATGCCCCCAAACCACTGCCTGAGGTATAGGTAAGTCATCTTTCTAGCAGACCTTACAGCACTAAGGCACGGTGCACTATACCACAGTTGAGAGCATAGCTGAATGAGCAATATGCCCCTAGAGTGTCTAAGTCCATTCTTAGACATTGTAAGTGCAGTGTGGCCATACTGAGTACATGGGCTGGGAGTTTGTCATCACAGTCTCTACAACACCATGATGGCTTCACTGACGTCTGGGAAGTTTGGTATCAAACTTCTCAGCACACTAAACCCACACTGATGCCACTGATGGATTTATTGAAAAATTTACCCAGAAGGCATCTTAGAGATGCCCCCTGTATTTTATCCAAACTTCTAGTGCAGAAATGACCGATCTGTGCCAGCTGCCACTTCCAGACAAGTGTATGACCACATGAGGCCAGAAACAAAGCCTGCACTGGGTGGAGGTGCTTCACACCTCTCCCTGCAGGAACTGTCACCTGTCAGTGAGCCTCAAAGTCTCAGGCCTCTTGTTAATGTGTCCCAGGGCACCTCAGCTAGTGGAGATGTCCGCCCCCAGACAAAGCCCCACTTTTGGTGGCAAGTCTGGCGAGAAAATTAAGGAGAAGTGACCAGTTCAGCTAGGACCATCCCTAAGGTGTCCAGAGCTGAAGTGACCCCCTGCTTTGCAGAATCCACTTGTTTGGAGGACAGGGACCAATAGAGTTAGGTATGTGTCCCCCTCCCCAAAGGGAGTGGACACCGGTAGGGTGTAGTCACCCTCATGGACAGTAGCCATTGGCTTCTGCTCTCTGACACCTGTAATGCCCCTAAATCTAGGATTTAGGGGCCTCCCTGAACCCAGGTCACCAGATTCCTGGTGACCTCAAGAAGACAACAAGAAGAAAGAAGAGGGACTGCTAAGCTGACCCCCAGCAGAGAAGACTGAAGACACCAACTGATTTGGCCCCAGCCTTAACAACCTGTATCCATCTTCTGGAGCCCGTGCTACAAAAAGGCGACGCATCCTGCAGGACCAGTGATCTCTCAAAAGCCCCTGCACCCCAAAGGACCAAGATCTCCTGTGGACAGCGGCCCTGTTCAGAAAGAAGCTCCAGCAAAGGACTCCACAAGTCCTGCCCACTCTGCACCCGATGCCAACGGCCCATGTCCAGGTGGCCCACTGGTCCAGAGCAGGTCTCCAGGCGATTCCAACCTAGTGTCCACCCTGGGTTGCCCCTCCTGGCCAACACGATGTCACCCCCAGCCTAAATCCAGAGCACCCCCCTGACTGCGAAAGAACCGGACGAAGATACTCGTCGCCCAAAGGTACCCCTGCACCCACAGCCCCCTTGCCTTGAAGAGTCCGACCACCAGTCTAGCAACGTTCAGCAAGTGGCCCTCCTCCTTGTCCAGCCTGTGGTTTTCTGGAACCGACCCCTGGACCTAGCCTGCAACATCTTTGTGACCCCCGGTGTTCCCCTATTGAAAAGCATTGGGAGCCCGATGCTGTGTTTGCACCCTGCACCCGGCCGCCCCTGTGCTGCTGAGGGTGTGTGTTTGGTGCTGACCTGTGCCCCCCTCCCCCCTCCCTCCGCCCCCCCAAGTGGTCACCTAAATCCCCCAGGTCTGCCCTCCGAAGACGTGGGTACTTACCTGCTGGCAGATCCAATTCCAAGTGCCCCCGGTCTCCATAGGAGCCCCTTCTAAATCTTGTATCAACTTTGATCTCTGCACCCTGCTGGCCCCTTGTTGGTAGTAGTGGGTGTTTGGGGTTAACTTGAACCCCAACCTGTGGATATCCTAACCCCCGGAGACGGGAACTGTAAGTCTTGTACTTACTTCAAAAGTATACTAACTTTTATTCCCCCTTGGAACTGTGTTTGAAAATTGCACTGTCAACTTTTAAAACAGATTATTGCTATTTATGTGAAAACTGTATAACTTGACAAATTGAAACAGAGTGGTGTTGATACATATGCTTGTTACTTACTTGCAAATGTACTTACATGCAATCTGAATCTTGACGTTCTAGAAATAAAGTAGCAAAATATATTTTTGCAATATATAAACCATTGGCATGGAGTAAGTCATTGAGTGTGTGCTTCCTTTATTGCTAGAGTGTGTACTACAAAGGCTTTGCACTACCCTCTGATAAGCCTAACTGCTCGGCCACTCTACCACAAAAAAGAACATTAGTATTATCTACTTTAGCCTCTGATGAACCCCTGGACTCTCTGCACACTATGGGGGTCATTCTGACCCCCGCCGGCGGTGGTAGCCGCCGGCCTGGCTGGGACCGCCAGAAGACCGTCCCGCGGTCAGAAGACCGCGGCGGTCATTCTGGGTTTCCCACTGGGCTGGCGGGCGACCGCCAAAAGGCCGCCCGCCAGCCCAGTGGGAAACACCCTTCCACGATGAAGCCGGCTCCGAATGGAGCCGGCGGAGTGGAAGGTGTGTGACGGGTGCAGTGGCACCCGTCGCGAATTTCAGTGTCTGCAAAGCAGACACTGAAATTCAAAGTGGGGCCCTCTTACGGGGGCCCCTGCAGTGCCCATGCATTGGCATGGGCACTGCAGGGGCCCCCAGGGGCCCCACGACACCCCTCACCGCCATCCTGTTCCTGGCGGTCGGAACCGCCAGGAACAGGATGGCGGTGAGGGGGTCGGAATCCCCCATGGCGGCGCAGCAAGCTGCGCCGCCATGGGGGATTCCCAGGGCAGCGGAAAACCGGCAGGACACCGCCGGTTTTCCTGTTCTGACCGCAGCCAAACCGCCGCGGTCAGAATGCCCTGCGGGGCACCGCCAGCCTGTTGGCGGTGCTCCCGCCGACCCCGGGGTCGGAATGACCCCCTATATCTCATTTTGATATTGTATATACAGAGCCAGCTTCCTAATCCAATGATTGGATGGTGCGTCTGGATCTGAAAGACGATTACCTGACAATCTTAATCCTCCCCCCCACCACCACTACCACCACTTCCTCTAATTCCGTAGGAAGGATCGAATTTTCAAGTTTACCTCTCTCCCAATCAGTCTCTCTCCCGCACCCTGGTGGTTCACCAAGGTGATGTGGCCAGTTGTGGAGTTTCTCAGGGCCTGAGGCGTTCACCTCATAATATACCTCGACAGCATCCTTCTGATGGTAAAGTGCCCTCAGCTTCTGGAGTCCTGTCTGAGACTGGCGGTCTCACTTCTGGAATCATTAGGGTTCTTGATCAATGGGCAAAAATCTGTTCTTACCCCGAAGCAGTCTCTGGTATTCCTGGGATTTACGGTGGACTCAGTGCAAGCCACCTTAAGCCTTCCCTTGAGGAAGGTCACCAAGATCAGACATGAGCCGCGCAGAACAGAAGCCAAACCGTCTAGCTCCCTCAGACAGATCACCAGGTATGGACTGTCCTCGTCCCTTCTGACCATCTGTCATGGCCCGTTACACCACCAGTCCCTACAACGCCTCAAAGCAGTCCACCTCAGACAGGGTCTCACATATTCTCAGAGGGTCCCCCCGTCGCAGAAGGCAATGGAAGAGGTCCAATGGTGGCTCGCCTACATGGAGGCCTGGAACGGCAGGGCAACTAGTGAGCTCTTTACCACTGGAGGACTATGGTCATCGCAAGAAAGGACAATGAATATCAATTGCCTAGAACTCCTGGCAGGCTGCTTTGCGGTCAAATGCTGGACCAAGGACCAGGTGTAATGGTGCGTCCTCTTGAAAATGGACAATACGGAGGCGGTCAGGTACATAAACCGCTTGGGAGGAACTCGCTCCAAGGCTCTGTCAGATCTGGCACCGTCCTTCTGGGAGTACTGTCTAGACAATCCGATCTTGGTGACAGCAGAACATCTCCCAGGACAATCCAATCAGGTGGCTGACTGGCACTCGAGGAATCTGAAGGATGTAAGCCTATGGCAACTGAATCTTTGTGTCTTCCGTGCACTGCAGAACCTTTGTGGCCCCTTCTTGATAGATCTTTTTGCATCCCGGCTGGATCACCAACTTCCCCGATACTTCAGTTGGAGACCAGACCCGGGGGCGATAGCCATGGCTGCATTCTTACAAGAGTGCCATTGGGAACAGGGATATGCATTTTCCCCATTCGCTATGGTCATGCGCCTGTCAGTGCAGGTACCAAGACAACAGGAGGACTTAGTACTGGTGATGCCGATTTGGTTATCGCAAGCTTGGTATCCGGTTCTACTGAAACTTTCTTGGGATTTTCCAACCCCTCTACCGCTTCAGCTGGATCTCCTCCGGCATCCCAACAGAAATCTGCATCCTTTAGTGATGACGAGGGTGCTTCCTCTTAGGGCCTGGAGGATTACCAGGGTCGGTGGAAAGTCCTGGGAATTTTGAAACAAGCTGCCTCCCTCCTCTCGAAGGCATAGGCAGACAGCACAGTTAAAAGATACCGGTCAACATGGTCCCGATGGTTGGGCTGGTGTCATAGCAGACACTTGGATCCGGTGGGGTCGGATGTTGTCCACGTCTTGAATTTCCTGGCTTCCTTGGCTGAGGAGGGGCTAGCCTATCGGTCCATAAATATGTTTTGATTGGTAATATTGGCAGCCCATGCACCCATCGGGGACCACCCACTCGGGGAACACCCCCTTATATGGAAGTTGATGAGAGGCATTCGTCTCTCCCTCCCACCGGAGCCTAGGTATTTGGCTTTGCGGAATGTCAACAAGGTTCTAAATCTATTTTTATCATGGCACGCTAACAAATACTTGTCCAAGAAAGAATAGTCAGCAAAGTTGGCGGCACTACTATGCCTAGTCTCCTGCAGGCGAGTCTCGGATGTATGAGCTCTGGACATTACAGGTAAGATATTTACCCCTTAAAGGGTTACCTTTCATTGAAGAACGAAATGTAATTCTCGCGTGGTGTCTTACTCGTCCTTTCCAGATTACCCAAAGTCATGTCTGGTACAATGTATCAAAGCCTATGAGGTTATTGACGGAAGATTTCCGTCAGCATGGAGAATGTCAATTATTTTGGACGGTCTCTTCGCCCATCATTGCCAGATGGGTTTGTTGGGCTATGCAGGAGGCTGGTATTGATTACCAAACTTTTTGGGGCACATTCGGTCAGGGGAGCAATGGCTCCCAAGACGTTTTGCCTTGGAGCTCACCTAGAGGACATCCTGAGTGCAGCGGTTTGGTCCTCAGACTCTACATTCAAAAGGTTGTTCTTCAAACCAATTCCCAATATGGCTTTGCTAGTGGTGGTAAAGCTTTAAACTAGCATAATCCTCACCTTTGGTCCTGACATAGAATGAAAATATTCCTAGCTAACGTAACAGAAAGTTTCAATACTATTGAGGAAACGTAGGCAAGGATTAACCCACCTGTTCTGGCATGCTCATGCTCCCTCCCTTGATTATCTCGACGTAAAGGCAGGCATATTCCGATTTTAGGAATGCAGAGAGTTGCTGTTGATATGCATTGTTGCAGATGTTGTTATAGTAAACCTTGAATGTGTTGAAAACATTGTGGGATATAAAGTCCTTGGTGTGTGTGGTTTATCGTAGTTTCTGAAAGTTCCATAGAAGATTGAAGACAAACATTGGTTGGCCTTGGTCCCAGGAAGAAAGAGGAGGGACAACAGGCGCAGAGGGCGTTATTGATGTGAAGGACTGTTGATTGGTTGTTGATATGATGGAATGTTGCTGTTTTTTCCCCAAGTGCTGATGGGAATTCAAGTTTGTTCTTGGCTTGGCTGCTGATGTAATAAAGTGAAGAAAGATAAGGCATAATCCTTGCTCCATGTCCTTATTAGAATTGAAACTTTCCATTACGTTAGCTATGACATTTTTCATTCTTCAGCATACACATTTGACTTTAAAGATGTTCTTCTGTTTAAGTGTTTACTCTTGGCACTCACTCATTCCAGCATCATCACTGACACTTGCTTCAGCTTTTCGCGTAATAGTCTGTAAATCTCTATTCGTAGTAAACAGGCTCCTGCACTCTCTGTGGTAAAATACTTGGGGAACTGTGTTGCATTCCACATTTCTCACAATATTTAATAGTGAAATGTGATTACTTACTTGAGCTGCCTCTAACAATGTTTTCTATGATGAGTTGTCCTGCAGGCTTGTCAGTGTAACTCCATGTTGAACATTTGACATAACTGAATTATACACTGGGGATCAGAGGGACAGGATGTGCTTGTTTCAGTCTTCTTCATGATGCTGCACGGTCATTCACCACCAGCTCTAGAAACAGAAATTCATAAAAAAAATTATACATTTTACTTGGTGTAGGCTAGTCCTCCTTTTTGCCCTGGTCACCCCCAATATTTTGGACAGACACTGGTGATTACTGATTCTTGGCTGTGTCCTGGGTACTGCTTACCAGTCCCAGGGCCAGTGCTCTGTGTAAAGTGGATATGCAAATTAGGCTAACTATATTTGGCAATATTAACCTACCTATAAGTCCCTAGTATATGGTAGGGCATGTAGGTTTAGGGTACCCCAGCATAGGTAGTCCACCCATAAGTGCACTGATGAGGTGCCCAGTGCCATTTTAAAGGCAGGCCTGCCTTGCTGGCTGCTTTTAAATTAAAGGTACATGCAAATGTAACTTTGGAATTAAAAGTACTTCCAAAGTCTTAAACTACTTTATTGTTACATATAAGTCACCCTTAACGGGCGCCCTATGTGCCCCTAGGGTTGGGTGCCATGTAACTATAAGCAAGAACCTTATAAAAATAGTTGTATAAGCCCTGGTGAGATAAAACAGCAAAATTTGTTTCCCCCTCATTGTAGTGAATGGACTCCATAGGCTAGAATGGGAGACTTTATTTTAATTTATAAATCCCCCTTAAGTGACAGATACCTCAAGTTTGGTATCAAATTAATTGTTATAATAAATCCCACAATTTACAACGGTTGGATTTAATATAACTTGTTCAGGTAAAGAGTTTTAAACGTTACCTAAAAAGTTGCCAACTTTAGCCCTGCAGTGTTTTGCTGCTTTGCTCTGATTGGCCAGGCTGCCTTGATGAGGTGTGAAGTGGCCTGGGCTCAACACAAAGAGATGTGCCTGCGGGAGGAGAACTTCCCTCAGCAGATGAGGAAGCAGGAAGGGGGAGAGCTCCTAAACTGGTCTTCAAGGGCAGGGAAGGACATTTGGAGCAACCCAGCACCTCCCTCACATCCTGCAAACCCATACAATTAGGTGCCCCTTGATTAGATTAAGAGAGGGCAGGAGAGGGGTGCATTTAGGATTTTTAGCCACACCAGTGGGTAGGCTCAGCCAGATATAACCTCCAAAAAACATTTTCAGCCATGATGAATTTTTGAGGAATGTTGCTCCCTGGGATTGATTTTTGGCACACTTCCCAGGAAGTGGTCCTCACAGGGGGAACGACCCTGCACCTGATTGGAGAACCAGGACCCCCTGTTTTTCACCCAGGAGCAAGGATAAAACTGGCAGATCTGCACCCACACCCCAGATCCCTACAAGGAAGAACTACAGGAGAAGGACTGCCCTGCTGGACCCTTGGCCTGCACCAGGACACTACACTCTGGAGGATTGCACCAGCTGCGCACTTAGGCTTCACCACAAAAAGGACTTTGTCTGGCTTGAACTGGTTCAAGGAGGGACTCCCTAAACAGGTGAAAAATTGCTAACCAGAGCCCCCTGCACCAACTCCTGAAGAAACTGACAAGCTGACCACTGTCCAGTGGCCAGACTGGAGTCAGGTGCATTCTGGGAGTTGTAGTCTGCACCCTCAAGAAGCATCTCAGGGCTTCTAGAACCTTGGGGTGAGCTGTGGACCTCAAAGGAACCTTAACAGAACATCTGGGAGAAGATCCAGAAGTTTGGAGAAAGTTTGGAGAACTTTTTGGGAAAAAGCTCCATAAAGGGACCGACCCACTGCAGCAACTCTAGCCAGCTTGCCTCAACCGTGACCCTACCAGACTTGCAGGTTCGTCCCGGTGAAGAAAATCTACAAAAAAGTGATTAAGTCCAAACGTAGGAAGTTGACCGGGACCTCCCAGGCAGTGTATCCGAAGAGGGCTCCAAGGACGCCGGATCAAGATTCAGGTTTGCCCCGGTCAACTCCGAAGGTAAAACCCTCACCGAAGGGCTCCCGCAACGCATATTTGAGGAGGAGTTCCAGGAGGTCAGATTGGACTGGCGACTTGGTCCAGCTGAAGAAAACCTCCAGAAAAACGACTTTGTCCTAAGGTAAACTTTTGACCGAGGCCTCTCTCGGGCTGTAGCCGAGCAGGGCTCCATCGTGGTTGGCCTTCAACTTTGACTTTGCCCCGGTTGAGGTGCAACCAGATTGGCACTATTTGTTTCAAAGCGCTAAAAAGCATTAATTATTTAAAAATTCATATCTCCGGTTCCCTTTATCCGATTTTATTTGTTTTGGTGTCATTTTAAAGCTAAAATTATTTCCTATTTTTATAAATTGGTTGTGGATTTTTAATCTGTTTCCTGTGTTTTATTTAATTACTGTTTTGTGATATGTGAATGCTTTATGCTTTGTCTCCTAAGTTAATCCTTGTCTCTCGTTGCCAAGGTACCAAGGGTTGAGCTGGGTTTAATTTATTGAGACCTAACTGCACCTAAGTGGAGGTTAATGGCCTATTGCTAAGTGTAGGTACTTACCTGCCCTTACAAATAACCCATTTTCCAACGCTTGGTGTACTTAATATAATCATAATTGCTATTATAATTATTGTCAATGTATATAATCCATTTACTGTAATTGTAAGTTTTAATAATAAAATTCACAATAATAAAAATTATGAAAACAAATCCATTTACATCAAGGTATCTTCAGAGTGGATTGGTAACTCACAAAAGGCAACGAGTTATGACTTGCTGTCACATAGTTTCCATCTCTAGGCATCCATACCTTGCCAATAAATCATACTGGAACCCATCCCCCCATGTGGTACCAATAACATGGTTGGCTCAAGTCCTAAACGCTCTTGCAGCATAGTTATCCAGTACACATGAAGTATTAGCGTGACCTGAGGGTCAAGGACAAGCAGAACGTAAGTGTGACAAACCTGTATCAAACACAGGCCTCCACAGTTCAATTGTAGAATCTGTGAAACTGCCCGAGATCCTGGAGCATTCCATCTGACACCTCTGCCCTGTTGACTAGTATTAGTAGAACAAAAATCCATAATAAGCCAAAAAATTCACAAAGCTTGCAAAGGACACCCAAACCATTTTCTATACAGTAGAATTGCCTAGAGCATCCCATATTATATGCTTCACATCACCTTGTCACATAATCACTATAATTGCGTTTGGGTTGACACCTCTGCACTAAAAGGTGCCTGAGTTTCGTGTTGTTAGTAATTGTAACTGTCCTACATTCCATTCTTAAAATTAAATGCCTATTTCTGTCAAAGATACAGCTCTGACTGGACACAGCCTATTAGTGCAAAGCTTTGCGTCATTCCAAAGCTAAATCCAGAACCTCTGCTATTTCTTTGAGCAATCTTCACCTGTCTCCTCTAGTGCCAACTCTTTACACTGCCCACCACTGCATTCTCCTTATCTTGCCCACCAATTCCAGCTTTTCAGACTGCTCACCAGTGCAGGCTCCTCACAGTTTGGCAGTCATTTTTTTTTATACTGCCAGTCAGTGCCCATTTGTCTTATTGTCCTCAAGTACTAGGACCTCACATTGCCGACCCGTGTGAGCTCAAACTACCTACCAGAGCCAGGTCATCCTGCTGACCACCAGTTCCAGCTCATCACATTACACACTAGTGCCAGCGCCTTACACTACCGCAGAACAGCTTCTCGTACTGCCCACCAGTGCCAGCTCCTCATGAGTAACAGTTCATCCCACTGCAAAAAAGAGAGCCCACTCCTTGTACTGCCCACCAATGCTAGCTGCTAATACTGCCATGCAGTGCATACTCTGCACTTTCCACCTCACCCCCCCAAATCTGCAAGCTACCCAGTAATGCCTTATCTAACCAGTGCTAGCTCCTCGAACTGCCCACTTCTTTGAGCTTCTCACACTGCGAGTTCAAAGCAAAGCCCAGCACTGTAAGTGGCAGCTCTTCTAACTGGCTATCCGGTGCTTAATCTGTGCTTGTTGTTTCCAGTGCGGAGCACCAGCACTTACTTTGGAGCGCCGGAACATATTTTTCTGCCTCAAGCATTTACTGCGAGTAAAAGACACATCTGGGAAAGACGGAGGAAAAATAAAAAAGCGTCATGTTGGGTTGTGCATGCGACGCGCTCTTCCGCGCGACTATGCGTGCGATCTAAAATGGATTCGAACTTAGAATGTGTTTTGGTTTGAAGGTGTTGGGGGCGGTTGGTGAGCAGAGCTGTTGCGGGAGGATGGAGTGGAGGCTGTATTACTCGAGCTCAGAAATAAAGAAGAATTTTGGAATCAATCCCGGTGTACGCCTCACCTTTTCAGTGGCGACGAGGGTCTTCTTACTCAGCCTCTTCTCCTGTACCTACATCCTCTCATGTTCGGATCACAGTGCTGCAACCTGCCATTTCCACTTTTCAGTGCCTCTCCGTTCTGTGCCCTGCGCACACGCTTTCCATTTCGCAACCAAGTCCGGTCCGCTCTGTACCGCTGAGGCATTTACCTTGTTCGCACCTTGGAGAACAGCGTATGTTTCCCACGGCTGGTTCCGCTCTACTCTGCGCCCTGGGAGACATTTGCTCTGTTTTGCGCTTTGGGATTCAGCGCATGCTAATACTGTACAGCACGCTTTCTTGATGCACTGTAAGTACATTTTCTTTTGTATCTAGACCACTGTTTTTCTAGTGGGACACCCCTTCGGCCATTTTGAAGCACATCATTTCGAGGTTGTCTGCGTTTCACGGTGACACGCACACCCCGGCGGCCATCTTGAGAGAATTTGAAATTAGTCCTGCTGCGTGTCACGGTGATGCGCATACCCGATAGTGTAAATTTATTATTCTGGTTCCTACTAAATTACAATTGTTACTGTGATCAAACATTTCTAGTCATTTAAGTATACAGTGTTATGTTTGTTGAACATTTCGACAACCATTTTATGGGCACTTCTCATCATTGTACTGTGTACTCGCCATCTAGTCTACAACTTCTACACTCAGTTGGATACATCGACGGCAATTTGGACGCACTTCATGTATTGTGTACTCGCCAACTAGTCTACAGCATCCACACTCTGCTGGACACATTGACAGCCATTTTGGAAGCTCAGCACTTTGTTGTATTTCTCTTGCGTGTTACGGTGACATGCACAACTGTTGATCATTTTTAGCTGCCATTTTTTCACCCATTCTTACTTCCTGCAATTATTATAATGCAGCAATCAATCGCTCCTCCTCCTCATTTTGTTCCCAATCCAGCGTTACCAGATGCAGATTGGGAACAATGGAAAGAGGCATTTGAGGCGTATTTGGATGCCTTAGAGGGTGAAACCTTCACCCATAAGAGGAAATTTGCAATTTTAAGACATTGTTTGGGCAGTGAAGGCCGTAAAAGTTTAAAATATATTCCCAAAGTGCCTGTTTTAGCAATTGAAGAGGAGGGTGACGGTGTAGAAGACGAGTATCAGACTGCTATCAATTCGCTTAATTTGAGGTTTAAAAAATGCAGAAATGTCACTTTGGAAAGACACAAATTCTACAAAAGGGTTCAATTTGAAGGCGAATCTGCGTCAAGTTATGTTGGGGCTTTAAGACTTTTAGCTGTGATTATAAAGAATTTGAGGAAGAAATGATAAAAGACCAATTGGTGGAAAAAACAAACAATAAGAAAATACAAGAAGCGTTATTATCCACCCCCAACATAACTTTACAGAAAGCCTTAGAGATTGCTACCAGAATCGAAAGCACTGTGTCGTTCATGGAACAAATGTCAATCGCTGACAATAAGAACCAGTCGTTGCGATCAGAGGTGTTAGCAGTTAAGTCTAAATACAAAAATAGGAATGTGAAAAATGGTAATGCACCGCAACCTTGTGGAAACAAGACTGGAAAAAATGTAACCAAACCTCTAGAGTGTTACAGATGTGGTAGTACTACTCATTTAGGTAATGCTAAATGTTGCCCAGCTTTGGATAAGATGTGTGCTAAATGTTATAAGAAAGGACATTTTGCGAGAGTATGTAGATCAAGCGAATCCAATAGTTCAAACAAACTCAACCACAAGGTTTGTTCAAGGGTTTTGCTCACAAAATTAAAGTTAATAAGGATGCACAACCAAAGGTACACAAGGTACGGAAGGTTCCCTTCACCTTAAGAGACGATTTTAAGAAAGAGCTAGACAAATTGTGTACCCTAGATATAATTGAACCTATTGAATCCTCAGATTGGGTCGCACCTATTGTATTAGCTCGTAAGGCGAATGGATCATTAAGAATGTGTGTGGATTTGCGTGATTTGAATGACCAAATTTGGGTAGATCAATATCCCCTACCCAACATTTCGGAAATGCTATCATCTATCAAAGATGGTAAAGTGTTTTCCTTACTCGATATGACATCCGCTTACCCTCAGATTAGTCTACATCCTCGCTCAAGACATTATACAGCCTTTATTACACCCTTTGGTTTATTTCAGTTCAAGCGTATGTTTGGGTTAGCATCCACATCAGCCGTATTTCAGAGAACAGTGGAAAGTATGTTCAATAAGTTAAGTGGCGTGAAGGCATTTCAGGATGACATCTTGGTCTATGGCAGAGATAAATCTCAGCATGATGAAAGATGAAGTCTTGTGCTAGATGTTCTGAAGTTGAAAGGTGTAACACTCAGTTCCGCCAAATGTTGTTTTGGTGAGTCTTCTGTGAATTATTTGGGGTTTGAATTATCTGCTGAAGGCATCAAACCTAAAGTAAGTTTGGTAAAAGCCATTCAGGACTTTGTATGCCCAGAAAACAAAGACCAATTGAGGTCTTTCATGGGGTTAATTGAATTTTATGCCAGGTTTGTACCAAATTGTTCAGAAAAGACCTATAACCTGAGAAATCTATTGAAGAAGAATGTAAAATTCTTGTGGGACTCTAATTGCAACCACAAATGTGAAAGTATGAAGCAAGAGATTGCTCATGCGATTCCTTTAAAACCCTTTGATACCCGGGATCACTCTATTATTATGACAGATGCCAGCCAAAAAGGGTTGGGGGCCGTGTTATTACAAAGGAGAGATGGCATGGACGAAGTCGTAGCATTTGCGTCAAGAAGTCTGAAAGGTGCTGAGGCGACGTACTCTGTAATTGAATGGGAGGCTCTGGCATGTTGGTGGGGTGTCAGTTATTTCAAACAGTTTATTTGGGGTACTAGATTTACTGTTAGAACTGACCACAAGCCTTTAGTTAAACTTTTCACTGCCAAAGGTTCTGAGAAAGCCACTCCGAGAATTGCTAAATGGCAGTACAAATTGCGTGAACACAATTTTAGATTAGAATATGTACCAGGAAAAAAAAACATTTTGGCGGATTGTTTGTCTAGACTATCTGGCTCTGACTCTTCTACAGAATTATCAACTAGCTTTAGTTCCAAGGAAGATGATAAAGATGTAATGGTGTGTTCAGTGAGTGAACTGTTGGATGGTGCGCTTAACGAACAGGAGTGGAGGGAGGCTTGTGAGACAGACCAGAACATGCAATCTGTTGTGCATGCTGTCTTCAATGGGTGGTCTTCGTGGTCCCCCGATGATGATCTAAAGAACAAGTACAAACATGTTTTTGACGAACTATCTGTGATCAATGGGTTGTTATTTAGATCAAGGCAGATGGTAGTACCAGATAGTATGAGGAAGAGAGTCTTATGCTTGGCGCACGAAGGCCACATTGGAATGCGTGCGATGAAAAGAAGGGTCAGAGAGGGGTTTTGGTGGCCTGGTGTTGATAAAAGCATAGAGCACTTTGTGAGGGATTGCGTGCATTGCGCTGTCAGCGATAAGTCCCAAGTTACTGTTCCAAGTCCAATTGAAGCTGTTGCAGTTCTGAATAAACCCTGGAGTAAGCTTGCAATTGACATTATTGGTCCGGTAAGTTTGTCTTATGGGTCCCAAGAGTATGGATTGGTGCTTATCGATTACTATAGCAGATGGCCAGAAGTAAAATTTGTTAAGGTTCCCGATTCTAACAATGTGATCCAATGGTTGGAATGTATTTTTTCTAGAGAAGGTATTCCAGATGAGATTTTGACGGATAATGGACCCCAGTTTATTTCAGCTAAATTTGAGAACTTTATGAGGTTTTTGGGCATCAGACATTCCAAGACATCATTGTATCATCCTCGTAGCAATTGACTTGTAGAAAGGTTCAACAGGGTACTCAAGGATAATATTCAGTTGTCCAAGTCTAGTGGTCTACACTGCAAGTCGGAGTTAGCTAAATTGTTGTGGGTGGTTCGTACCACGAACAATGCTGACACTCAAGTTTCGCCCTTTGTCTTGCTAAGTGGCCGGATTCCGTCTTCAAAATTAACTAAGGAATGGATGGGTTGTTTCGGTGTGCCATGGCATAAAGTTGACGGTGTTATGGAGAAACGTGTAGCTGCACAACACAAATATATAACTAAGGGGGACTCTGAATTTGATGTTGAATCAACCAAAAGATGTCGCAACCATGTGACTGATTGGAAGGTGGGGGATCTAGTGAGGGTGAAGTATCCAAGAGTCATGGTGAAGGGTCAATCCAGGTTTGGCGACTCCAAGAAGATTATTCGTGTAGGAAACAGTGCCGTTAAGTTGGAGGACGGTAAATGGTGGAACAAGGGCAGTCTATCCTTGTCTAAAACTTCGAATGTATCTGACGTGTGCGACGACAAACAAGTTGAACGTGTTAGTTTGCGTTCTTCAAGAACATGTAATCCATCTGCAGAGCATTGTAGACGATCTTCTAGGAACATTAATCTGCCTGAGAAATTCAATGATTATGTACTGATGTAACTGCACCATAATTAGTACGCATATGTGTATATGTTTACCATATTGGGGCAACATGTAAATGTTTTATTAATGTTGTTTGTAATCATTTTGTAAGTGTTGTTATAAGGAGGAAGATGTGTTGGGTTGTGCACGCGACGCGCTGTTCCGCACGACTATGCGTGCGATCTAAAATGGATTCAAACTTAGAATGTGTTTTGGTTTGAAGGTGTTGGGGGAGGTTGGTGAGCAGAGCTGTTGCGGGAGGACGGGAGTGGAGGCTGTATTACTCGAGCTCAGAAATAAAGAAGAATTTTGGAATCAATCCCGGTGTACGCCTCACCTTTTCACGTCACAATATGATAAAGCAGAAATCTGAAAGAGTGAGCTGAAGGGGCTGGGAGTGGCTGTAAAGCGATTAAAGAGGACCAAGATGGCTCGAGGATTTCGCCGCCTCAGTATTCCGTGCTCACACATTTAATTGCAGCAGCCGCGTGTTTAAGAGGAGAGCTTTGAGCACCGGCACGTTTTTATTTACAAATTAAGCACTGTGACGATCTATTCCAATTACTCAAAGTATGTCTGTCTCTCCCACTACGTTTTGTGCAGACGAATAGCATGCTAAAGATGAGCTTGTTACCACTCTTATTACAGAGCCCATCAATGAGCCCTTAAAAGACTGCACGCTCTGAGCATTGAGGGAGCCAAATAAGACACTGGTCTGCAGGGGCACGGAGTTGTATAGTTGTAATAATACTAAAGACCATTCAAACAGCTAACTCCACCAACTGAAAAAAATCCTTATGCTTCAGATACAGGTGGGTATAATCACCCGTCTCAACGTGCTCCCTTTTTTATCAGTCACTTCCGTATTGTAATTGTAAATTACATTTACATAGCATGTACTACCCCAGTACCCCTGATGAGGCATGGAAGCACTTTGTGGCATGTAGCGCACTTCCCCGGAACCCGAGCTCAGAGTTGAACAAGTAATAGATTAGTAACATATACTTCCTTTTCAATGCAGGATTAATTGCTATACGTTTCTTCTCTCGAGATCTGATGCCTTTCCAAAGTTGCATGACTCTATCTATTCATCTACTAATGGTCACAAGTGTGCAGGACCTTATCTATTTTCTAAAACCACTTTCACTTCATGGATTTTAAGGTACGAATCACGATACTGACCTAGATTGTTTCCCATGGAGCAGTTGTTTTAACGTCAGTTAGCCAGATCGTTTCCTTCAGCCAGTAGTACCATCGAGGGCTTTTGAATAGCAGTTATGTATATCTTTTCCATGGCACATTTGCACTTTATGAATCTCTCACACTGACACTTTCTTTAAACTTCCTTGCCCGCCGCTGCATGGTTATAAGGGTGCTGGACCCATTTACCTTTCACCGGTCATAAGGGCACGGACCTTACCTGCCCTACCAATGGCTCTCACACTTTACGGATTTTCGGTACTGTTTAGTCCCAGGATGGTTTCCCTGGTGTTTCTGTTCCAATACCAACCAGCTCCAGCATGGTCCACTACGTTAAACGTGAAAGTCCATTATCAGATATAAAGCACTAGCACTGGTGTCTTATTAATCAGCTCTTATCGTGAATAACATTTCCTTATTTTATTCTATGTTAATACTGTGGAAGTTCTAGGTACTACCCACTGTATTAACTTTCTTTTTTGCGATGGCCAATGTAGTAAGCTGTATATGTTATTTAATTTAAGAACTTTTGGCCCATATTTATACTTTTTAGCAGCGCATTTGCGTCATTTTTGGATGCAAAAGCGGCTCAAACTTGCAAAATACAATTGTTTTTTATAAGTTTGCGCCATTTTTGCGTCAGAAAGCAGCGCAAATGCGGCGCAAAAAAATTATAAATATGGGCCTTAGCCTGCATTTTGTTGTGTATTGTACAGCTTGCATTTCCAACCTGAGACAATAAAATATGATACATTACCCCCAGGCCCACCTTGTCCTCATCCCCTTCATCACTAATGAGATGATCCCCCCTCGCCTTACTGAAAACAAGCATTTACAATGCAATAGGTCTTGCATTTGCGAGAGTTAGAGCTATTGGCGTTGTAAATGCATAATTGGACTTTTCGTGCCACATAAATTGGTCAACTCTGCCTTATCATTTTGTCCTTTCCTGCCACATAATTCTAGTGGCCCTGCATTTAACTAAAGTACTTCCATCTACCTTCTTCCTCTAACTGCAGCCAAAAATGAACATGTTGCCATTTAGTATCCTAATTTAAATGTACCATGCTATTTACAATAGAATACCAATTTTACCGCCCCACCATCAGTGTTGCTGGAAAGTGTCACTATTTAAAATGTAAAACAGCGAGTACACCAGACTACATCTCCAATAAACCCAATCGTGGCTCGCTGCGCGGTGAAGGGGCTGCACAGTGAAGGGGCAGTGCAGCGCATGGGGGATGGAGGAGGTGACAAAATAAACATACAATTAAAAAAAAAATATTAAAAAAACTCACCTGCCTCGCCGCCGCTCCTCTTTCCTGGTCACTGGAGGCACAGACTCCCAGCCTGTCCTGCGGCCAATCCTAATGCTGCATGAAAGCAGCTCTAGGATTGGCTGGAGCACCCTGGCTGGGCGCTACCAGGCAAACTGGGAGCGTGCGCCTACTCTCTTCAGCCTGGCAACAGGGTGCCAGGTTAGAGGGAACACAGTGCACATGTGCATTTCGCTGGTGCGAGACGGCCGGCCAAACATACATACGCACTGAGGGGTAGTGCTGTGCACTCTCCCTTTGTCCCTGTCATCCCCCATGGCCCTGCCCCTTTAACAATAAAACTATAATAAACACAGTTTTATTATAGTTTTATTGTTAAAGGTTTGCAGCGGCTGCTGCTCACTGAGGGCGACACTCCTCCGCCATAGTGGAGGAGCCGCCGCTGAATAAACCCAGCTTGGTTGTAAAGAGCACACCTCGACAGGACTATACCTCAAGGGAGGGGAATTTTTAGTTTCTAAAAGAAAATGTAATTGTTCTACAGCACACATTTCTCATCAGAAGAAATGCTGAAAGACTGTGACCTAATGACAAACGCTAACTCGATGAACGCCCTTTTTCAATATAAAGACATATGTTATTTGGAGCAGCCAAATAGTATTACCACCTTTAAACACTTCCAGACATTAAACATATGTTAGTAAGACTGGAGTAATCATAACGAGTCATGTAGCCTAAATATCACTAAGCATAAATAAAGGCAAACAAATAAAAAATATCGATATAGAATAAAAATAGCCTTCATAAGAGTCCTTATAGAGAATGGCCACAAGGGGAAGTTGCTGTTACATGGGCTGAATTTAAAGGAGTGTCTCTTGCAGAGATTTGTTAGGAGGCTACACCAGCCTCCTTGAATACTTTTGTAAAACATTACTGTTTGCAGAATGTGTTATGTGTAGCTACTAACTTTGGACTGGGGGTTTGAAATGCTGTTGTTTCTCTGTTGTCCTAAATAAATCACTGTGTGGTGCTGCATTCTTATGGTGCTCCCTTTGTGTGGTTCTTGTTTCTTCTAGTTTGTTTTCTTTTCTTTCCCATATGATGGCCAGGGATGAAGGAGAAGTGGACAAGGGGAACCTGGGGATACTCTCTCATTACTGACCAGTGTTCTTCATTACTCCTGGTCTTGTTGTCCTTGTACCATTTATCACGCCCCTTCCTCGCTCCCGAATTGCATGCCTTCAAATGGATGGTTTGGTAGTTCAGGTGGAATGCTGGATAAATACTGCTTATGTAGTCTCCAGCAAGAAGGGGTGGGGCAGTATTCAGTAACATTCCTCAAGTTTATTTCTGTAAAGTGACTTGGGGTCATCTCATTAGTGATGATTAGGACAAGGACAGCAGGACCAGGAGTAATGATCAATAGTAATGAAGATTACCAGTACGTAACGAGCCATTCACTCTAGTGTTTTGAAAAGCTAGTGCTATGTTAATTGAAATGGAATAGTAAAGGAGAGCTATCAGATGTTATTGGGAGTGGTAAACAAGTGCACCTGTTAGTTGGATGAGTAGGTAGAGAGGAGTTTGGAAAGCTGTTTGGTAGTCCGTTGTAGTCTAAAAGGTTTGGGGTGAGTCAAAGAATGGAAGAAAAGAGAGACTTGGAAGCTGGAGGTAGCTTGTTAGGGTGACCAGAGATAGGAATTTTTCACATTTTTGTCCCTTTATAACTTTGCACTTGTTTGATGAATGTGAGAGAAATTTTGCAGACCTGTTTCACCTGTTTCATTTCGGGAGAACTGAAAGTTTTGCGGCGTTTGGTCAAGGAGGTGCAAAGGAAAAAGGGGGGGCCCAAAATGGGCTTCAAATCCAATCCATTTTCCAAAGACCTTTGTATTTCACATAGCGCAAAAAAGTCAGCTGGATTTTTATAGTTCTGTCAGGTACTGCAGGTGAGTAGAGCAAGTAAATGTTCAGTTATAAGGTTTTTCAAATTAGTGCTATCTTGTAGCACAATACTACTAAAAGTAGCAAGGAAGCCCAACGTATAAATTAGAATGCATATGTAAAAGTTTCAGATTTATTACATGAACAACTGAAAGACCCATTTTGTCACGACTTACGTGCTGCTTTAACCTGGAGTCCGCAGAACGAGAGGCGAGGATCTTGTTCTTGAATGTTCGGTCTTGGCCCAGGTAGGGGGCGACTCTTTCTGGTAGCCACGGTGCTGCAGGCAATGGAAACGCCAAGGGCAGGCCATGTCCTTCAGAAGTAGTGCCAGAGGGAAAAAAACCCTGAAAGGGGAAAAAACCTCCAGATAGGAAAATTTCCTGAAACAGGAGCAAAATGAATAAGTAAATACAAGATCAAAAAAGGAACAGGAAAAACACTGGAACAGACGTGAAACAGTATCTGACACAAGGAAGCAGGAGCGAAGACACCATCCAAACAGAAAGTGTTGCAGCGCAAGGGGGAAAAGAATCACAGCCCTTAAATACCAAAAAACAGGAAGCGACCAACAGGAAGTGCAAGGACACCATCTTAGATAGGGAAAAACACAATGTAACGTAATGGACAAGGAGCCGTAGAGAGTAGGGAACTGAAGCATGCTGGGAGGAGAGGGGTAATATGGGAAGAAGGAAAAACATAAAGGGAGGCACAATGAAAGTGAAAGAAAAAAGAAGAAGGCAACAAGAACTGGTGAGTGGGGGAGGATTAGATCTGCCTGAAAGCGCGTTGCGCTATGAAGGAACGAGGCCCCATGCCCAATTTGGGGCCTCGTAGGTTGCACAACAGGCTGGGGGCGCGGCAGGTCTCCATGCCTCGCGCCGCGGCCTGAGCCGAATGTTTGGCTCGCGCTGCGCGCTGCGGTGCAACAGTAGGTCCCCCCCTCCGAAGGTCCAGGTTTGTGTGGAAACAAGCGGTGAAAGTGATGAATCAGAAGAGGGGCGTGAACAGAAGACGCATCTTCCCAAGAGCATTCACTAAGAGGGTAACCCTTCCAATGAATCAGATACTGAAGACGTTTGCAAAAGATACAAGAGTCACAAATTTCCTGTACCTCATATTCTGGTACATCATTCACTAACAAAGGAGGAGGACAAGGAAACTGCCGAGAGTAAGGATCAGGCACTTAGGGTTTGAGCTGGGAAACATGAAAGACCGGATGGATCTTCCAGGTACGAGGCAAGTGAAGACGGACAGTTACAGGATTAATCAGCTGAAGAATACGGAAAGGACCGTAGTAACGAGGTGTAAACTTGTTCTGAGAAAGTCGCAAAGGCAGAAATTATGAAAAAAGGCAGACTTTATCCTGGATGTGATATACTGGAGCATCCCTGCGCTTCTTATCTGCCATTCTCTTCATGTATCTCTTAGTGTTCAGCAAGTTAGATCGAATCAATCTATGGATCTGTAGAAGTCGTTTGGAAAATGAAGTGACAGCAGGAAGAGAAGAGGTAGACTGAGGAGTAGTAGGAAAAGAGGTACGATGATAACCATAAGAACAGAAAAAGGGGGTGACCTTGGAGGCACTATGGACAGTGTTATTGTAAAAGAATTCAGCGATAGGAAGGTAAGTGTTCCAGTTACTCTGGGTAGAATTACAAAAGCAGCAAAGGTACTGCTCTAGTCCTTGGTTGAGACGTTCGGTCTGTCCATTGGTTTGGGGATGGAAACCAGATGATAATGCTATATCCATATCTAGTATCCTACAGAAATGTTTCCAAAACCGGGAGATGTACTGAGGTCCCCTGTCTGATACAATGCTGTGTGGGAGTCCATGGAGACGAAAAATATGATGGATAAATATCTGACTTAGTTCTTGAGAGGTAGGTTTTTTCAGGGCAGTGAAGTGAGCCATCTTTGTAAAGGAATCTATTGTGACCATGATAACCTGGTTTCCTGATGATGGAGGTAGTAAACACATGAAATCAGTAGAAATGGTGTGCCAGGAAGCAGGTGGAACAGGTAATGGTTGTAGTAATCCTGCAGATCTGGTACGGGGTATTTTTACTTGGGCACATATGGGACAGGCCTGAACGTATCTTTCGACATCCGATTTCCAGGTAGGCCACTAGAAAGATTGCAAAAGTAATTCCTGCGTGGCCTTGATGCCTCTATGACCAGCAACCGGAGAATCATGGCACATTTGTAGGGCCTTTTCTCTTACTCCTCAAGTAGGGAGGAACAACAGGTTCCTATAATAATAATATAATAATAATATAATTCTGTTTATGTATTAGGGGGTTTAAGTTCTCTAACTCTTGATCAGAAAGGTTGGTATATTCAAGTTGTACCTCATCCAGGAATGATTGAGCTACACCGATGATCTAACTGGGCTCAAGCAGATATTGTGATGAGGTAGGAGTACAATCTGGATAACGGCGAGACAGAGCATCGGCCATTATGTTTTGGGATCCAGGAATGTAGGTGACATAAAAGTCGTACTGACTGAAGAAAAAGGCCCAACGAGCCTGACGACTGTTCTGTCATTGAAAGTTATGTAAACATTGTAGGTTACGATGGTCCGTTCTCACCTCGAACGGCTCTTTGGAACCCATAAGGAATTGTCTCCACTCTAGGCAGGCTGTCTTCAGGGCTAATAACTCCCTTTCTAATACTGAGTAATGTTGTTCCGACACAGAGAGTACATGGGACAAATAGAACACAGGATGTTCTATTCCATCATCATCTTGTTGTTGGAGTAAGACAGCTCCGATGGCTCTTTCAGAAGCATCAGTGACAACAATAAATTATTTGTTGGTATCTGGGTGTCTCAGTATCTGTGCTTGAGTGAAGGCCTTTTTTAGACTTTGAAAAGCTGTTTCAGCCACCCTTGTCCAGACAAAGCCTTTACATAAATTCTCCTTCTTTAATGTTTGAGTAATGTGGCTGGTTTGTTCTGCAAAGTCAAAAATAAACTGTCGATAAAAGTTAGCCAGTCCTAGAAAACATTGAGTTTCCTTAATAGAGGAAGGGGAAGGCCAGTCTAGGATGGCTTGTACCTTTTCCGGGTCCATATCTATTCCAGTGGGACTAAGGTGATAACCCAAATATTTGACTTCGGTCTTATCAAACTCACATTTCTCTGGTTTACAAGACAGTTGATGTACCCTGAGTCTTTGGAGGACCTGTTTCACATGAGTAGAATGAAGTTCAGGACGTCTAGAATAAATAAGGATATCGTCTAAGTAGATGACTACCGTATGGTTCAAGAGATCAGGAAACATAGAGTCCATAAATATTTGGAAAATTGAGGGGGCATTAGTGAGACCAAAAGGCATAACTCTGTACTCATAATGACCAAATGGGGTTCGGAAGGCAGTCTTCCACTCATCTCCTTCTTTGATGCACAAAAGGTGGTCAGCTCCACGAAGATCTAGTTTGGTAAATCGTTGAGCCCCTCTGACTGCCTCTAGAATATCCTTGATGAGGGGTAAAGGATAACGGTCTTTTATAGTGATCTTCTTTAAACCACGAAAATCCAGACAGGGACGAAGATCCTTCGTCTTCTTGGGTACAAAAAAGAGAGGAGCCCCTGCCGGAGAGGATGATGGCACAATAAGACCGCTGTGCAGATTTTGTTGCAGATACTCTTTGAGAACTTCCTTTTCTGGTTCCGTGAGAGAAAACGTTCTCCCAAAGTGAACGATCGCCCCAGGTTCCAGGGGAATTGCACAGTCATAATCTCGATGTGGGGGTAACACAGGTCTGGATGGTTTTTGGAATACATCATGAAATTCTAGATAGTGATCGGGGACTCCTTGAACTGTATTGATAGAAGATCCTGTAGTAAGTTCAGTAGGCATTAACTTCTTCGGTGACCAGTATGTGTCTGATGCAAAGCAATTTTCATGACAAAACTGCGAGGACAAGGAAATAGTCCTGGTTTCCCAATTTACATAAGGGTTATGTCTTATGAACCACGGAATTCCTAAAATGATAGTATGATTGGGAGATGATATTTGGTCAAATGAGATGTGTTCTTGGTGGTTCCCAAATTGTAAACTTAGAGTCAGGGTGGTAGTATCAACTGGACCAGAGGATATTAAGGACCCATCCACTGTGTGAACTTGTTCCGGAACTTCCTTGGGTCGTGTTGGTATTTGTTGTGTTGTGGCCCAAGACTTATCCATATAAATGCCACTAGCACCACAATCAAGTAAGGCCATTGTTCTTTCTTCACGACCATCAGGTAACTGTAACGTCACAGGAAGCATAAACAAAGTTGTGGCATTGTCCTTGAATGAAGTGATGGAAGGTATAGCAGATGATCCCGTCCCCTCCCTTCTTACAGAGGACGGGAAGGGGCGTTTCCCGATGGCCTTAGAGGACGAACGGGGAAGGTACAAAGCATGTGACCGGCAGCACCACATTACAGGCACAATCCTTTCTTTCGTCTTTCTTCCCACTCTCTGACGGAAAGTGGGCCACGGGTAGTATCCACCTGCATAGGTTCACCTTCGGTTTATCTGACGGGAGGACGAGGTTCCTCCGAACGATGCAAAAAGACACGTGAAGTACTTGGCTGGGAAGGTTCTCTACTCTTTCTTTTCTCCATACGTCATTCTTGGAGATGATATTCAATGGAAAGAGCTAGATCCATCAGACCACGAAGATCTTCAACTTGGGTGGAGTGCATTAACTCATCTTTGATCTCCTCTTTCAGACCTCTACGGAATAGAGTAACCAGAGTTCGTTCCATCCAGGTTGTCTCGGCCGCAAGCTGTCAAAAGCAGGTAATATATTGGAGGACATCTTGAGAGCCTTGTTGAATGTCACATAATGCTTCTTCAGCAGAGGCCTCCAATCCTGGACGACTAAACATCTGTTTGAACCGATTCACGAAGGCTGGATAGTCAGACAATACTGGGTCATTGGATGATACCATCGGAGTTGCCCAGGCCAAGGCAGGACTGGATAGAGTACTGATAAGATAACCCACTTTTGTCTTGTCGTGGGAGAATTGTGTGGGTCGGAAAGCAAAGTAAACAGTTAATGCATCGAGGAACTCTCGCAGTTTTGTTTGTTCACCGGAGTAACGAGGAGTTGAGGTAGAGACGGTCGGAACATCTGCACTGCGTAAAGCAGCATTCTCGTTGCGTAATTGTTGCAGTTCCTGAGCCTGTTGCTGAATGGTTGCTAGAAGGGATTGATCAGGATCTGCAGCAGCTGCCACTGTATCATCCATGGTGTTAGACGACGTCGGGTGTATTGGGCGCTGCAATCTGTCACGACTTACGCGCTGCTTTAACTGAGAGGCAAGGATCTTGTTCCTGAATGTTCGGCCTTGGCCCAGGTAGCGGCGACTCTTTCTGGTAGCCACGGTGCTGCAGGCGATGGAAACGCCAAGGGCAGGCCGTGTCCTTCAGAAGTAGTGCCAGAGGGGAAAAAAACCCTGAAAGGGGAAAAAACCTCCAGAAAGGAACATTTCCTGAAACAGGAGCAAAATGAATAAGTAAATAGAAGATCAAAAAAGGAACAGGAAAAACACTGGAACAGACGTGAACCAGTATCTGACACAAGGAAGCAGGAGCGAAGACACGATCCAAACAGAAAGTGTTGCAGCGCAAGGGGGGAAAGAATCACAGCCCTTAAATACCAAAAAACAGGAAGCGACCAACAGGAAGTGCAAGGACACCATCTTAGATAGGGAAAAACACATAGAACGTAATAGACAAGGAGCCATAGAAAGTTGGGAACTAAAGCATGCTGGGAAGAGAGGGGTAATATGGGAAGAAGGAAAAACATAAAGGGAGGCACAATGAAAGTGAAAGAAAAAAGAAGGCAACAAGAACAGGTGAGTGGGGGAGGGTTAGACCTGCCTGAAAGCGCGTCGCGCTATGAAGGAACAAGGCCCCATGCCCAATTTGGGGCCTCGTAGGTTGCACAACAGGCTGGGGGTGCGGCGTGTCTCCATGCGCAAAACATTTATGGTAGCATGCTAATGGAAACCTATAAACAAACAGATAAGAAATAGAATATATCTTAATCTAAGTAAGATTTGTTTGCATGCTCTCTCGCTCACAAAATAAAAGTGTCCCACCAAGACAAACAAAAACCATCTTCCTTATGCACCCGTGTGCAACAAAATGAAAGTAATACCCTAGCAGTGAGACGCACAAACTAGTATTTGAGGGACATGACAATTGGTCTCTAAGAAAGAAAAAAAAATCTCAATATTATAATAATAAGAATTATTACCTTTCATTCACTTTGGCCTTCATATGCAGCACAATCCTACTATAAGTAATAAGGAAACGCAAAGAATAAAACGGACTACATATGTAACGTTTCAGATTTACTACATGAACAACTGAAAGACCCAATTATGGTCACATTCACATGGAAACCTATCGGCAAATACAAAACAAATAGAATACATTCTGGTCTACATATGTTTCCTTTGCCTTCTCTATGTCTCACAAAGTAAAACTGTGCCCAACAAGCCAAACATAAACCATCTTCCTTATGTATTCTTGTGTAACAAAATGATGATGTAACAGTGAGCTACACAATCTACTATATGGTGAACATGATAATTGGTCATTAAGAAAAAAGTGCTAATCTTTATTTTTATAACAAAAATGATTGGCTTGCATTTGACGTCATATGTAGCACAATTCTACTAAAAGTAGCAAGGAAGCTAAAAAGAAATGAACTAAACTGCATTTGTTAAGATTCTAAATTACTACATGAACAAGCAAAAGACACATTTATGGTCACATGATTATATAAACCAATAAACAAATACATAACAAATACAATAAAAAGAAAGACATCACATTAAATGTGATTGCTACTCTGTAGTTATAGTTAGTATTCCCAAAGATAGAAATTCCTCAGATATTACCTCCCTAATAACTTTACACCCATTTGAAAAATCACTACTATCCAGACCTATAGCATTTTCTGCATTTTGAGATGATGTAGTTTTTTGCTGTGAATCATTAAGGGAGTGTAAAGATAAATGGGGGTCCCAAAACGTGTTTTTACACCAATGCACTTTCCATAAACTATTTTATTTGACCTAGTGCGAAAACAGCTGATAGGATATATATGAAATTTGGCAGGAATATACATTATGGTGCAGAGATGATGATTTTTGAGTACTGCAAATAAGTAGGGTAATTATTTTAGAGTTTTAAGGCAACTGCCACTGCAGTACTTTTGGGGAATTTCATTACATTTTGTGAAACTACTGTGGTAGATGGCTTAAGCGTACTTTAAAATATATAAAAAAATATAAATACATTTCCCTACCTAGTGCCACTTTAACAAGTGGCAATAGGCAAGGACCTACAACTTACCTACATCTAAGGCTGTAACACTAAACACAGCCAAAGTGTAGGGAAAACAATAAAGCTGCCTTTCATTCTCAAAAAACAGCCATTACCCAATTATGTCCTGGCTTGTCATTATCATGTACCATGGTATACTGCAAAGTTATCACGGTATACTGTGGTCCAAAATATAACTAAGGCATAGCCTTATTACTGGATTGTGGTACCCTTGTGTCACTCATGGTGACACATGGGCAATGCAATACTTAAGTCAGATTTATAAGGAAACGCAACACCACTATGCGTGGTGCTGCATTGATTGGTAAATGTAGAGAAATGCAAGGTAGTCCAATTTACTGTTTTGCGTTACTCTGCACAGCATAATCTACATTGCTGCTAAATTTCACATACATCGTTATGCCAGGCCATTGTAGCCACTCCACTATATGCTATTCCACTCTACGCCTCACCACTCTACGAACTACACTCTCTCCATGCCGCTCTACACTATTACACTGTACGCAATGGCACTGTACGCCACTCCAGTCTATGTCAATCCACTGTACGCCACTCCACTTGACGTTATTGCACTCTATGCCATTGTACTGTATGCCACTCCACTCTACAATACTCCTCTGTATGCTTCTCCACTATACACTGTTACACTGTACACAACTCCACTCTACGCTATTACACTGTAAGCAACTCCACTCTACGCCTCTTCACTGTACACCACTTCACTGTATGCCACTCTGCTATACGCTAATCCAGTATATGCTATTAAATTATATGCCATTCCTCTGTTTGCCATTCCACTGTATGCTACCCCACTTTATTCTAAGCTATTCCATTGGATGCCACTCCAATGTTGCTATTACACTTGACCCCATTCCAGTGTATGCCCTTCCAGTCTACACCACTTCACTGTACATCCACTGCACTGTACGGTACTCCATGGTACGCTGTTCCAGTCTACACCACTCTACTGTACACCACTCCACTCTGTGCTATTTCACTGTATTCCACTCCACTATACACCACTCCAGTGTAATCCACTCCACTAGACGCTACTCCATTCTACACTAGTCCATTGGAAACCACTCCACTCTTCGCCATTCCACTATATGCTATTTCCCTCTACCCCACTCCACTGTACATTCCTCCAATCTACACCACTCTTCTTTATTGTACTCCACATTATGCTATTCCACTCTACATCACTCCACTCTACACTATTCCACTGTCCCCCTCTCCATTCAACGCTATTACACAGAACACAACTTCAATCTTTGCCCCTCTACTGTATGGTACTCTACATCACTCCACTGTACGCCACTCCACGGTATACTATTACAATTTACCCCACCCCACAATACACCACTCCAGTCTAAACCACTTCACTGTACACCACTTCACTGTACGCTACTATACTATACACTATCACACTCTACACCACTCCACTGTAAGCCACTCCAGTCTATGTGACTCCACTATATGCTATTCAACTTTATGCCACTCTTCTGTACGCTACTCCATGCTATGCCACTTCAGTGTACTCTCCTTCACTCTATAAAACTCCACTCTACAAAACTACTACACTCAATGCCACTCTACTAGACTCTACTCCACTCTATCCTTGTATACTGCACTCTCCAAATTTGCACTCAACTCTATGCCCTTACACTCTATTGTACATCATTCAACTCTGTTCTTTTGTTCTTGTTTTTTTCTATTTTTATTGTTTACAAAACATCACCAACAACTTTTGCAGAGCTTTCGAAGGAGGGAGGAAGAAGGGAAGGGAGAGAGAGAGAGGTGGGGAGAGGGGGGAGGGAAACACAGGATCAATTGAGGGTGGTGAGTAAAAACCTCAGTACATGTAAGAACATATATATATCATGCTTTAGGCAAACATTATTGAAACAGTTACATATACTAGGATTGTACTTATAATAACATGCAATTGGGTAGGGAGGGATAAAATGACAAGAGTCCAAGGGGAGGTTAAGGGGTGGGGCAGCTGGGAGCAACAGCGCAGTGTGGTACATCTAGGGGGAGGTAGTATGGCAAGCAGTGGCAGCTTATGGTGGTGTATTAAGCAGTTTACCTACGGGAGTGGCGCGACTTGTACTTGTTGAGGGAGAATATGTAGTCATCAGTGGAAGACTCTTGAATAATGTGTATTATATGGATGTGGATTAATACAGCAGGAGAATACTGTCCCACTCAGGGGGGTGCGGGTATCATTTATGGCTTCTATGTTAGTGACAAATACATCCCATGCCTTGCATCTTCCACAGGCAAGGCCCTTGTCTTTCATGGTGCGGAGCACATTTGCCTCTGCTCAGGCCCACTGTAATAGGGCTTCAAACTATTTGCTATTGTCTGGAGTGGTAGGTTCCTTCCACTACATAGCTATAAGCCATTTAAACAATACAAATGCCAAATCAATAAACCTATGCAGGTGTTTGTCACCCTTGGTTTTAGCGTGAAGCCTTGAAGACAGAATTCAGGGATGGAGGATAGAGGTTAGGCAAGGTCTGCCGTCACATTGGTTATCATTGGTTATCTCTTGCCAAGTGCGCAGAAAGGGAGGACAATCCTACACCTTGTGATAAAATTCTGCTTCAATTAACCTACAGCGCAAGCATTCTGGCGGTGACAATAGGAACATGTGCTTGATACGCTGTCGGGATACGTATGCTTGGTGTAAATAGTTAAATTGGGAGAAACAGAATCTAGGGTTGTACGAGGCTCCCTTTACCTGCCGGAGGGCTCTCGACAAGATCCTCTGGGACAGAGGGCTTGGGAGTACTGTATTCCAACAGGAAAGGGCTCCCTCTATGCATGTGGTGGCACTTGCATTTAGGGTGTCATATAACAGGGAAATAACTTTCGGATGGATATGGTTTCCATTTAGGCAGAATCTGTCAGCCAGCACAGTGGCCATTGTAATTGCACAGGGGCATAATATAATTCCAAATTAGGCATGCCCAGCAGCCCTTTTCTTATAGATGTTGCGTTGTGGACAAGGCAACTCAGCGTCCGTCCTTCCCCCATTACAGTTCCAACATCAGGCCATGTAGCATGCGAAAAAAAGGATCTAGGAAGCACCAGTGGCAATGGGGAAAATAATATAGCAACCTAGGAAGTACGACCATCTTGACTATCGCCTCTCGTCTCTGGGGTGAAAGCAGTAATAAGCACCAGAATGGGAGTGATCCGCGGACGGAGCAAATACCTCGTCCTAGGTTGCCCTCCCTAAGATCATCAGTGGAATGATATATTTGTATTCCTAGGTATTTGAAGGAGGCATGATACCACTGTAAGCAATAAATTGGGGGGTTGGTTCTAACTTGTGCTAGAATTTGGGTAAGAGGGAACAGACAAGATTTTGTCCAGTTTACCCTAAGCCCGCATATTTCACTAAAGGAGTCTAATAAAGCCAATACCTCTGGCGAAAAGACTGTGCTATTGCACAGATATATCAGTGCATTATCAGGGCAGAGTAACACAATGTGTTGGGTGTCCAGATTGGGGATCCCCCATTGCTGTGCGTAGAGATGCAAGCAGGAGGTGAGTGGTTCCATAGCGACCGCGAATAATAATAATGATGATAGAGGGCACCCTTGTCTGGTGCCTCAATGTATAGGGAAACTATCAGAGATTATTTGCCCTGTTTTTACACAAGCTAGAGGGTTAGAGTACGAAGTGCTTCTCCAGCTCAAGAATCCCAGGCCAAAACCCATGGGACGCAGGGTTTCTAATAGATAGTCCCAGCTGAGGTTGTCAATGGCCTTTTCTATATCCAAGGAAGCTGCTTCCCTATCATAGTCCATATTTGGGGTATCATGGAGCCAGCGTAGGAGGCATCTGATGCTCCGTCCGGGAATAAATCTCGACTGGTCCTCATGAATTAACCAGCCTAACGGGGAGGAGTCTGTTTGCAAGTTTTTACCTAGCACTTTGCAATCCGAGTTGAGTAGAGATAGCGATCTGTAAGAGCATACATCAAGTGGGTCCTGACTGGGTTTGAGTAGGTCCACTGTGAGCGCCTCACGATGGGAGTCCAGATGTTGGCCACAAGCACTTGCCTTGTTAAATACTTCTAGCAATGGTTGGGTGAGATGGGTGGAATAGATGTTATAGTATTTTTCCCAGGAGGCCATCAATACCTGCTGCATTGATTCGAGCCATCTGACCCAGTGCTGTCCGAATTTCTTCGAGCCAAATTGGTTTGTCATGTTCATACCTCTACAGTGAAGTAAGCTGAGTCAGAGGGAGATCATCCATGAAGACAGCCAGTTGTCCAGGGGTGGGCGCAGGCCCTGTCGTGTATAATGTGCGATAGTAATAATGAAAGGCATCATTGATGGCTGCCTGTGTATTAACTAAAACGCCAGTGTCTAGCCTCATAGCCCCAATTGGGGTACGGTGTTGTTCATCACGAACCAACCATGCTAGCAGACAGCCTGTACGGTCGCCCTCAAAGTGTTGCTTGGTTAGGTGGTGCTTGTAGTCATGTTTGCATAGTCGCTTGTCTGTGTCTCTGTTTTTTTCGGAATTCCTGGAGGCTGTCAGGATTGGACGTCTGTGATGCATCCTTCTTTTCTAACATGCGTAAGTCGAACTCCAATGAGGTCAGCTCGCAACATAATGTGTGCCTGACTCCCCATGATGCTGAAAGGCAGTGGCCCCATATCATCGCTTTATAGGTGTCTCACTCTGCGACATGCAGGAGGTGGTTCCCTTGTTATGATCAAAGTATTGCTAGTACCTGTTGAAATGGAGGATCAGAGAGTGCGTCGGTTTGTAGGTGCCAAGTTGGAATATGTGTGTGTGGTCTGCCCCACTGTATTTCAACATGTAGTGGGCAATGATCCAACAGGGTGTGAGCCAGATATTCCGCTCTTGCGATAGACTGGACCAGGAACGTAGATCCAGAGAACAGATCCATTCTGGTGTGTAAGTCATGTACTGGAGAATAAAAGGAATATTTGTGCTCTGTAGGATGTGCGAGGCGCCACAGATCATTGAGTCCCCTGTTCGTCATCCAGGAGCCAAACCCCTGGGTGACTTTCCTACTTAGTGCTACAGGTAGTGGCGGATGAGACCTACCCATGTCTGTAACTGGTATACAATTAAAGTCACAAGCCCAAAGACAAGTAGCTGTTGAGTCATGGAAGAGAGCAGGTGTGAGCGCCAGAAGGAATTCTCCGTGCCCTGTGTTAGTTGCATATATCCCAGCTAGTGTTAATGATGCCCCATCTAATTGACCTTCTCAAAGGTCATCGGCTGTGCCTGAGGTGATCTGTGGCCCCTTGGTGGAATCAGTAATTGAGCTACTGGACTTCCCCACATCAGTTTCAGAGTCTGATATGTGTTCATCTTGGAGAGCCAGGAAGAAGTTCGCTGTGTAGTGGGTGGTATCCAGCAAGGCTTTAGCCTGACCTTCTGCCGCGTGGACCCTGAATGGTTTTGCTCTAAGTATTTTGAGACATTTCCGCCTGGGGCAAGGAGTCAGCCACCCCTCAACTGCCACCTTTTCCTGCAATGGCTGAGCCATGCCTTTGGCATGTAGCCTATCCAGATACCTTCTGGTGTAGCAAAGATTGGGTTATGTCGCCATCTTTCCCTCGAATGTTTGCAGGGAACAGTAGCTCATATATAATTTTGTAATCAAGGACACGCTGTTTAACTTTAGTGTAAGAATTCTGCAGCTTCTGTACCTCTACTGTGAAGCCGATGTATACCGTCATGGAGGCATCCTCAAATTTCCAAGGTCACTTAGCACGAAAGCACTGGAGTATCAGATCACGGTCCTGATAATTGACGAAGCGGGCTATAAGTGGTCTTGGTGGGGGCACCAGGTGGAGGTGGTCTGCCCAGAATCCTATGCATCCTTTCAATCAAGAAGAATTTTGGTATTCTGTCTTCAAGTACATTGTCTGTCAGCCACTTTTCAAGAACGAGTTCTGCAGTAGGGCCCTCCACTTGCTCCGGGAATCCCATGAAGCAGACATTATTGCACCTTGAGTGCACCGCCGCGTCCTCCGCCCTGCGGTGTAGTGAGGCCACACTGTCACTCAATTGTTTCATTTGTAATTGCAGTTCCTAGACGGTGGGGCACATGGCGACAAGAGATGATTCATTCTCCCCTACACTACTGAACAGCTTCCAACGACCTGCTCGTAAGAGGTTGACATTTTGCACCACTGCATCGATTTTAACTTTTTGGGAGGTTTTGGTGTCCAAGCTGACCTGTAGTACTCTTTCGAATTGAGTGGAGTGTGTTTGAAAGTGGTGTCCAATTGCTGGAGGACCGAGGCAGTGTCATATGAGGATGCAGAGTGGGGCACCAGAGTCTCTACCATGGACATAGAGAGTTTTGTGCTCTTTGGCTTCACCATTTTGTAGTGTGGCAATTATCCGCACAGGATCCCCAGGGCTGGTAGATCAGTCCTGAACTCTTTTTGGTGAGAATGCAGTGCCAGTATTCAATGTCGCCAGTCTTGGGTGGTAGAGACCATGAAGGGAGGAATATTGACTACACAATTCCCTTTCTGAGGCCCTCAATCAGTGCTTAGGATCCAAACCAATGTTTTATGAAAGGCGTGTACTCTAATTTATGCAGGTCCTTCAGGTTTCGTTGATCAGACATTGGGTCCCCTGTCTTACCCTGAAGGGAGACCCAATGATCCGTAGTCGTGCGGTACACAGTGAAGTAACACATTCACATCCCTAAAGAAGGTATCGACCCTTATTGTTTGCATACAAATGGGCCCCTAACATTGTTTAGTTGCTGTGATGAAATAGAGTGAAACCATGGGAATATACTGGGGCAGGGGAAAGCAATGATAGTCAGTTGGGGTCCCATGACTTCACAGTCCCTGTTGAACTTAGGTTATGAAAACTATGAGTGTCAGTATTGCAGGTTATAGTGTGCTCCACTGATTAAAGTTGCAAGAGTGAGTGAATGAAGCAAAAGGCCTGACCGGATCACAGGCAAAGTTGCAACATACAATTTACAGTCTGGTGTTTGGCCGCGGTGTTATTGTGGCGGTCATACAGTGTGGAGGAGTCTAATATTTGATGAGCCCTAGGGGCTCCCAGGATCTTCTTCTGTCACTGCAGGGTCCAGGATCCGCTGGGAGGCCTCACACCCAAGGTCAATCAGCATGGTGCGGATCCCTTGCACCTCACAGCTGGACGCACTCCATCCAGGAAGCAGGCGAAACTCACCCTTGACACCCGCTCATCTTTAGTGTTGCAGAGTTTGTTGAGGCGGGGTGTCCTCGTCTGGTCTTCGCCATCAGTGCAGTGTCCTCAAGGGGCTGCAGTCCAAGGCCCCAGTCGCACACAGCACACCATGGGCCTTGTCCTCATGGTGAGGCGTGCCTCGCCCCAGGTGTTGTTAGGCAGCTTTGATGTCAGACCGCGGTAACTGGGACCGGCTGTGTATCCCTGGAAGGCCCCACAGATGATGTCTGAAGGGAGGGCTGCAAACACCACCCAGCAAATCTCCCCCACTGGCGTTGCGGCCTCAATAGCTAGCCGATCTCCAGGTGTGACAGAAAGCGTCACCCAGGAAACAAGAGCATCGTTGGACGGCAATGCACCGCTGGATGTACACTGGCTCTATTGGGTGCTGCTGGGGGTACTGGATGGGTGGATATAAGCAGGATATTTGATGGGCCCAAAAGGGAGCTTCACTTTAGGCAGTGGCTGACATCTTGGACACCCGCCCTATTCTACTCCATTCTACGACAGTTTCCAATACTATACAACACATCACTCCACTGTACCCTACTCCACAATACACCACTCTAATCTATGCTATTCCACTCATGCCACTCCACTCTTCTACACTTCACTGTACTGTATTCCACTGTATGCTACTCTACTTTACGGTAATGCCACTTCACTCTACACCACTGCATTGTATATCACTCTCCTCCACTCTTTATATCTCCACTTTTTAAACGTCTACCATACTCCATGGCACTCTACAGCATTCTGATGCACTATTCCTGAGCACTACACTGTCCAACTCTATACTCTACTCTATCCGGTACACTCCAATGTACAACACTCCATTCCACTATGCAACACTTTTCTATACGACACAGAACTTCACTCTACTGTATGAGATCCCACTCCAATTTATAACAGTTTACTACCTGCGCTATTCCAGTACACTCCATGTCACTGTGCTATACAACACACCAATAAACTGTATTGTACTTTACTCCACACTACATTATACCACTCCATTCTATTCCACTGTATGAGACTTGACTTCACTCTACGTTACTATACAACAATCCACTCTACGTAGCTCTGCTATTTCACACACTACTGTACTCTATGCAGCTCCACTCTACAAAACTCTACTACAATGTGTGCCACTTTCTGATACTTCACTCCTGTCTATACCCCTTCACTCCACTGTACAACACTGTAGTATACTGTAATCCACTGTACAACACTACTCTACTCTGGCATAGTACTCCACGCCACTCAATGCCATTGTACTCTATAACACTGTATGCTGATCCTCTCTACTACACTCTAAAACACTGTACGGTACATACACCACTGCACTCTACAAAAACCAACTAGACTGTATGTCACTCTACTCTATTGTGGTCTACATCACTTTCCAATACTGTACATCAACCCACTACCCTCTACTGTACAACACAGTACTCCAATTTATGAAACTTTACTTGACTGTATGCTACGCCACTCCACTCTACGGAACACCATCCCACTATAGTCTACGGTACACCACTCCATGACACTTTATTCTACTCTACACTACCCCACTCCGGTGTACTCCACTCTATTACACTTGATCCCACTCTACGCTACTGTACTATACTCCACTCTATGTAGCTCCACTTCCGACCCTGTACTCCAACTCTACAACCTCTCTAATCTTAATGCTGCTCTGAGCAGCGTCAGGATTGGCCGCAGGGCAGGCTGGCAGCCTGTGCCTGCCTGCTGCTGAAGAGGTGGAGGAGCAGGGGTGTGGCATGCAGGTACGTTTTTTTCAAATTTATTTTTTAATTTTATTAATATTCCCTCCACGTGTGCCGCCCGCCCCCTACACTCCCCGCAAGCCACAACTGATGCTAATTAAATATCACTTTACGTTAAAAAACCCTAAAAATTAACTGGAAAAGAACTAAGGTTACAGGGACATTATAGTTAGGAAATAGCAATAAAAATATGGAAATTCACTGAAAAAGGTTACAGGGATGTAATAGTTGGGAAACAGAATTTTTAAAAAACATAGAAATTCACTAAAAACGAAAGGTTACAGGGATGTTATATTTAAGTTCAGATTTTCCACACAAAACAATACAAATTCAGCAGTTCAGGTTATAATTATCTCAAGCAACAATAACTCGTGTCCAACTATAACTCACACCCTAGCCATGCACTGCTAGTTACCCCACATATTACATCAGTCATGAAATCTTCTACGACATCAGTGATAATATGACTGCAACATTTGCAGTGAAATTATTTATGAGAAAACTGTGCATGGCAAGGGTGCAAGTTATAATCTTCAAAAATGCTCCCACCTGCTGGGAGCAGACTTTTGACCTGTTTCGCTGCTTGTGGTGATGTGAGAGGGGAAAAATATCAAAATATTGCTCCCACCCAAAGGGATCAGTAGCTGCTCCCTGTGAGTGGGAGCAGTGCCGGCTCCCACTCTATGTGGGGAGCTGGCTGGGGCAGCAGGGGCCTTGGAGCTCCCCTGGAAGCCCCCAACTAAAGCATGATGGGTGCCCTGAATGGGCACCAGAATACCTACCTTTTAAAGGAGGAAGGCCCTGGGGAAAAGGGGCCCCGGGGCAAAATCGGCTCCGGGAGAGTGGCTGTGTGCCCCCTTCCCCCAATCACACTGGTCCTTGGAGCCGTTAAAAAACCCCTAGAAAGTCACTGAAAAAAACAAAGGTTAAAGTAATGTTATAGTTAAGTGAATTTGTCAGTGACAACATTATTGTTTTGAACTAAAACAAAAAGCATAGAAATTCACCAACTATAGTTAGCAGCGCTAACTATAACTTGTGCCCCCGCCATGCACTGCCTATGACCTCACATATTACTTCACACATGACATGTTCTATGACATCACTAATGACATCTCAATTGACATCATTGATGACATCACTGATGACATCATCCAAGCTTCTTTTGTACACATTGCTCTTTGAGCAGGTGTGAGAAAGTAGCCTCTTTCTAGCCTTGTTACCCCCACTTTTGGCCTGTTTGTGAGTGTATGTCAGGGTGTTTTCACTGTCTCACTGGTATCCTGCTAGCCAGGGCCCAGTGCTCACAGTGAAAACCCTATGTTTTCAGTATGTTTGTTATGTGTCACTGGGACCCTGCTAGTCAGGACCCCAGTGCTCATAAGTTTGTGACCTATAGGTATGTGTTCCCTGTGTGATGCCTAACCGTCTCACTGAGGCTCTGCTAACCAGAACCTCAGTGGTTATGCTCTCTCTTTACAAATTGTCACTAACAGGCTAGTGACCAATTTTACCAATTTACATTGGCATACTGGAACACCCTTATAATTCCCTAGTATATGGTACTGAGGTACCCAGGGTATTGGGGTTCCAGGAGATCCCTATGGGCTGCAGCATTTCTTTTGCCACCCATAGGGAGCTCTGACAATTCTTACACAGGCCTGCCACTGCAGCCTGAGTGAAATAACGTCCACGTTATTTCACAGCCATTTTACACTGCACTTAAGTAACTTATAAGTCACCTATATGTCTAACCTTTACCTGGTAAAGGTTGGGTGCTAAGTTACTTAGGCCCGTATTTATAGTTTTTGACGCTAAACTGCGCTAACGCAGTTTAGCGTCAAAAAATTTTGCGCCGGCTAACGCCATTCTGAAGCACCATGCGGGTGCCGTATTTATTGAATGGCGTTAGCCGGCGCAAGCAGACCGGCGCTGCCTGGTGTGCGTGGAAAAAAACCACGTACACCAGGCAGCGCCGGCGTTGGGAAAAATGGCGCTAGGGCGTCTTAAAAATGGTGCAAGTCAGGTTGACGCAAAAAATCGCCTCCACCCGATTTGCGCCATTTTTAACGACGCCCAGACGCCATTTACATGACTCCTGTCTTAGTAAAGACAGGAGTCATGCCCCCTTGCCCAATGGCCATGCCCAGGGGACTTATGTCCCCTGGGCATGGTCATTGGGCATTGAGGCATGTAGGGGGGCACAAATCAGGCCCCCCTATGCCAAAATAAAATATAAAAAAAATAAAAATGATACTTACCTGAACTTACCTGAATGTGCCTGGGGTGGGTCCCTCCAGCCTTGGGTGTCCTCATGGGGTGGGCAAGGGTGGCAGGGGGGGTCCCTGGGGGCATGGGAGGGCAGCTGTGGGCTCATTTTGAGCCCACAGGTCCCTTAACGCCTGCCCTGACCCAGGCGCTAAAATCCGGCGCAAATGCGGGGTTTTTTGCCCCGCCCACTCCCGGGCGTCATTTTTGCCCGGGAGTATAAATACGACGCATTTGCGGCGCAGTCATTTTTTTAGATGGGAACGCCTACCTTGCATCTCATTAACGCAAGGAAGGCGTTCACGCAAAAAAAATGACGCTCTTTCCTCATACTTTGGCGCTAGACGCATCTAACGCCAAAGTATAAATATGGCGTTAGTTTTGCGCCGAATTTGCGTCGAAAAAAACGACGCTAATTCGGCGCAAACGGAGTATAAATATGCCCCTTAGTGTGTGGGCACCCTGGCACTAGCCAAGGTACCCCCACATTGTTCAGGGCCAATTCCCAGGACTTTGTGAGTGCGGGGACACCATTACACGCGTGCACTACATATAGGTCACTACCTATATGTAGCTTCACAATGGTAACTCCGAATATGGCCATGTAACATGTCTATGATCATGGAATTGCCCCCTCTATACCATCCTGGCATAGTTGGCACAATCCCATGATCCCAGTGGTCTGTAGCACAGACCCTGGTACTGCCAAACTGCCTTTCCCGGGGTTTCACTGCAGCTGCTGCTGCTGCCAACCCCTCAGACAGGCTTCTGCCCTCCTGGGGTCCAGCCAGGCCTGGCCCAGGATGGCAGAACAAAGGACTTCCTCTTAGAGAGGGTGTTACACCCTCTCCCTTTGGAAAATGGTGTGAAGGCAGGGGAGGAGTAGCCTCCCCCAGCCTCTGGAAATGCTTTCATGGGCACAGATGGTGCCCCTTTCTGCATAAGCCAGCCTACACCGGTTCAGGGACCCCTCAGCCCTGCTCTGGCGCGAAACTGGAAAAAGGAAAGGGGAGTGACCACTCCCCTGACCTGCACCTCCCCTGGGAGGTGCCCAGAGCTCCTCCAGTGTGCTCCAGACCTCTGCCATCTTGGAAACAGAGGTGCTGCTGGCACACTGGACTGCTCTGAGTGGCCAGTGCCATCAGGTGACGTCAGAGACTCCTTCTGATAGGCTCCTTCAGGTGTTGCTAGCCTATCCTCTCTCCTAGGTAGCCAAACCCTCTTTTCTGGCTATTTAGGGTCTCTGCTTTGGGGATTTCCTTAGATAACGAATGCAAGAGCTCATCTGAGTTCCTCTGCATCTCTCTCTTCACCTTCTGCCAAGGAATCGACTGCTGACCGCGCTGGAAGCCTGCAAAACTGCAACAAAGTAGCAAAGACGACTACTGCAACTCTGTAACGCTGATCCTGCCGCCTTCTCGACTGTTTTCCTGGTGGTGCATGCTGTGGGGGTAGTCTGCCTCCTCTCTGCACTAGAAGCTCTGAAGAAATCTCCAGTGGGTCGACGGAATCGTCCCCCTGCAACCGCAGCCACCAAAGAACTGCATCACCGGTACCCTGGGTCTCCTCTCAGCACGACGAGCGAGGTCCCTTGAATCCAGCAACTCTGTCCAAGTGACTCCCACAGTCCAGTGACTCTTCAGTCCAAGTTTGGTGGAGGTAAGTCCTTGCCTCCCCACGCCAGACTGCATTGCTGGGAACCGCGACTTTTGCAGCTACTCCGGCCTCCGTGCACTTCCGGCGGAAATCCTTTGTGCACAGTCCAGCCTGGGTCCATGGCACTCTAACCTGCATTGCATGACCTCCTAAGTTGTTCTCCGGCGACGTGGGACTCCTTTGTGCGACTTCGGGTGAGCACCGTTTCACGCATCCTTGTAGTGCCTGTTTCTGGCACTTCTGCGGGTGCTGCCTGCTGCTGAGAGGGCTCCTTGTCTTGCTCGACGCCCCCTCTGTCCCCAGACGCAATTGGCGACATCCTGGTCCCTCCTGGGCCACAGCAGCACCCAAAAACCCTAACCGCATGATTTGCAGCTAGCAAGGCTTGTTGGCGGTCTTTCTTCAGGAAAACACTTCTGCACTTCTGCACGACTCTCCACGGCGTGGGGGATCCGTCCTCCAAAGGGGAAGTTCCTAGCCCTTGTCGTTCCTGCAGAATCTCCAGCTTCTACTGTCCAGTAGCAGCTTCTTTGCACCCACAGCTGGCATTTCCTGGGCATCTGCCCATCTCCGACTTGCTTGTGACTTTTGGACTTGGTCCCCTTGTTCCACAGGTACCCTCGACTGGAAATCCATCGTTGTTGCATTGCTGATTTGTGTCTTTCCTGCAGAATTCCCCTATCACGACTTCTATGTCCTTTGGGGAACTTTAGTGCACTTTGCACTCACTTTTCAGGGTCTTGGGGTGGGCTATTTTTCTAACCCTTACTATTTTCTAATAGTCCCAGCTACCCTCTACAAGGTCACATAGGTTTGGGGTCCATTCGTGGTTCGCATTCCACTTTTGGAGTATATGGTTTGTGTTGCCCCTATCCCTATGTGTCTCCATTGCATCCTATTGTAACTATACATTGTTTGCACTGTTTACTAATACTATTACTGCATATTTTGGTATTGTGTACATATATCTTGTTTATATTTGCTATCCTCATACTGAGGGTACTCACTGAGATACTTTTGGCATATTGTCATAGTACCTTTATTTTTAGTATATCTGTGTATTGTGTTTTCTTATGATATTGTGCATATGACACTAGTGGTACTGTAGGAGCTTCACTCGTCTCCTAGTTCAGCCTAAGCTGCTCTGCTAAGCTACCATTATCTATCAGCCTATGCTGCTAGACACCCTATACACTAATAAGGGATAACTGGGCCTGGTGCAAGGTGCAAGTACCCCTAGGTACTCACTACAAGCCAGTCCAGCCTCCTACAAAAGGTATATCATTAGAGCTATGAAAGTAAGTGAAAGTAAGTTCACAATATGAGACATCTTTAGTGCTATCATATGTACAACCCCCATAGGTAAAGCAACCATGTGTTATTTCAAACATTGACCCTATACCATACACTTCATGGGTAGCCGAGTTCATGTTGGCTATGAACCACAGATGAACGAGAAACCTAGCCTGCATACGGTTTTCAATCTGTGCACAACGTTTCAGGAAAAACCAAGTTCCTCCAGATATTCAAGCCCTGTTACATAACTAATGTCCTACTACAGACACTCTTTACCTGTATCAAACCCCTGACAGTCACTGAACCTAAGTTGAGAATTTAAGTGAATATGAGTTGAAAAGTGGGTACTGTTAACAGTGTTTACTCTATGCCGAGAATTTCCTCTGTACCACAGTTTGGAGAGAAATATATCACAGAGCAGTGGTTCCCCACCTGTGGTCCGGGGACCCCTGGGGGACCGTGAAGCCTCCTCAGGGGGTCCGCGACTGCTTTGAAAAGTAAGTAATATTAACAGGTTTATAAAGTGTATTTAAATAAAAAAGCTAAATGTGCAATTGCAAATTTTAAAACGTACTGTAAATGTCAAGGAATTTGAAATTGGAGGCTAAAAATTAAATTACTATCCTCAGATTGATTGGTGGGAGCAGTGCAGGTGCATTAAACAGAATATATTATGGAAGAAGATGTGTGGCTTTAAATTTAGAAAGGTTACAACTTCCCTATTAAAATTTAAAAAAAAATATTTTTTTATTTACATTTGTTTGCAAACTAAATAAAATATGTTATAATTTGTGTATGTGTTTGATGAATGCTTGTTTCTGTATTTTCGTGTATTGTTTTACGATTCGAATCACTGGCAATGCTTAGACCGGGGTCCCCAGGTCCAAGTAATGACTCAGTGGGGGGGGGTCCGTGGATTCCAGTAATGATTTTAGTCTGGGTCCCCGGGTTCCAGTAATGATAACGTAAGGGTCCGCAGAACTCAAAAGGTTGTAAACCATTGCCACAGAGTATTAAAAAGTATGTGCTAAACACAGTGTACACTCTATGCAAAACTTGTCCAAAGAGTGACTATTCACTTTAAATAACCAAGGTCTAAAGGTGCTAAAGATCATACTTCCTGCAGCCTTTATACTGTGGTGAAATCTTTACAGTCAGCACATCTTCTGAAGTAAAACAAGCAAATGTACATAGGTTAGTACTTTCTGCATACAGTCTTCTATGTTAGGTAGATATTGTCATGCTGAGACGATTGTTTAGTAACTCAAGGCTACTTACAATACTTAGCATATAGTACATAGAATCTTTGTCCTGCTGGAAACTTTCTGCAGTACCAAAATACTTGTCTGGAACGTAATGAATAAAAGTCAACTGTCACCAATACACAAAGCTACTCTTCAATACAAAGATTTATAACATGTTCATTACCCCTACATGCCTAGGGTGCATTTGGAGCACATACATTTTGTAAAAGACACAGGTTGAATAAAATTAGGTAGCAAAGCAATATGGTAGTTGAGCCCCAAGAAACTCTAGAAGCAAGGTAACTTCTCCATTTTCTCATAGTGTAGTGCATAGAAGTATTTAAGATGATAGGTTTCTAGGAATATTCTAATTATGTTGGAACTGTTCATTCTATTCTTGTTGCCAGCAACATGCAAATGTGATGATTTAATTATATCCTGTGTGGTACTAAGTAATAGGATGAGACTGTTGAAATAAAACACTTCTAAACATATAGGCCCTCATTATGACATTGGCGGTAAATCCCACTTACTGCCACGCTGACTGCCGACACAAATCCGTCACACCAAAGGTCAGTGATAAACTGGCGGTATCAAAACCCATACTGTTACTCCAACAGAACTACGCCCATCACATTTTGACCCACGAATCACCACGATGGACATTCAATGGCGGTAAACCATTGGCAGTGCATACTGCTGCGCTCACAATGGACACCCACATACAAAACAACACCACATTGGACAATTCAAACAACACACACCTGACACCCATACACACACCACACCCACACCCCATAAAACACACACTCACATTACCCACAGCCCTTTACGAATACAAACCATTGCCACCAGAGAGACATCAAGACCACAGACATAACAAGAGCCACACACTATACACACCTATACACCACTCAAGCACCCCACATAACACACCCCAACACTTTACCCAACACACCCTCACCTACAGACCTCACACAACACCCATAGCACCACAAAGACACCACCGCTTCACAGAGGAGGAGCTAAGGGTCATGGTGGAGGAAATCAGCAGGGTAAAGCCACTGCTGTTTGGAGCACAGATGCAGCAGATATCAATAGCTAGGAAGATGGAGCTATGGCGGAGAATCGTGGACATGGTCAATGCCGTGGGACAGCACCCAAGAACCGGGGATGACATCAGGTAGAGGTAGAACGACCTACGGGGGAGGTATGTTCCTTTGCAGCAAGACACCAGAGGACTGGCGGTGGACCCCCACCTCCTTCCCCACAACTAAAAGCATGAGAAGAGCAAGTCTCGGCCATCCTGCATCCTGAGTGCCTGGACGGAGTAGGAGGAGGACCGGACTCTGGTAAGTCAACTCTACTACTACTACCCCCCTGTCTGCATGCTATCACATAACCCACCCTCACTCCCATCACTCCACTTCCGACACACCCCACCATCACATCTCACTCATCCCAATGCCAAGCCCTGCATGCTCTACCAATGCATGGACAGCCCTCACAGCCCCTGCATGGACACTCATCATTAAAGCATGCACACCATGGAGAACTAACAATCCCACCATACTCCAACATACACAAGTGAAAGCTGCCAAGGCAAATACAATCAA
Organism: Pleurodeles waltl; assembly: GCF_031143425.1. NCBI lineage: Eukaryota > Metazoa > Chordata > Amphibia > Caudata > Salamandridae > Pleurodeles > Pleurodeles waltl. Next base: position 221,542,091 of record NC_090445.1, read on the forward strand.
AGAGGTCAAGCCACGGATGCACAATATGTCAGACACAGAAACCATAACACATCATTTACATCCCCACAGGTACCCCAGCCAATGTCAGCGGAGAGGAGGTGCCAGCACTATCCAGTCCCCCAACTGAAGAGGCCCACAGTGATGACAGCAACTCTGGTCTTTAGGATCTGGATGACCAACCTGGCCCATAAGGGACCTCTAGACAGCCGGTTACCCAGGCCCGTTCACACACCACCACAGTGCTTCCCCATCACGAAACTCCACCACAGCACCCACCCAGCGTACCCATACCTCTGCCCCCAGGACGCGGCAATAAGCAGTGTGTCCACCTCTACAGGGACCCCAGGCCACACCTCATACCCAAGACAATCAGGGACCTGAGGTCAGTGGGCACACGGTTCAGGGGACAGAGGGACAGGCCAACAGGGACACTGGAAGGACTGCTGTTCGCGAGGGGGAGGACAGGCCCAGGGAACTGACTCTCGAGGAGGCACTTGAAGAGATCCTGGGAGCATATCAACATTCCCAGGACACGATGGGCCAGATCCTGGACAACGTGCAGGAGAAAAGGCGGCTGCAGAAGGGACTGTACCAGGGGATCAGGGAGGACTTGCAGACCATCAACAACACCCTGATCTCCACAGCAGGGGTGCTGGCAGACATGGCCAATATAATGAGTGAGGCAGTAACACAAAAGAAGGCCCCTGCCACTAGCCAGATATCTGAACATGCTTCCACCTCTGCTGCCGCTAGTGCCCAGGAGGCCCCGCCACAGGACTCACAGGCCACCAGCACCCCTTCCCCTGCAGAAGGAGAACTGCCCCGCAAACATTCCCTGCGATCCACACAGAAGCCAGAGACACTTGCCAAGACCCCCGCCAGGAAATGACTCTCCTGATAGTCACCCTTGTGTCCCACTCTGTCACCCTGTCCACCTTGAACTGCCATTGCTCCCCTTCCCATGTCCCCTTGGACAATGCACCTGTGCTACAAACAGACTGGAACAATACCCTGGAGTTTCCTCCATCATCACCCCAGCCCATTGCACTTGCCCCTCTATATTTTAGCACTTCAATAAACACCCTTGGAAAAAAAAGAAGCCTCGAGTATGTCATATTTTCAATTGGGTATTAATTGAAACAGGTACAAACATTGCAATTCAACTGTACAGAAAATGAGCATAGATTAATGACCTGTAGCTGGCTGTGTGTATATCAGGTCACCAACATCTGAAAAAGGAATTGCCAGAGGGTAAGGTAAGTGGGCATTGAAGTGGGAAATAACAGCATGCCAGTGCCACAGAAATTCAAACAAATGTAAATGAAATGTGAAGTAACACTGTCTTACCTGTGTGTCATCGGAAGTACTGTCTGATCACTGATGTTCTGTTGTCCTCATCCTCATCCTCACTGTTCACAGGGTCCACTGCTCGCACACGGGCATCTCCAGCCTCCTCCTCCTCCTGCAGAAAAGGCACATGTTGTCTCAGGGCAAGGTTGTGCAACATGCAGCATGCCACTACTATCTGGGAGACCTTCTTGGGTGGGTAGCACAGGGATCCACCTGTTAGATAGAGGCACCAGAACCTGGCCTTCAGGAGGCCAAAGGTACTTTCTATTATCCTTCTGGTTCGCCCATGGGCCTCATTATAACGTTCTTCTGCCTTTGTCCTGGCATTCCTCACAGGGGTCAGCAGCCATGATAGGTTGAGGTAACCAGAGTCACCTGCAAATTTTGAGGGCCAACATTTAGCCATACACTATCCCATATGGCCCACACCATACACCAACATATACTGGGTGGGAACCAGGACTCACCTATTAGCCACACCCTGTTCCTCTGTAGTTGGGCCCTCACATTTGGAATGCTGCTATTCCTCAGGACAAAGCCATCATGCACCGGCCCAGGATACTTAGCATTGATGCAGGAGATGTACTGGTCCGCCAAGCACACCATCTGTACATTCATAGAGTGGAAGCTCTTATGATTTCTGAATACCTGTTTATTCTGAAGGGGGGGGACAAATGCAATATGTGTTCCATCAGTCGCCCCAATTATGTTGGGGATATGTCCCATTGCATGGAACTCGGCCTTCACTGTGGCCAAATCTTCAACCTGGGGAAATACAATGTCGCAACACATGTGTTTAGTCAGGGCAGACAACACTCTTGTTAGCATTATTGAGAACATTGACTGTGACATTCCTGCTGCCAAGCCCACTGTCACTTGGAAAGAACCAGTTGCCAGGAAATGGAGCAGTCAGAACTTGCACAAGAGGGGGGATCCCAGTGGGGTGACGGATAGCAGATATCAGGTCAGACTCCAACTGGGCACACCGCTCTGTGATTGTGGCCCTGTCAAGTCTATAGGTGAGGATAATGTGCCTGTCCTCCATTGTTGCCAAGTCCACCAGGGATCTGTATATGGGGGTATGTCTCCATCTCTTAATTCATCTGCATGGGTAGCAATCTATAGGGCAAAAGAGTGAGGAGCCGTCACAAACTGAACAAAGGAGATACAACAGAACTTTGCATGCTGTTAACATGGAATGGGTAAGTGTGATTTGTCCAGTATGTCCTAATTTCACCAGTGACAAAGCAAGTTTCCAGTGCCTCCCCCCCACCTCCTGAAATGGCATCTGCCTGTCCTGTGTGGAGGGACAGATGGAAGTGAGGTAATTCTGCTGACATGGTGCTCCGTTGCGGGAGGCGGGCGGGAACCTCCGTGCAACTCCTCATTGGTTAACATTGGGCCCTATGGGTTACAGAGGCCAATGGTGATCTAAGCCGGCAGTGACGGTATGCACCGCCACGGATGTGACCGCCATTTTCTATCTCATCCCTCACTTGCTATCTGATCTTCAACAGGAGAGGACCTACATTGCATGTGCTGCTGTGACCTGTGTCTGGAACCTACCACGGCCCGTGTGACTGGGGAAAGGACCTCAGCCTTCACCTCGGCGGAGTTGGAGAGACTGGTGGATGGGGACCTACCCCAGTACGGACTGCTGTATGGGCCTCCAGACCAACAGGTGAGTACACTGTAGGCACGATGCATGTGGCATGAATGCATGGAGTGGTGTGTGTGAAGGCCTTGTGTAAGGAGGGTGGGTGGATGTCCTCTGGGCAGTGTATTGGTTGTGTGCAGGGCCATGTGTGTGTAAATGGTGAAGTTAAGGGGTATAGTGGGCCATAAGTGTAACAGGCAGAACTGTTTGACTAATTCAATTTTTCTGTGTGTATTGCCTCTGCAGGTCAGCGCCCATCAAAAGAAGGGTATATGACGTGCCATCACAAGGATGTGCGGACCCTGGGGGTCTATGACTGGCAGAGCACCCACTGTGGAAACGGTGGGAGGACCTGAGACGCTGGGCACGGAAGACAGCGGAGGCCCAGCTGGGGATGGCCTCCCAACAAGGAAGGGGTGGCCTTTGAACCCTGACCCCCCTGATGGCCTGCATACTGGTGGTGGCCTATCCTGAGCTGGAGGGGCACTTGAGGGCATCACAGCAGCCACAAGGGGTGAATACAGTGCCCATCATTACAACTTACTTATGGTAGGGTGGTATTCGGTGGGGGATGTGTGTCAGTGGGTGCCCGTAGGCCAGGCCTCACATTGCAGCGTAGGTCCCCTGGTGGCTAGGGTTCAGAAGGGAAAATCTTACAACCTAGCTCGTAGGCATCCACTACTGGTCAGGGCTGCGTGGGTCCTAAGTGTGCTTCATTTGGCGGTGTGTGCCTCTCCCCATGCTTGGCTGCTATTTCTCTGGTAGTGCTATGGCATATTGCATAGGGCTGTGTGAGGGTGCTTTGTACGCCAACAGTGGTGCTGGTGCAGCCATTGACCAAGTGTATCCTTTGTCCCTTCCCCCCCCTTTTTGTTTTGTCACCCTGTCCTTATGTGCATTAGTATCATCTGGCGGAGGAGCAGAGGCACCGGCGACGGAGGGGGCTGCATCCCACAGGACCCAGGAGGCAGAGTCCACCGACGGTGAGGGCACCAGTGGGACGGAGGGCGAGGGGAGCACCACTACGGAGACTGGAGGGGACAGTTCTGACACAGATCCCTCCTCCGATGGAAGCTCCCTGGTGGTGGCGGACACCTCTGTGACCACCGCAGCTAGAGGTACAGCTGCCACCCCCGTACCAGCACCACCCTTCCAGCAGCCCCTCATCGAGTTTCCCATGCCCGCTCACCCAGGAGGGTGGGCATCTCCTTCGCCCCAGGCACCTCAGTCCCTGCTCCAGGTAGCCCTGCTGCCCTGAGTGAGGAGGCTGTTGACCTCCTGAGATCCATCTCTGTAGGGTAGTCAACCATTGTGAATGCCATCCAGGGGCTGGCAGCCCAGATGCAACAGACTAATGCATTCCTGTAGGGCATTCACACTGGCTTGGCAGTCCAACAGAGATCGATCCAGGCTCTCGACTCCTCTCTAATGGCAGCCATTGTCCCTGTTTCCACCCCAACCCCTCTAACTTCCTCTTCCCAGTCCCATTCTCCTCAGCCCCAACCCATCCCAAGCACACAAGCAGACGAGCATGCACACAAGACAACACACAAGAGTGGTACAGGCAAACACAAGCACCACAGTTGATCCCATCAGGCACTTACACAAACACCATCCAGATGCAGACACACCAACATCCACTATTTCCACTGTCTCCCCCTCCTCCTCCTTCTCCACCTCCCTCCCAGTTCCGTCTACACTCACACCTGCATGCACTACATCATCATCCACTACCAGCATCATCACCACACCAAGCAGAACACACACCTCACTGGCAGACACCTCCACAACAGCCATGCACACTTCCCCTGTGTCCTCTCCCACTGTGTCTGCCCCCCCAAGGTACACAAACGCAAGAACTAAGACACCCAACAGCTATCCACCTCACAACAGCATCCAGCCCTTGCACCTGCACCCAAAATCAGCAGACACCACCAACAACCACTCCCTCTTCCTCCAATACCATTCCTTCTCCCTCTTCCCGCCCCAATGTCACAAAAAAACAGTTCCTATCCACCACTGACCTCTTTCCTACCCTCCGTCCTGCACGTATGGGCAGGGTAGGAAGAACCCAGCCAAGCACCTCAGCCACCCAGTCCATGGGCCCAGTCGTCACCACACCCAATCGTGGTGGAAAAGGGTCCAGGCCACATGTCCTGAAGGTGAAGGAGCCTGCACCAGGCAGCCTCAGGGGAAAGGAGCCTGCCCCAGCTGCCAGAAAGAGCAAGGAGCCTGCCCCAGAAGGCAACAAGGGAAAGGAGCCTGCTCCAGCTGCCAGGAAGACAAAGGAGCCTGCAGCAGCTGCTAAGAAGAAAAATGAGCCTGCCCCAGCTGCCAGGAAGACAAAGGAACCTGCAGCAGCTGCTAAGAAGGGAAAGGAGCCTGCCCCAGCTGCCAGGAAGAGCAAGGAGCCTGGGGCAGGAACTGTGACGGAGCTCCCACCACCAACCATGGTTGTGCATCCATCCGAGGTTGCAGGGGATGGGCAGGAGCCTTCCCCCACCAGCAGCACCACCACCTCCAATGAGCAGCCATCTGAGGTTGAAGGTGATGGCCAGGAGCCTTCCCCCCTAAGAAGTACCACCACCTCTAGTGAGCAGCCGCCTGAGGTTGCAGGGGATGGGCAGGAGCACCCCCTCATCCCCAGCAGCACCACCACCTCCAGTGAGCAGCCGTCCGAGGTTGCAGGGGATGGGCAGGAGCCTCCCCCCACCAGCAGCACCACCTCCAGTAAGCAGCCGTCCGAGGTTGCAGGGGATGGGCAGGAGCCTCCACTGACCAACAGCACCACCAACTTGAGTGAGCAGCCGTCACTGCCAGCGGATGGTATGTAATCCTGCCTCCATTGGCTGCTGTACGGCCTGCCCCCTGCAAATCCTGTGGGTATGACACCCACCTGAGAGACTGTGACCTTGCACTCCCCAGGATCAAGAGCACAGGGCACAATGCCCCCTCCAGAACCAGTGGGTAAGACACCCACATACCCAAGACTCCCCAGGATCAAGAGCACAGGGCACGAGGCCCCCTCCAGAACCAGTGGGAAAGACACCCACTCGAGAGACTGTGGCCTTGCACTCCCCAGGACCAAGCACAGGGCATGTTGCTCCCTCCAGAACCAGTGGGCTAGTCACCCACCATAGAGACTGTGGCCTTGCACTCCCCAGGACCAAGCACAGGGCATGTTGCCCCCTCCAGAGCAAGTGGGCAAGTCACCCACTCGAGAGAATGTGGCCTTGCACTCCCCAGGACCAAGCACAGGGCATGTTGCCCCCTCCAGAGCAAGTGGGCAAGTCACCCACTCGAGGAACCAGTGGTCTTGTTCCATCTCCCGGCTGAGGTGCCCCCAGTCCCCCTGAGGTGCCTGCCTATTTACCAACTGATGCCCCTGCAGTGTTCTCTCCGTGTTGATGCAGGTGACATGTGTGGCCTTGGACTTTGGCCTGTGGACATGTGGCCTATGAACATTGTGGACTGGGCTGTGTCCCTTTTTATGTACATATATATATATATATCCATTATCTTGCCTAACTTATTTTTCATGCTGTGTTGATATTACATTCACTTTTGCTAAATCGTTTTGTCCTTGCATTATTCATCCGAGTTACGGGGTAAAAATGTTTTAGTAATGCAGCTGCTTTTGTGTATGGTGTTGGGGGGTGCTTTTGTGTGTCACTCTCTTTTTCCTCCCTCCCTCACTTGTGTGCTAGGCATCTGTACTGACCATCGTCCTCTTCGCCGGCGTTGGTGTTCATGGTGGAGCAGCACGTAGAAGATCATGGGGAAGACATGCAGTTTGGGCTGTGTCTCCAATGGTGAGTCCTTTCCCTTCTGAGCTCAGTGTCCGCCAGGCTTTTGATGTTGTTAGGACCGCCCTGGAAAAGGTGGCGGATTGCAGTGTCTTAATATGGTGGGCGGAACATTGACCGTGGTGGCTGTTGTTATCCGCCCTGGCGGTTGGTGTGGTACATTGGCTGTCTATCGGAGATCTTACCGCCGTGGTCTTAATTTGGCGGTAGTTACTGACAGCCTGTTGGCAGTATTACCGCCACTTTAACACCAACCGCCAGGGTTGTAATGAGGGCCAGAGTGTCTTTTCTCAGTGCAGTGTTTGAGTGTGCTATTCCAAAGGACTAAATGGGTTTGAATTATCACTGCATCCATGGCCTCTTTATGAGCTATTAGTTACAGGAAAAGCACAGGCACCACACCAGCAGGTATGCTCAGTAGTGTTGTGTGGGACTACAGTAACATGGACTCCTGTGCTCAAGCAAAGGTGCACTGAACTCAGTCCAGGCACCCTTGGATAGGGAAGCCAAACCTTGGAGACCTGGACCAGAGTACCAAGAGCCTTTTTTCTTACATGCTGGGATTTTAGAGCAGTGTAGAGCATAAATTCCTGTGTTGGATTTGTTTTGCTATTTTCTCCTTGATGAGAAGTGTTCAGTTGCCATATATTGCCTTGTGAGTGATACAAACCAGCTTGAAAGGGAAGCTTCTGGCAACTGGTAACCAATGGAGGGACCTCAATGCAAGAGAAGTATGGGCTTGTTGCTTTACATGAAGAAGTAGTCTGGCAGCAGGTTTCTGAATGCCAGACAGATGCCAACTGGACAACGGAGAAACATCAGCCCTCATCCTCCTGGACCTATCTGCCGCTTTCGACACAGTCTGCCACCGCACCCTGATAGCCCGCCTCTTCAAAGCCGGAATACAAGACAAAGCCCTCGACTGGATCGATTCCTTCCTCCACGGCCGAACCCAAAGTGTACGCCTCCCACCCTTCCGATCCAAAGCCACTGACATCATCTGTGGCGTTTTTCAGGGTTCCTCCCTCAGCCCTACACTGTTCAATATCTACATGGCCCCCCTCGCACAAACGGCCCGCCAATGCGACCTCAACATCATCTCTTACACCGATGACACACAGCTCATCCTCTCCCTCACCAAAGACCAGCACACCGCCAAAACCAACCTCCACGAGGGCATGAAGGCCATCACCGAATGGATGAGGAACAGCCGGCTGAAGCTGAACTCGGACAAGACGGAGATCCTCATCCTCGGACCCACCCCCTCAGCCTGGGACAGCTCATGGTGGCCGACCACACTGGGAACCCCTCCAACCCCCACCAACCATGCACGAAATCTAGGATTCATCCTCAACTCCTCCCTCTCCATGTCCAAACAGGTCAACGCAGTCTCCTCCTCCTCCTGCTACAACACCCTCTGCATGCTCCGCAGGATCTACAAGTGGATCTACAAGTGGATCCCGACTGAAACAAGAAGAACTGTGACACAAGCCCTTGTCAGCAGCAAGCTAGACTACGGCAACGCACTCTACACAGGCATCCCCGCCAAACACCTACGACGCCTCCAGCGCATCCAAAATGCCTCTGCTCGACTGATCTTCAATGTACCCCGATACAACCACATCTCCCACCACCTGAGAGACCTTCACTGGCTCCCCGTAGACAAGAGGATCACTTTTAAAATACTCATCCACGCACACAAGGCCCTCCACAACACCGGACCTGCCTACCTTAACAGCAGACTCAACTTCTACACCCCCGCCCACCAGCTCCGCTCTACGAACCTTGCCCTGGCCGCCGTCCCCCGCATCCAGCAAAAAACCTCCGGCGGCAGATCCTTCTCCTACCTCGCCGCCAAGACCTGGAACTCCCTCCCGACCGACCTACGCCAGACCCAAGACCTTCTCGCATTCATAAGACTCCTCAAAACCTGGCTCTTCGATCAGTAACAGCACCCCCTCCAACCTTCCCCCAGCACCTTAAAACCCTCACGGGTACGTAGTGCGCTTTATAAATTTAATGATTGATTGATTGAATTGTCTGTAATCTTCTCATTATTGCTAAAGGTGAGCCATGATATAGTCCATTAGCGTAATCTATTTTTGTAGGACAAGATATATAGGGCCAGATTTATGCTGGCCTTGTGACGTTCCAAAGCCACATTAGCATCATATTTTTTACGTTAATGTGGCATTTTAAGGGGAAAAAAATGCCGCACCATATTTAAAAGTGGCGCAATGCTTGCATTGCACCACTTTGTAACCCTTTGCACCATATTATGTCTGCGCCAGGCATAATGTATGCAAGGAGGGTGTTCTGGCGTTAGGGGGGCTGTAAAAATGGCATAAAGGAATCTCTGAGATTCCTTTGTGCCATTTTTATTGGCATTTGTTAACACCTGCTAAATTTAGGTGTTACACAGAGACTCCCATTAATTACAATGAGCCTCTGGGTGCTTTGCAGGATTATTTTAATAATTTCTTACGCTAATCCTGCAAAGCACCGGACTAGCGTAAAAAATTATGACTATTACTAGTCACCCTAACTACCGCCATGATGCGCTGTATTTTAAATATGGCACTACCATGGTGGCATTAGGAGGGCACTAAAGGGGACAAGAAAAATAAAGTTTTATAAATATACCCCATAGGTGCTTGGACCTTGAGCATGAATCCTAGTTGTGTAAAGATGGGACACAGCATTTTCATGGTAAGAAAGGTTGATCTGGATAGCTTATTGAATTTGGGGTTTATGGACCACTTAGAGTCTATCGTAATTCCAAGGTTTCTTACCTCCTTGGATAATTTTAGTGGTGGCCCTAGGTCATCAGGACAGGTAGAGAGAAGGTCATATGTTTTACAGTAATCACAATTGAGTATTTCAGTTATAGGTGTTCAGTTTGAGGCTCCATGTCATCCACTGATCAATGGCCTGGAGGCAACTGAAGATTTGGGAGTTTCCAATGTCCCTGGGTCTTTCCAATCTTTTCTCTATCGTTTGAGTAGTTATAGAAGATGATTTGCAAAAATATTGATTGGTAAATATTTCATGTAGATGTTGAAAAGGAGGGGTTAGATGACAGAGCCTTGATTGAGTACTACTTTTATGCTGCAGGGTTTTGATGAGCAAAGAGGATTATGGATTACTTGTATTCTGTTTTGTATGTGCAATGAGATCCAAGTGAGAGTTGTGCCCTCAGTGCAGGTTTCTTTGAGTGTTAGGATTAATGTGTCATGGCGGACTGTCGTGAAAGCAGCTGAAAAGTACAAGAGAAGTAGTGCAGTAACTCCATTATGGTCTACTGTGTTTTTAAGGTTGTCCCAGGTGGAGATTTGGGCTGTTTCAGTGCCTCTTCCTGGAAAGAATTCCATTTGGAAGTCAGAAAGTGAGGAGTTGTCTTCAATTAATTCTGACACCTGGGTGAAGGCTGCTCTTTCTGTAAGTTTGCCCAGCAAAGGTCCATTTACTGTTGGCCTGTAATTGTTGGGGTCTTGAGGGTCCTGGTTTGTTTTCTTTACTAATGGGCATCGGTATGCCTTTTTAAGTCTTTTGGAAGAACTTGTCATTAGGGAGTTGTTTATCAGTGTTCTGACTGGGATGGCAGCTGAAGTTGTTAGAAGATTTATAAAACATGGAATGCTGTAATTCCGGTGTGTTCACTTGTCTCTAATTTCTTTATAATCGGCAACTTGTAATGCACCCAGACAGCGATTATAATGAAAAGACATCAGAACTGTTGTAAGTTATCGAGTTCTGATGTCACAATGCCTTCTGCCCGAGCCAACAGATGAGGTGAAAAGCAGGTCAGGTCACAGAGCATAAGTGAAGCAGTCATTTAGCAGCAAAAACTGAATGTTGCTTATGCTTTTCTTATATCTCTCTATTTTTCTAGCTTATGTTGACAAGCAGAGAGAACATGTTGATTTTTCACACTCCTCAGGTAGTTAGAGAAAAGCTAGAGCCTTTCTCCAGGTTTCTACACATTCTGAGCTACTGCATTTTTTAAACTCACTTGTATTGATCTGTTCCTAATATATGTTTGCAATAAATATCTAACAGGCTTTTGATGTGTTTAGTTTTGAACTAGAGGTTTTATTTGTGTTCTTCATTTTTACAAACATGCTCACTCTTTCATATGAAAGAGCTCTGCACTAATGTTTTAAGTGGTTTGTGGTAGAGTAGATGATGGTGTGACCATGTATTACATGGGATAAAGTACCCCCGGCAAGCATGATAAGGATATTGCAAGTCACCTTGGAGTTACATAACCTTCAAAGGGAACTCAGCCTTTAGCCTCGCTCCTCTCTTTAGATATGGAACTCCTCTGAGACTTGCAATGTCCTTATAATGTATGGCGAGGGGTACTTTATCCCTTGTATGAGGGACAAGGGTCAGAAGGCCAACTGGCTGGCTTGCTAGCTTTGACAAGATCCTGAAATTCAGTTGGTGCTACTTCTCTGAAAAAACGCAGAGGCTGTATTAACCTTCCCTTTGAAGTGTTTTTTGTGTGTTAAGTATGAATTCTTGAGAAATTGAATTTGTTCCTTTGGCACATTTTGAATTGTGAAATTCTGTGAGTATTTAAAAAAGTCTTTATTGGCGCATTTTGCATTGTGGATTCAGTTTGAACGGTAATTTATTTTAGCTTTTTTGATTGGTGGGTTTTACATTCTGTTATGTTCTGTGTATTCATATCTTGTCTTCAGGGGTGTTTGTTTTGATCAAAGTCAGTTGAAGTTCTGTGATTTGTTGTTTTATCTAATAATTTAAATAAACTAAAGAGCTGTGCCATGGCATTAATGGAACATAAATAATGTTTCAGGAAATGTTGGCAGTCATTTTTAAACAAACAATGTGTAAATAAAATTATTTGCGAGTGTAAACTTACAAAATGTACACACAACAACTTGAAATGCCCCCTGGTGTGTTGTCACTATGGGAGGTGCGAGCAGTGGTCTAATGGTACTAATTCATACTCTTTTAAAGTGTGCTAGCGTCACTACTCCCTTGTAATATCCCCCCCCGTGGATTCATTGCATTGTTATTATAAAGGAGGTGTTGAACCTTTTTGACGTTTACCAGCTGAAGACAAGGCTCTGCTGTTCAGAAGTGCACCAAAATGTACTCTAGCCCTAGCTAAGGATGTTAACTGGTCCCTTATACCACACCATGGAGAGACTGGAAAGTAGCTGGCAGCTGATTATAAATCAGAGGAAAATATCCTTTTACCTCTACTCCTCAAGTGGAGAAGGCCTATCACCTCTTCCCTGAGATAAATGGAGTCTGTAGTTTGTCAAAGTACACTGTGTGCGTGTGTTGTGGTATGTAACAGGTATATTTTGTGATAAGGAAACCTCATGAAAGTCAAGTTACGTTTGTTTTTCCATGTGGACATGACACCTTACATAACTGTCTCTATGGATCATGAATTAATTCAACATAGATATTCAATGTCACACATAAAATCACATAGGTACAGCTGAACAGAATGTCATTTCTTTTTTAAAGAACAACATGCCATGTATGCATTATTTTTTATAGATAATGGACCATAAAACGCGCATGAAACTGTTGTGCATGAAATTGTGCAGAAAGTGCTTAGTTCTCACGCATGCCACACAGAATTCATGAGGAAAAAACTTGAAAACAAGGTTACCCTGTCAAAAGCAACACGTACTGCATGTTTACTAAATGCTTCCTTTGAGTCTGAGGTAGATAAGTGTGTAATGCAAGATAATACTTGTCAGATGTAATTTTTTTTGGGGGGAGTATTTGAAAATGTATTGCTATACATAGAAACATACTTCAAAAATAAACACTACATCAAAAAGGTACCTTGATGAAAAATTAGACCTGGCAAATTTTACAGTGCACATATATACTTTTGTAATCCTACTATGAGACATGAGTGTTTCGTAGTTTGATCGTCTTGCTTTTAATTGATGAAAGTCACATTTCTAACATGAGGGCTATGTTTAATCTAATTTAGGAGAAGGACTTCAGGCTTTAAAAATATTGCATTGCAGTCTGTCGCTGAAACGAAATGCGTGTGCCGCTTTAGAATGGAGAATTTTAAATCAAATTTTATTTCAATATTAGCCAAATACCATGATCAGTCAGTTGATATGCTCTTTCACAATTAACTGTTGTACATAAACGTTTGCCTTCCTGATCTGTTTAGTCACATCAAGCACCCAACTATACACGTGACACAAGTACGACTGAAAACTATACATGTGACACAAGCATGACTTAAAACTATACATGTGACACAAGCATGACTGAAAACCTATGGCTAATCTGCTTAACCATGTAAGAGTCACTGGCTTGGAGTCTGACCAGTCGAGCTGCAGAAATTACTTTCAATTAAAAAAAAAAAACGAGCATTTGCAATGCAACGGGTCTTGCATTTACTCGAGTTAGAGCTATTAGCGTTGTAAATTCCTAACTGGAATTTTCTTGCCACATAAATTGAAAATTAAGTGTAAAACATTAGTTTAACTTAGCGAGCCGATTCAAAGTGCCATGGCCGCCATGAGCATGAGCGCAAATGAGAGACACTAAAGGAAAAATAAGTTTTCTCAGTCAAACATATCGGCAATCGCGCAATTATCCATGTAGCGCGGTAACAAAACCTCCCCAAGGCCGGACAAACGTAAAGCATTTAGCAATAATAATAAGTGACTTTTTGAAAGGCAAGCCCATGAATGAGTGAAAGTGATGGGCGTGAGGTGGGCGTGGTTAAAAGCCCACAATACTTACAACAGATCAAAGTGATTGCACGCTCGACCTAAAAGCGTTACCGAAACTGTTGCTTTAAAATATATAATAATCATGTCTTAGTTTTGTGTCGCACAACTCATTGCCCAATAGAACAAATGATGCATGTCTTTATTCAACTTTAAGCATAATGCGCAGCAACTAAAATGAATTTCTACTTTTTGTAAGATGGTTTACTTTTGTATGAGGAGAAACGTGAACAAATGTGTATTAGATGATGCATTGCTAGCAACAGCCCATATAAGACTAAGGGCTTGATTTAGAGTTTGGCGCATGGCTTACTCCGTCACAAATGTGATGGATATCCTGTCTGCCGTATTATGTTTTCCATAGGATATAACAGGGTAAAACATGGGACGGGGTATCCGTCAAGTTTGTGATGGAGTTACCCCATCCACCAAACTCTAAATCAGGCCCTAAAACAAAACTGCCATGATTAATGCCACATAGAAAAGCGTCATTAAACATTAAATAATTTTTTTAAGTGGCACTATAATAAATGTTGTCTCTTACCATCGCTATTTGCATGCAGACATTTATTTGTGTCAAACCTTTTGGAAAAAAATTAACAATTTACGGAGGTGGACTGAAAGTAAGTAATATGCACATAGAATACCACAATTTTATGTTTAAACACAGTGCACGGCCTGAAAGTGTCACATCCACCAAGGAAGAGTGCCAAAACATCTGAAAACATAAGGGAATATTTATTAAAGACTTGCATCGCCCTTGTGCCATGCAATGGGGTGCAAGAGCGACGAAATTCAAACTTGATAAATCAACAGTAACACAATATAGTGCAAATCGCTGTGTTGTATTACTCTGCCCTGGGAAGGTGTTCCATGGGTGGAGCGGGGGTTTTCCCACAAATCCACCCATGGCTTTTGAAGCATTCCCAAATTTACCATCACTTGTAAATATGGGAATACGTCAAAATGCTATGCCTCCTCAGGTGAGCCATAAGAAGGAGAAATAACTTTATTTCTCCTCGTTATTTCCTCTTTTTTATGCAGATGCAGTACATGTAGAAGGAGAAACATACCTGTCAGGATTGTTTTTGTGCAGGACGGTGCTCTTTCTGCACAAAAAAATCCTGCTTACAACACAGGCACCCTTGCACAATGGTGCAAGGGTGGCACAATGGTGCCTCCGTGGGCACTAGGCAGCACACTGTGCGCGTGAGCAGGGCAAACATAGGAATGTAGTGTACAATGTTCAGTGAGGCGCATTGCTGACCTTTCCCTATCACGCAGCGCAGCAAGGTGACTTAGGGGCATATTTATACTTTTTGGTGCTAAACTGCACTAACACAGTTTTTTCATCAAAACGTTTAGCACCGGCTTGCACTATCCTGAGCGCCAACCGGGCGCCATATTTATGGAATGGTGCAAGTCGGCGCAAAGGGTGGGCTAGCATTTTTTTTTTAAATAACGCTAGCCAGCTGGGGGTGGTGGTATGAGAGAAGGGGGTTTTGCACCAAAAAATGACATTAAATGAGTAAAAAAATTTAATGAGTAAAAAATTACTCTAACTAGCCTAGTGTCATTTTCTGATGCAAAACCATCTATACCATATGACTCCTGAAAAGACAGGAGTCATGCCCACCACCCCAATGGCCAATACAGAGGACTTTTGTCCCCTAGGCATGGCCACTGCACCCTGTGCCATGCGGGGGGCCCCATCCTGGGCCCCCATGTTGGGCCCCCGATGGCACTTTAATTAAAAAAATATACTTACCCATACTTACCCTATTTACCTGGGATGGGGTCCCCCATCGTCCTGTGTCCCTCTGGTGTGGGTGGGGGTGTTACTGGGGCTTGGGGAGGGCATCTGTGGACCCATTCCATGGTGTTTAACCATGGAAATGGGTCCACAGGTCCCCTAACGCCTGATCTGACCCAGGCGGTAAATAATAGTGCGTCGTTTTAGCACGGGGATAAATATGGGGCTAGCACCATTTTTTAGATGGGAACGCCTACCTTGCATCTCATTGACGCAAGGTAGGTTCACGCATCTAAACAATGATGCAAACTCCAATTTCTGATGGATACAACTAGCTGTGGATTCCTCACCTAATGAATACTCCCATGGCGTCAGCATTCGACGGAAATCTTCTTCCTAGTCTCTGCACGTCGACGAGGACGTCACTCTAGCCCACGCGACGCCGTCTGACGTCATACAGGCAATAAGAGGTCCTCGCCGACGTCAGTTCCCTTTTTTCCGTGCATTCGAAACGGTTATCTTCTAGGGAGCTACTGTTGCTTTCGAAGTTACAGTGTGTTTTTCTGCTGCGTGATTTTTATCTGAGAGTTACTATGTCTCAGAGGAAGTCTGGTTTCAAGCCCTGTCGGGAGTGTGGGGGCAAGATGTCTGTTACGGACCCGCACTCGGACTGTTTATGGTGCTTAAGCTCCGACCACGACGTCGCAACATGTGATTCATGCCAACACATGAATCCCAAGGCCCTAAAAGAGCGAGAGGCTAAACTCTTCATGGCGAAGTCAAAGAAGAAGGAGAAAAAGCATCATAGGAAGTCCTCCTCGCCGAAGACTCATCGGCGCCATCGAGATTCATGGCGCCATTCCAGCCAGAGGTCTCGATCGAGGTCGCCTTCGGCTCGGCGTCGTAAGACTTGGGAGGTCAGTCCCACAGTCACTCCACATCCATCGACGCCGTTGCCTTCTCCGGCTTCGCCGACTTCGCCTGGGCAGACATCTTCAGTGATTGAAGTGCCGCAGCCTCAGGTGTTCTCTCCGGCGTCACAGACGGCGAGGCTGGCGTCGGGGTCGCCTTCGATCCAGGCACCCCAATATCCGGCTTTTCCTGCCCCTGGAGCCGATAATACCGCATTTTTGAATGCGATGTATACCATCTTTCAGCAGATGGCTCCAGGAGGTGCTCCAACTGGTCCTTCGGGGCCGTTGCCTTTCACCTTGGGTGCTCCGGCGCCGCTACGGCCAGCACCCTTCATGCCCTTTCTCCCCTTAGGGAATGTGGGTTCGGCGCCGGTGTCGACTCCGGTGTCTGCTCCGGTGGCCCCAGAGGTTTCGGCTCCGGAGGTTTCCATCCAGTCGACTTCGGAGTTTCGACCAGTGACTCCGACAGGACCATCGGAGGCTCCGAGACGCGCCTCTCTGCATCCGGCTCCTACCTCGGCGTCGAAGCTGCCTGTGGCGCCGGACATGGCGTCGGATGGATCCGACGATCGGCGTCGTTCCTCGAATTCGGCGGATGCCATGTCGACGCCGCGTATTGAAGAGAGGCTACATTCTAGGAGGCGTGCTCTCCGTCTCTTAGAGGAGCAGGAATACCAACGGGTCTTGGAGGAAGGGGAGATAGAGGATTCTGGCGAAGGTCTTAATGGACTGGATACAGCTAGTGGGCTGGATACTTCCCCTGAGTGGGACTTGTCATCTCCAGGGGAGTATACTGAGGAGGCAGCCACTTTTCACGCTGTGGTAAGAAAGGCAGCTAACTTTCTTGAATTGCCTTTGCCGGTAGCGGAGGCGAAGCAGAATTTGTTGACTGAGATCCTGCATCCGGCCTCTACTGCAGCGGAGCCTCTTTTACCATTCAATGAGGCTTTGCTTGATCCGGTGTTGGAGGTGTGGAAGAAGCCGGTATCTCCCTCGGCTGTTCATAGGGCTGTGGCCAGGAGGTATCGGGCTGCACCATCTGACCCTGGCTTTCTGTCCAGACACCCTACGCCGGAGAGCTTGGTGGTCCAGGCCTCCTGTTCTTCTAGATCTGCGCCTGGATCTTTTCCGACGGTGCCGGGGGATAGAGACTCCAAGAAGTTGGACTCTAAGTCCAAGAAAATATTCTCATCCTGCAGCATGGCGTTGAAGTCCACCAACGCGTCATGTATCTTGGGGAGGTACATCTATGCTCTTATGGACGAAATAACATCTTCCCATACGGAGCTTCCCCAAGGGCTTTTGAATATCGTCTCCGATGCCCAGGCTGCTGCAACCCAGGTTATCCAATCTGGGTTGGATACGACTGACTCAGTGGCTAGGGCGATGGGCACGGCTGTGGTTGCGAGGAGACAGGCTTGGCTTCGCAACTCAGGGTTCTCTGCGGACGTGCAGTCGACCCTGTTGGACCTCCCGTTTGATGGGGACAAACTGTTTGGGGCCAAGGCGGATTCGGCCCTGGAGAGGTTCAAAGAAAGCAGGGCCACGGCCAAATCATTAGGACTACAAGCCCCTTCTTCTACCTCCTCCAGATTTTTCAGGAGGTTTCGTGGATTTGGATGTGGCTCTTCCTCCTCTTCCTTTCGGGGGAAATTCCAGCAACCCGCCTCTTCTCACCCCTATAGATCATTTAGAGGGAGAGGTAGGGCCCGTTCCAGAGGAGCCTCTCAGCAGCACTCTGCCTCTTCCTCGTCCTCTGGAGGGGTGCAGCAGGGAAAGCAGCCTTAGGCTTCCACCATTTCCCACTCACTCCTCTCCTGTAGGGGGAAGATTACGGCATGTTCTCCACAAGTGGGAGACTATTACAACGGACACTTGGGTTATCAGTATTGTGGAGAAAGGCTACACCCTTTCTTTGGGAGTTTCCGCCCCCCTCCCGCCCGCCCATCTTATTGTTCAGAAGAACACCTCCTGTTGCTAGAACAGGAGGTTCAAGTCCTCCTTTCAAAGGGCGCGGTGGAGTTGGTTCCAGAGCAGGAAAGGGGTCAAGGTTGTTACTCAAGGTACTTCCTGATTCCCAAGAAAGATGGTCGGTTGAGACCGATCCTGGATCTGAGGATCTTGAATTGGTTCCTCAATCAAGAAAAGTTCAAGATGCTGACCCTAGCACAGGTGCTTTTGGCGTTGAACAAAGAAGATTGGATGGTGTCTGTCGACTTGCAGGATGCTTATTTTCATATCCCGATACTCAAGTCGCACAGGAAGTATCTCCGGTTTGTGGTAGGGTCGCAGCACTATCAGTTTGCGGTCCTCCCGTTTGGTCTTACTTCAGCACCTCGAGTCTTCACGAAGGTGATGTCAGTGGTTGCGGCAGAGCTCAGAAGGAAGGGGATAGCAGTATTCCCTTACGTGGACGACTGGTTGATCAAAGCCAAGTCCCCGGAGCTTGTGTCGTATCATCTGCAGTCAACAACCCAGTTGTTGTTCGACCTGGGCTTTTCGGTGAACGTGCCCAAATCTCACCTGGAGCCCTCTCAGCGCCTCCTGTTCATAGGGGCAGTACTGGATACAACATTGAATCGAGCCTTTCCTCCGCCTCAGCGGGTTCAAGATATTCAGGAATTGGTTCCAATGTTTCGAAATGGAGCGGTAGTTCCAGTCCTCAAGGTCCTTTGTCTGCTCGGTCTGTTTGCCTCCTGCATACTGTTGGTCACGCATGCTCGCTGGCACATGAGGGCTCTTCAGTGGTGCCTCCGAAGGCAGTGGTCTCAACACAAAGGAGATCTAGAAGGTGCGGTCAAGATCTCCAGAGATGCTGCTGTGGACTTGAAGTGGTGGATTGCGAGCAACAATCTTTCGCAAGGAAAGCCGTTCGCGCAGTCGCCACCAGTGGCCACGGTCATAACAGATGCTTCCACTCTAGGGTGGGGAGCTCATCTGGCGGATCTGGAGATCAAAGGACTTTGGTCTCCAGAGGAACAGATGTTTCATATCAATCTGTTAGAGTTACGGGCTGTACGTCTGGCTCTCAAGGCCTTCCTCCTTTCCCTTCGTGGTCAGTCGGTACAGGTCCTGACGGACAATACTACCACGATGTGGTACATAAACAAAACAGGGAGGAGTAGGGTCGTACCTTCTCTGCAGAGAAGCTCTTCGACTATGGTCCTGGGCAAAGGACCATCAGATTTGCTTGGTAGCAAATCATTTG
This sequence comes from Pleurodeles waltl, assembly GCF_031143425.1. Taxonomy (NCBI): domain Eukaryota; kingdom Metazoa; phylum Chordata; class Amphibia; order Caudata; family Salamandridae; genus Pleurodeles; species Pleurodeles waltl. Next base: position 221,561,528 of record NC_090445.1, read on the forward strand.
GCCGGGGTCTTGAATGTACGTGCGGACAGTCTCAGTCGCCAATTCTCGGCCGACCACGAGTGGCGTCTCTATCCAGATCAAGTCCGTTTAATCTTCAAGATGTGGGGGTTTCCTCGGATAGATCTGTTTGCCACTCGGGAGAACACGCATTGTCCGTTATTCTGCAGCCTCCAGTATCTGGTGCAGGGGGCATTGGGGGACGCGTTTCTGATAACCTGGTGCGACCAGTTGCTTTACGCGTTTCCCCCCATACCCTTGATTCCTCGAGTGTTGAGGAAGATTCGCCAAGACCGGGCCCAAGTCATCTTAATAGCTCTGGATTGGCCAAGGAGGGTGTGGTATTCCGACCTTCTCCAACTCTCGCTGTGCCCTCCGCTCCGTCTCCCTCTCAGGGCAGACCTCCTCTCGCAGTCGCAGGGGCAGGTTTTACACCCCAACCTCCAGAGTCTACACCTACATGCCTGGAGATTGAACGGGGCAACCTGAGTTCCTTCTCTCTCCCGCCTGATGTAGTGGATGTTATATTAGCGGCCAGGCGACACTCCACTAAATCTATCTACGCTAATAGGTGTTCTAAATTTGTTATGGGGTGTGGAGAGAGACAGATTGATCCCTTACATGCTCATCTGTCAGATGTTTTGTCGTTTGCTCTGTCTCTAGCGCAGAAAGGTTGTGCAGTGGCTACTATTAAAGGTTATTTGTCTGCCCTGTCAGCCTTCATTTGTCTTCCAGATCAACCATCGTTATTTAAATCCCCTATTGTTCTCAGATTCTTGAAAGGTCTTTTAAATAAATATCCTCCAAAACCATTTGTTATGCCTCAATGGGATTTGTCCTTGGTCCTTACTTTCCTTATGGGGTCCCCTTTTGAGCCTATGCATTCTTGCCCCTTAAAGTATTTGGTTATTAAAACAGTCTTCCTGGTGGCTATAACATCTGCAAGGAGAGTGAGTGAGTTGCAAGCCTTATCGGTAAAACCCCCTTATACAACTTTTTATGGGGATAAGGTGGTGTTGAGGACCAAGGCTGCTTTCCTCCCGAAGGTTGTTTCACCCTTCCATTTGGCCCAGACAATTACTTTGTCTACGTTCTATCCTCCGCCTCATCCTTCAAAGGAGGAAGAGAGACTACATCGATTGGACCCAAAGAGGGCGTTAAGCTTCTACATGGATAGAACGAAGGACTTCAGGCTGGAGGATCAGCTGTTCATCGGTTACGTGGGCAAGAGGAGAGGAAAGGCAGTCCACAAGAGAACACTCTCCAGGTGGGTTGTTCTTTGCATTAAAATCTGTTACTCTTTGGAAAAGAAGGATCCTCCTGATGGCATTAGAGCTCATTCCACCAGAGCTAAGTCGGCCACTACGGCCTTGGCCAGGGGTGTTCCTGTGGTCGACATCTGCAAGGCCGCAACTTGGTCGTCCCTTCACACTTTTGCGAAACATTACTGTTTGGACTCTGAGGTCAGAAGGGACGGCCATTTTGCACGGTCAGTGCTGCAGGATTTCTTGGTTTGACCATTTCGGCACCCACCACAGGGAGTGGTACTGCTTTGGGACTCTATTAATTAGGTGAGGAATCCACAGGTAGTTGTATCCATCAGAAGAACGAGTTACTTACCTTCGGTAACGACTTTTCTGGTGGATACATTAGCTACCTGTGGATTCCTCACGGTGTCACCCGCCTCCCCATTGCCTTTCTGGTCTTACCAAGTAATCCTTGAGTGCGCTCCTCTTGGTCTTCAAGGTTGCAATAGATGTTGTATATATGGATACTTGTATATAATTATATGTATATATATATATATGTATATATCTTTGTGTATATACATGATTTGCATATATTTGTTGGTTTAAAAAAAAAAAAAAAAGAGTTATATTAAATCTACAGCCATTTTATTGCAATGTTGTGTATTTTACAATGTTATGGGATGTTGCCTTGCTTTTTCATTGCATTGGGTTGTTGTTCTCATGCACGTAAAAAAATGTTGGTACTGACGTCGGCACGTCGGCGAGGACCTCTTATTGCCTGTATGACGTCAGACGGCGTCGCGTGGGCTAGAGTGACGTCCTCGTCAACGTGCAGAGACTAGGAAGAAGATTTCCGTCGAATGCTGACGCCATGGGAGTATTCATTAGGTGAGGAATCCACAGGTAGCTAATGTATCCACCAGAAAAGTTGTTACCGAAGGTAAGTAACTCGTTCATTTTGACGTTAGACATGTCTAATGTCAAAATATACATATGAAGTTAGTTTTGCACCGAATTTGCATTAAAAAAAATGACGCAAATTCAGCGCAAAGGGAGTATAAATATGCCCTCTAGTGCGCTGCGTGATTTTATAATACATATCACCCAGATTCTTTTAAAAAGAAAGAATTGAGCTCAAGAACACAAAACACTTCCCTGTTATTGAGAGGCAAAGGGGACTCGAAAACCAATCCTCTGCTTTAGACAATAAATACCAGAGAACCAATATAAAGTTACATGGGAGCAGCGTCCAGTGTTAAATGCATGGCCCCTCATTATGGTATACCGCCCAATGCCCTGACTGCGTGTGCCTACAGTTCACATCTGGGTTTTATACAATTCAGAGCTTCAAACTCCTGTATCACTTGCCTGTGAAACCCAGGTCCTTACCGTGTCAAACACACCATTTAGTACCACCTGTACAAAGCACTTCAGAGTCTGACTCATTTCACCCCAGTACCACATACTATTTCAGTGCCAAACGTACACGGGTCACTCTAGTACTAAACACACATTGCTTCAATATTAAAAGAACATCAGTTCAATGACGCACACATATAACTTTCCTGTCTCATACATCACATAGACACCACACAACAAATTTACTTCAGCGTCAAACACACATCTTTCAGTGCCAGACACACTCACACACCAGTTCCCTGTCGTGAGTACACAACACTTCAGTGTCAAACACTGATATATCCTACACTGACAGGCCATACCATAGTATACAATAACAAACTCAATGATATCATACCATAATATAAAATGACAGGTCATACTACACCTTACCATACTGTACAATGTCAATGATCCATGCCATATTATATAATGACAGGCCACACCATACCAAACCCTACTTTATGATGACAGGCCATACCATACCATATTATACCACACCATACTATACCATGACAGGCCACAGCATACAATGCCGTAGCTTAACAGGATACACCTTAACATACAAATGACCATGCCATACTAAACAGTGACAGGAAATACCATATTTTACTATGCAAGCCATACAATACCATGCTATAAATTAAATGACAGGTCATAGTATAGCATACCATACTATACAATGACAAGCCATACCATACCATCCTATACAATGACAAGCTATACCAAACTATACAATGACAGGCCATATCATATCATACAATACTATACAATGACAGGTCATACTATACAACATAGCTAAAAAAAACACTGATAGAGCCAATAGATCTCCCATAGGGGGACCTAATGGCTTTGACAAAGCTTCTTTGTAAATTTTGTGTTGCTTTTAAATGAAGGCTCACTTATGACACTTGAGTACGTTTAGTCCTGTTTGGTACACTTTACATTGTTTTAAATAATGCAAAAAAGGTACTGCAAAAAAATTGTTAGCTGGTGAGGGGTTGAAAAGAAACATGCACACAATTTTGGAGTAGGGATCTTTAAATCGTAGTTTGATGCACTGTTATGGAAACGTTATTTACAGGCAACATCCGCTTCTCAAATAACTCACAAGTGCAGCACGTCTGTTTAGTCATTTACTCTTTTACAAATAGGTGTAGTATTTTTGACAGTGCTCCCCCCGCTTTCAAGTGTATTCCTCCACTCCCTGTGCCAAAACACTCACTGCACTTACACCTATACCCCTAGGGGCATATTTACAAGCCCCTCCGCTGCCAATGCATCACTTTTTGTGATGCACTGGTGGCGCATAGTGCAAGCCCATATCTACAAGGCCACGCAAAGCCACTTTGTGTGGCTTTTCATGGCCTTGTAGATCTGGTGTAAGACAACGCAGCGCAAGCCGCTGCGTTGCCTTACATTGAGTCAGGGAGGCGTTCCATGGGTATTGCTGTGGGTTTTCCCATGCAACAACCATGGGAAGATGGAAATCCAGGAAAGCTTCAAAACTTTATGCTTCCCCAGGGCAGGCACATTGAGGAGAAATATTTTTATTTCTCCTCACTGTTTCCTCTTTCTATGTGTGCTGCATTCTGCAGCACATGTAGAAAGAGGAAAATGCCTCCCACAGTCCTGCCAAAAACGTAGAGACCCTTGTACCGGTATTCCCCAATCAGAACTCTTTGCTCTGGTTAAGACAGCACAGATGTTTATTATGTATTGACAGCCAAGCCCCCAAAGACCCTTTTGTTTGAAAGTTTCTGATCATGCTAGTTTACGAAAAACTGGAGGGGCTCATTTACAAAGAAATGACGCAGCGTGGCACTGCAGGCCAGCTTCCTGCGCCGTGCTGCATCATTTTGAAAGTGCAGGGATGCGTCGTATTTACAGACATCCGATGCATCCCTATACTTTCCTCTGTACTGGTGCACAAACTGCTGCCTAGCGCCAACGCAGGTAACCTTGTACCATGGTGCAAGGGTGTCTGCATTGCATGGTTGATTGTTTATGTGCAGGAAGGGACACCTTTCTGCACATATACAATCATTAATGGCATTTTCCTCTTTCTATGAGTGCTGCAGGATGCAACACTCATAGAAAGAAAAACAGGAAGAAATTATGTTATTTTTCCCTGTTGCGCCACTTCAACGCCACCCCTGAGGTGACGTAGGAATCTTACACATTCCCAGCCTTGTAAATCTGGGAATGTGTCATATTCCACGGGTGTTACGTGGGAACACTCACAGCAACACCCATGGGGAGCCAGAGTTATGCGTGAAAGGGGGCCATATTTACAAGGCCATGAAAAGCCATGCAATGTGAAAGCGACGCAAGGTGGCTCTGCGTGGCCTTGTAAATATAGGCCGGCACACTGACCCACTGGAACATCAAAAAACATGACGCTCAGGTGGCGCAGGGTGCCTAGGGACATGCAAATGAGGCCCTGAGTACCTTACTGTTCCCTAGCAGGTAACTTACTGGGCCTCTGCTTTTACTACCAGGACATCCACTGTTGGATGTCAGTGCGTTTTACGAGTACTTTTATTTCATTCAAGACAAAACCTGAACTCTGAGGTACACTGCCTTTACAGGCCAGCTCTTTCAGACATGCTTAAGACGTCAGGTGACAGTAACTTCTGCTCTCTTTTTAGGGAACCAAACTCTATGTTCAAGCTGCCACAGTTCAGTCCTACCAATGGTGAAAACGCATCGTGTAGTTGAGGTCTTCCACCAATAACAAAGTCAAATTACAATTGTCATAATGGCAATTGCAAAGCAATTTACCTAGATAAACTTTGTCATCACCTCTTGCTTGCCACAATTGATCACACATAGTGAGATAACTATTTATTTACTTAATTACCGAGGATAATTATTGCTCTTCAAAGTATAGGAAACATAAGTTGTTTACATCCTTACCTGGGGGATACAGCTTACCTATATTGTACTTTATATAGCGCTTCATGCCACTGTTTCTCGGCGCTGTCAATAATGTGTGCTTCGAATTATTAATGGTACTCAGTTTACTGACTTCAAAAACAAAAGATTGAATGGGCTTGCTAGGTTTTTCGAGCCTGCCACCTGTAGCGTGCCAAGTTTCAGCAGAAATCGTTCAACTGATATGCAATCTTGAAATGTCATTCGTGGTGAACTATTTTGTAGTGAGTGACCAGTTGTATTTTTGTGTTTCTGGTCCATCCTTAAATCGAGTACGCTGGTGCTGCTTCCCAATGGTTGTGTTTGTGAAGTGCTGGGCTTCTCAGTGCTGAAGGTCGTGGAATTCTGTATATGCTCTGGGCTCCTTGGTGCATCACTCTGGTTTGTAAACAGGGCGTAGTTACTACTTGAGTGGCATGTTGGTTGGCTCTAAATACAAAGGTCTACATGCTTGTTGAGATTAAGAACAGAATAGTCTTCTGCCCTCCAAGAGCACTTACAAACAATGTAATGGGGAAAAAAAACTATTTCATTTGGGATGTGACCTGTTCCTGTAGAAAATATATACTTTTTTACTTTTTTTTTTTACGAAGACCCGGCAACTGCAAAGTGATTTTGGGAAATTACTTTTTTTACTGCACTTCTTTTTGGCTTCGTACATCACCCTGCGCATGTTTGCATCGGCAAGCCTTATTGGTGTGGATTTTTTTTTCAATAGAAAAACCATCACAAGATGATGTATGGCACACATACGATCAGCAACAAACATTTATTAGCAAAGCCAGGTTCTGCCTTTTGGAGCTCAGACCTATTGGCATTGCCAATGCTTGTCCCATATCTTATTCTCCTCCACTCTCATCCACCCTCCTGCTCTTTCTCTACCATCTCTAGTTCCCTTCTAACATGGTTCAGCTTCTTACTTATTTTCTAACTTTCGGTTTTCTTTCTCTACTTCGCTTCCCCTTTCACCGCTGCGTTTCTCTGCTTCTCACTCTTCTGCCCACTTTAACCTTAAAGCATAAAGATATTCCTATACTCTTTGGCTTTAACCGCTCTCTTTGTTTAACATTATCCTTCACAATCGACTCTCCCTTCCATTCTCTTTCCTCTGAAAATAACATACTCGCTCCACTTACCTTCTCATAGTATAAGATGCCATTTCTTCCTCTATCCCCTCCCTACATTTGTTTTGCTCCTTTTTGTTCCTTACTCAATATTTTTCCTTAGTTTCATCTCTTCTGACCTTCCATGTCTTCTCGCTCCATTCTCTCTTCTCCCTGCAGCAGCTCGTCATCCGCAGTCTTCCTCTTCTCCGGCACCAATTAACACCAAAGCTGCCTGTGTACTGGTTACCTCTTGGAACAATAGGCGCGGTGACAGAAGACTAGTGGATAGCGAGGAGCCCACCTTCATTTGGTTTCTGTGCCTATTTAGGAATTTACTGGCACATTCGTCGTTTGAAGCTACGAAGTAACCCACAAATAGGATTGATCACCCATTATATATATTTTTAATTGTACAAATTAGGGCTTTCCTAATTAAGGCCACCAGAAGTCTCGTTTGCCACGTAGAAGGGCTTTCGTGTTCATCCTGATAGGCCTAAATGCCCTCAATGTATGTCTTCTAGGTGTACATCAATGCTCCCATCTCAACCTGGTGACACACACCAGTAGGTAGATATTTTTTGGCAGCCCCCATGACAAAGAGTTAAACTGACTGACTGTCTTCAAACATTTACATAGCAACGAAATACTGACTCCCTGTCCTTGAAAGGCTGGAAGGTGTTCATGGGCTGGAAGAGAAGGCAAGGTCCTCTGTGGTACCAGTTGAAATGCATGCAATTTTGGCAAGACCGTCTTATACATATGCAGGATCTCATCTATCAAGGGCTTAAACCGGTTCTTCCACTCTAAAGCAAAATTGTTGGCTTTCTGGGTCTCCAGACAAGTCTAACCAGGAATATGCTAGTTACAGTCCAGGCAGCAGTGTGAAGGAAGTCCTTGATATTACCAACTATTACACCCTAATTTTTTTTCATGGGTTGAGCTTGAACTTGTACTCTTCCTGAGCATAGTCTGTAAATAAGTTGGTGTGCTGACCTGTACATAAGGCTGGCCAGCAAGCTGTTGCTGCACATAACAGCACTGGCATGGCTCATAGAAAGACTCAATCAAGACTGCCACATATTGTTCCTATGTCTCTCCAGACATCTGGGTCCAGATTTACTAACATTTTTCTAAATTTATTTCAGGATTTAAAAAGCCATGCGAAGCCCAATTTGTGTGGCTTTGTAAAAAAAAAAAAAAAAAAAGCAATGCATGACGAACAAGATACTTACCTTCGGTGAAGCTTTTTCTGGTGAATACAGAATATACCTATGGACTCCACACCGTTTGAATATCCCTAATGCATCAGCATTCCACATAAACTTTTCTATATAGCTCTCCACGTCAATGAGGACGTCACAATAGCACGGCTTGCGACTCCGTGAGACTTCATTGGAGCGATAAGAAGACCTCGTTGGCATACTGAAGTCAGTTTTCACCCACTTTTTTGTGCCGTCGAGGCAAATGGGTGAAACCAACATCACAAATGCAACATTTCGTAATCCGGATACATATATACAAATATTTATATGAAATAAGAAATATACATAAATAATATACAAAAAGATTTATTTTTGGCATATGCAGACAAGGAACAGTAAGGCGGGCAGGACAGTGAGGAATTCACAGATAGATATGAGATCCACCAGAAAAAGCATTACTGACGGTAAGTAACTTGTTCTTCTGATTGATCCATCTACCTGTGGATTCCTAATCTTTTGAATATAGTACCCTAGCAGTCCTGCACTCTGAGGTAGGTGCTTGTCTGCCTAGACCTAAAAATCTTTCAAGACAGAACTGGCAATGTGACCGTCCCTCCTTACCTTGGAATCTAAGCAATAGTGCTTTGCAAAAGTGTCGAGGGAGGCTCCAGTTGCCGCCTTGCAAATGTCTACTACTTGGTCACCTCTAGCCAAAGCTAGAAGATGGAATGAGCTCTAATAACTTCAGGAGGCTCTATGTTCGCCATGGTGTAGCAGATCTTTATGCACAAGATGATCTATCTAGACAAAGTCTTCTTATGCACAGCCTTTCATCTCATTCTGCCCACACAGCCAATAAACAGCTGATCATCCAGACGGAAATTATGTGTCCTGTCTATATAAAAGTTCACAGCCCTTTTAGGGTCCAAGCAATGAAGACTTTCTTCCTCTTTAAAAAGATGTGGAGGAAGATAGAAAGTGGTAAGGGTGATAGACTGGCCCAAGTGAAAAGGAGTAACGACTTTTGGCAGGAAAGCAGCCCTTGTGCTCAATACCAACTTATCTGCATAGAAAGTTGTGAAGGGGGGCTTCACACTTAAAGCCGGTAACTCACTAACACGTCTAGCCAATGTTTTAGCAACCAGAAAAACAGTTTTGAAAGTTAGCAATCTCAAAGGACAGCTATGTAAAGGTGTACCCACTAGGTAAGTTAACACCAAATTAAGATCCCCCTGAGGCAAGATAAATTAACTGGGAGGGTACTTCTTAGTAAGTCCCTTAATAAACCTTAACACTATAAGGGGCTTAAACAGGGAAGGTTGGACTGGTGAACAAAGGAATGCCAAAAGGGCAGACAAATATCCCTTAACAGTTGCAACTCCACAACCCTGTTGCGCTAGGGAAAGCGCAACATATAAAATATATAACAAATGGGCTTTTAAAGGGTCCATAGAATTCTCACCACACCACCTTAGAAACCTAGCCCATCTGCCAGCGTACACTTACTTGGTGGAGTGTCGCCTGGCCGATAAAATAACACCCACCAGGTCAGGGAGAGAGAAAAAGAATGTAGGTTGCCCCGTTACATCTCCAGGCATGTAGGAGTAGGCTCTGGAGGTAAGAGTGTAGAACCTGCCCCTTCAACTGCGAGAGGAGGTCTTCCCTGTGAGGGAGACAGACCGTAGGGCACAGTGAGAGGTGAAGTAAGTCTGTTTACCACACCTTTCTTGACCAATCCGCGGCTATCAATATGACATGGGACCAGTCTTGGCAAATCTTCCTCAGAACTCGAGGAATGAAAGGTATGGGGGAAACATGTAAAGCAGTTGGGATCCCCAGACAATATAGGTAACTCACCCCTCTGGCAGGCCTTCCAGCCCTAAGGCAGGGCGCACTATACTGTAATTATGGGCATAGATGCATGAGCAATATGCCCCTGCTGTGTCCTTGCCAAACCTGTGACATAGTAAGTGAACAGAGCAGCCATTTTAATACATTTGCTGGACACTGGTCAATACGAGTTTCACTGCTACATGATGGCCACTCTGAACCCTGGATTGTTGGTATCAAACAACTCAGAATGACAAATCCTAACTGGTACCAGTATTGGATTTACTACAAAATGTACCCAGGGGGTCAACTTAGAGGTGCCCCCTGTTAAAATGAAATACCCTGGCAGGGTTGCTTGCTGGTCACCACCAGCCTGCCACCACCAGACAAGATTCTGGGATCCTGGGTGAGAGATCCTGCTCTCTGGGTCCCAAAACAAAGCCCTTCCTGGGTGGAGGTGCAAACAACCCCTCCCTCAGGAATGTGCACTGCCCTGCTAGCTAGCTTCACAGGGCTTACCACCCTTGAAACTCAAACCCCAATCCTGCTGCTGGCAGCAGACGGCTGCCCCTGTAGCAAACCCTCACTTTTGACAGAAACAATGGCGGGAAAATCTACAAAGGACAAGAGGAATGGTCACCCCCAGCTTGCACCCACCACTAAGGTGCTGCATGTGAGATGATCCCTACATTTCATTTTCCTCCATCTTGCATGAAAGGAAAATAGCCACTCAGATGTAGAGAAGTGGCCTCAGCCCACAGGAAGTGGTCACTTAGTGGGTGTAGCCACCCTAAGGTAGATGACCCATTGGTCACGACTAGGTACTCCCCTAAACGCCCATTAAATACTAAAGATAAACCCGGCAAGTGTGTCAAATTTGGTGGCACTCCGATCTCTAGCGGTCAAACCGTGCAGTAGCCCCAGGTAGTGGTCACCTCACATCAGTCACCCAAAAGGACAGGCCAATCTGGACTGTAAAAGGGCCAGGAGGATGCCCCAGTAAAGGGATTTCAGAAACCACCAGCAGGACCTCACACCGGAGTGCCCCTGCTGACCTGCAAGCGACCCTCAAAGTGACCTACCTCCTGCTTCCAAGGGCACCTTTGCACACAGCTCCTGGCTCACCGATTTGCTCTGCAACCTGGCCTCCTTGTGCCCTGCACCGAAGAACCAGCTGTGCCCTAATGGTCCCCCACCCCTTGCGACCTCGACACTCCAAGGGGACCCACCAGATTTATCTGGAAGTTCACATGTGCATTGCTTTTCCAAGTGGTCCCCTGCAGCAGGCTGGCACCAACTCCAAAGACTTTCTGCAGCTGCTCCCGCCGAAACCGGGAGCCAACAGAACTTCTCCAACTGGTCTATGTGGCCCAACGATGACCTCGACATATCTGCAAAAGGAGACATTGGTAAACATGTTGCCTGATTTTATATGCATTTTTAAAGTGTTTCTATAATTGATTACTATGGTGCGTAATTAGGCACAGAACTGAGATATTTTCCAAAACGTAAAAAATTCATAACTCAAAAAGTACTTACCCGATTCTGGTGATCTTGGTCTTAAAATGTTATACAAATGTAATATTTTTGTAAATTGGTCTCAAGTTATTTTTTGAGTGTGTGGTCTCATTTATTGATACTGTGAGTATAACAAAGGCTTTGCACTTCTCCAAGATTAGCCTAACTGCTCTGCCAATCTACCATAAAACTTAGAGCATTAGGTGGTCTAGTTTTTACCTCTGTGAACCAACGTGTGGTTTGCCTGGACTCTCTGCACAGTGTGCATAGCTTTTCACACTATATAGAGACAGCCTCCTACAGTACTACACCTTCCCTTCGAAGACTTGTTAGATTTGTAATTTCCAGGGCTACAATCCTATTTCAAGACAAGCCAATGACATCCACAGAAGACAAGAGCCCTTGTGCGGGTAGGGGAATCATCCAAGGAGCCCGCACTGCCAACTGAAGGAGAGGAAACCATAGTTACAACTTCCAGCACACCAGAAGCAACTACGCCTGGTTCTCCTGCACTTTTGATAGAAACCTCAAAACTAGTGGAATGGAGGGGGCATGGCCATGGTGTGAGACGTGCATCACAGTGCTCCCACCGGTAATGAGCCCAAGTACAGAAATCCTGACTTAATCGACCCACTGGGCCCTAAGATGGGACAATCCTTGGCCTCCTGAAGTGGTTGTTAGCAAAATTCAGAGCTGAAACGCTGAGCTCAAACTGCTGAGGGCCCTGGAAGCAAACTGAAGTGAGGGCCTTGCGGTCCCTAAAATGTCTGCGGGCATGCCCTGAAAAGAACATGGCTGCAATGGGACTGGTGGACTGGAGATGTGAGAGCTCTGCGGAGGAGGGGTGTGAGGAGCCCTGATGCAGTGACAGCCTTGGTGGTGGAAGCCAGGGTGGATAACACTGCACCGGAGGACCTGGTGCAGCAGGGATCGGAGGGAAAACTGGGTGACCTTTGAGAACGGAAGGTAGACCCACTCCTCAGCTGCGACGGAGTTGTGTGAGGCAGCAACAGCAGAGAAGATGAATGGGGAGGCACATTAGGGGATTGAGGTGGCAGCCGGAAGACGAATCGTAGGTCCACGAGGAGACACCGGGGCTACTTGAGATAGACTTCCTTAACGATGCAAAGACACTCTGGGACACACCTGTGGTACCCCTCCAGCCCTGCCCCCATCAAGGATCAAAAGGCACCTGAGTATGAGCGCCTGAGAGACTACCCTGGTGATTGAGGCCTACAAGAACATCACCACCAGGGTACCAGGGGAAATAATGAAGGCTGAGTGCCTGGCGGGAAGATTCAAGTACCCCTGGAGTCCAGTCGGGGGACCTACTGGGAGACACGGAGCATAGACTGCTAAAAACACAGACAGACAAGAGGAGAGGAGAAAACCTCAGCCAGTCAAGGTAAATCCACAGAATAGATCATTAGCAGATGGAAACAATGACCCAATGGCGGCAGATGGAGCAGGTACCTCATTGGAGGCCCACACAGCAGTGATTCAAGTGGCTATTAAAGATACTAAGGTAACGCTAGAGGCCCAAATAGCAGCCAGTGGTCAACGAGGTGGAGAACCTCAGAGACGACCACTAGAAATTGCAAGTAGTATGAGTGAAGGACAGTGAACTACAACTCCAGACTATCCACCCGGCAGTGAGGGACTTAACACAGAAATGCATTTCTATAGCTAAGTAGCTAAAGAGCCTAACAGATCGCCTGGAGGATGCAGAAGGAAGGTCAAGAAGACAAAATGTGAAACTGGTTGGGGTCCTGGAGAAAGCAGAGGGCCCCAACACAGAGCTGTTTGTGGAAGACTGGCTGGTTGAGACAGTGCTACAAGGGAGCACCATGCAGTTTTTCTTCATGGAAAGAGCACACAGGATACTGGGGCTGGCACCAACTTCAGGGGCAGCCCCAGACCGATCATAGCTCGGCTAGTGAGATTTAGGGAACAAGACAATATCCTGCAAATGGCACAAAAACATGGCCCCTGAAACACTGAAGGGAATGAAGCCAACATATACCCAGACTATACTAACCTAGTGCAGAAGCAAAGAGGGTCCTTCTGCCAGTGAAAAAGTGCTGAGTATGAAGTACACGTTCTTCTTCCCTGCCAAACTGTTGTTCTTACATAAAGAGAAGGTTCACTTCTTCCAGTTGGCGCAGAAGGCATGGAACTGGCTTGAAGAAGGACTATGGCAGGAACCGCATACCAGACAACGGAATTATGTGAACACTACTAAAGTCTAACAATAAATGGAGGTCACTGGCGATGGAAGATATGGGCAGCAGATCCAAGGGCTTATTATTGAGGCAGGACACCGAAGAGGAGCAACAACTAGATGTCACCCCGATGATGGCAGGGAACATTATCTGAGAAGTCAGAACTTGGATGTCCAGCAGAGCCACGCTGACCCGCAGGCTCGGCTCATCTGGAGGCTGGGGTAATTGGACACATGCTTTAGGACACTGGCCAGAAGTGCGTGATGAGTTTGCTGGTACTGCTGGGAGTCGGCCGCATGTAGGTCCAGGAGATGTGCTCTAGAATAAAGCGGCGCTCCCCTGCACAAAGTGATTTGTATCACTAGATATTTGTTTGGGGGAATACACATGCTGTGAATTGGGAGATGGTCAGTTCACAGATCATCGCACAGTAAGGTAGGGAGGAGCGCTGAGGGAGGGGAGGTTTTAGACACACACAGATATTGGGCCCTCACCACAGCGACTGGGTGCAGGTCAACCTACACAGGAATGGTGACTGGGTACGGAAGCTGACATAACCAATGACAAAGTGACAAAGTTTGACACTTGCCATAGAATGTCAACGGTCTGGGTAACAAGATAAAGAGAGGGCTAGTTTCCAAGGCGCTCACCAGTTATAAGTTGGAAATCATTTTTCTTCAAGAAACACACATGATGGACAACAAACACAGCTGCCTAGGTAAAAGTAAATAACAAGTAGCGCGCAGTACAAAATCAGCCTCCAGGGGTGTGGTAATCCTGCTTAAAAAGCACTGGTATTCCATGTCACCAGTGCATTGTCAGACGCAGTGGACTGTTATACGGTGATACAGGGAGAATAGGAGACCAAAGCTATAATACTGATTAAAGTATACAAACCACTGGGGCTGCAATCAGTGATGCTGCAAAACCTCTGTAGACTGCGGATGAATATGCCCCCCGCCCTTACATACTGGGAGATGATTTCAACCTAGTGCTGAACTCCCAAGTAGATAGGATGAGTGCCAAACCCGAAGGGGAGATAACAGTGGGGAAACTAGACGGGTTCACGCAGGCGCTAGGGCTGGGTGACATTTGGAGAATGCTCCATGGGCAGGAGAGAGGATATTCATTCTATTCCTAAGCACAATATGCTATCTATGCTAGACTCACACTACAGGCCACAATGCACAGATTCACAGAGGCTAGTACTTAGCACGGCGGTGCACTGACCCTTCCACTATGATCGTCACCCTGACTATAAACAGGCCACAAGAACGCCGGGAATGGAGGATGGTGACCTGGCAATTATGAATACCCAGTGGGGAAAAGCGGGGATAGGGACACACAGGAGTATTTAAAAGAAAACACTGGATCGTTGGGAAGTGCACTCACTCTCTGGGAGGCCTGAAAAGTCCTAAAGAAAAAAGAGGAAGAAGTCAGCCAGTCATATAAGTACAGGAAGACGATAATTTCCTTTGCATGGATCAACCCTACTAAATACCAATACCTTGGTAAAGACCTTTGGAGAGGAAGTCAACCTGAAGGTGGACTCCAGAACTAGAAAGTGGTTGTCTCAAACTGCATAATGGAGATACTACTGTGACACATGATGTATTGGGATGTAAAGGTAAGCTTCTTAGCAGGTCTAACAATGGTAGTAAATTTTCATATAGACTAGAACCTTCTGCAGGGACATCATCTTGAACCTGACATGCATGAAACTCTTTTCTGGACTGGAAGGCCTTTCTTATCAAAAAGAGGATGCAGTTAAACCCTCCCCTCTCTTTAGACAATGAAACTAGCACTATTGCCCTCTTCAGTACCAAACTTTGGGCTCTCTACAGCATGGCTCACCGCTTCAGCGCATCTGTGTAGAGGGGTAGGACAAAATAAATTGTTTGGGACTTCTTGAAAGGGAATCTGTAAACTTGATGTCCAGAAACCCACTGGTCTGAAATTTAAGCCTTCCACTTGACCTCAAACATAGTCAGCCTGCCTCCTACTGGCAGCTGACAGTGATTCCCAGTGTAGTCGTGATTTGAGGGCGTAGTGAATTTAATGTGAAGATCCTGAAGTGATAGTCCTGGATTTTTCAGAAACGGTGACACCCCAGCCACGTACCTTCTGAGGTGAGCTGTCTCTCCCTCGCATGAAAAGCTGTTCCAAAAGCCCTTTTATAGTTCCAGACATTTTACTGAAGTTGTATAACAAACAAATACCCTTACCTACACCCAATAAGCCGGTGAGGGAGAGGGACTACGTAGAGGGTGGGGGATAAACCCAGGGAAGGGGATGGGTGGGAGAAGGGAACGGGGTTGGAGAGCGATAGGAAGTGAGGAGGGGGGTAAAAGTCAAACTGCACACTTCTCCAGTAGGGACCCGTAGATACTGAGGGCAAGAAAGTTCTCTGAATTCCTACGCCAGGAAGCTCACATAAGGTGCTCACATTTTGTAAAACTGCGGCAGCGTGGATTGTATGGCTGCTGTGAGCTTTTCCATCCCCACAAGATCCCACAGTTTGTGTAGCCAGTTAGCTCTGTGTCCCAGTTAGCAAAAATCATTTGCTTTGCTGCACAGAGAGCAAGTGTAGTAGGTTTCCCTTTTTGTGATTGCAGGGGATATGTCAGAACATTGGGCAAGCCCAGTAGTATGTAACTTGGGAAACGGGAAAGCTCTGTATTGAATATATCATCGATAACACAACTTTTTCTCAGTATCGTAGCCTGGGGCAGTGCCACAGGAGATGGATGAGCTTACCAGTCTCTCTGCAGGAAGGCTAGCATTTGTTAGGTGCACCTGGCCTCCATACTGCCAGCCTGGACTGAGTTGAGCACCAGTAATGAGTAGTCTGGAGCATGGTTTCCAACCCAGCTGAAGAAGGGGTGGTAGAGCGAGTTCTGCAAAGGATGTCCGTCCATTCCTCAGGTGTGACATTGCGCTCAAGTTTGGCTTCCCACTTGGCTTGTTCTGGGGGGTTTAAATGGCTTTAAAGGTTTATTCAAAAGTCATATATGTCGGATAACAATCTGTTGTCACTAGTGCAGCTGACTGTCAAATGCTGTCAGTTTACAGCTTGCGTCCGGGCAGACCTGAAGTCGGTGACCTAGTGACAGACTGTGGTGTTTCTCCATTATTCTTGGGCTGGGAGGCCATAGCACTCTTACAATTGGGCAAAGGTCTGGCGGCCAGTATGGTAAAACAGTTCAACCAATCTCTTGCAGCCTGCTTCTTGCCACATCTGGTAGTTCTTTACTGACTGGGCTGGTGGGAAGTCATTATTCCCAAAAAATGGCACGAGTGGAGACAGGGGTGAAGAGAGCCCCTTTTTGACTTGTACCTTGTCCCATGCTGCCATGGTCGCTCTCATTACCGGTAAAATATATATCCAAGGTGGCCTATGTTTATTGAGAAGCCATGGTATTTTCTGTATGTTGACGGCCACAGCACTGCCTGGTCTAAAAAAGCACCAATGCTTTTCCGTACCGGGGCAGGCCATTCAATCATGTAACTGATGTTGTGCAGCAAGAGTTCTCAGATGTGAAACACCGAGGCCGCGATCAGAGACTGTTGCGTAAGCCCTTTTCCTTGCCATCTGCAGCCATTTACCTCCCCAAATGGAGCTTCTGAAGAATGGAGCGTGTGGAGTGAGCCAGTAGGTGGCTGAAGAGGGAGTGTCTGCATAATGTAAAAGATTTGGGGCAGGAGCATAATTTTTACTGCTGCCAATCTTCCCATCCATGAAGAGCTTCTGATCTCCAGGCCTGCAGTTCAGAGCATGCAGCTCCAGTAAGTCTGCATAGTTACAAACCACCTTCATGCCCAGTGAGGGACAGATGTTGAGGCCACGGTATTGCACCCATTGCATAGACCAGGACAGGGGATAAGAGCGCTCCAGCTGCGTTCTATTTCAAGTCTGAACCGTAAGATTCAGAATATGGGATGTTTGTAGGTTATCCATGAAAGATCTGATTTCCAGGCCTGCAATGGACTGCAGGTCTGCATAGTTTACTCCACCATATTGCCTAGTGAGGGGGCAGATCATAAGACCAAGGTATTGCACCCACTGTGTAGACCAGGGCAGGGGATAGGAGTGCCCCAGTTGTGCTCTATCTCAAGGCTGAACAATGAGATTTGGAATATGGATTTTTGTAGGTTAACTTTGAAGCCGGAGACTTGTCCAAAGGCTGCTGGATCCTGGAGAAGTATGGTGATCGAATAATGTGGCTCTGTGAGTCACCATGACATTGTCTGCATATAAGGCCAGCTTGTGTTCATGGCCTCACATAGTAATACCCGCAATGTGTTGGTTTGTCCTGATACCTTCCGTCTGTGGGGCCATATACAGCACAAAAAGAAGTGGGGCCGGGGGGGCAACCCTGCTGTGTTCCCCTGTAGATTCTGAAAGGCTATGAGATAGTGCCATTGACCCTGACCCAGGCAGTGGGCTGCCAGTAGCTACTTCTTATTTATGTTTTAAACCATGTCCCTATGCCCAACTTGTCCTGGACACTGTATAGAAATGGCCAGTGGACACAGTTAAATGCCTTTTTGACATTGATGGATACTAGCAGTGCAGGGTTATAGGCCCTTGAAACCTTGTCTATGAAATGCAGTAGTAGTTTGGTGTTAGCACTACAATTCCGCTCAGGAAATAATCCTGTTTGAGCTGGTTCGATAAGGCCTTGCATATGTGGGCTAAGTCTGGTTGCTAGTATGCTAGTAAAGAGCTTGGGGTGCAGGATGGCAGTCGCGTCTCTTTAACGCTCTGTCCACCAGCCCGCATAATCTGCCAGCATCGAGGTCAGGGACCTGGCACAGAATGATTACGTGCCAACCCAAACCCCCTCTGCTGCTGCTGACAAGGCTGGCCCCATTGCATCACTGGGGCACTGTTCACCCGGTGCCCAGATGTTTCCTGGCCCGACCCAGAGGCCCTCTGTGGACCAGTCTACGTGGTGGGGCTGTGTTTAACGCAGAGTCCTGAGGCAAGCCCCTGGGGACCCACACTGCACAATTGCGAAGTTTTGTGCGGCCCATGTCTCTCTTCCTAAGAAAATGCCCACTTATATTCCATTTAGTGGGTTGTCAGAGAGGGTATGGACTAGTTTCCCCACAACAAAGACATGAGATAAAAGGAGGTTGAAACCCACTTTTGTATAGGAATTCAGATTTCCAATTTGACTATAAAATGAGATTAATACTCCTAGTCAGAATGATGAATCCAAGTATGTTTATTGGTGTCCATTTGTCCCGGAGATCAAGGGCATTTGTTAACGTCTTTTTAGGATGAAGGCTTTTGGACTTGTGACCGGATAGCCGACACATGTTTCGTCCCCTAGTGGTGGGTTCACCTGGGGCTTTTTCAAGCCTGTAAACAATGCATAGTGGTAAGAACAATAGTAGAGAAAAGATGCAGAGGGATGAGTTTTAGTTGTGTAGGTTCTATAACATAAAGTGGTAGAATAATCTGATTATCGGACATGCTGCACTTTAGTCTCCCTCTTTTAACATACAGAGCCTAATAGCAAGGCCTTTCTGGTCTCCAGTTACTTCTTTCGTTTACTTTGTCACCCTCACTAATTATGACACATCGAACTACCAAGTACCCTCTACGATCTAAGTTTTGTTGTTATCTACTCTTAACCCTTCACAGAATCTGGCACTCTGTTAAATGGACGGATACTAGACATTTGGATAGACACTACGCATACATTATCTACTTGTTGCTTTTGTCTCTGAATACATTCTACTAGTGGACATGATATTCTCTACATGCACTAGTGTATTATGATATAGACCTCACGATCTAAGTATACGTTCGTATGTGATCTTGATATGTTTACTCTCAACCTTTCGTAAAACCTGGCATTTAGACATATGAACAGAAATTACGTTCACATTAACTACTTGTGTTCTGACAAGTGCCTTCTGAACGAACTGGATGTAATAATTTTGCAGTCTTTCCCTCATTCAGAACATATGTATTAGACTACAATAACCCATTGCCAATTACAACGCTGAATTTTAACTAACACTGTAATGCAAGGTGCCAAGCCTTGGAGAATATTTGCTTATTATATGTCATTTCTATTCAGATCATTTGTATTGACCCAAACTATGGATTCCTATTGATGAATACAACTACGTATGATGACCCTTTCTTGTTCCTATTATCTGATATCATTATAATAATATTAAATTACACCAATGTACACATACTAACCAAATAATATAAATCAATTATCCTCTGCCAGCACGACTCTTGCTAATGAGGTGTTAAACGTACATATGCATGAACCTTCAACATCTAATTGAGTAAATTACTAATCATCCTATACTTATCGCACTATGGTATAACACAATGACAACACCAGTAGAAAGTTGGGTTACAAATATATGGTATGGATCCACTGATATCCCTCCTAAGATTAAGCGATTTATCTTCTTTCTTCCACTTCACTACCCCATTCAACTCACGGTGATATTCCGGTATGTTTTCTACCTACTCTATGTTATAGAACCTTAGCACCTACACAACTAAAACTCATCTCTCTGCGTCTTTTCTTTTTTTTTAAATATTTTTTATTCTCAGTACCCAAGAAAGTACAAATACAATTTATCAAGTTAAACAATCGTATTACAATGTGCAAAGAAGCATTCACTCTACTCTATATTGCCTCTATACTATCATTACCTATTAGCTAACCATTCACCCAATATTCCCCATGTGGCTTGCCCCTTTCGTCTCCCTCTCTTCCCTTTTCGCTCATACAATGCGTGTTCCAACTGATATGTTGCTAGGAGGCGGTTTAGCCAGCTTTGATATGAAGAGGGTTGTTGATCCAGCCATGCAGAGGAGATACACAGTTGATACACAGACATAACTGCAAAGATAAACTTAGAGACAGTTGGCTCAATTAAATCTGAGACCCCAAGTATCACAACTCCAGGGGTTAATTCAACTTCTAGTCTAGCAACATCTTTAATAAACTGCTCAACTTTCTTCTGCAGATTCGCCAGCTTTGTACAGGTGGAAAACATATGGATTACATCCGCACCATATAGCTGACATCCTGGGCAATGTATCCCCTCTACCCGGCCCCACTTCACTAATTCCCCTGGAGTGATATACAAATCAAAAATTGTTTTGTAATGCTGTGCCTGAAAGGATGCTAAGGTCAGGGTACTACACCCTAGCCCAAGGGATCATAAAAATCCACCTCTTCCACATTAAGCTTATCACACCACTTTTTACTATGCTTTGCCAAATCCTCAGGTAGATCGTCATTCAATCTAGTGTATATTGACCTTATCGTATTCTTGTCACAGGAGATCATCATCTCTAACAAAGGATTCTTTGCAAAGCCTGCTGCCCCACCAGTTTTCCTATGAATAAAATCCCTTACTTGTAGATATTTAAAAAAGCCCCTTTGGGCTAAACCAAATTTCCCGTAAAGATTCTCAAACATAGTGATTATAGATCCATCAGTAAAATCACCTAATCTTTGTATCCCCTGTCGATTCCAACTTGCTATAATATTATCTCTGAATATCTCGGGGAGGAGAGTATTATTCATGATCAAAGTATAATAATTATATCTGCCCAGCCCAATTCTCTTCCGCCAAGGGTCCCAGCATTTAAAAGCAGCATTTACAACTTTAAACCGAACCTTCTTAAAATAGCTGGGCTCCAGAAATGCCAGCAATGCTCAATTACTTCATAAATATTCGGGACGTACTCTTCTCCACTTGCCGGGCTACTATTTTTAAACAAGGGTTGCATATACTGCATTGCAGCTGCCATCTGGTAAAGCTTAAAGTTAGGAAGAGACCACTAACCCTTCTCCCTTGATAGTGTCATGTATTTACTAGTTCTCCGAATCTTACCATATGACCAGACGAACCGCATTATAAGTTGATCCAGCATGCTGAACCAAGATTTCTCAAACTCTAGTGGAATAGACCCGAATAGATACTACACCTTAGGGAGAAGTATCATCTTTATCATATTACACCGGCCCATAATTGTCATATATAGATTATTCCATCTACCAAGGTTATATCTAGCATTATTAACAATTGGCATAAGGTTGTTCCGGACGATTTGCTCTACCTGAGGTCAAATATCAATTCCTAAATAAACCGCATGGTCTACCCTTCGTACATCCGACTAACTACAATACTAATTTAAAACTATCTGAGTCTTATCCTTATTAAGTGAGTAGCCAGAAACTGCCCCAAAGCTTTCTGCAACCCTCTCGATTTCCTTGAGTGCCAGATCCGGGTTAACAGTAATAACTGCAACATCGTCTGCGTAAGCCAAAATATTTGTACCCCATCCATAGCGGAACACCGGCTAAATACTTATATTTGCTTCCAAATAACACAGAAAAGGATCTAAATATAATGCAAATAATAGAGGTGAACATGGACATCCTTGCCGTGTACCCCGCTCAATCCTGAGATCATTTGAGTAGTCTCCACCTATCTGTATTCTAGCACGTGGGTGTTTATACATGGCCTTGACTGCTGTTACGTCTTTTCTCTACTATTGTTCTTACCACTATGCATTGTTTACAGCCTTGAAAAACCTCAGATGAACGCACCACTAGTGGGTGAAACACGTGTCGACTGTCCGGTCACAAGTCCAAAAGCCTTCATCCTAAAAAAGACGTTAACAAATGCCCTTGATCGCCAGGACAAATGAACACCAATAAACGTACTTGGATTCATCATTCTGACTCAGAGTATTAATCTCATACTATAATCAAACTGCAAATCTGAAATCCTATACAAAAGTGGGTTTTCAACCTCCTTTTATCACACTGCACAACGGACCTGTCCCTCTACAATGGGCTGCTGCATGTGGGCGCTTCTGTTCGGCACCAGGAAGGTGAGCTACACACTGCACCAGATCAGGGCACATGCCAAGGGGCTGGCACGCATCAGACAGAGCTGGCCCTGGGGCATTGCTCACTAACCAACAGTAGAAGCCTGCACATAAACGTGCAGTTCTGCCTACTGCCCCCTTGCCAAAATAATTTGTGGGGCGTGAAGAGGGCAGAGTAGATGGAGGTGCTTCCCAGAACTACCACACAGACCTGCAACAAGTAACTGAACTGGCCAGCCCTGGGTACATACGCCTGAACAGCACTGAGCACTTACCAGTGCTCCCACCCCATTGCTCACTGCCCCTCTTGCTGGTGCTTCTCACGAGGGAGGGAGGAAGTGAGACGAACAGCAGAGTTCTCGTAAGACAGCACAGAGACTTGCAGACTACTCGACCACCATTTAGGGGTCTGGCTTCCTCCACAACAGGCCTTCAGGTGGGTGCAAGCCTGCATCTCTTTATCCTTGGACTTCACCCAGCCCCTGCTTCTAACAGCGGGGTGGGATGCCTTGCCCCCCCCATCCCTACCCCGCCATCTCCCCTGCTGATGAGAACTGGACCCCACTGGGGAGCCTTGAGAGGTACCTTTACTTCATCTGAGGCAGTGACTGGGAGCCACCTGGTACAGTTCCCGCATTTTTGGACTCCACCCAAAATCCCCCTTGGCGCCCAGGTCAGGGTGCATGGGGATTCTACCGAAGACCACCCTCCACTCCAATGCCCAGATTGGGGGTACACAGGGAGCTTCGGTGGACAGCACCATCCTTATCCTGAACTCCTGACAGACACCTGAGGGGAGGCTGGAGGACCGGTGGCCAGAGCCAGTATTTTGCAGTAATTTTCCTTCTCAATTGCCATGGGGAGAATTGATGCGGGACCCCAGGGCAGATCACTCCCGACTGGATGGTGCTGCGGAGAGATTACCCCTGCACAGCACACAAACCAGGAGCCTAACCCAGCAACATCCACCCTACCGGAAAGATCCTGGTTCTCCCCCCCCCCCCACAAACCCTACTAGCCTCCCTGGCTTTGCCGGCCAACTGGTACAACTCTGCACCAGCTCTTCCATCTTCTTCCACTTCACTGTACTGCAGATAATGGATTGGCTTCGCTCCACTACACCAGTGCCACCACCATCTACAGCCATCCTGTCGTCCATCATCCCGGATACTCATTTAGCAGGGTCTACTCCATCTCCCTCCAAGTCCGACAAGTTGGATCAGATATTGGCAGCCATCAAACACTCTATAGTCTCCATGGAAACCAGATTTGCAGCCCTGACAAGCAAACAAGATTTTTGTGTGATGACCACAGAAAGTTAGAAGACAGGGTCTCCAATGGAGAAAAGAGGCTAACCACCTTAAAACCATAGGCAACCGACAATCAGCCTGCGATCCGCAACCTACAGGACTGGGTCGAACATCTCAAGACTTGGTGGAGGATGCAGAAGGATGATCACGAAGAAGCAACCTGCAAATTTTGGGATTGCTGCATGGCGCTGAAGGTCAGGACACCCTAGGCGGCACCAAGGTTTCTCCTTCATAGAAGTCAAACATCGCATACACCAATTGGGTGTCCAGTACACAATGCTACTCCCTGCACGCCTTAAGGCCATCTCAAATGGGAACTCTACGTTCATCATGGACCTCAAAGACACCTGAGACTGGGCGGACCAGCATGATGAAGGTCTCCCGCCTAAACAATCTGGACCCACCTCACCCTCACCTCAAGGGCAGGGCATGGGCAGAGACTGCCCCCCATGTCTTCGTGTCTGCCTCCTCCGGTCTCGGACAGATCATTGAGGATCACAGGCAGCAGTCAAATTGGTAACCACTGCAATGACCACGGTTGATGAGAACAGCCCTCACATCTTCACATCTCAGGACGATTCCAACACCTCAGACGACACTTACCAAGACTCACGGACTCTCCTACTGGTGACCCCTCAAATAACCTTGTCTGATTGTCCCCCAACTCCATTTATTTAAGGCGCTATATGGCTGTCACCTGCACACTATACCCTTCCACTCTCTTTACACTCCCACACCAGTTCCTATGAAGTGCCTTGCGGGAGCCTACAAACCACTGTGCACGGAAACACCGGTAAGACTCCTAGCGACTATGCACCCCACCATGGCCATACCCTTCCTGGAGGGTTTTCTCTGACTCCTACACCACCCTGACATGACATGCCTCTTGGTACCCACCGCTTGACCTACGTTTAGTCACCCAAGCCACTTTTAGAGCAGGATTTGGATGGCCCCGTAACCTTCCAGGGGCCAACATGCTTAATTTCCCAATACATAGGTCCCATTGGACGTTATGCTACATCTCTGGACTAGGTCACAACCCCTCATAACTTTAGGAATCACCTTTCAAATATTTGTGGTTTGGCCGTACTACTGGTATGGTAGGCTCTAAAAGTTGTTTCCCCCACACTTTGCCCACTTTACTTAGCCCTCAGATACATTTAGCTGAGGCAGGCAAACCTAACACACTTAGCATGGCTTGGGCTGGGTGACCCAACGGGGACAGGGTTCCCCTGCATGCTTCTCTTCCACACACCTTAGGTGTAGCTTATAATCACTGTCATGGCCCCATCTCTGACATTAGATTCCTCACCCTGAACGTGCGAGGAATGCACATGGCCAGAAAATGGTACATAGTCTATTCTTACCCCAAGCGTCAACAGGCACACATAGGCCCATATTTATACTTTTTTAGCGCCGCATTTCCATCATTTTTTGATGCAAAAGCAGCGCAATCTTACAAAATAGAATTATATTTTGTACGTTTGCGCCTCTTTTGCGTCAACAAATTACGCAAATGCAGCGCTAAAAAAGTATATATATGGGCCATAGTCCTTCAACAAGAATTTCACACAACAACCAAAGAACTGGAGTGACTACGCAAGCAATGGTGGAGCACAAAACACTCCACTACCATATGCCGGAGGTGCCCTGATATGGGTCAGACCCGGTACCCCCCTTTCAGGATACTGGCACTATCATAGACAAAGACAACAGATAAGTACTTCTCATGGGCCGCTGCTCATTCTCATAGGGAGCAACTACGGCCCAATGCAGAGTAGAGGACCTTCTGGGACGGTCTCTCTACTGAGCTAGCCCCTGCATGCTGGGGGGCGCAGCAGTGGGGGATGAGACCTGTCCAGATCTGAGTCGAGTACACAATTATAGTCGCCTCCGAGGATCCATGGCACTTGGGTTTGTGGGCTAGCACATTTTTACATTGAAAACGGATGTGTGTTTTGAAAAGTGCCTTGTTGTGGATATTGATCTCTAGCTCAGCCGGCACCTAGGAAAACCAACCAAACCTGTGCATTTTAGAAAACTAGACACCTAGGGGAATCCAAGATGGGGTGACTTGTGGGACTCTCACCAGGTTCTGTTATGCAGAATCCTTGGCAAATCTCCAAATTTAGCCAAAAAAACACTTTTTCATCAAATTTCAGTGACAGAAAGTTCTGGAATCTGAGAGGAGCCACAAATTTCCTTCTACCCAACATTCCCCCGAGTCTCCCGATAAAAATAGTATCTCACTTGTGTGGGTAAGCCTAGTGCCGGCGACAGGAAATTCCCCAAAACACAACGTGGACACATCACATTTTCCCAAAGAAAACTAACCTGTTTTTTACAAAGTGCCTAGCTGTTGTCTTTGGCCTCTAACTCAGCCGGCACCTAGGGAAACCTAGCAAACCTATACATTTTTTAAAATGAGACATATAGGGGAATTCAGAATGGTGTAACTTGTGGGGCTTCCGCCCAGCATTCACCCAATCCTGATAAAAATGGTACCTCACTTGTGTGGGTAGGCCAAGTGCCTGTGTCAGTAACAGATCACACAACGGTCAATGTTGGTCCTTATATGAAGATAACTGTTTACCCTGAGGTGATCCATTCCTGACGCAGGCACTAGGTACATGCACTCAAGTGGGGTAGCGTTTTTATCAGGACAGGTGGGAAAAGACTGGGTGGTAGGAATTCTGTGGATCCCAGCATACTCCTGTAATTTGTGTGACAGAAATTCAAGAAAAAATAAAGTTTTTATTCAACATTTCAGCTTTGCTGGGTATTCTGGGTAAGAAAACTTTGGGGGATCCACACAAGTCACACTGCTGTGGACTCCCCCAGATGTCTAGTTTCCAGAAACGTTTGGGTTTGGTAGGTTTCCCTATATGGCCGCTGAGCCCAGGACCAAAAACGCAGGTCCTGCCTTACAAAACCAGGTTGTTTTGTGATAGGTAATTTTGATGTCTCCACAATACGATTTGGGCGGTGGAATTTGGGGATGAACTAAATTGGGGCGCTCCCAAGAGAGCACTCTCTGTGCTTGCCGCAGCATGCACCTGCTCTCTGCGTTGGGCTAACCCGCTATTGTCCCGCTGCACAGACTGTGCTTGCGAAGGGACAGTAGGACTGTCCTCACCACCTCCCTCATAATCACTGGAAGAGGAGTTATTGAATGGGACTCCTCTGACTGAAAAATCACTCCCAGAGTCTGCGCTATTGCCCTATCCCTCAGATGCTGTCTCAGTCTCTGATCCTACGTCAGAGCTATCCTCTATAACGCAAGTTAGGGCTTGCGCAGCAGTCATCCAACAAGATGCCATAAACCTTCTGCGCTACCTTATGGCATCAAAACTGCCACTAGACAAAAGTCAGATCCTTTTCTAGCAGAAACATAATCACAAGAGTTTCTTGACTTTTATTGCTGCCTAAAAGCTACAGTAGAAACGCGTCACTTGAAGTATGTGCATTGCTTAAAAGACGCTAGCTGCAACTGCAAGAGAACTGGTGGCGAATATATATAGGCCGCTTCCTGCTCCGGCAGAGAAAACAAACAGTGATGTCAGCACGCTTCGCAGAGCGCTGATGTCACAAAGGGGAGGGTGGGGGGTCAGGGGGAGACACAGAAGATTTGCCATGTCTCCCAGGGGTTTTAAAAATAAATAATAATAATTGTCCAATGCAACACATCAGAGGATTTTTTAACCCCATCCCTGGTGTCGGCCACTGGTTGCGACCCGCACCAGAGAGGTTAGTGTGGGCGCTCGCACTGTAAGGGTTAAAGCCAATGCTAACCACTGTGCTGTGTTCTGAGTCCTGAGTGTCCAGACCAAGCACTTTTAGAAAATGCCTACCGGTGTGGTTCACATGAATCCTACACGTTGTAGTCCCCTGTAAAGTGCTCCGATACCCTACATTGGTATGAGAGGTGTTATAAAACAAATGAATTACATGTGACAGAGACGCTATGGAGAACTTGACTCCCTCCTTTGCAAGCTCATCTAGGGTGATAAATGCTGCCGCGCTGCCCTTAAAAAACTACAACTCCTGGTGGGTAACAAGGGGCTAAGTGCCCCCTCTTTTGAAGCAGATTACCTGGCAGCTCAGCTGCAATGGCTATCACGTTGGACAGCAGGACGATATATGGGTGAAACAAGCGAAGACCAAGGGGTTATGTCACTCGCCACAGCACAAAATGTACTCCCGCTAAAGGTCCTACCCTCGTCTTCCTGGCTTTTGCAGGTAGCAGTTGCCCACACCTGCATGCTCCGCATTCACTGCCTCGCATACGTTATGCAGACATATGCCCCTGCCCTCCCCTTAGTTGGTTTACCCCGCTTCCCTTTTTTCTTTACCTCCAAAGATGTGAGAGCCTGGACACAGCGGTCCTTGCTCAGAGTGGCCGACCTTTTCTCTGAAGGTCGTCCCTCTCCTATTACTAACTAACCATGGAACACGCCCTATCCTTCGGGCCAGTTCCTAGTATACCAGCAGCTTTGCCACACCTACTGCATCCTTTGGGTTACTCTGGAGGTGGAGCCGGCCACTCACTCAGTCCTGCAGACCATGCTTACGATGGGCGCTCGTTACCATCGTAATACTTGATTGTTTAAGGCCATCCGCAAACGTACAGCTGTCCCTCTCACCATGCTGAGGGGCAGACGGCTGGAAGACTTTAAGAGGGCACTACACAACAAGGAATGGGAGCAGGCATTAAAATACCCCCAACAGGTCTCTGGGAACTCCTAATTCAAAAATATTCATTCCTTTATGCTGCATAGGACGTACCTCACCCCTGCCTAACTGAACTGCTATTACCCCGAAATTAGTTGCTCCGCTGACCTCAAGCATATGCTTTGGACCTGCATGCTCTACGCACTTACTGGCACACAGTATATACTCCAATGCAGCAGATCTCAGAACTTACCGGCTTGCAGACGTGGGAGGCATATGCCTTAAGCATGCTTAGGCGCAGGAAGAAACACACGGAGCGAACCTGCTTTGCAGCTCCGGTCCTCTGCCTTGCTAAATGTGCGCTCACCCTCCAATGGCACTTGTTTACTCCCCCGCCAGTGGCAGCGTAGCACGGAAGAAGCCCTCTGTTATGAGGAGATTCAACGCCTCCGTAGGCACCCCATCTCCCCTCAATGTGCCACGCTTCTTACAGAATTCCTGCAGGGAATGGTTAAAGATAATCCATCTTCATGAGATAAACCGTAACTGGTGCGTTTCTCACTGCTCTCTCGCGCCCATCACATGAGGCTTCCCCCGTGGATTCCTTCACCCGCCCACGCGCACTCCCGTGGCTGCCCCCTATAACAGGCACCTCATAACTTCTTATGCTGTCGTTTTTCTAGGTAACCAGCTGCCCACACTGCATTTCAGGATCTCCACCTGCCGTCACCCCTACAGTACTCTGCCCACTTCCCTTCCCAGTTGATAATCCTTCCCCAGTTAGCGACTCTGATAGGGCTTGGGCAGAACCCACCAGCCTCCAACATTTCATATCTCGCTCCTTTTATGAAACTTCTGCCACACTTTGTGCACTGCTGACTGTTGTTGGTATACCTGTGTTTACCTCCATGAAGTGTCTCTTGTCAATGTTCCTGTGAAGAACATGACCTATCGCAACTGTTACACCTGTTCAAAAACCAAATAAATTAAAACAAAATGCTAGTAAAAAAGCTGTGCGCTGACATTAGGGAGAGAAACGGGCCAATATGCAGATCACTGGGTGGGGTCCTTCCCCAATTTGGGGATTACTGTGAGCACTGCCTCGCTCATGGAGGGCATAAGTATGCCCGAGTCCCCAAAATAATTATATAGTCTTGTGAGGATGAGGGGCCAGTTGGGGACCTAAAATCTTGTGAAAGGAAGGAGTAAAGCCGTCGGTCCCTGGGTCTTTACCTGGCTACAGTTTGGCTATTGCAGTAAGGACTTTCTGAGCCTGTATCTCAGCAACAGGCAAGGCCGGGTCATGGGGTGGTATGGTAGCTGCGTTGGAGGCCGCTAATTATGCCATCATCTTAGTGGGGTCGGCCACATCTGAAGCTTAGAGATTTGAGTAGAATTGTTCAAAGGCCCGTGCAATCTCTTCATCCAACATAACGACCGGACCTCCCTCCACTTGGATATTCTGGTATTTATGGCCCGAGCACACAGTTTGCATGCCAGGAGCCGCCCGCTTTATTGCTCCCTGTATATTATTTTTGTTAAGTCCTTAACAGCACATATTCTGCCTTGCCGACATTCAGGGCTTTAAGCTAAGTAAGGTTAACTCACGTCAAGTTTATGTGATGTTGTGCATTTGTATTCGTCTTCCAAAGTGCACATCCTTCCTTGCAGCTCTGCTCTTTTATCCTGTCAAGTCTTGTTGAGATGGGCTGAGATGGCAAGGGTATTACCTCTAATTGCTCCTTTCAAGGCCTCTTACAAGAGGGTGATCGGGTTTCCGTCATTTTTTTATATTTTATTTTATTTTTCTTTATTTAATGCGTTTTTATATAGCGCGGACTTTACCCGAAGGTGTCAGAGCGCTTCACAATAGGCAAAGTAAAGATACAAGAGGAGAAGAATTACAAGTGAGCCTGTTACAAAAGCAAACGTTACATTACATGAGGCAATAGTGATAATTGTGCAAGTATAAAAAAATACACGAGGTAGCAAACGATACGTTACGAAAGGAAAAAGTGACGTGTGCAGGTTACAAGAGCAAATAAAGTACGAGTAGAGGAAAAAAAATAAAAATAAAAAATAAATAAAGTGGTAGACACTCAAAACACTAAAACAATAGTTACGTTACATGCGGCAGTGGTGGCCGTTATGCATGTATCAAAAGCAAACAAGATATAAGAGGTAGCAAATGATACGTTGTAAAAGGAAAGGTGCCGTGTGCATGATACAAAAGAGTACAAAATACAGGTAGAGGTATAATACTGCACTAAATGGCAGACACTCAAAACACAAAAACACCCTGGGAAGGCACTTCTATAGGCATGGAGAACAGAATTTCCTATAATGGAAGGACTTCCTTCAGAAAACAGAGGGCTTGAATTACATTTGGAAGTGTCTTTGAAGGAGGAGAGCTTTGAGGTCCGTTTTGAAGGCCTGGGAAGAGGTGGTGGTCCGAAGCTGAGGCGGAAGTGAGTTCCAGATTCTCACCGCGTTGCCTGAAAAGGATTGGGCCATCGATCTTTCCTTCTTGAAAATGGGAGGTTCAAGCAATAAATTTTCTGCATTACGTGATGGTCTGGAGCCCCCAGAGAGTTTCAGTTTATTCACCAGGTAGCGAGGGGAGGAGGAGTGCAAGGCTTTGTGGGTGATACAAGCAGTTTTGTAGATAGATCTTGCCTCTATGGGAAGCCAACGGAGGGTGGATAAAATGGGTGTAATGTGGTCGCTTCTTTTGGCCCTATATATGAAACGAGCTGCTGAATGGAGAATAGACTTCAGGGGGGAAAGGTGGGATTTGGGAAGGCCAGTAAGAAGAGAGTTACAGTAGTCCAATCTGGAGAGAACCAGCGATTGGACCAGGGTTTTAAGGTCGTGCTCCGGGAAGAAGCGACGAATCCCCCAAAGAAGGCGCAGTTGGTGTCGAGCAGACTTTGCAATGGAGTCGATGTGGGAGAGTAGATTGAGTTTTTTGTCGAGTATGACACCAAGGGATTTTGCGCTCTCGACAATGATGGGCTTATTGTTCATTAGATTGATCTGATCCATCCATGATTGCACTGGGGGATGAGAAAGTGAGGAGGAGAGGAGGAGGAATTCTGTTTTGGAGGGATTCAGGATCAGTTGATGAGTTAACATCCAGTTTTGAATGGAGTCGAGAGTAGAGCTAAGGAAGGAGAGATCGTGATTGGAGGCCACCTTAAGGTAAATCTGAGTGTCATCCGCATATAGATGATAGTGGATCCCGGATTTACTCAGGAGATTTCCCAACGGTTCTAAATAGAGATTGAACAGTGTGGGTGCAAGTATGGAGCCTTGAGGAACACCTTGACTGACCGCTAAAGGAGCTGAAAGACTGTTCGCTATTTTGATCATTTGGGATCTATCAGAGAGGAAGGAGGCAAACCATTTGAGCACAGTGCCCTCCATGCCCATTCTCTGTTGAAGAGTGTTAAGGAGAGTGTTGTGATTGACAGTGTCAAAGGCTGCAGAAAGGTCAAGAAGAATTAGAAGACAAGACTCCCCTGAATCGAGTATCCGCAGTGCGTCATCAATCACTAGCAGCAGGGCTGTTTCAGTGCTGCAGTTTTGAATGAAGCCGGACTGGAAATTGTCAAGAAGATCATTATCCTTGATATGGCGAGAGAGTTGTTTCGCTACACATTTTTCTGTGATTTTCGCAAGAAAGGGTAGGTTAGTGATGGGACGGTAGTTGTTGAGGTCGTTTGCATCAGCGGTGGGTTTTTTAAGCAGAGGGGTGACCTGCCCAGTTTTGAAGGAAACAGGAAGGGAGCCTTGACTGAGTGAGAGGTTGACCAGAGTGGTCCAATAGGAAAGAGAGTTAGTATAGAAGTCAATGGCAATGGCACTAGGGATGGGGTCAAGAGAATGGTTAGAGGGCTTTGTATCGAGGATGCATTTAAGGAGAGCATCGTCAGAGATGGGGGTCAAAGTTTTGCCAAATGGTTAAGGATTTGCGCTCCTCTGTAGGGGTAGGATGAATGACCTGATCTACAAGTGATTTTACCTTTTCGTCAAAGAATACAGCGAATTCCGCTGCTTTCTTTGTGGAATCTTCCAATTTGGAGGTTGGGGGAGAGCTGTTTGGGTTCTTGATGAGATCGAATAGTTTTTGGGTCTATTTTTGGCTGAGTCAAGGAGGGATTTGTAGTGTGACGCTTTTCCAAGGAAGATGAGCTTGTGGTACTTGGATCTTGCTGAACGAAGCATGGCCACATTTTCAGTGGAGGGCGCTTGTCTCCATTGTTTCTCAAGGGCTCTTAGGAACTTCCTTTCTTCATAGAGGGATTTGTTGAACCAAGGTGCTGAGGGAGTGGGCCTTTTCTTTTTGCTTTGGAGAGGAGCGACATTATTGATTTCGACTGCAAGGACTGTGAGGCATTGGGAGGTGAGTTCGTTAACATCTAGGTCCGGGTCTAGCCTTGGAAGTGATAGCAAAGCAGAATCACAGAGGGTACTGAGGTCAATATTTTTAGTGTCACGAAACCAGGAAGTAGCCCTCTTAGGCTGGCCAAGAGTTATAGAGTGTGATAGGTGAAGAGAGAATGGGATGAGGAGGTGGTCCGACCAGTCTACACGAATAGGGGTAGCGATAGTCAGCAAGCCTGCTTTAGAAATAACGAGGTCCAGGATTGAGCCTTTAGAGTGTGTTGTTTCTGTGCAGTGTTGGATAAGATCGTTTGCAGAGAGGAAGGTGGGCAGTAAATTCGCATAGGTGTCTTGAGGCGAGCCGCAGTGGACATTGAAGTCACCCACGAAGATCTGATTGTCACTTTGCATGTATTGGTCGCTGATGCAGTCCGTGAGTTCCTCCATAAACGAAGGGCTGCTACCAGGCGGGTGGTAAATAGCATGGAATCTGAGAGGTGAGCGGTGGTGCAATTGAAGCTCAAGAGATAGGCATTCAAAAGTGTGGAAGGAGCTGTTAGGAAGAGTCTTAAGTTGAAGGGAGTTTCTAAAGATGACTGCAACACCTCCCCCAACTTTGTCAATTCTGTCATTTCTAAGTATAGAATAGCCTGTAGGTACAAGGAGATCAAACATAGAGTGAGAGGTATCGTTGAACCAGGTCTCTGTGAGGAAGAGCATGTCAATATTGTGCAAGTTGATGGTATCAGAGATTTCAAGTTTGTGTTTTATTGCAGATCTGCAGTTGTGGAGCAAACAGCGCAGCTCTGACGCAACTGTTTTGGTGACGGGGCGGGACGGGGCGATGAGGGGTGATAGGGATATTGTACTTATATGAGGGCGCTCGGGAGGGTTTAGGTGGGCGAGTGGTTCTGACAGAGGAGATGGTCGGAATAGTGTAGATAACAGGGTTACTGGGAAGTGGAAGTGAAGGAAGGGTGGCGTTCAAGTGCTTGTGTGGAATTGCAGACGACAGGCTATGCTTAACTATAATGGGGTGTGGGGGTGAGGTGCATCTCGTGGAAGGGTGAGTGTTTGCCAAAGGAACTGAGGTGTGTGGAAAAGTCGAGATCTTGGAGCTTAAAACTAAAATGGTAGCTTCAAGTTGGGAGATGGCGGAGATTAGAGAGCCTAGCTTATTTTCCAGAGAGAGTAAGGAAGAGCACAGCATGTTGGGTGGCTCGATGGAAACAGGAGGGGGTGCACTAGGCAGTGTACGGCAGGGAGAGGTGGGGGAATGGGAGGGGAGTAGGGGTATAGGGTTCAGAGGTGGGGAAAGGTTTTGGATGAGAGCAGGAGATGGTGCGCCAGGGGTGAGAGGAGAGTTGTCGTTGTTGGCGTTGCAAGAAGGATAGGAATTAAGGGCAAAATTAGGGGGCGATAGGAGAGGAGTGGGGCGGTGGGGCGGTAGGAGAGAGGAGGAGAGTGAGGAGTCATAGGGATTAGGGAGGTTTGGAAGGAAGGGAGGGGAGGGGGTTGGATAGGTCCTGGTAGCTAAGTGAGGTGGCTGTGAGGGAGCGGGTATCAGGCAGAGTGGGGGGGATTGGGAGAAAGGGAAGTTGAAGAAAGGAAGTGATTCTGCTCGGTCCGAGGGAGGGAAGGGGTTACCAGGGGAGGAAAGGGGGTAGCACAGCATTGCTGGAGGAGAGTGGGGAGGGAGAGAGATGGAATGTATTTGTGGGGAAATCGGGGTACATAGTGAGGGGAGGAGTGGGCGGAAAAGCAGAGAGGAGGAGGGAACAAGGGGAACGTAGGGAACATAGACAGGGGGAGAGGGCTGGAGGAGAGGTGGTCTAAGGAGGGGGTGGCCGGAAGGGATAGGGGGGAGGAGATGAGAATGGAGTGCCGGGACGGTGCAGAATGGACGAGGAGCGTGTTAGCTAGAGGTAAGGCTGAAGTGAAGAGGGGAGGGGCATACTGTGAGGGGGGAAGAATGGGAGGGGAGGTCCGAGGGGAGAGAAGAGGGTCGACCTGTGCCTCCCCATGGTGCAGCCTATTGGAGAGTGGGGGGTCAAGGGAGGAGAGAGGGAGTAATTGGTGGAGCTAGATGGAGAGTCAAGGGATAGCCCGGTCGCAGGGGAGGGGAGTAGGGAAGGGAAGAGGCGGTCAAAGAGAGAGAGACAGGTGTCTTTGGTTTGGATCATAACAGTACCGTTGTTATAGAGTGAGATAGTGAGGGAGCCGTTAAAACCCGCAGAGGGGGACATTTTTAGCTGTTTCCCATGAGGGATAGAGGAGGAGGAGGTGACGTTAAAGAAATTGTAAAAGCTGGTAGACCAAGAGGGTATGTCATGCGTGAAAAAAATTAGATCGTTTTTGAGTCCCCCATACCGACCATTGTAAAACTGATCGACAAAAAGGGAATCGGGGAAACATTCAATGGTGTTATGCTTGAAACGTTTTGCTGCAGCTTTAGTCAGGTTAGAAGGGTAGATGATTTTGTAGCAATTAATTCCAGACTTAATTCGAGCGGTGGCCATGTTGGAAATTGTGGAGGAGGAGGGTGGTGGGGATAAGGGAAGGGTGTTACTAGGACCGTGGTGGTGGGGAGAAGTATGAGGGCAAGAAGGGGGCACGTAATCCAGACATCGGGTGAAGGAACCTGGGTTATTGTGGAGACAGGAAAGTGAGGCGATTAGGGATAGGTTGTTACTTCAGAACAGGGCTGATTCAACAAGATAGGACTGAAGATGGAGTGGTGTAAGAGGAAAATCACTGTACTTATCATCCTGAGATATAAACTATATAAAGCACAGCATCACAATAGGTATCAAACGCATTGTACGCCCAAAATCTCAACAGTCTAATATTAGACACTTACCTCCTAAGTATCACCAACATTATGGGCAAAAAGCACAGGGTGGAACATAATTTCACTAGCATAACCCAGAGTATGCAAGACAACCTCAAAATCATAAAACACAATTTAGAGGTAGCCAGAACAGGGTCTGAAAATCAAACTACAAGAAATACATTTCTTAGCACCACAAATACACAATGGGGCCTGGCACCCTACAAACCACCAGGACCCCCTGGTCAACTGGCCAACTCAAAGGGGCTCAAATGCCCTGTTTCCAGAATGTCGGGGCTGCTGCCAATGCAGCGAAAGACCAGCGTGCGTACTTGCGCAAACCTAAACGTTGCAACTGGCACTAAGTGCTGCACAGCTGTGAAGAAATGGTGCAAGGAGTGCATCTCACTCCTAACTCAGACAGAACTACCTCCAAATGCCCTAAGAGTCTAGAGGAGGATAACTTTTGTCAGTTCACCCGTTGGGAGAGGATTTATCTGCTCTTATTGTGCCGCTGTTCCCACCATTGTCTCCAGCTTAAATTATATAAAGAGCAGCGGACTAGAACAAAAAGAACTTATTCAGTCTTTTAACATTTCTTATAGACCTTTATCTTCAATTTCTACTGGTGTTGCATAAAAAGCAACCAGCGTGGTTCGTGCAGTACCGTATATAGTCCAGACAACTTCTTCAGGGAAGTATAGAAGAATGATGTGACCTTGATGTCTCAGGCAAGAGAAAAATAATTGATGACTTTAGTCCCTCAAAATAGAAGTCATTTCCGGTATTGGAAATATAAATGATGTCGAGGCTGAGTACTTTGCTGTATGAATTATTCCTTTTGTGCATTACATTCAGAGGGATATGTCTGCCTCAGTCAAGTGATGTAACTCGAGTCTTTGAAGTGCACACAACCCACTGAATAAATGTTCGAAAAACGTGACTCTAAAAGGTAATATTAAGTTTCCAGTCCTGGGCTTTAAATCACCAGCAAGGAGAGACAGGCAGCCTCTGTTTTCAGCGCGTCTCTATGCTGAAAGGAAGAAACTGTTACCCAAGGATCAGAGGGTCCGACAAAGCTAAAATTAAAAGACAGGCAGCCTCATATATATTGTGATAGCACAATCGCGCATATCTCGAAGCGCCCGTGCAGCAAAGTAGGCATCTGCGGCCTGCGCAACTCCTGGCTCCAATATCCAGCACGATATCCCCGCTCGCACCATCAACCCACATTCACGCTGATCCGTACACCACCTACACTGTCGGCGTGTTCAGGAGCCCCCAGTCCGGAGTCCGTCACCGTCGTTCCAACCAGAACCACCCAGTGATGCCACGCCGCTCACCTCTGTGCGCTGCCTTTGGGTGATGCAGCACTGGGCATTAGGTCCAGTCAGGCCTCCACTCAGGCCTCCACAGGGCCGCAACAAGGGTCCTTCAGCCTGCAAGTACCATCTCCCTTCGGTGGTGGGAAGAAGGTATGTCTCCCGGTGACCCCACAGCTCTTCTAGTCGCAGGCTCCTCGCAGGTTCCTCCTTCTCTCTCTTGTTTTTAGATTGGGGGGCCAGGGCCGTTTCAGAGCTTCAGTGCCACAGATACAGACCAGACAGTAAGTCGGGTTCATCAGCTGCCCCTGCTTCGCCGAGTAATCCAGGCCCCTCTACCATTTACCGGGGCCTGGCACGGCCGCCATTTTGGGGGCATGTAAAGAGGCGGAGTACCGTGGCTATTTCTTTGTGGGTTGAGTCGTAAGTGAGAGGCTTATCATTTAGTCTCCATGGTAGGCCAGATGCAGGGGAGTAAAGGGGCCTTTAAAGTGAGACCGATGGGAGCGTGGTCTGAGAGCCACTCCCTTGTCAACCTGAGTGGTCCCTGTACACTTGCTGGGGGAGGCCAGAAACTAGTCTAGTCTAGGATACGTCTCATCTGATGGGCATCAGAGAAGGAGTATGCTCTCGCCCTCAGGTTTCTGTAAGACCCACCTCCTTCAGCCATTTCGCCCCCTTGGAAGAGAGAGCCCCGATCTGTTCTGTTCTTTGGGCCAAGTGGTCTTGTTGGGAGTGCAGAACCAGACTGAAATTCCCTCCCATCAGAAGATCCTTATCCAGAGGAAGAAGAATCTGACCGAGGGCTGTGATGATAAACTGTTCCTGATGGCCACTGGGCGCATATAGGGACGTTAGGGTAAAGGAGTATTGGCCATAAGCATTTTCGGAGTGACAGTAACCTCCCTGGGATTTCTGACTTGGTCCCAAGGACGTGCTCCTGAACGTTGCTAACAAAAGAATGGCTAACCTGGCCTATTTGTTGGGATCTGAGAAGTGTTGTTGGGTCGGCAAACATATGGAGTATATTCTCTGCCAGCCTTGTTTGAGGAGGTGGGTGTCCTGTAGTAGACACATGTCACAGTCTGAGTCTTGCTGTAAGGAAAGTGTGGCCAGGCGTTTCATTGGGGTATTAAGACCTCTAATATTGAGGCTGAGCATTTTACCATGCAATGGATTTGCAGATAAGCTATAGGTTTGGGAACTATGGCCCTCATTCTAACTCTGGCGGGCGGCGCCATTTGGCCGCCATGCGGGCAAAATACCGCTTCCCGCATTCTGACATTCCCGCTGGGCCGGCGGGCGCTAAGCAAGTTAGCGCCCGCCGGCCCAGCGGGAATGAGGGCCGCAACACAGGAGCCGGCTCCGAATGGAGCCGGCAGTGTTGCGGCGGTGCGACGGGTGCAGTTGCACCCATCGCGCTTTTCACTGTCTGCTAAGCAGACAGTGAAAAGCCGCCCTGGGCCCTGTTAGGGGACCCCTGCACTGCCCATGCCAGTGGCATGGGCAGTGCAGGGGCCCTCAGGGGCCCCAGGACACCCATTCCCGCCAGCCTCTTCCTGGCGGTGAAAACCGCCAGAAACAGGCTGGCGGGAAGGGGGTCAGAATCCCCAAGGCAGCGCTGCCCTGGCGGATTCGCCCAGCCGGGGGTAAACCGGCGGGAAACCGCCGGCCCCGGTTTTCTGACTGCGGCTTTACCGCCGCGGTCAGAATGGGCTAGGAAGCACCGCCAGCCTGTTGGCGGTGCTTCCGTCATTCGCGGTCCGCCAGGGTCGGAATGACCCCCTATGTGTGTTGTTGGGACTCATCAATCTTAAAGGGCTGATGCACGCAGATTTGTGGGCAGATATATGAACGTTTGGGCCTCAGGAGGTCTCAAACTGGGGAGAAAAGTGTGAAACTGGGGTGCTCCAGGAACAAGAGCTATCACAACTGTCCTGGGAAGAGTGATGTCGCCGACCAACAAGATTGGGAGCACTCAGAGGCAACTGCCCGCACTCTGCAGGTGCTCATGTAATGTCTGAACAAGTGCTAATGGGCACATTCTGTGCCAACTGTTATTCCAACATTCCTGGGTGACTCAGGATGTGCCTGTGGAAGTGGGTAGTGTAGGAAAGTACCATCTTGCCTGGCATGTTACCCCCATTTTTTTCACTGTATATATGTTGTTTTAGTTGTATGTCTCACTGGGACCCTGCCAGCCAGGGCCCCAGTGCTCATAAGTGTGCATGACTGTGTTACCTGTGTTATGACTAACTGTCTCACTGAGGCTCTGCTATCCAGAACCTCAGTGGTTATGCTCTCTCATTTCTTTCCAAATTGTCACCAACAGGCTAGTGACCAATTTTACCAATTCACATTGGCATACTGGAACACCTTTATAATTCCCTAGTATATGGTACTAGGTACCCAGGGTATTGGGGTTCCAGGAGATCCCTATGGGCTGCAGCATTTCTTTTGCCACCCATAGGGGGCTCTGACAAATACTACACAGGCCTGCCACTGCAGCCTGAGTGAAATAATGCACACATTATTTCACAGCCATTTTCACTGCACTTAAGTAACTTATAAGTCACCTATATGTCTAACCTTTACTTAGTAAAGGTTAGGTGCAAAGTTACTTAGTGTGAGGGCACCCTGGCACTAGCCAAGGTGCCCCCACATTGTTCAGGGCAAATTCCCCGGACTTTGTGAGTGCGGGGACACCATTACACGCGTGCACTACATATAGGTCACTACCTATATGTAGCTTCACAATGGTAACTCCGAATATGGCCATGTAACATGTCTATGATCATGGAATTGCCCCCTCTATGCCATCCTGGCATAGTTGGCACAATCCCACGATCCCAGTGGTCTGTAGCACAGACCCTGGTACTGCCAAACTGCCTTTCCTGGGGTTTCACTGCAGCTGCTGCTGCTGCCAACCCCTCAGACAGGTTTCTGCCCTCCTGGGGTCCAGCCAGGCTTGGCCCAGGATGGCAGAACAAAGGACTTCCTCTGAGAGAGGGTGTTACACCCTCTCCCTTTGGAAAATGGTATGAAGGCAGGGGAGGAGTAGCCTCCCCCAGCCTCTGGAAATGCTTTCATGGGCACACATGGTGCCCATTTCTGCATAAACCAGTCTACACCGGTTCAGGGACCCCTTAGCCCTGCTCTGGCGCGAAACTGGACAAAGGAAAGGGGAGTGACCACTCCCCTGACCTGCACCTCCCCTGGGAGGTGCCCAGAGCTCCTCCAGTGTGCTCCAGACCTCTGCCATCTTGGAAACAGAGGTGCTGCTGGCCCACTGGACTGCTCTGAGTGGCCAGGGCCAGCAGGTGACGTCAGAGACTCCTTCTGATAGGCTCCTTCAGGTGTTGCTAGCCTATCCTCTCTCCTAAGTAGCCAAACCCTCTTTTCTGGCTATTTAGGGTCTCTGCTTTGGGGAATTCCTTAGATAACGAATGCAAGAGCTCATCAGAGTTCCTCTGCATCTCTCTCTTCACCTTCTGCCAAGGAATCGACTGCTGACCGCGCTGGAAGCCTGCAAAACTGCAACAAAGTAGCAAAGATGACTACTGCAACTCGGTAACGCTGATCCTGCCGCCTTCTCGACTGTTTTCCTGGTGGTGCATGCTGTGGGGGTAGCCTCCTCTCTGCACTAGAAGCTCCGAAGAAATCTCCCGTGGGTCGACGGAATCTTCCCCCTGCAACCGCAGGCACCAAAGAACTGCATTACCGGTACTCTGGGACTCCTCTCAGCACGACGAGCGAGGTCCCTTGATTCCAGCAACTCTGTCCAAGTGACTCCCACAGTCCAGTGACTCTTCAGTCCAAGTTTGGTGGAGGTAAGTCCTTGCCTCCCCACGCCAGACTGCATTGCTGGGAACCGCGTCTTTTGCAGCTACTCCGGCCTCTGTGCACTTCAGGCGGAAATCCTTTGTGCACAGCCAAGCCTGGATCCACGGCACTCTAACCTGCATTGCACGACTTTCTAAGTTGGTCTCCGGCGACTCCTTTGTGCAACTTCGGGTGAGCACCGTTTCACTCTTCTTCGTAGTGCCTGTTCCGGCACTTCTGCGGGTGCTGCCTGCTTCTGAGAGTGCTCCTTGTCTTGCTCGACGCCCCCTCTGTCCCCAGACGCAATTGGTGACATTCTGGTCCCTCCTGGGCCACAGCAACATGCAAAATCCCTAACCGCACGATTTGCAGCTAGCAAGGCTTGTTGGCGGTTTTTCGGCGGGAAAACACTTCTGCACGACTCTCCACGGCGTGGGGGATCCATCCTCCAAAGGGGAAGTCTCTAGCCCTTGTCGTTCCTGCAGAATCCTAAGTTTCTACTGTCCAGTAGCAACTTCTTTGCACCCACAGCTGGCATTTCCTGGGCATCTGCCCATCTCCGACTTGCTTGTGACTTTTGGACTTGGTCCCCTTGTTCCACAGGTACCCTCGACTGGAAATCCATCGTTGTTGCATTGCTGGTTTGTGTCTTTCCTGCAGAATTCCCCTATCACGACTTCTATGTCCTTTGGGGAACTTTAGTGCACTTTGCACTCACTTTTCAGGGTCTTGGGGTGGGCTATTTTTCTAACCCTCACTATTTTCTAATAGTCCCAGCGACCCTCTACAAGGTCACATAGGTTTGGGGTCCATTCGTGGTTCGCATTCCACTTTTGGAGTATATGGTTTGTGTTGCCCCTATCCCTATGTGTCCCCACTGCATCCTATTGTAACTATACATTGTTTGCACTGTTCTCTAAGACTATACTGCATATTTTTGGTATTGTGTATATATATCTTGTGTATATTTGCTATTCTCATACTGAGGGTACACTCTGAGATACTTTGGCATATTGTCATAAAAATAAAGTACCTTTATTTTTAGTATATCTGTGTATTGTGTTTTCTTATGATATTGTGCAAGTGACACTAGTGGTACTGTAGGAGCTTCACTCGTCTCCTAGTTCAGCCTAAGCTGCTCTGCTAAGCTACCATTATCTATCAGCCTAAGCTGCTAGACACCCTATACACTAATAAGGGATACCTGGGCCTGGTGCAAGGTGTAAGTACCCCTTGGTACTCACTACAAGCCAGTCCAGCCCCCTACAGGTAGGGATCCTTCAAGGTGGCCTTCAGCATTTGGTTGGGCTCCGTTGCCACAACTGATGGAGAAGCTCAGAGCACTTTCAACAGGAGACAATGTTGGTGGGTCTGCAGACCTTCAGTCTAAGGGACCGATGCCAGCGTGGCTCGTGCCCTCCTCAAGGTTTAGGGTGATTCATATATGCAGTGGGGTCCGAGTCATGGGAAGTAGGGTCCAGCCTCATTTCCGCCTGGGCCTCTTCCATGGTGCGTACTGCTCTTGTTTCCTTATCCAAGATGAAGAGAAGTCTGAAGGGATGGTCCCATCTGTATTGAATTCCTTTGTCACTGAGGAAAGTTGTTGCCTCATGAAGGGCTCAGCAGCACTGGAGAGTGGTGGAAGAAAGGTCTTGATATAGCCATACCTGATAGCCCATGAACAGGAGGGGGTTGTGAGTTCTCCCTATGACCAGGAGAGCGTCTCTCTGCTTATAATAATGGAAGCAAGTGAAGATATTCTGGGGCATACCAGGAGAATCTGCAAGTCACTCTGCTCTGTGGGTATGGTCAAGAACTATGTCTGACTCCTTCAGGTGTGGAAGAAGTTGTTTAAAGAGGTGTGTGACCAAGATGCATTTAATTCTAATACTGAATTGCTGCATTCTGTTCTCTTGGTCCTCCAGTTCTGCAGGGCCAGGATTGCTCATCTGTGGTTGTCTAGTTCTTCTTCTTTGGCATTACTACTATCCTCCAGAATGGCTACTTTTTGGTCCAAATCTTCCACTTTCCTCTGGACTTCTTTCATGCCCACAACCACTTCATCCTTCAGCATATCAAAGTCCTCCTGCAATTTATTAAACAGGGACGTCGAGAAAAGAGTGAGTAATAGATGCCTTCTGCATGCACATTGGTTGGCGGAGGGTGGGCCTGGGTAGTGTAGTAGGCTAGCTGCATATCGGGTGGCAGATCTGGTTTTCTGGTGGCTGTTTTAGTCAGCACATCTTTCAATGTGGTGTCTTTGTTAGGTTTATGGGCCACCATTGCTGTTGGCATGCCATCTTGGCCTGGCACTGAAGGATACAGCTGCAGCCGTTGATTGCAAAGTTAGTTGTGGGGTAACGAGGAGGGGGGAGCTTGATTGGGCCCACTAGAATGCTGCAAAAGTATTTATAATGCCTCTCTGCCTGTTCCTGTGAGAAAGTAGCCTCTTTCTAGCATGGTTACTCCCACTTTTGGCCTGTTTGTGAGTGTGTGTCAGTGTGTTTTACTGTCTCACTAGGATCCTGCTAGCCAGGACCCCAGTGCTCATAGTTTGTAGCCTAATGTGTGTGTTGTCAGTAGTGCTTAACTGTGTCACTGAAGTTCTGCTAACCAGAACTCCAGTGCTTGTGCTCTCTCTGCTTCCAAATTAGTCACCATAGTTTAGTGACTTCATATTCCAATTCCAATTGGCACACTGGACCCCCCCTTATAAGTCCCTAGTATATGGTACTTAGGTACCCAGGGCTTTGGGTTCCAGGAGATCCTTATGGGGTGCAGCATTTCTTTTGCCACCCATAAGGTGCTCAGACAAACCTTTCTGCAGGACTGCCATTGCAGCCTGAGTGAAATAGTGCCCACACTATTTCACAGCCATTTGCACTGCACTTAAGTAACGTATAAGTGACCTATATGTCTAACCTTCATTTACCGAAGGCTAGGTGCAAACTTACTAAGTGTGAGGGCGCCCTAGCATTAGCAAGGGTGCCCCC
Source organism: Pleurodeles waltl (assembly GCF_031143425.1). Taxonomy (NCBI): domain Eukaryota; kingdom Metazoa; phylum Chordata; class Amphibia; order Caudata; family Salamandridae; genus Pleurodeles; species Pleurodeles waltl. Next base: position 221,605,212 of record NC_090445.1, read on the forward strand.
ACGCTGTACAGGGCAAATTCCCCGGAATTTGTGAGTGCGGGGATACCATTACACGTGTGCACTACATATAGGTCAATATCTATATGTAGCTTCACAATGGTAACTCCAAATATGACCATGTGAGGTGTCTAGGATAACTGAATGTTCCCCCTTTCCAAATCTGGTATTGGGGGCCAATCCCATGCATCCTGGTAGCTCCACCATGGATCCCCAGTACTGCCACACCAGCTCTCGGAGGCTTGCACTGCAGCTACAGCTGCTGCCACCTCACAGACAGGGTTCTGCCCTCCTGGGGTCAGAGCAGCTCAGTCCCAGGAAGGCAGAACAAAGCATTTCCTTTGGGAGGAGGGTGTTACACTCTCCCTTTGGAAATAGGTGTTACAGGCTTGGGAGGGGTAGCCTCCCAGAACCTCTGGAAATGCTTTGAAGGTTACAGATGTTGCCCTGCTTGCATAAGCCAGTCTACACCAGTTCAGGGAGCCCCAGTCCCTGCTCTGGCACGAGACTGGTCAAAGGAAAGGGGAGTGACCACTCCTCTGCCCATCACCACCCCAGGGGTGGTGCCCAGAGCTCCTCCAGTTAGCCATCCTGTTTTCCAAGGTGTGGGGACACTCTGGAGATCTGAGTGGCCAGTGCCAGCAGGTGACATCAGAGACTCCTCCTGATAGGTGCATACCTGAGTAGGTAGCCAATCCCCCTCTCAGGGCTATTTAGGGTCTCTCCTGTGGGTATCTCTTCAGATTCAGCTTGCAAGACTCCTCCAGGAATCCTCTGCATCCTCTGCTTCAGCTTCTGACCGTCAGGTCAACTGCAGACTGCTCCAGGAAATGCTGTAACTGCAACAAAGTGACATGCAACTTCAGCTCCAGCTAGCATTTGCAACAGTTTCCAAGGTGTGCACGCTCTGAGGACTCCCTGTCTTCACCCTGCACCAGAAGAACCAAAGGAGTCGCCCATGGAGTGACGGAGTCACTTTCCTGCTCCTGCAGGCACCTTCTATTACTACGACCGGTTCTCTGGGACTCCTCTCCTGACGACAAGCATGCTCCCTGGAATACAGGTGGTAGACCAACACGACCCAGATTGTCCTAAGGTCCAGCTGTCCAAATTTGGAGGAGGTAAGAGCTTGCCTTCCCGGTTTGCGACAGTACCACTGTGCACTGCGTCATCTCTAGCTCCTTGGGCGTCTGTGTACTTCTTCCAAAAATCCTTTGTGCACAGTGTAGCCTAGGTCCCCAGCACTCCATCCTGTGACACACAACTCGTTGAGTTGTTCTCCGGCGGCATGGGACCTTCTTTTGTTGTGCTGCACCAACCGCATTTTGCATCTTCTTTGTCCCCGTGTCCTGGGACTCCTGAGGGTGCTGCCTGGTCATCTGTAGGCATTCTCCAGTGTTAGGAGCCCCCTCTGCCTCCTCAGTCCAAGTTGAGGCCCCAAGGTCCCTCCTGGGTCCAACAGCACCATTTTGAGGCAAACCGCAACCTTGCTTGAACCAAGGCTTGTTGGACGAATCCAGCAACAGCCTGCATCCAACATCTCAACGTGGGACATCTCCTGCACCACACAGGTACCTGCAGCCATCTTCTTTGGTGCTCTTCTGCAGACTTCTTCTAACTGGAGAATCCTCTTTTGCACCATCTTCTAGGTTGGCAGGGGCTCCTGTCCTTCCTGGAATCTTCTGCGACTTCTGGGCTTGGTCTCCTCTCTTCACAGGTCTCCAGGTCCAGGAATCCACCATTTGTTGCTTGCAGTCTTGCTTGGTTCTTGCAGCAACTCTTATCACGACTTGTAGTGTGTCCTGAGGAAACTTGAAGTACTTTACTCCTACTTTTCTGGGCTCTGGGGGTGGGGTATTTTACTTACCTTTGGTGTTTTCTTACACTCCCAGAGCCCCTCTACACACTACACTTGCTTATGGGGGAATTAGTGATTCGCATTCCAGTTTCTTAGTATATGGTTTGTGTTGCCCCTAGGCCTATTGCATTCTACTGTTTGCACTCTTCTATGACTATTTACTTACCTGATTTTGGTCTCTAGTGTATATATATATATATATTGTGTATAATACTTACCTCCAGAAGGAGTATTGCCTTTAAGATATTTTAGCCTTGTGTCACTAAAATAAAGTACCTTTATTTTTGGTAACACTGAGTATTGTCTTTTATTGTGTATAAGTACTGTGTAACTATAGCGGTATTGCAGGAGCTTTGTATGTCTCCTAGTTCAGCCTAAGCTACTCAGCTACAGCTACCTCTAGACAGCCTAAACTGCTAGAACACTGCCTATATTTCACTAATAAGGAGATAACTGGACCTGGTATAAGGTGTAAGTACCTCAGGTACCCACTACAAACCAGGCCAGCCTCCTACAGTCCCCTCTCTGGTTGCGGCCCCACTCACTTATAAGTAGAAATCTGATCTGAGCCTGGAGCCGCTCCAGTCCTCCCCAAGTCCATTGCAGGGCCTATGTACTCTGCTGGCTAGAGTACACTATCTTGTCGGCCCCTGGGCAGGATGGGGTGCAGTGCCCATAGATGTCCTTTGGTGTGGCTGCTGCAGATGCGAGGCCCCAGGCGAGGCATAGTCATGCCACCAGGTCCCTGCAGCTGCCAGGAGATGTCCCGCTATGCCTGAGGCAGCCTTCTCTGACCCCTGTAGGTGGAAAGGGGGGAACGAGTCCCAGACTGTTAGGTTGCTTCTCCCCCTAGCCGATCCCCCTCAGCGTCAGCCCCTTTCCAGTGAGCTGTGCAGCATGGTGACTGCCATGTCTGCAGTGCAGCTGTAAGGCAAGCAGTCTTGGTGTTCACCAAAGGGTATCCGCGGCCTCTGAGCAAAGCTGTCGCTAGCGATGGGACTCTTGTCAAGTTTCCTGCAAAGTTACAAGCAGTTTGGGCAGCCAGGTGTTCAGGTTGACAAGCAGGCACCACTGAGCGCGTCAGAGGAGGTCCTACACTGTTGCCATCTTGGACCCCCCCCCTCAAAAGCCCTTTTAGAGGCAAAGAATTTCCACGTTGATTGCAGTTGATTGCAGTTTTGAAGAGCCATGAGCTTTCTATCCTCCAGAGATGTTTTAACCAGGGTGTTATATTCTGTCTTATAATTCTATATGGTGTTACGAGTACAACATGTTTTTGGTGACGAGGATAGGATCCACAGGGATACACTTTCAACATCCCATTCACCCTTTCAACCATCCCATTTCCTTGTGGACTGTTTTGAGCTACAGTAAGGTGCCTAATACAGTGAATGTTAAGATACTCTTGCATGCTGCCCGATTTATATTGCATCCCCTTGTCGATGACAATCACTTGAGGATAACCTTCTCTACTGAACAAAGAAGTGAGAAAATCAATAACTACCTCCATATTAGGTTGTTTTAACAATTTGCACTCAACCCATTTTGAGTGGTAGTTTACTACTACCACGGCATACCTCTTACATGGTGGTAAGTCATACATGGGACCCACAAAATTCTTCCCAAGTTTTTCCCATGGACCCTCAGGAAACTCAACTGGACATAATGGTGTGCTGTAAACCCTTAAATGTTTATCATCCTGACTGCAATCCGGTCATTCACCTACCCACAGATTTATTTTGTTATTGATGCCAGGCCACCAGTAAAAATTATGAATCCTTTTTCTCATGCCAGTCATGCCTACATGACCTTGGTGTGCAAAGTTTACCAATAAGGTTCCTGGGGACACTCAGTTGCTTTGCAGCACCAAGTTATTCTCAACCAACAACTCATATCTAACTTTAAAGAAAGGCTTAATATCATCATGAATATACCTCTCCGGAGGCCACCCTTCCACAATGAACCTCTTTCATTTGGTTAGATAACAGTCCTTCCTCACACAATCTTCCTATTCCTGGAAAGAAATAGTTTTACTTGTCACCACAATACTATCGACGATACCTACCGCACATTTGATCTCCTCGTCAACCTCCTTTATTTCATCACTCTTCACAGGACACCTAGATAAAAAAAATATCAGCCCAGGTATTCTTGGAATGTACTTAACATCAAAATTAAACTCATAAATTTTTGCTAAATGTCTGACTAACCTGGGGCTAGCTTTCCCTAAATTCTTTTAGAAAAGTAAATAAATCAAAAGTTTATGATCCGCACAAGTATGTCAAAAAATGTCTTGTATCCCACACACAAGCTTGCGCTTCGCGCTCAATGGTATTGTAGTTGCTCTCTGGCACTGACAAGCCCCTAGAGGCAAAGGCTACAGTGCATTCTTTACCATCCACCATAAAACAGCCCCCAATCCAATTCCACTGGCATCAACTATCACAATAGGTTTGACATTGTCCCTAAAGGGTATAAGGCAGGGCCATCCATAATTTGGTGTTTTAATTCAGCACAGACTTCTTTCTCATCAGAACCTCAAACACACTCAGCCCCCTTACACAAACGTTTTCTAAGTGGTTCTGTTTGGCAAGCAAAGTTCTCTATAAACCTAGACTAGTATTCACATAAGCCAAGGAAAGATCTGAGTTGATCCTTGTCTACTGGTTCTGAGCTAACTTTGATTGCATGTACCAGTTGTGATTTAGGTCTGGGTCTGATACCAGTCTTGGATGGTACATGCCCAAGATACTCTACTTCAGATGTCATGAAGCAACATTTTATTTTCATTGTTCATCTGTATCTTTCTAAAGTACCCAATATTTCAACCAAGACCACAAAATGGTCCTGTTCATTGCTTGTAAAAATTAATATGTCATCCTGATAGGCCAGGAACAGTTTGCTTTCCCTAAAAAGTTTGAACATTAATTTCAGGAAAACAGATGTGGCTGATGCTAGGCCGAAAGGCATGCATAAAAACCTGAATTCACCAAATGGTGTATTAAACGTGGTTAAATGTCTGGATTCTGGGCAAAGATCAATCTGTTGGTACGCTGCTCATAAATCAATGGTGGAAAACTCCCTTGCACCCCCCACTTGTGCCAGAATTTCTTGAATTTTAGGGAAACAGTCCATTAATATATTCCTGTTAACAAATGTAAGGTCCACACAGAGTCTTATTTCTCCATTTTCATTTTTAGCTACCACTATTGAAGAGACCCCTTCTGAGGAATTAACAGGTTCAATAACCGTATCTGCACACAATTTGTCTAAATGTTCTCTTAGCATTATAGATTTGTTTTGGATCATAGTATCTTTCTTCCTTTATGTTTAAGTTCCTTTATGTTTGAAGGGGGAATGGTGTTATATTCTGTCCTATAATTCTATATGGAATACTGCACAGCATTCCAATGGAACATTCAGGGTACAGCAGTTGCTGCTGACTCTGGGACGTGCTGGTGGAGTGGTCATGTGCTGTCTGAAAATAAAGACCAGACATATTTTACCTTGTGTTCGTGTTGTGATTACAACTCAGAGTTTCCAATGCTGTATCAAAGAGGCTGGCTCCTGTGATGGGAACATGCATAAGGATATTTTTTTCTTTGTGGCATCTGTCTTTGACGACCTCATCCATATCCTTCTTCTTCCTGTTACTGATGAACCTACAGCTGCTGCCCCAAGTGAGTCAAATGATGGATCTGAAAGGAAGCAGACTTCTTATTCCATCAAGATGATTGAAGAAAAATCTGCACCTTGTGCCATCTGCTCATCAGTCTCTCAAAGTCTTTAAAAAAAGATTGTGTAATGTAGCTAGTATATGCAGATACTCAGATCATGAAGTTAGAGGCTGAATATGCTCTCTTCACTACAAACTTGACCTTTTTGGGTCTGTTGGTGATGCTTCTGATGATATTATCCTACCCTGGGGGGACAACCCCTCCATCAGAGAATCCACTTTCATCTGCGGGGAAAACTCTTCTGCAAACCCCTACAATAGGTAACGTTTGACTAGGAAGCGGGATAATGTGTGTTTACAACCTCCTTCCACTCATTAGTTATAACCTTACCTGTAGCCCCATGTACAGGTAACCTCTCTCTCTCTTTATTCTGGTATTGTAGAAAAAACTATCCTTGTCCTCTTGCACTTGGCCTTGGGAAATTGCAAATTTCACCCAAGTGTTGAAGAATGTCTTATAACTCCAGCCCTTAGACAAATCTGCCTTTGACCTTGCCTTTTAGGGGATGACTAGCCTTCTCTTGCTCTAAAGGAAGATGGATACCGGCCACTCAATCATACATTGTATGCCATCAAGATAGGCATTTGTGTGAATTTAGCTTGGTTCTCACAAGACCGCCATCATTGAGCAATATTTGTACAATTATAATATCGTGGTTCCGACCTCTTTCAAAGAAAAAAGGGGTTGCGACACCAACAATACAGAAATTGCACCCTTCTGTAGGTGCTGGTACATGCTCTTATGAGTATGCTAGACCTCGTGTGACCTTTAAAACCTAAACAGAACAGCTAGAGCAGATTGTAATACACAATTCAATCTTTCACAACAAAATAATCTTTCAATTCTGCGTCTTTGTGAACTTCATTCGGCAGACAGAAAAAACAAAGAGGGGATAGCTTGGCTTCCTTTCGTGAGGCATGCTGGAAGGTGTGGCAGGCACTATCTTTTTTGGGTTGGTGAAACTTCTGGTGGTGGGGAGAGCAGCCATTGACTTGATAAGGGCTGTGCCACAGAAGACAGATGAGGAGGTAATGGAAGGACCTCCTGCTGTTTGGTACATCAAACACACAAAAGGGGATAGGAAGAATGCTTGCTATAAGTCTAACAAATCGCAATTGCTTGGGGTTGCATTACAATCCATTGTTCTTTTCCCACCATGCCACCTCATGCCATTAAGACATCTGTCTGGTGTGGGTTAGGTGGACTAGATATACCTTATGTAGGGTTTTCCCTATTTAAAAATCTGCAAGATCCCTAAATTAGAGAGAACACATGCGTTTTTCCCTACATTTCAAGGAAAAGGTTATACTAGCCTGTTACACCAACCCACACTAGCCAAATGTCCCAATATGAGTAGAGTAGGTTCTTTATAGAGCCTGAAGAAATGCTGGTGACCTGTCCAGAGAGATAGGAATGAAATATGGCAACCACACACTGGATCAAAGAACAACTGATGTTCAGTTGGTCATAACCTGTTTTTAATCTTGCTACAGATAAAACCCCACATAAAAACTATTTTTTGTATCTGTCGCCAATTTTATAGTCTTCATACCCACTCCTTGTTACTCTTCGTCCACATTGGAACAAGGGCAGAGAAAGATCTCCTTTAAGGAGCCCCTTAGTGAGGGGTCCATTTGGTATTACACCAGCCACACAACATGGAGCACGTCCCAATGATAAAATATACCACATCAGTGGGTGAGGGTTAGTGCGACCTGTAAAGGATATAGCTAGGGACCTACATACAATAGCCACTATATATTGAGAAAAAAAGATAAACCGTTCGGTTCCGCTTCTGCGCAGTCTTAGCTTTCTTTGCTCCAAAGAATCCCACAAAAAATTGAACATCCACTCGATGATCCTTGGTACAATCTATGTAATAGTGTAAAGACCTTTAGCGGTCCAATGGACTGAAGCCTCTCCTCCTCTCTAGAGGGCTGAGGGGAACAAAGAACACAGGTGGAGTGATGGATACCCCACATGGAAGGGCATCACAATGTTTGGTAAGCAGGCTGCCCGAGTCCTCAGCCATGATTTGTCTAGGAAAAACTTGGTGAAGGGTGGTTGCCTGCAGTCATGTGACAGTGTGACATAATTAGAATGAGAAAGACATTCTTCAAGATCAGGAGACACAGCACACACCTATACATAGGTTCAAAGTAATTCCAAGACAAAGTTACAGTCCCATGTGGCATCAGACAATACTAAGGAACGTGTCAAACCATTTTTTTTTAAACGTTGTCCTCATTACACTATCAGTTCCTCATAATGCTGTTCCTTCCATTGAAGAAACTGGCTCACTGGCACAACTTTCACAAGCTTGCGGACTCCATCAGTGTAGTGTCTACAGGTTTATCAAGGTAATCATTGGATCAGGAAGATTCTATTGCCTTTCAACATAGCTCTTCCAAACCCTCTCACAGCTGCCCTGGTCACTTGCAATATCCACTTAGGACACACAGTTAGCCTACTTCAATAGCTCCTTGATGGGGGAGGAGGGTCAGCTGCTTTCCACATATTACATATCTCTCCACTTGCGAGCAGGGCTAAATAAAAGATAAGCCTCACCTTAGCATAATTTGTTGAGATATTCAGTAGGGGATCGCTACCAAAAACACCAGCTGAGGGCTTACCTTAATTAGATGGCCAGATATTTTACTTAGAATCTTACTCACACTGCTCCTATAAGGTGACAAGATAGGGTAAACCATTAAAATTAGTGTCATCTGCTTGCAGTGCTCCAAATTTCGATCAGGAAGAAGCCTTGCCTTCCATTTTTGCCAATTTACTTGGAGTCCAATAGGCCCAGTGGAAGGTAAAAAGATGGTTTCTCTTAAGTGGTGCAGGTTTTACTACAGAATATAAAATATTTAAAAATACTTGCCACAACCATCTTATATCACTCTCTATTAGGTCCTCCTTACAGATAAAAAAATGGTCAGGGCGATGTTTATCTTCAGCCTTGAGGCAGTCCGAATACCAGAGTGCAACTTTGCTTTTCAAGGTTCTATTCCTCTCTAACTTGTCTTCCCATTTCCCCTTGGTCTCCTCTGCCCATTCCTGCGACGCCTACCATAAGTGCAACTGATAGTACTTAAATCTTTAGAGCAAGCCCTTGGTAAGTGCTGCCATATCTGCCTACCTGATTAATCTTCCCCCATCTCTCAGGTCTCTCCAGTAATTTAAACCTGCATGCTTCAGGGGCAAATTCAATGCAACGTTGAAGCATGCTGGCTTCCCAAGTGAATTCCAAATTGGGGCTGAGGGTGCGTAATAGGGGATATTGAGAGCTCCTCTGAAACTCGTCCAGGTTTTTAGTGCAGCAATAGGTACCTTCCGTCTGACTCTCTTAAAGTGCTTGGGGTCACCAAATTTATCCAGAAAGTGGCTGTGCCCTATTCCCTCTAACATTGCTGCATATAACCTGCCCTTAAATTATTTATCTTGCTCCTTAGCTAGCAGCTGAATGTTCTTGAACTGAAAAGCATAGCAGTAGATCTGAAAATCAGGCAGCGCTAGACCTCCCACTATCTTTCTCCTGAACTTTTTTCCACAATAGTCTGATGCCTTTAGATACCCATTTGAAACGGATTACTCTGCCTTGGATCTCACTAATATACTTTTTTTTTTTTTAGAAATGTAAGAGGTATAGGGCCTGATTCTAACTTTGGAGGACGGTGTTAAACCGTCCCAAAAGTGGCGGATATACCACCTACCGTATTACGAGTCCATTATATCCTATGGAACTCGTAATACGGTAGGTGGTATATCCGCCACTTTTGGGACGGTTTAACACCGTCCTCCAAAGTTAGAATCAGGCCCATAGTGTCAAACAAGAAGGAGATTTTAGGAAGAATTGTCACTTTAACCAGGTTCACTCTCCCATAGATTGTTAACAGTAAGTTATTCCATTTCACCAGAAGCTTCTCAATTTCACTATGCACTTTCTTAAAATTTACCAAGGGGATGTCTTCTAACTTGTGAGCAGTTTGGGCTCCTATATATCTCATCTGATGCTTGGCGTTCTGTACCCCTCTCTTCATCTCCCACGCCATTATCACAGTTTTATCCTAATTTATTTGGTATTCTGCGATCTTGCCGAACTTTCCAGTGTGTTTTATTAGCTTGGGTATTAAAGAGGTTGGATTACTGGTATAACACAGGATATTGGTGGTCATTCTGACCCTGGCGGTCTTTGACCGCCAGGGCGGAGGACCGCGGGAGCACCGCCGACAGGCCGGCGGTGCTCCAATGGGGATTCCGACCGCGGCGGTAAAGCCGCCGTCGGACCGGCACCACTGGCGGGGTCCCGCCAGTGTACCGCCGCCCCATTGAATCCTCTGCGGCGGCGCAGCTTGCTGCACCGCCGCGGGGATTCCGACCCCCCCTACCGCCATCCAGATCCCGGCGGTCGGACCGCCGGGATCCGGATGGCGGTAGGGGGGGTCGCGGGGCCCCTGGGGGCCCCTGCAGTGCCCATGCCACTGGCATGGGCATTGCAGGGGCCCCCGTAAGAGGGCCCCTACATGTATTTCACTGTCTGCTGCGCAGACAGTGAAATACGCGACGGGTGCAACTGCACCCGTCGCACAGCTTCCACTCCGCCGGCTCGATTCCGAGCCGGCTTCATCGTGGAAGCCTCTTTCCCGCTGGGCTGGCGGGCGGTCTGAAGGCGACCGCCCGCCAGCCCAGCGGGAAAGTCAGAATTACCGCCGCGGTCTTTCGACCGCGGAACGGTAATCTGACGGCGGGACTTTGGTCAAGGTCAGAATGAGGGCCATTGTCCGCTTATATCACCAGTGTAGCCTCAAACCCAAGTACACCAAACGGAATAATAGAGAGGTCTGAACTAATTTGTTGAGTGAAGGGCTCTACTTATAGGTTAAACAAAAGTGGTGAAAGAGGACAACCTTTCCTATTGCCTCATGTTATACTGAAGTTATCTGACAATTCCTTATTCACTAAAACCCTTGCAACTGGTGATTCATATAAACTCTGCACTGTTCTGATCACTATATATTTAAATCCAAAAAATGTCAGGGCTTCCCTGAGGTAGTCCCAGTTTACCGTATGAAAAGCCTTTGTTGCGTCTGGGGCAGAGATCATCAATGGAATGCTCTAGGTGACACCTAAATCTATGGTGCCAATAAGATTTTGAGTCAAATCATTTAGCTGAAGTCCTGGGTGAAAACTCTCTGGTCTGGGTGCACAATTGTTCTGATTACACCTGCTGTCCTACTGGTCAGTATTCCTGTAAATATCTTACCGTCTGTATTTATTAAGGATATTGGCCTGTAGGATTCAGGTATAGTGGGATCTTTAGCTGGCTTCAGGACAAACATGATGGTGGCCTCTGACCAAGACGGCGGGCCTTTTCTCCCTGAAGATGAATTATGTTAAACAGTATCTTTAGCGGTTGTACCAAAACATCCACCAGCACCTTGTATAGCTCAGCTGGGAGTCCATCAGGCCCAGCTGTCTTAGCTCCCTTTAGCTTCATAACCTGTCTTTGCACATCTTCTTCAGTGATTTCCTCCACAACTACAACAGTCAAACACCTGCATTCTCACAACAAAGACTACTCTGTCCACTCCCACTAACACCCACACAACACTAAACCACACTATACATTTCTCTCAGCCTTCCAGATACACACTCCATGTTCATACTAACCAACAACACTATCCTCTGTTTGCTCCACACAGACCACCTTTCATCATAACAATGCCCAAACCCAGCCTTCCAACACACCATCTACAAACACCCTTCCCCTCTCTTCACCAATTACACATAATCATACAATCCCCACACTTCACTCCACCACACATATTACCTCTTCCAGTCATCACAACTAACACTAACTCCCCTGACACACACATCCATCCCCTCTTACACCCGTCATACATTTATCTCCAAAACACATCAACACCCCCTCTAACACTCTAATTGCACTCACCAGCACTAAGGGCCATATGTACGAAAGCTTTTTCCCATTGACACAGAATGGGTAAAATCCTTTGGTACATCTGGCCCTAAATCACATACAAATCCCTCACCAAAAACAACTACATCAATATCCCCTCTCACTATTCCACAAAAAAACAATACAGGCCACATACATCAGCACATCAAATCAACACAAACTTTCATTATACTTATCGTCACACCCACTCCCAACCTCATGACTACACAAATAATACAAGTCCCGTCCTATCTTTACCCCTACTTTCTCACTCTTCACAAACACCTACCACAAACACCTCAACCCAGCAACTTTCATTCACTCGCCTCTCCTCCATTGCACAATTTAGAGTCTTACATCATGATCCACATGCTCCTCCACCACCCCTAACCCATACTCCATCCACACTAAACAGACGCAAACAAAATAAACAACATGCCACTCTTAACAACCCCGCATCCCCTTGTCTATTACATAATAAGACTACCCTACAAAAAACAGTACACCAAGCCACCAAATCCACCCCCCACACATACAGACCCAACAAAATGCCTCCCTAACCTACTGGAAGAGGAACATTATATTGAAAAGCAAGACTATTGTGAGCCTCAAACAGTTATCACAACTAACAACACTCCTGCTTCAAGCTCATCTTATACTACTTACCCTTCTCCTAAACAAAACAACACTACCACTAACACACCTTTTCTAAACTGCCAGCTCTTAAATGCTCGATCACTCTAAAAAAAACAAGCATCACATCTACGACCTGCTCACAGACACATAACCTGACTTACTATTCATAACAGAATCTTGGTTGGGAGATGACATGGCCCCAGTGTTGCACGAAGCCCTTCCACCGGGCTATCAAACCATCACACAAAACCGTATAGGCAAGAGAGGAGGTGGACTAGCTATTATATTCAAACAGGAAATAAACCTCAGTAAAACAGACAACATTTCCATACAAGGTTGTGAAGCCCTCCTCACCAGATGCCACCCTACTCCAACTTCCTCCTGTAACTTTCTCCTCCTTTACAGACCTCCACCTAACAACTCAACATTCCCAGATACTTTTCTAGATACAGTTCCAAACCTTATTACACTATACTCCAACCTATGCATGCTTGGGGATCTAAACATTTGGTTTGACAAACCTAATATGCCCCATCTAAAAGCTGTCACCACTGGCCTAGTCGCATTGAACCTACATCAGATAGTGCACAATCCCGCACACATCGCTGGACACATCCTAGATGTCATTTTTGCTAAGCCTGAACTAGTTACCATTCATAGCATCACGCCAATCACATGGTCAGACCAACATTTGATAACTTTCCGACATAAAACTCCACAAATCAACACACCCCACAACTACTTACACACATGCACCTATCGACCGTGGAGCAAACTCAATTTAGATGACTTAGAAACACAACTAACAGCCAACACAGATCTAGATACAATTAATTCTGTTCCAAAACTTTATAAGTGGCTACAGTAAGCTTTTGATATCCTAATATCACACAGAAAAACTAAACACGACAAAAGAAAACCAACACCTTGGAGAAACACAGAACTTAAAAAGATAAAGCAACAAATCAGAAAGTTGCAGCGGACCTGGCTCAAAACAAACAACAGTCAAGACAAACTGCAGCTACACAAACTTAACAGAACATACAAATCATCAATCAAAAAAGCTAAAAAAAGGTACTACTCAGACAGAATTCAAAATGCTAAATCTACAACCAAGGAATTTTATAAAATTCTCAATGAATTTAGAAAACCTACATGCATGGAAGGAAGTCATCCCACTGCTCAAGATTTCACAAACAAATTGGCAACTCATTACACAACCAAGGCAGACACATTGGACTCCTATTTAAAACATAAGAAAACCATCAGCACCAACCCCTTTCCTAAAATACCCTATAAGAATAAACCAACCCAGCCTCTACAGTCCTTCCAACAAATATCCCAAGGTGAATTTATGAATTTGGCCAAAGCTAGCAGGCCTTCCGGTTGCTCTTCTGACCCTTGTCCACCACACATCTTCAAGAACATTCTTTTATCTACTTCTGCTGCCACACCTGTAAGAAGAATCATCAAAAACTCTAACTACAGGAAAGTTTTCTGTAGACCTGAAAAAGGCATACATACGACCGTTATTAAAGAAAACAAACCTAGACCCGCAGGACCCCAACAACTACAGACCAATCACAAATGGACCCTTCCTGGGAAAACTGATAGAAAGGGCAGCATTCGCCCAGATGTCACAGTTAATTGAAGACAATTCTATACTTTCAGACTTCCAAACTGGATTCCGTCCAGGAAGAGGCACTGAATCGGCAATCACAGCAATCTGGGATGATCTTAAAAACAAAGTCGACTGCAATGGAGTTGCTGCACTACTTCTCTTGGACCTCTCGGCTGCCTTTGATACGGTTGACCATGACACCCTAATTCAAAGACTCCACGAAGCCGGCATACAAGGGACTGCTCTCGACTGGATTACTTCCTTTCTTCAAAAAAGATCTAATATCATCTACTCTCCCCACTTGTCGTCCAAAACCCTACCTCACAAAAGCAGGGGTCCCCCAAGGATCAATCATCCTACCTTTGCTTTTCAACATCTACATGATATCATTACCAGAACTGATCAATGATTTTCATCTCACATGTACAACTATGCAGATGACACACAAATACTACTTAAATTAGAATGGCCAAAAACATTGAAAACTCAGAAATCTTCAGTTGCCTCAGAGCCGTTGATCAGTGGATGACCTGGAGCCATCTCAAACTAAATACCTCCAAAACACTCATATGTGGTGACTGGAAAAGTTATGACCCTCTGTGCATCTGGCCTGACGATCTCAGACCACCTCCTCAATTATCCAAGGAAGTTAAAAACCTTGGAATCACCATGGACTCCAAGTTAACTATGAATGCCCAAGTGGACAAATTAGCACAAACAAGCTTCATCATCTTGAAGACTCTACAACGCATCTTCCCCCACCTTGGATTTCCACACAAGGTGCAAGCTACTATCTTGCTTGTACTATCCAAACTGGATTATGCCAATGGCCTCTACCATGATCATCTCTATCTATTATGATAAAACTACAATGTATTCAGAACTCCGCAGCCATTTCTTTAGGAAATATGTATCACTACTATGTCATAACAATACTAAACCTGTTTAACTAAGTATATTTACCCATGGTTCTAAATATGTATTGTATGTACATATAGGTGTGCATATGTGTGTGTGTGTGTGTGTGTGTGTGTGTGTGTGTATATATATATATATATATATATATATATATATATGATGGATACAACTACCTGTGGATTCCTCACCTAATGAATACTCCCATTGCACCAGCATTCGACGGAAATCTTCTTCCTAGCTTCTGCACGTCGACGAGGACGTCACAATTGCCCACGCGACGGCGTCTGACGTCATACAGGCAATAAGAGGTCCTCGCCGACGTCAGTTCCCTTTTTTCCGTGCCATTCGAAACGGTTATCTTCGAGGGAGCTACTGTTGCTGTTCGATAGTTACAGTGTGTTTTTGGCTATTTTTCCTTTGAGACATTACAATGTCGCACAGAAAGTCAGGATTCAAGCCCTGCCGAGAGTGGGGAGGCAAAATGTCGGTAACGGACCCACATTCTGACTGTTTGTGGTGTCTTAGTTCCGACCACGACGTTGGCAAGTGCGATTCTTGTCAACGTATGAATCCTAAGGCCCTAAAAGAACGTGAGGCCAAACTTTTTCTTGCAAAGTCAAAGAAGAAGGAGAAAAGACATCACCGAAAGTCGTCTTCACCGAAGTCACATCGGCGTCATCGGGACTCCCGGCGTCGTCGAGAATCTCGCCGCCGGTCGAGTAGGGAGAGGTCTCGATCGAGGTCGCCATCGACTCGACGTCGGAAGACTTGGGAAGTTAGTCACACTGTTTCTCCCCAGCCGACGACGCCGTTACCTTCTCTGGCTTCACCGACTTCACCCATGTTATCGGTTAATCCTCCTTCAGTGTTCGAGGTTCCACAGCCTCAGGTGTTTTCTCCGTCTATGCAGATGTCGAGACCGGCGTCGGTGTCGCCTTTGAACCAGGCACCTCAGTATCCGGCTTTCCCAGCCCCTGGAGCTGATAGTACCACATTCTTGAATGCGATGTTCTTCATCTTCCAACAGATGGCTCCAGGTGGTGGACCGTCTGGTCCTTCAGGCCCTTTGGCCTTCAACATGGATGCTCCGGCTCCACTTCGACCGGCACCCTTTATGCCATTTCTTCCCTTGGGAAACGTGGGCTCGGCGCCGGTATCGGCTCCGGTGGCTTCGGCTCCGGTGGCTTCGGCTCCTGCGGCTTCGGCGTCTCAGCCAGCGACGCCGACTAGACCTCCTCCAACTCCGGAATAGTCTTCACTCCGTCCTGCTCCACGTTCGGCGCCAAAGAATACCATGGCGCCGTTAGATCCGGCGTCTGACGGATCCGAGGATCGGCGTCAAGCTTCGACGTCTGCTGACGCCATGTCGACGCCGAGGATATATGAGAGACTGCATTCGAGGAGGCTTGCTCTTCGCCTCCTTGAAGAACAGGAATACCGGAGACAAGCTTTGGAGGAAGGGGAGATTGAGGACTCTCGCGAAGGTCTCCATGGCTTGGACACTGCTAGTGGCCTGGATACCTCTCCTGAATGGGACTTGTCATCATCTCGGGAGCACACAGAGGAGGCAGCCTCTTTTCATTCAGTCATTAGAAAGGCGGCTGACTTTTTGGACCTCCCTTTGCCAGTGACTGAGACCAAGCCGAACATCTTGACGGAAGTGTTGCATCCTGCCTCAACATCTGCAGAGCCACTTTTGCCTTTCAATGAAGCTCTACTGGACACCATTATGGAAGTCTGGAAGAAACTGGTGTCTTCTCTGGCCGTGAATAGATCTGTGGCTCAGAGATATCGGGTTGCACCGGCTGATCCAGGCTTTCTTTCCAGGCATCCAACACCTGAAAGCCTGGTGGTTCAGGCTTCATGCTCAGCTTGATCTTCTCCTGGGTCCTTTCCAGCTGTGCCCTCGGATAGAGACTCTAAAAGGATGGATATGTCATCAAAGAAGGTTTTCTCGTCGTGTAGCATGGCTTTGAAATCCACCAATGCTACGTGCATCTTAGGGAGATACATTTACGCCCTGATGGACGAGATTAAGTCGTCGCACACGGAGGTTCCTCAAGAATTATTGAGCCTGGTCTCTGATGCTCAGGCAGCAGCAACCCATGTTATTCAATCTGGGTTGGATACATCTGACTCTGTTGCTAGAGCTATGGGTACTGCTGTGGCTACGAGGAGGCAGGCCTGGCTTCGTAGCTCTGGTTTTTCCTCTGATGTGCAATCGACCCTCTTGGACCTTCCTTTTGATGGTGACAAGCTTTTCGGCGCCAAGGCAGATTCTGCCTTAGAAAGGTTCAAGGAGAGTAGGGCCACTGCCAAGTCGTTGGGCTTGCAAGCCACTTCTTCTGCTTCTTACAGATTTTTTAGGAGGTTTTGAGGATTTGGTCTTGGTTCCTCCTCCTCCTTTCGAGGAAAATTCCAGCAACCCACCTCTGCTCTCTCCTATAGATCTTTCATAGGGAGGGGTAGGGTCCGTACCAGGGGAGCCACTCAGCAGCACTCTGCCTCTTCCTCATCCTCTGGAGGGGTGCAGCATGGGAAGCAGCCTTAGGCTTCCGCCCATTCCTTCTCACTCCACTCCTGTAGGGGGAAGGTTACTGAATTTTCTTGACAAGTGGGAGGTCATAACATCAGACTCCTGGGTTACCAGCATTGTGAGAAAAGGCTATACTCTACCCTTTCGGGAGTTTCCGCCCCCCATGCCTCCCCATCCTTCCTACTGTTCAGAAGAACACCTCCTGTTGCTAGAACAGGAGGTTCAAGTCCTCCTTTCAAAGGGTGCGGTGGAGTTGGTTCCAGAGCAGGAAAGGGGTCAGGGTTGTTACTCAAGATACTTCCTGATCCCCAAGAAGGATGGTCGGTTGAGGCCAATCCTGGACCTGAGGATCTTGAATTGGTTTCTCAAACAGGAAAAGTTCAAGATGCTGACCCTAGCTCAGGTGCTTTTGGCGCTGAACAATGGAGATTGGATGGTGACTGTCAACTTGCAGGATGCTTATTTTCATATCCCGATACTCAAGTCACACAGAAAGTATCTCGGGTTTGTGGTGGGGATGCAGCACTATCAGTTTGCGGTCCTCCCGTTTGGTCTTACTTCAGCACCTCGAGTCTTCACAAAGGTGATGTCGGTGGTTGCAGCGGAGCTCAGAAGGAAGGGGATAGCAGTATTTCCTTATCTGGACGACTGGTCTGTTTGTTTCTTGCATACTGCTGGTAACTCACGCTCGCTGGCACATGAGGGCTCTTCAGTGGTGCCTCCGAAGGCAGTGGTCTCAACACAAAGGAGATCTCGAAGGTTCGGTGAGGATCTCCAGAGATTCTGCCACGGATCTGAAATGGTGGATTGCGAACGACAATCTTTCCTGAGGAAGGCCGCTCTCGCAAGCTCCGCCTGTGGCCACGGTAATAACAGATGCTTCCACTCTAGGGTGGGGAGCTCATCTGGGGGACCTGGAGATCAAAGGCCTTTGGACTCCAGTAGAACAGATGTTTCATATAAATCTGTTGGAGTTGCGGGCTGTACGTCTGGCTCTCAAGGCCTTCCTCCCTTCCCTTCGCGGTCAATCAGTTCAGGTCCTGACGGACAATACTACTGTGATGTGGTATATAGACAAGCAGGGAGGAGTGGGGTCGTATCTTCTCTGCAGAGAAGCTCTTCGGCTATGGTCCTGGGCAAAGGACCATCAGATTTGCTTGGTAGCAAATCATCTGGCCGGAGTCTTGAACGTACGTGCGGACAGTCTCAGTCGCCATTTATCGGCCGATCACGAGTGGCGACTCCATCCGGATCAAGTCCATCTAATCTTCTAGATGTGGGGGTTTCCTCGGATAGATCTGTTTGCCACTCAGGAGAACTCGCACTGCCCATTATTCTGCAGCCTCCAGTATCCGGGACAAGGAGCATTGGGGGACGCGTTTCAGATGAACTGGTGCGACCGGTTGCTTTACGCGTTTCCCCCCATACCCTTGATTCCTCGAGTTTTGAGGAAAATTCACCAAGACCGGGCCCAAGTCATCTTAATAGCTCCGGATTGGCCGAGGAGGGTATGGTACACGGACCTTCTCCAACTCTCACTGTGCCCTCCGCTCCCTCTACCTCTGAGGGCAGACCTCCTCTCGCAGTCGCAGGGGCAGGTTTTACACCCCCACCTCCAGAGCCTGCACCTTCATGCCTGGAGATTGAACGGGGCAACCTGAGTTCCTTCTCTCTCCCGCCTGATGTAGTGGATGTTATCTTATCGGCCAGGCGACACTCCACTAAATCTATCTATGCTAATAGCTGGGCTAAATTTGTGATTTGGTGTGGAGAGAGGCAAATTGATCCCTTACATGCTCACTTGTCAGATATTTTATCTTTTGCATTGTCTCTGGCACAGAGAGGTTGTGCAGTGGCTACGGTTAAGGGATACTTGTCTGCCCTGTCAGCCTTTCTTTGTCTTCCAGACCAGCCTTCTTTATTCAAATCCCCTATAGTTCTTAGATTCTTGAAAGGTCTTATTAACAAATTCCCTCCTACCCCTTTCATTATGCCTCAGTGGGATTTAAACTTGGTTCTAACTTTTCTTATGGGGTCCCCATTTGAGCCTATGCATTCTTGCCCCATAAGGTTATTGGCCCTAAAGACGGTTTTCCTGGTTGCAATTACTTCTGCAAGGAGAGTGAGTGAGTTGCAAGCTCTATCTGTAAAACCCCCTTATATGTCTTTTTATGGGGATAAGGTGGTGTTGAGGACCAAGGCTGCTTTCCTACCGAAGGTTGTTTCACCCTTTCATATGGCCCAGACGATTACTCTTTCCACGTTTTATCCTCCGCCTCATCCTTCGAAGGAAGAAGAGAGACTTCACCGCTTAGACCCAAGGAGAGCGCTAAGCTTTTATGTGGATAGAACAAAGGATTTCAGGCTGGAGGATCAGCTCTTCATCGGGTACGTGGGAAAGAGGAGAGGAAAGGCAGTCCACAAGAGAACACTCTCCAGGTGGGTTGTTCTTTGCATTAAAATGTGTTATTCTTTAGCAAAGAAGGAACCCCCTGATGGTATAAGAGCTCATTCCACCAGAGCTAAGTCGGCCTCTTCGGCCTTGGCTAGGGGTGTTCCTGTGGTTGACATCTACAAGGCCGCAACCTGCTCATCCCTCCACACTTTTGCAAAGCATTACTGCTTAGATTCTGAGGTTAGGAGGGATGGCCATTTTGCACGGTCAGTGCTGCAGGATTTCTTGGTTTGACCATTCAGGCTCCCACCACCGAGTGCGGTACTGCTTTGGGACTCTATTCATTAGGTGAGGAATCCACAGGTAGTTGTATCCATCAGAAGAATGAGTTACTTACCTTCGGTGACGACTTTTCTGGTGGATACATTAGCTACCTGTGGATTCCTCACGGTCCCACCCGCCTCCCCGTTGCCTGTCTGGTCTAACCAAGTTGTTCTTGAGTGTGCTCCTCTTGGTTTTGAGGACTTGTACATATACTGTATATATGTTTGTATATATATATAATTGTTGGTATATTCATTTACTTGTTTAAAAAAAAAAAAAAGAATTAAGTTCTTAAAATGATGTATTTATTTGAATATCATTAAATATTAAACATTTATCTCAATGACCTATTATTCTCAGGCACGTAAAAAATGTTGGTACCGACATCGTCATGTCGGCGAGGACATCTTATTGCCTGTATGACGTCAGACGGTGTCGCGTGGGCAATTGTGACGTCCTCGTCGACGTGCAGAAGCTAGGAAGAAGATTTCCGTTGAATGCTGGCGCAATGGGAGTATTCATTAGGTGAGGAATCCACAGGTAGCTAATGTATCCACCAGAAAAGTCGTTACCGAAGGTAAGTAACTTGTTTATATATATATATATATATATATATATATATATATATATATTTGTGTGTGTGTATGTTGTTCTGTGCTTGGCATGTTTGTGGGTCATTGCATGGCTCCTGGGTGGGTTGTTATACTAGATATCTATGAATCCTTGCTCTCATCTTATATCACACTTATCTACCCATCATCCTATGCCATGTCTCTATCAATCTATCCTCCATTCACACTCTGACTCATCCCAAATCCATTCTACTACTTTCATCTCCTAAATAACTCTGTATAAGCTCTTCCCTCTGCTTCCACATCTAACTCACCAAACCTCACTTTACTACCATGACCTCCCAAACAACCCTACTAAATTCACCCTCATTTATCTCACCCTGCTACTATGATCTCCCTAACCCCCTCCACAGACTCTTTCCTCCTCCATCCTCCTTTACACATCCCAAGCCTAAATCCTATTACCATATACTCCCAATTAACACTTCTGGATTCTTTCCTCCTGCACCCCTCCATTACTCCAGTCAATTTAACTAACAAACTCTCATATCTGTGGCTCAAATGAACTCATAATAATACTAAAACTGCACTCATATTTCCCGATACTAATCCATCACTAATTCTTGTTGGGTTCCGAAGTGGCGTGCTACTCGCCGAAAAGCGATTCAACGCCTCATCAGGGGTAGTAAGCGCTATAAAAATACTATTACAATACAATACAATTTCACTGGGAGGTCTTTACCAGCCAGACAATTCTTAATGCTCTCTTTGTCTGGGCATATATCTTCTCTATATAACAAGCTCATATTTTTCAAAACTTACCTTTCAATCTCTTTGTTGGTGTCAAGAACATTCCCCATTATCTGTGTCTACTAGAGAGCTTAAGAAGTTTCTTGCTCTATCTGCCTTAGTTTTTCATGCTAGAAGGAAGCTGCAATACTCTACAAAGGCAAAATGCTGCATCGCACTTGTTCCCCATCTACCCTGAATTTTCCTTGCTGGGTTACCTTCATATTCTGCTTGTGCTTCCTCTAATTCTAGCTGGAGCTTACCCTGTGTAGAATGGTTATTGAGACAGCATGTATTTAGAGCTCCTTCCTCATGATTTTAACTCAAAGTGCTTCCTCTCGCTCTGATTTTCGTGATTCCACCTCGCTGATAATTTGATTATGACTCACCTCAAATAGGCATTATATGTATCTCAAATTATGGGCTGACTAACTGTTCCCCTATTTAGCATGAAGAAACCGTCCATCTCTTCTGCTATTTCTAGTGCTAAAGGCTCTTCTAGAAGTAATACCCTGTTTAAATTTTCTCAGATGTGACCTTCCTGTCATGGTTTACACTGGGCTTACCGTCGAAGTTGATGAGAGGTGAGGAATGACCCCGGTTCCGGCAGGTTCTGCTCTGGCCGAGGTAGGGGCGACCCCTTCCAGTAGCCATGGTGCTGTTTGACAATAGCAAGCCACTACAGTCCGTGCCCTCCAGAAGGAGTCCCAGAGGAAAAACACCAAAAGGGTAAAAAACCTCCAACAGGATCTCCCTGAAACAGAAGGAGGACACAAGGACGTTAGAACTGAAGATCCGGGAGTACAGGAATACTGGAGACGAAAGACAGGTCAAGAATAACTGGCTCCACAAGAGGAAACCAGCCGGAGCGTGACTACCACCAAAGAAGTGTTGCAATGCAATGAGAAAGAAGCTAAATTCCCCTTATATACCCATAGACAGGAAGTGAAAAACAGGAAGTAGAAATACCACCATCTTGGATTGGGGAAAAGGTCATGATAAATGATGGGGAACATGTACTTAGAAAAGGAAAGCAATGCATGCAGGGAAGAGAGGATGTGAACAGCATGCTGGGAAAGGAGGAAGCATGCATAAAAATAAATCATGTGCATGCAGTCGGCTTTTACCTTTGTGACCGGTAAGTGAGGGAAAAGAGGGTTTCTACATTATGTAAAATGCCCCAGAATGTTAAGTGAACTAAATGCGCTATGCGCGGCAGGTTCGAGACCCAACTCGGAGTCTCTTCCCCTGCCACGTCTGCCCTTGCAGTAAAAAACGAAAGGAGGGGGCGCGGCGAGTGCCACGACCCCTGACCTGAGTCGCGGCCCGCCTGCAAGCCGCGGCTTGCCTGCGGGCCGCGGTGTTTAGCGAGTGCCGCGCTGCAGCGGCCCGTGCTTGCGGCCGCGGCGCAACACTTCCAGGCAGGTGTAGCTTTAAACATATTGGTGAGTGGTCCTATAGTAGGGCTGGAAGATGAGTCACAGATTTAACCTAATCATTTAGAGCATCAATCAATTCTAGAATGGTACCCATATTATTTGCTATAAAAAGTGAATCCGTTGGAAGTCCCTGCCTGCTATCGCCAGTTGTCAATTAAACTCACATCCCTCATTGCATCTCTTAGCCTGCGATACATTTTAGGGGAAATTGTATATTTAACTCTTGAGGTTCTATCTAACTCTGGATTTAAAACATTTATGTTCAGCCACTGGCGAAAATTGTGGAGAAGTGTAGCTTGACCCTTTTTTCATATGCTGACGATACCCAAATCGTCTTCTGTTTGTCATCTTCTCATACACAGTACCACTCCCATCTTAACCTGGGCCTGAAGTCCACTGAAACCTGGATGAGGAACAACTCACTTAAATTAAATGGGGACAAGACAGAGGTGATGTTCCTCAGTAAAAATCCCCAGCTTTGGGGCCCACAACATCGGCCTTCTTCCCTGGGTCCACTTCCAAATCCCTCTCCCAAGGTGAAGAATCTGGGCTTCATTTTGGATGAAAAGCTTTCTATGAGCCTTCAAGTAGTCAAGGTGACGTCGTCCTGCTTTGCCCTATTAAAATGATTGAGGAAGATTATCTGGATCCTACCCTTCTCTGCTCAAACATCTGTGATCCAGGCACTGGTTCTGTCCCGGCTGGATTACTGAAATGCCCTTTGTTTGGGCATTGACCAGATTTCCATTCGGCATCTTCAGACGGTCCAGAAAGCAGCTGCTTGGCTTCTGTTCTGCCTCCTGCGATCCACTCCTACCTCCCAGCTCCTTCCTGAGCTTCTTTGGCTCACTATTCTGAAACATATACAGTACAAGGTACTGAAGTTTGTATGTTCGGCCCACGCTATATTCAGAAGCTCATTCAGCCTTATTCGCCTACCCGCTCCTTGAGATCTCAATACATGGCCTTGTGCACTGTTCCCAGGTTCTGTCAGTCTCGCTTGGGAGGCTGATGGTTCTAGGTCCCAAACTCTGGAACTCCCTTTCTTTCTTTCTGAGGAACTAATCTACTCTATTGGTCTTCCAGAAGAACTGGGGGTTTCTAACTGATGTTGTTGCAGTGATGTGGGATCATCACAATTGGGACCGTAATATACTGCACAGGTTAAATATATATCGCTTATCAGCAAAACTGACACTAACCATCTTCCAGTATTTTCTGTGGCATACTTTGTGAGCTTGGTCCCTGAATGCTTCCTAATAATGATAGCCATACCTCTTGTACTCCCACTCTGCTCAGAACAAACAACATACTGCACTCAGCTAAGTTTACTGAAATAGGTTCTGAAGTCTGGCTGCTCTAAATGGGTTTCTTGAAGCATAATTATGTAAGCCCGCTATCCTATAGGCGCTCTGCCACCATGCCTTGTTTCCTCTCAGACCTCAACCCGTTCACATTCCAAGTTATTTTTATCAAGAACTTCTGGCGCTTACCCTACCCCCCCCCCGAAAAAAAATAATCTTATATCTCATTCTATTCAATTTTGCAGCATCTCCCTCTTTTCCTAATATGTGCTCTGAAGACTTTTTTGTTTTTTTAATCCAATGGTCCTTACCCAATGGGCTCCCTGTACGCCCACCCTGAGGAGCCCCTCCCTCTATTTTTGGTGTTTCATTTCAGAGTTCTCTCCAGGGATGGCTACTTATACTTACACCTATAAGTGTTACACTAAAACACCCCCCAAACACCTTCATCTTTAAAGAGCTGCTTTCATCTCTTCTATCAGGCCATCTATTTCGGCTGTGTCTCTGGGGTTATGCATTGTGTTCTTCCACATAATCTGCAACATTGCGGGTAACTTCATCTGAACCTTGGCCACCAAAAAACTGCAGTTTCTAAATCCTAGAATCAAGCTCCCATTGCTGTTGTGCTGTCATTTTACCTATATCTGACCTCACTTGGTAAGTGTAGTCCCCATGGGTCAGATCCCTCTCTTTTAATGCATGAGTTAGAATCAACTTCTTGACCGCATAGGTATGAAAGTTCATGAGAATTTTTTTGGGGGGTCTTTTGGTTTAAGATCGGCTTAAATGGATCCCTATGTATTCCCTGAATCTCCTTACCTAGGTCAATGCCTGGCCTATCCTGCATGATCCCATCCCAGGTAAGTAAACGTAGGTAGAGGTAAGTATTTTTTTTTTTTTAAGTACCACTGGGGGCCCTGAAATGCCCCCCCCCCTACATGGCACTTGGTGCACTGGCCATGCCCAGGGGACCCTTCTCCCCTGTGCTGGCCATTGGGGTGGGGGGGAATGACACCTGTCACTAACTCTAACCAGCCTAATGTCATTTTGCAGTGCAAAACCCCCTTCTCCCATACTGCCACCCAGCTAACGTCCTTTCCCCTGACTTTAGCCCATCCTTTGCGCCGGATTGAGCTATTCCATAAATAAGATGCCAGTCTGGCATCTTGGAATGGCGCTAGCCAGCGGTAAACCTTTTCATGCAAAACTGTATTAGTGCAGTTTTGCGTGAAAAAGTATAAATCTAGGCCTTAGTGAGAAAGCAAGATTTATAAAGAAATGGGAATGTATAGGCTTGAAATATTAAACACGTTAAAAACTGCCCTATATCTTACTGCATTAATATGTTTACCCTTTACTTTAATGTGCGAATTGTACACTGCAACAACTTCAGGTCCTTTAAAGTGTGTACTTATCTTGTGTCTTGCACAGCATGCAGCATCATACGGCATCAACTTTGGAAGAAAATGCTCTAACCAGGCATCAGGAAGCAACCACAGCTGCAGGCTGCAATCTGTCATACAGAAATATGTGCAGACACGTCTTTAAGTGGGATGAGAAAAGTGGAGGCTCTCTAAAAGAGAACATGCCAAATAAATGTCTCTGATTCCCACAATGTGCCACCTGGCCTGTATTTTGGTTTCTCTCTGAGATGGAATTGCATTCAGAAATATAGCACAACAACTGACACACTTAAAACCTGTAGGAACTGTTGGCTTTGTCAGTAGTTGTCTGCTGTTTAAGATAAATGAGTAACAATAATGGTTAGTCATAAATACTTAATATTGGAAATGTTTCAATTCTGAAATTGTAAGGCTGTGAATTAAATATTACTGAGGCCCATGGAAGGAATATGTGTGCTTTGTGTTAGATATGTTTGCCCTTTTTCTCTTCACATCTCATCCATCTGCACATTTTCAACCTCCTCTCTCCTCTTTAGCATCCTATTTTCACCCTCCTCTTAATTCACTTTCTAGCATCTCCCTCATTTTACCACCACAGACATTCTCTCTCACACTACACTCATTCACATTTAAGCACTTTATTTCCTTTTGCTTTCTAAATATGTTGACCTCTGCGCACCCCCTTCACACACATTCACACCAAATTTCAATTGTAACTGGAATACATGACCATTGTTCTGTGTGCTCTCCAGAGAAGCCAACCCACTGACAGACACTTTGCTTTACCTTCAGCCTCCGCACCAGCGCTCTCAATCAAAGCCCCTCATAAACACCTGGCACAGACAAAGTGTGCACTGTACAAGAGTAATAAAATGCATGAAAAGAAATCTGGAAACAGAGAATGCTGAAACAGTTAACTCTCTTGGCGAATGCAACATTAAGTAATACATGTGAAATAAGAGAGGAACTAAATTGCTTTTTAACATTCATTGTTTGCATATCAACCAATGTTTTTTTGCATTAATGAAAGGGCATGATGATAGTGCCAGTTTTAAAGCCATACATCAGATAGTTGCCTTTACTGTAAGCACACATTTCTCCCTTTGAGCTTGACTCCGATATTTGGAACAATTTCACAAGGGAACAAGAACCTTGCTCGTCTTTTGGATCAATTTCGTGAGGGAACAAATACAGCAGCTACACTTCTAAAGGAGCCAGCGGTTTGCAGCCAGAGCCTGTGATGTCATGGTGGGGGAGGTTAGTGTGACAAGGGGTCTCAGTGCAATAAATATAACACAAGATTAGCATTATAACATTTACCATTACCGAAGGCAAGACACCAAGTTACACATGCTTGCATCCAATCCTACTGCGTGATGAAGGGGGAAAGGGTGGGATCTATGCCTGTGAACCACAGCTGTCGTCACGCCCAAAAACATGATGCTAAAAGCGTCACTAGCCTATAGTAGATACTGCCATAGATCACAATGGAAATGAACGGCTTTAGAACAGTCAGCCCTGCGTCATGCGTCACAGTGTAGAAAGTTGATTTACTGCCTGGCTTCCGTCTCCTACTTCAAAGCGAGGCGGGCAGGACAGGCAGCCTTCGACAGAAAGCCAAGACTTAAATGCATCGATTTGTTTAGAGTTACGATCGCATCTCTGATCAAATCAATATATTTATTATTTGTTGCTATAAGTGTGCAGGAATTTCAGAAGGGCACAGCCCCTCAACCCTAAAGTAGAAACCGTCCCTGTAAAGAAGGGCGCTCAGGGGCATATTTATACTTTTTGATGCAAAACTGCACTAACGCAGTTTTGCATCAAAAAGTTTAGCACCGGCTTGTGCCAGCCAGGCACCATATTTATGGAATGGTGCAAGCCGGTGCAAAGGGTGGGCTAGCGTAAAATAACAATGATGTTTTGCACCAAAAATGACGTTAGGCTGGTTAGAGGCAAAAAAATGCCTCTAAACAGCCTCACTTCATTTTCTGATGCAAAACCATCCATACCACATAATTCGTGTCTTAGAAAAGACAGAAGTCATGCCCAACACCCCAGTGGCCAGCTCAGAGGACTAGTGTCCCCTGGGCATGGCCACTGCACCCTGTGCCATGCAGGGGGCCCCAAGTTGGGCTCCTGATTACACTTTAATAAAAAAAAAATACTTACCAATACTTACCCTACTTACCTGGGATGGGGTCCCCCATCCTCAGGTGTCCCTCTGGTGTGAGTGGGAGTGTTCCTGGGGCTTGAGGAGGGCACCTGTGGACCCATTCCATGGTGTTAAACCATTGGAATGGGTCCACAGGTTCCCTAAAGCCTGGTCTGAGCCAGGCGTTAAATAATGGTGCAAAGCAAGCTTTGCATTATTATTTAGACCCCCCTCCCACCCGTGTGTCATTTTAGCACAGAGGGATAAATATGGGGCTATTGGGTTAGCACCATTTTTTAGCTGGGAACGCATACCTTGCATCTCATTGACGCAAGGTAGGTTCATGCATCTAAAAAATGGTGCAAACTCCAATATTTCGACATTAGACATGTCTAACGTCAAAATATAAATATGGACTTAGTTTTGCGCTGAATTTGTGTAAAAACAATGACACAATTCAGCGCAAATGGAGTATAAATATGCCCTTTAGTTTATCAATAGCCTGAATTAGGGAGTCAAGCCACCTTGAAGATTGATGAATGCAGAGGTAGAATGTTAGAGAAGGGTGTTAGTTTCGCCTAGCTTCCTTGTGTGGCCATTACTGATATCAAGCTCTCCCGAATGGTATTAGCCTGCCGCCATGTTCCTCCCGTGTCAAGCCTTTAATAAATCTCACAACAACATGTGATCTGAATAAAGACGGTTCATCCAGCAATCGCAGAAAGGGCAGACATATAAACCTTTACAAGTCCCACTGTAAGGCTTTGCTGGGCTAAGTACAAAACACCAGGTATTAATTTGTGCCAGTGCCTGGCATAAATGGATTTTGTGGAGGGGCATCTAGTGGATAGTATGATATCTACCAACTCAGGTGGTTCCAAAGCAAATCATTTTCTGCTGCTCAATTTTCATGTATGGCTGTTTAAGTTGAGTAGATTCAGGCAGAAAACACTGCCCTGCTGCCCAGACAGGCGGTGCGCTGCTGAAGTGGTAATCTAATTGGAGGTCATATGCTCATACATGTTCCATGTATCACACTCTCCAGGCCAATTTAGGACCATGAGGATGGATTAGGATCAGTCGTTCCTGATCTTCACAATACAAGGCAGGAATGCCTTTGTTCCATTCAAGCTGGAATGCTTTTCAGAACAATTGTTCTTGCTGAAACCCCAATGCACAAAATTGTTCACAACCCACGTTTTTTACAGTGGCAAAAAGATCTAGCCAGGGTTCCCTCCACTGGTGGAACTGAGCCACCATAGTATGTAGATGCTACTCATGATCGCCAGATGACATCTGCTCAGTTTGTTTGCTCTGGTATTGAGAGGCCCCTACAGCTGGTTGGCGACCAGAAAGATGCCCTGGTGCCCAACCCATCTCTAGAAACGCAAAGCCTCCTGGCACAGGAACACGTATCCAAATCTGCTGTATCTGTGGTAGAATCACAGGGTGGTGGTGTTGTCTGTGAGAACTAGCAACAGCGCCCTCTTTCCCCCACCTTAAAGGATAGCAGGAAGGCCTACAGGGCAAGGCAACAGGTCAGTTGCTACAGTGGGTTGTTTGGAGTCAGCCCACTACTGAAAATCATGGTCCTCTGATCTCTACTTCCAATTTCCTTCCCCAAGACTCCTGAAGTAGGGGCCCTTCACAAATGGTAGCTCTAGGTAGGGGAGGAAAAGTGGCCTGCAGATGAACAGATTGTAACTAGTCATCCACCACAGCAGATTTTGAGGTGTCTCCCACTAGACCTGGATGATGTTTGAAAAGCAGCCTTGATGCTGGGTTTGCTGGGATTTCAAGTTCCACCACAGGGCTGACATGCGCCATTTGGTATAATTGACAACAGGGATGCATGTTGCTAAAAAACAAAGAAGCCTCAGAGACACGCTCACCTGGTTACAGATTAAAGCCTGCAACATCAGGATCATAGCCAACAGGCCTTGAACTCATTGCTGCAGAGGAAAAGCCTTAAGATCCACTGTTCAGGATCATCGCAATGAATGCTAGCCTCAGTGAAGTAATCAGGTGGGACTTTGGCTCATTTATGGTGAAACTCCGCAATGTTAAATGTTCTCCCATTATCCAAAGGTGGTCCATAACTGACTGTAGTGAGCCTGCCTTCTGCAGGCAGTATTTGAGCTACAGGAATACATGAACTCTCAACCTCCAAAGATGGGCAGTGGCCACTGTCATCATGTTCATGAGTACAATAGTCTCTGGTGAGGCCAAATGGGAGCACAACAAACTGCAAATGCATGTGAACTACGGTAATGCCTCTAAAACTTGTTGGACTTGGACCCTCTTGCAAGGTCATCCCCAAATGTTTTGCATTCACTCTTCCATTTTTTCTGATATTGTTTTTACTCAGTCTTGGGACTCTGTGCACGTTACCACTACTGACAAGTGCTAAGGTGTGTGTGCTCTCTCCTTAAAACATGGCAGAATTGGCTTATACCTGGAGGGCGTGGCTGGCGTCAACGCAAGATGGCCACACCCTTGGGATGCTCCTCGACAACTGTTCTAAATCATCCAGCAATGAGAGCAATGGGGCAAGTGAGGGGAGAGGAGTGCCAGATACCTCCTACAGGTGGTAGAGCCCCCCTTGAGACATGGGGGGCTTCTACGGTGGTGACAGAAGCACCAGCTGCCACCCGAGCTTCGTCAAGAGGCCCAGTAAAGGAGCCGGCGGCTCACTCAGCAGTCTCCCCAGGGAGTGGGGGACTCAGATTGTGGCTTGCAATGGTCCACCTGCAGCAGCCTGCTGATTCTAGCTTGAAACTGGCAGCAGGCCCAGATTGGTGGCGACAGCCCTTCTTGGGGGACATCCGACAGAGGCATAAATGACCTGCTATGGGCCCTGCTTCAGTGGGGGAGACAACTGAGGTTTTCATGGAGGAGCAGAGAGCCCCCACCTTAACAACTTGGCATTTTGTCTGACCCAGCCTCCCTGGACCTCAGAGGGAGGCAGTGGCTACAATGTGAAGGGCTTTGATACCCCAGTGACGTGCTGGCAACGTGTGCTACAGGGGGCCTGGCGGTTAGTTACAGAGGCCTGATCCACCCATAAACACTGGGTAGCCCTTGGAAGGGTGTAATAGCTAAGGAGGGGCTTCTCCTACATGCATTGGGAGCCACATTGGAGGCCTGCATGGAGGGGAAGCAGTGGCTGCTTGGCTGCCTTCTGTTTGAGATCTGATGGTGCAGGTGGGCCCAAGGGGAGGGCGCCCTCACTGACTGTTGAAATTGAGAAATTAGGCCTGTGTGGTGCTCCCATTGGATGAGGACTGTGGGAGTTGAACTTGCAATTTCTTGATTGGGGGGTCTGGGCCCAACTGGGCTGACGTTCCCTTCTACGCCT
Source organism: Pleurodeles waltl (assembly GCF_031143425.1). Classification (NCBI taxonomy): domain Eukaryota; kingdom Metazoa; phylum Chordata; class Amphibia; order Caudata; family Salamandridae; genus Pleurodeles; species Pleurodeles waltl. Next base: position 221,636,216 of record NC_090445.1, read on the forward strand.
CCGAAGGTGGTTTTCCTGAGTGAGAAATCCTGGTAGGAGGGCCGCATCCTGGGTGCAGTCATCACTGAGATAGGGAGCACTAGACTAATGGGTAAGTCCACAATATGTGCTAGATCAGGCCCAAGGTCCACACTGCCACTGGACAGCCGTAGTGGTGCAGATGGACACCAGATTGATGCAGATCTTTGAAGCCATCAATCACTATAGAGACCACCTGGAATACAAGACTGAGGCGCTCATGGTAGACCAGGGGATCCTGCGTGACAATCATTGTAAGCTGTGCACCAGGGTGACGGAAACCAAGAGAGAGGTAACAGCAGTTCTCCCCTACCCCCCCCGCCTGAATGCTCTGGAGGCGCACAGAGGTAACAGCAGTCTCCCCTGCCTGAATGCTCTGGAGGCGAAGGTGAGAGGCCTTACAAGGAGGGTGGATACTCTTGAACCACGAGCGGAGGATGCGAGGTACCGCAGTGGGCGGAACAACGTGAGGACAGCAGGACTCCCGGAAAAGTTGGAGTGGCAGGATATGATCCAATTTTTAGAGACCTGGATAGTGTCAACAGTAGCTCCACAGGGGCTGTTGCTGTTTTTTGTCCGGGAGAGGGCTAATTGTGTATGGGGCTGGCCTCCGCCTCTAAGGGCCCTGCTGCATCCGGTTGTGACACGACTGCTGCATTATCAAGAACAGGACCACTTTTTAACAATCTGCCGGTGAATATCATAGCCCGAATTGCACTATGGAGGAGCAGCGGCACAGAGCCTCTTTCACATAAGTTAAACAAGCACTCCATGAAGCGATGTTCGCTACATGCTGATGTTCGAGGCCCGGCGCAAACTATTGATGGACTAGAATGCGCTTTTCTTTGATAACAGCAGCCGCGTGGGAAGAGCCAGGGGCAGGTACATATGGAGCCCCCTCGACTAGGCCCTCCAGGGCCCAGAGGAAAAAGTGCAGGCCACCAGTAAGTGTATGGACCACAAGAGGCGCAGGCAATGCGCGGCTGCTTGGAGGCCAGAGATTGTGAATGCCTTTGCGCCTCCTCCACGTCGAGCTCCCATGGCACAGAATCAGAAGGGGAGCAAGAGACTGTCTTAACTCTACCAGTGAACACCCCATGCATGACCTTTAGGGTGCCAGGTTCTGGTGTGGACTCCAGGGGGTGCTTACACTAGTTGTACTCCCTCATGGTGAGATGCCTCTGATCTGCAACCGCAGTGACTGAATGCTGCTAGACGATGATGGGCTCTATGGAGCTCTTGTGGACTTCCTGTTGCTGACAAATCCACATGTATTGAAGACATTTTCAAAGTGTTGGGAAGTGGGGCCGGTGGGCCTACCTAACTCCTTCCACATGGGGAACTCACAGTGCATGCTTGCACAGTTGCTATCTGTTTTAATTTTGAAGTCTTGTACGGATGACTGTTGCCATGCTGCCATGATGTCTTGGGGAGCGGGAGTTGGGACTGTTCGACTCGGGTGGTAGAGGACGTATGTTGAAATGGTATAGGGTGCCTGGGGGAGCCCAGGTGAGGGTCTCATGCAACCTCATGGCACAAAACACAATTCTATCCTGCATACAGCATAGGAGACGTATCTGAGAAGTAGAGATGCATTGAGGCGGAGATGGAAGGGACGGGTATATGCCATGACCTATTCATCCTGTGCTCGGGATGCAATGGTGTGGAACTCCTGAAAGTCCTGTCTGAGCACATTGATAAGGAGGGGAGGTAGGTCCTCCTTAGGGGGAGGCTTAATGGAGTGGACTTGGTGTTGGGAAGCATGCACCTCAAATGCCAATTAAAATGCAGTTTAACGATTCCATGGCCATTGCTGGTGCTGACCCCAGATGTACTGTTGCTTTTTGGAGCGGCCTTTAACACTATACCAGACCCGGCACCTGGCTCAGGACCGCTCCACCCCGCCGCACTTGTATTTCCCGACTGTTAGGGTTTCTGCTGAGTTCTGCAGCTGGTACTCCCAGTTGGCGTTGCTGGATGCATGGCATGAGTTGAATTCACACTTGAGGGAATACACCTACTTCTCGGCCGTGCATGACCTGATTGTGGGGTTAAATGGCTGGTTGTGCAGCCCAGCTGTAAGTGCAGGGCATCACCAGGGTGGAACACCTAGCACGCACACTCTCTGATCATAACTCAGTGCTACTTGGTCTGGCGTGCGGGAGGCGCACCTCAGTGATTCCTACATGGAGAATGACAGCACCATCCTTAGTGGAGCCCAGCTTTAGGGAGCCCCTGACAACTCTTATCAGTAACTATTTTACGGTCAATGTGGGTACAGCAGGGAGGAATATTTGAAAAAGTTCCCTCATTTTACTGGTCATGTCCTAACAGACCCAGTTAATTTTACTATAAGCTTACACCATCCCCATCAAAGAAAAATGTGCTAACACAAACAAAAGTAATCTATTCTGACACTTTCATTTTCCCAAATGACACTGAAGAGTTATGAATATTGGAAAGAAAATACTGATTTGAAATCAATTTGGGGTACACAACATTGGCAGGTCTGGGGCACTGATGTTTATTGAGGGCTTGTCTAACCCCTCGACAAATTAAGTTTTTAAACAAAACAGTACAGCAGACTAAGGTGGTCATTTAGACATTGGCGGTAAAAGCCGCCTACTGCCTCGGTGACGGCTGCTAAAATACTGCCACCGCGGCTACCATCTCTCTGCCAGATTATGAGCAGTGCCGGATTTCCGCCACAATAAGGGTGGAAATCCGGCAGTGATCAGACTGGCGGACGTGGTAAGCTGGCACTGCTACCACCAGCACCGCCATGCCAGTTGAACGCCGCCAGCCATTTCATGACCTGTGAACAGCTTGGCGGTGTTCAGCTGGCGGGCAGTGCTGGTGGTTGCAGCACCCCTTCCCATTCCCTGGGTGACCTCCCCGGAGCAGGTAAGTTGATTGACAGGGGAGGGGGGGTAGGAGGCGTGTTGTGCATGTATGTCCGCAAGAATGCGTGTATGAATGAGTGTATGGATGAGTGTAAGTTAATGGGTGTATGCGTGGTGCGTGTCTGTGTGCATGTATGGGAGGGTGGGGGACTGTGTGAATGAATCAGAGGGGGGCGGGGCTTAGTGTGTGTATGAGGGGGTGTATCTGAATGTTAGGTGGGTGGGAGGGTTAGTGTGTGTATGGGGGTGGGTGGGGGATTAGTTTGGATGGAGGGGGCAGGGGTTGTCAGGTGAGTGTTGGGGGGGCCACCTACTGGTGACAGGGAAGGAATTCCCTGTCAGCAGTAGGGCCTACCACCATGATTTTCGTGGCGTTGCTAAAGCCATGGAAAACATGCAGGTAGGCTGGCTCAGTATGCCAGGGGTGGTATTCTGTCGGCTGCCGGGCTGGGGATTCACATCCCTGGCCTGGCAGCTCATACCGCCTTGGCGGTATGGATGGTAAATTGGCAGGTTGGCTGCAGCCAACCCGCCCATCTCATGATGTGGCGGTATGTACCGCCAACCTGAAGGCGGTACTACTGACACATTAACCCTGGCGGTCAAAGACCCCCAAGGACATAATGAGGGCCTAAGTTTCTTAGATTAGCTAATGCTAAAAATGTAAATACACCAAGCATTTTCCTCTGCTGCCTGGTCTGATATTAGGAAACAAATACATTAACCACACAGAAGACCAGCTTAATGAAACGGTGCATAATGGTACATACAACTCTTCACTTTCTCGTCCAATTGGATGGTTGGTGTGGCCCATTGACACTAATAGCTGCAACTCACACTTTTTAACTCCTCTATGGATTTTAGGGCTAGCAGACCAGACCCTCGTTATGTTCAGTCACAACTTTCAGGTGTAGTTACTACCTACAGTGTAAGTAAGTTATGCAAGCAATGGTTACAACTTTCCATCTTGTCCACTGTTAAACTACTGTTGACACTTCTTCCAGACAATATGGAAGCTTCTGAAAGTTTGCATCAAATTGATAAGGACAATTTAGAAAAAGCACTGGCTTTTGTTGATAATGGCATGACTACATTGTCTACTTATATATATTAATTGAATAACGTTGTGTCATCTACATTTGTTATCATACAAAATGACATGCCTGTACTTTTGCATGGTCAAAATCAATTGAGGTTGATTTTACAGCTGAGTTGGACTTTGCAGGTTTTAAATTCTAACCAAGTGCCATGGAAATATTTGAATGCAACAGGTTTGTCAAGTATTCAACAGGCCATTGCAAAGAAAGACGTGACTTACACTATGCATAATATAGAGCATTTTCAGAAACTGCTCCTCACAGTAGCTGAAACGTGTTCAGATATATGGTTAATTCATGGGTTCATTTCTTTACCAGTATCTATGTTTTGTTTCATATCATGTCTGAAACATTTTCCAGTAGGTAGATACAAACAGATGGGTGGAGGTTTTTTGCATGAGACCTGGTTTCTTCCTTTCAATTCAAAATGTGTGAGTGGGACTAGAGAAGTCTTTCTTAGTGGAAATAAATGTGGAAGTTCCATGGGCCTTACATTAATTTGTAAAGAGATAACACTGCATCAAGGTTGCAATGCTTCCATGGCCATTTTGGCTTGTTATTTGAAAGGAGTTCCCATGTCCTCAGTTATGCCAGTTTTTACAATACTTTCTAATGGAAGTTACTTGATTCTGACTAACAAAGGTTGCTGTGGAATGAAGCTGGGTGCCCCTTACATTGTAATTGTTTCCAAGGTAGCGATGTGCTGTACGAGTATTTTATATTTTATATCCCCCTACACATACAGCTGGGAAATCCCTATTTCCAAAATAAACTTTGAAGGTAGGCAGTTGTTTCAAAAAGATGTGGCACTAACATCTGCCCCAAAAAACTTTGATTTACAAGTTGCTTGTTCTTCCTCAGAAGTACAATCACTCCCGTGGCCTGACTTGCCTCTGTATTTCATTGAACTTGTGCAATGTACTTTTAATGTCTCTAATACTGCTGGAGTGGTACACTTTTTTAAAGGTCTGGATTTGTTTCTGCATTTCAGACTGTGTTTGGAGTGATCCTGTCTGCTATACATTCCCTATTTGCAAGTGTTTTGGAGGCTTCTGCTTGTGCTGTTCCTGGTGATCACTATTTTGGCTCAATTTCTGCTGTTCCCCAATGGATGTTTCACAACATGGCCAAATGGTGATGGAACTGCCACATGTCCAAATGTGTCGTGAATGTATGATCCAGTACTTTGGAATGTCCTTAGTACAGACACTAAACACAAACTGGTCTTTTTCGTTCCAGCCTTCATGGTTTAGGGGTGTACAGCCTGTGTTTCACTGTCTGTGATGCTCTTTTGAGTGCGCACTAGACTTATGCCTTGTTACACAATTGGCACTGACTATGGACATGAATCTGCTAGTGTATTCATTGAGAGTGCACATCCAGTGTTGTTGTATGTTGTTGCAGTTGCTACAAGAGGCTTATTATGAGTCGCCAATGCCACTTTCGTTGAATGCTTCCACTCCTTCAAATTCAATGGTGTCTGGTTCATCTTCTTAAGCTGCACTCTCAGCAATGATGTCTTTTGATTGGGCTGGTACTGACCATATTCGTTTCTTTGAACTTGCTCTTCATGCTTCTATGGATGTTTCATCTGCAGTTGCAGGTTCCTTCCTTGACTCCAATGACTATATTGACAAGGTACATGCTTCCGGGATACAGCCCTCCTCTTCTGGTGCCTCGTAGACTTTTATAAATGAGCTCTTTTGTTTAGAATGTTGTTTTTTTATTTTTAATAGCTTGCATGGATATTAAATTGGCAAATTTTAATGGCTTTCAGTATACGCTTGGATTATTAAAGTATCTTGTTATGTATTTTAGTTTTTAAATATTCTTTAGTGCTATTATATTTTTTATAGTAAGCTAGTTTCCAACCAAGGGGAGGTTGTTGAATGGCACACATTAGGTCTCCATTTTAGATTCAGCTTTACCTTTTTTTTTTCCTTTTGTTGTCCTCATCTCACTGACCCGTGCCAATAACAAGAGGATCCATTTTTACTCCAGGTATCTAGCCCCCTAGTATCAACAGGCCATTCCATCTGGCGCTCTTTTCTATGGATCTCCTTATATCCTTGGCAAATCCTTCCCCCCTCCGCCCAAAATCCTGAATGGACAGTAGGGCTAGGTGTACAGAGGGGGGGGGTCAGGTATAATCATCGGACTTCCTTAACAACTCAAGTAAGGTTTTACCAAGCATTTTCCCATCCCACCCACAAGACATCTCTTTTACTAATCGGCCCGGCTCTGTCCAGTTTATGTAGTCTATCTATCGAGTTCAGCCACTCCTGCACTGTAGGGGGTTGTGAACATATCCAATTATGACAAATTTGCCGCCGAGCAATGAGCATCAAAAGAAACAAAAAGCGTTGCTGTGATTGATCTCTCATCTCACAAACCCCAAATAACACTAAAGCAGAATTCAATGTTATTTATTCCCCAAATATCCCATTTAAGACATTCTGCACATCTACCCAATAATTAGCTAAGCCGGACAATCCCAGAACATATGAATATCGTCTGCATTGATGCCTTCACATCGTGGGCATTTCTTCTGGATTCTACTTATACGGGATAACCTTGCTGGAGTCCAATACACTCTGTGCAATGTAAACAAATGGTTCATCCTCATTGCCGCAGATTTAACCGTGTTCCAGAGAATAGAGCATGATTTTTGCCACATCGCTGTTATATCCATATTTGGGAACACCTCTCCCCATTTCTGGAGCGGGAGGGGAGGATCCTCCTCAACAGCCTCCATCAAAGCTTGATACCAGACCGCAATTTCTTTAGGTAGAGGTCTCTGAGTTAATTTCTCGTCCCAACAAGATCTACCAATTTCTCCTTCTTGTAAGGATTTAATCCAGCTAGCCAACTGGTAGTACTTAAATTTAGATATGGACCCTCCCACTCTCTCCAGAAATGTGGCCCATGGTATCAAATTTGCGCCCTCTATAATCTGTCCCCATCGTAGTATCCCGCTCGCCTTCAGTGGATTTGATAGTTTATCGTGAAGACATACCGGGGTACCAGGTGAGTCCCATATTGGAGCTGAGCCAGAGTAATAAGCTATCCGCGATAAGCTGCGAATCTGTAACCAAATTTTACAGGCCTGCCGCAGAATCTTAAGTCTAACTTTTTTGAAAAACCTTGGGTGGCCAAATTTATACAAAAAAAACTCAGCCCCTTCCTCCGCATATGCAGTCAACGCTGCCCACATTGGGGTGTATTCTGACTTTTTATTTAAAAGAATTCTACTATTCTTAAATTGAAAAGCCAAATGATACTTATAAAAATCAGGTGTTGCTAGACCCCCCCGTTCCTTTCTCTTGCATAACTTTTTCCACAAAATCATTATTCCCTTTTGTGCCCAGACAAACGAGGACATGTCTCCCTGCAATTTTGTAAACCACTTGCTCTTAAATTTCAACGGGATAGCATTAAATAGAAAAGTGAATTTTGGCAGAATTACCGCCCATGTTCTAAGGAGTTTCTTGGCCTCTAAATGTGTTTTCTAAAAATGTATCCTTGCCAAATCCCCCAATTCTTTTGTGATCTGGACTCCTAAATATCTAATTTCCTGTTTAAGTAGCGGAGATTCATATGCCATGTTCCAACACATAGGGGGTGATTCTAACCCCGGCGGTCTTAGACCGCCGGGGCCAGGGTCGGCGGGAGCACCGCCGACAGACCGGCGGTGCCCCGCAGGGCATTCTGACCGCGGCGCTTTGGCAGCGGTCAGTGCAGGAAAACCGGCGGTCTCCCGCCGGTTTTCCGCTGCCCCTTGGAATCCTCCAAGGCGGCGCAGCTTGCTGCGCCGCCGAGGGGATTCCGACCCCCCCTACCGCCATCCAGTTCCCGGCGGTCCGCCCGCCGGGAACCGGATGGCGGTAGGGGGGGTCGCGGGGCCCCTGGGGGCCCCTGCAGTGCCCATGCCACTGGCATGGGCACTGCAGGGGCCCCCGTAAGAGGGCCCCTAAATGAATTTCACTGTCTGCTGCGCAGACAGTGAAATACGTGACGGGTGCAACTGCACCCGTCGCACAGCTTCCACTCCGCCGGCTCGATTCCGAGCCGGCTTCATCGTGGAAGCCTCTTTCCCGCTCGGCTGGCGGGCGGCCTGAAGGCGGCCGCCCGCCAGCCCAGCGGGAATGTCAGAATTACCGCCGCGGTCTTTCGACCGCGGAACGGTAACCTGACGGCGGGACTTTGGCGGGCGGCCTCCGCCGCCCGCCAAGGTCAGGATGAGGGCCATAATCTCTGTCTTCTCAGCATTAACATTATAACCTGACATTCTTCCAAAACCTTCTATCGCCAACTTTATTGAGGGAAGTGAAAAAGAAAGATCCCTAGTGTAGATCATGAGATCGTCCGCGTATAATGCAACCTTCTTCTCCCAGCTCCTACTCTGAAAGGGAAGGATTTCCCCGTTGTTTCTAAGCAGTGTTGCAAGCGGCTCAATATATAAATCAAATTACAAAGGGGACAAGGGACAACCCTGACGCGTCCCTCTGAAAATAGCTACTTCTTGTGAAAGCACATCATTAATCAGAATTCTCGCTGTTGGTGATCTATATAGTTCATTAACTGCTCTGATAAAAGTAGTCCCTAATCCAAACCTTTCCATAACCACCTGCAAAAATAACCAGTTTACCTGATCAAATGCCTTGGCTGCGTCAAAAGTTATTATTGCAAGGGGAAGCCTCTCTGCTAAAGCCAAATCCATTGCCGCCAGTAAATCGTGAACTAATTCCTGTAGCTGTCTACCTTTAATAAACCCTTTCTGATCTGGATGGACTAGTCCCGGCAAAACCTTCCCCAGCCTTTTAGATAACAGACTTGTATAAATTTTATAGTCTGAATTCAGTAGTGAAATAGGCCGATATGAAGAGCACTGTGTTGGGTCCTTACGGGGCTTCAAGATCAAACAAACCACTGCCTCCATCCAAGAGCTCGGTGCGTGGCCCCCTTCCAAGAGCATATGATTAAACAATTTCAATAGAACCGGAATTAATTCTTCCCTCAGTACCAAATATAGCTCATTCAGGAGATCATCTGGGCCCGAGGCTTTTCCTCTCTTCAAACCCTTAAAGATATCAATTAATTCAGACCCGGTTACCTCTCCTTCTCAAAACGCTGAGCCCTCCAGACATGGCAGCCTAACCGTAGCCAAGAAATCTCTAACCTGCTCCTCAGAGTTCTGCAGCTCATCTGAATACAGATCTTGAAAAAAGAAAACAAAAACAGCTTCTATTTCTGTTCCTTCTACACAAATCTGACCAGTAGCCTTAGACCTAATTGAAGAGATATCTTAATTTGAATGGTCAGATTTTACCTTCCAAGCCAGTAGCTTACTGCACCCTTCCCCATATTCATAATGCGCGTACTGACTAGCTTCCCATTTCTTTCTTTCTGGAGCTTCCAATAGATACTCTAATTTCAAGTAGGGTTCCTCATGCTATCGTTCGAGTAACATTAATTGATCCCTATTCCCCATTTCCTGTGCAGCTTGTATAGAATCCTGCAAAATCGCTATACTGGTCTCAACACTACGTCATTTCTCTCTCTCCTCCCTGCACCTAAATACAGCCAAATTAATCAACCTCCCCTTATATAGGCTTTTTACGCATCCCAAACTATTTGCAAACTAGCAGACCCCTGATTCACTTACAAAAACTCTATTGTATCCTTTCTTATTGTCTCAATAATCAGGTCATCCAATAATAATGAACGACTTATTGTACATCGAAGCCTGGGAACTTGCGCCGTGAAGGAGAGATACAACTTAACGCCCGCATGATCTGATAGATGTGCCGGGGCATGTACTATTGAGGAAACATTTACTATCAAGCTATTCTGCAATAGAAAAAAATCTATTCTGGACTTATGCCCATATTTCTTGTTATGAAAAGTAAATCTGGGTCCTACACCCCCCTTAACCTGCCACACGTCCAGCAACCCCAGATCGGTTATCGCCTGTTTAACCAATAACCTACATCTAGGGGAATTAGCTGTCCCCCGGGTAGTGGATTTGTCCAAGGCCAAATTCAATAATATAATATTAAAATCCCCACCTAATACAACCGGGTATTTAGTTTTCAGGAAAAGATTGTACAGTTCTATAAATGAAGTAGAATCATCTGTATTGGGTCCATAAGAACCTGCGATCGTGAGCCATAAGCCAAAAAAGCAGGCCTCAGCCACCACCCATCTACCCTTTAAGTCAACATGCACAGCCCCTATACATAATCCCTTTGCTATTTTTTCTTTAAAAAGAATAGCAACGCCTTTGATTGGGCACGACTGATTGGTCACTACGCCCCTCGATATCCACCTTGTATTTTTAATCACCTTTTCCCATTCTTCTCGTGAGAGATGCGTCTCTTGTAATATAATCACATCCTCCTCCGCCTGCCTAAGAAATTCCAAAATCTTCCTTCTTCTACGCTTGACCCTGAGCCCATTGATATTCCATGAGCTTATTTTTAATAATAAGCCCTCCTGCTTACCCATCCTATAACAAGAAAAAGAAAAGAAAATACTTGGATCCTCCCCTTCTTACTTCGTAAAAAACCCATTTTGAGGACACTTATATTTTTAACCTTTTTTCCGCTTATGCTCCCACACCCAAAACAACAAATTCTCCAAACCCCCATATACCCCTACCCCAGCCACCCATGGGAACCCTCCCTATTTTTAATAGGACAGCCATTGCTTATCCCATAGAGCCCTCCGCACACCGGGCAGTCTTCAATCATACCAATACCATTACATTATTGCGACGACTTTATCTGCTCTATAAAGGCCTTAACCTCCGGAGCGATTTCCGGGTCACGGGAACATGGCGGCCAGCTAGGAAGCTGAGCCGCGAGACCTCCGCACCGGGAGAACCGACGCGACGCAACGCAGAGGAGGAGGAGGGGCTCGCCGGATGGGCAGAGGTAGCGCTAGTGCCGGCGGCTCCAAGCACAGAGAAAACAATCTGCGAGCGCTGTAAATGCGCTTCTCTGCTTCTCAGGTTTTTTTTCCCTTTTGTTTTAAAAAAAAATCCAGCCTTCCGATATACTCCTTAAGCCCATCAGAGGGGCTGGTCTGTCGGAGTGATGGAGCTCCACAGACTATTGTTTTGGGCGGTACCTAACATCCTGAAGGTAAGACTCCCTTTAAGGGGTCGTAGACTGGGAAGTATCGTCTCTCTAACAAAGGGGAGGACCCAAGGTGAGCCTAGTTTCTGCAGGGGGGGGGTGAGTTCTGGAAAGTCTTTTCTCCTTCCCTCCCTGCTTGTTAGATAAACAGTGAGAGGGTGTTACCCACCATATTTAAATCCGGCACATATCTTGGTTCGGGCCGCGGATGTGGCAGGAAAAGGCGCAAATGAAGGTTTATGCGGAGAGAGGCGCAGGAGGTTTTGCTCAACTTCAGGTGTGTGGAGTGAGGCGATAAGGGGCGTGTGCAAGGGAGACGCTACACCGCTAGGTGCAGTCTTCGAGGTCCAAGATCACTTTCGGGAGCATACTTAACAGAAGTAAAGAACCATGGGGGAGAGATAACTGCTCCAGTATTAATGTCACTGGTTAAGCATTATTTGAAAGGTCCTCGGGTGGGTATTGGTAAGCTGGGGACAATACGGAAAGGGAAGCCGGGATCTCGAGGGCCGGAGTGCAATATAACTATGGACAATATAAGTTCAATCAAAAGGAGAGGTCAATCTAGAGCAAAGGAGAGTCTGGGGGAGCTGGAGATCAATACGAAAGGAGGCTCAGGGGGAAAAAGTGGTACCCCAGGGTCAATAACTAAATACTTCCAGTCAGGCGTGGAGGAAATACGTGAGATTTCTGCGGCTCCTATGGATTCACAACCGGCCTCAGAGGGCTCAGCTGTAATGGAGCGGGACTCCCTGGTGCAGTGGGAGGCACAGATGACCCAGTTAACTACCATAGGGGGTAGCTCTCTAAGGGGCAAGGAAGTTTCCTTGTCCGTACAGGGCCCCCTTCCGGAGCCTAACGCTTCAGCCCGCTTGGAGCCCAGGGATGGGGGAGTATATGAGCTCTTACATTCCCTTACGAAGGAGATTCGGGAGAAGTTCAAAATCTCTGAAAACAATCAGGCTAAGATACAAGAAGCGTACGTGATTTTGGAGACTAAGATTAATCAGTTAACAGATCGGGTTGGCAAGGTGGAGGAGGCAATGGAGCAGCAGAAAAGTCAGGTGCTGGCCAACTCTCAAAACATTGCACATCTTAGGCGGGGGCAGAGGGCTCTACAGGATAAACTAGAGTTTTTGGAGAATAAGATGAGAAGAAATAATATTAGAGTTCTTGGAGTACCAGAGGGGGCGGAAGGAGCAGACCTCAAGGGTTATTTAGTATCATTGATAAAAGATGCAATACCGGGTCTAGCGCATCTGAAATTGGAGGACAACATTCAAAGGATACACCGAGACTCGTTCAAAAAGAACGTGGGAAGGATATCCCCTAGAAGAATTTTAGTGAACTTTGCCACCTACTCAATAAAAGAGAGGATTCTGTCTGAGGCTTTGAAGGTGGGAAACTTTGTTAAGGATGATTGGTTCTCCAGAATTCGGTCAGATGTCTCCAGAGCGACTTTGGACGGACAGTGGGAGCTGGGGAAATTAATGCAAGACCTTCGCTCTTTGGGAGCAACGGTGCAGTTAAGGTTTCCGGCGGCCCTGCGGATTATGTGGCAGAATAAAACTCATAATATAAGAGATTCAGCTTTACCTTGACATCTTTTCTAAATGGTGCATTTTACAGGTTTTTTCACTAACACGAGAATGTGCTGTTCACACATTTATTCATAGAAGGCACTGTCGGCCTGTAGTCTGCACATTCAGTTCAGGGACATACAATTGGAATGCAATGCATTCTTTTCTTTTTCTGTGCTCGTTAGGAGACAACGTGTTTGTGCTAGACAAACCACAGTAGTAGTTCTGCACCTCTGTCACAATCTGATAAGAGGAGTGTTTTATTATATAAACAGCATCTATGCTACACTCTTTGAGATGATCACTTCATGCCAACTGATAATGGAACTGCTGTGATTAGTGACTGAGACGCGCTTTCAGGTGCCAGCAGCATCTCAAGAGGGCAGGAGCCCTTTGAATCCAGAGCAGCGCTCCGGCCTCACGGGACGCGCTTTCAGGTGGCGGCAGCATTTCAGAGGGCAGGAGCCCTTTAAATCCAGCGCAGCGCTCCCGCCTCACGGGACGCGCTTTCAGGTGGCTGCAGCATTTCAGAGGGCAGGAGCCCTTTAAATCCAGCGCAGCGCTCCCGCCTCACGGGACGCGCTTTCAGGTGGCGGCAGCATTTCAGAGGGCAGGAGCCCTTTAAATCCAGCGCAGCGCTCCCGCCTCACGGGACGTGCTTTCAGCTGGCGGCAGCATCTCAGAGGGCAGGAGCCCTTTAAATCCAGCGCAGCGCTCCCGCCTCACGGGACGCGCTTTCAGGTGGCGGCAGCATCTCAGCGGGCAGGAGCCCTTTAAATCCAGCGCAGCGCTCCTGCCTCACGGGACGCGCCCGGGCCAAGGGCGGGCCCGTCCTTCACCTGTCATCGACCGGAAGAGGGCGGGCTGGGCCCCCCTCTAACGTTTCCTCTTCCTGTTTGGTGGTAAATTCTCTTGGAAGTTATTAAAGGTGCTGTGGGAGATCGCCATCTAAAATGGGGAAGAGAAAGATTAACTTGCAAAAGGGGAAGGTGGGCCCAGCTCTATTCAGTCCTCTATTACCAGCTATTTATCTTCTGTGATGGGGGCCACTGAATCTGAACTAGAGCAAGTAGAAGAAAGGATTGGGGCTGTTCGAAACACTGTTCAGCAGCCCCCTTTGGAACCTACTGTCCATATAACTTCTAATTCAAAAGATGGGATACCTCGATTGGCTTTGCCTATCAACGTAACACAATCTGTTCAATGTAATACACCCCCTCCAGTTTTATCCAAACTCCCGGTCCAAAGTGTTAACTCGTCCCTGGAACGCTCTCCGGCACTTTCTCCACCATCGAAGAAGAGGAGGGCAGGTAAAAAGCCCAGGAATACAAAAAAAACGTTAGGCCCAAAAAATTGTCCACATATTCTACCGGCACTTAGCCCTAATGAATCACTTGTACTAGTCGCAACGCACGAACATTCTAAAAGAAAGGAAGCTCATAGCGACCCCTTTGATGTAATAAATTCTATACTTAAATCTTTTTGCGCTACTCTAGAGGAAAAACTTACTATCATGATAACCAAAAAATTTGATTGTTTTTGTGATAGCGTTCTCAGTACCCTTGCTCAGTTACCAATTTCAGAAGTATAGAGCAAGGAAATGGCACCAAACCGGGTTGAGGCAGCAAAGGCAAACCAATTACCCTTATTGACTCCCTATAATGCCGGTATGACTAGACCTTTGGCTATATCCGGCTTAGGTAAAGCTGCGACCAGTCTTCCACAAGCAACTCCTAAAGTAACCACATTCCCTGGCCCAAATTGTCCACCGCCGAATAACTTTACAAATCAAGTAGATGTATTGCACCTTCCTCCTGATTGTATTCCATATGTTTTGGTGTTATCAAATGTACCTCCTCTAGACAGAAACAAAAAAGAAGACACCCAAGCGCTGATTAGGAAGTCTGCCCACTGGCTGAAATCCAAATTCAAGACCAAATATCATCCGAATAACAAGATCCTTATGGCACGTAGAGTGAGGCAGATGGGCCATCGAAGAAATAGGGATAATGAAGACTGTGTCGTAATTAACTCTGCTAATCCATGCTCAGTTGATCATCTCTTGGCAAACTTAGATCGTTCTTATTCCCCAGATAAAGGGATACAAATCCATCCGTTACGTCATTTGTACGACCATTCTCTTTTTCCCAACGTACTAGTGCCGTTCCTAGCTCTTATAGTTCCAATTGTCTTCTGTCTTCTAATTTTCTAGATGAAAATGATTGACTTAAGGCAATTGAAAGTCCGGGTCACAAAAACCTGTTGAGGTCAATACCTGATGATGACCATGACGAACTTGCTCAGGGAGTTAGAGAGAGGATTCCAGAAAGCTCCCTTTTGAACAATATTGATAGTTTGGTGTCTCACTCGGGACTAAAACCTCTATGCCAGATTAGTTGGAATATTGCGGGGCTCCGATCTAAAATAAATAATCCAGACTGGGTGAGCTTTATATCTTCCTTTGATATAATCTGCCTACAGGAAACTTGGTCCCAAGATATGTTTTTTTTCGACGGGTATACAACTCTTTACCAGCCGGCAGAAACTTCTACAATTGGAAGAGCACGTGGAGGTCTTCTAATGTTTATATTATTACGTTTACCATCATTGAAGGCTTCCTTGATTTGGTCCTCTCCATATTTTATGATTGTTTTACTATCTATTAGGGGGTGTAAAGGCATTTTGATCTTAAATTTTTATAATCATGTCCCACACGGTCTCCTTAAAGGAACGTTAGAGGACGTTGTGGATTTCATGGATTCCTCTATTAAACTGCAGAATGAAGACCTAGTAGTCTTATGGGTCGGTGATTTTAATACCTCCTTATGCTGTCAGGATGATCCAGAATTGTGTGCTATTCCTACTGATGGCAGAGAATCGTTAATTCACTTTACTCATTCACCTGAAAGTGGGTCAATCATTCCTACTTTTCGGACAGTAACATTAAGGTTGATGACTGTTTTATTGTGGAAGAAGTGTGGTTGAACCACTTTGGGAAAGTATTCAATCCTGAAAATGATCTCCAGTTCAGGGAGGATACCATCAATAACTGGATTAACACAGACTCCAACATTAATGCCTCAGATATTACTTTTGACCTACAAGAGATCCTTGGAGCCATAACTCGCTCAAAACAAGGGAAGGCCCCCGGCCCTGACGGCGTCCCCATTGACATCTTTAAATATATGCCCAATCTTTGGGGCCCTTTAGTATCAAATGTTTTAAGAAATGTTGTCAAAACTAATTTAACTTCTTCTTGGAAACTGGCAATTATAATCCCTATATTCCTGCCAGACACAGATTTTGTCTCCAATTCAATTTGGTTTTCGACCCGGCTTGGGAACAGTTGAACAAGTATTAAATCTTCATCTTATACTTAACAAATATGTAACTGACAAAAGGGAGCCAATTCATATGGCTTTTATTGATTTATCCAGCGCCTTGAACTTGGTAAACAGGGAGAAGCTGTGGCAAATCATGGAAACTTTGGGATGCAATGTACCTCTACTGGATCTTATAAAGTGCCTTCATATGGATTTAAAGATGTCAGTTCAGTATGGCCCATCGGGACAGAGAACTGCCCCCATTTCTTCTTTTAGGGGAATGCGACAGGGATGTATTCTGGCTCCCTTTCTTTTTTTGATATATATTAATGGGCTTTATGATTTTTTAACAAAAAAAGGGAAGGATGTGCCAAAGATGGGCCAGAGATTGCTCCCTGTTCTATTATATGCAGATGATGCCGTACTTATTGCACGGACTGCAAATGGTCTACAAGGCTTGCTGGATCTTTTTTTGGACTTCATGTTGGACTTAGATTTAAAAGCATAAATACATGTCATTTACTATGACATGTGGCCCCTGAAATACAAAATCTAAAACATTTACTATAGGGGGGCAATATCATTAATAAGGTGAGGGATTTCTGTTATTTAGGCTTGCACATAAGCTCTACCATGCTTTGGAACACTCACCTTAAATTTAAGACTCAGCAAATGTCAAGGAATACTGAAGCAATTTTTAATTTTACTCGTAAACTTGGCCATAGACCATCTCCCCAGATTATGACGCTATATAACTCAAAGTGTGTTTCAGCAGCCCTTTACGGGGCTGGAGTTTGGGGTTACATTAAAATACCCACTCTCCAATGCACTAAAAATAAATTAATGCGCAGACTATTGATGGTACCTAAGTGTATAGCAAACATCATTATCCACGAGGAAGTGGGCCAATGCTTTTTAGAGGACTCGGTCTCTATGCCCCCCTTCTGTTGTGGATTAGATGTTGGACGAATCCAGTGGCTATTCTTGTGTGGGAATGTATTACGGAATGCACTCAATTGGCTAACTCGAATAGGATTCCATGGCTTTCATATTTGCGATCATCTTTTGATAAGCTGGGGCTAAGGCATATGTATGAGGAACTGCAAATGCTAACTAATACTGCAAAGCCCTTGTTGAAAGCACGCCATTCCGAGCATACTTTGCACAAAAGACTACATAGCTGTCTTAATTTGAAATCTTTAGATTCTTATATTCAGATTGCTACGGTTTCACATATTGAACCTTATTTGACTTGGTTTTCATGCCCAAAAATGTACTCTCTTTTAACTTTAGACTAAATTTGATTCATTTTAAGGTGGCTTTTCCCGAGCAGTGTATCTGGCAAAAAGATTTACCACCCTGCCCTTGTGATGCCAGCTCCAAACAAAGCATTCTCATTTTTTCCTTTTTTGCTCTCTTTACGCCTCCCCTAGAAATTATTTTATTTTACCTATTTTACGTACTTTAAGACCAATCCATTATAAGGAAGCTTTGATATATTTTAAGAAATTACCAAATGATAAAATTTGCTATCAGGTTTTAAATGTTATTAGATCATCTATAGCTATTAGGAACCGGTATTAACATTCTGTAATTTATTAATTTTATTCTATGCAGATTTTTAAATCATATTCCAAATTTTAGTATATACCTTATATGTGTGCCTTAGTATGTTTTTTTCTAGTGGCAGAAAGGTCTTATTATATTAGTATTATATTGCATGAATTTAGCAAATGTTTTGATAAGAATATTGGAATATTTATGAAATAGGAACTTGGATAAGATCATTCTGTCATTATTGTCTTTGATAATATATGTAAGATGTGTTTTACTTTTTTTATGTCAGTTTGCTTCTTGAAATTTGATCTAAATTTGTACTTTTATGGCAATTGCCGAATAAAGTTCTTTGACTGACTGACTGACTGACTGAGACGCAACCCTGCTGACTCCAACCTCTATCATCCAAGGGAAGATAACCTGTACACTGAGACTGGCCTCCTGACATCTAAGACCAAAGTATGGGGGTTAGACTATTCCAGCTGATATGGCAGAATGGTATTCCTGCTGTTCTCTCTTTACAATAGTATTAGGTACAGATAGTAGTTAGGTAACACTAGTAACAATTGCCACGTTTGAATTGTTTATATCAGTGGTTCCCAACCTGTGGTCTGCAGACCCCCATGGGTCCATAACACATTCCAAGGGGCTCTGCAGGCCTGGGCCGGGAGGAAGCACTTCTTTAGCTGGGGCCTCTGACAAACACATGTCTGTCTTTATATTTATTACTTCATTTGTGCAGCACTTTTAAAAGCACTGCAAAGTTCCTTCAAAAATAAAAGCGTCAAGGTAACTATAGTGATTAATGTACGTGCTGGAGAGAGTTGGGAATATAGAATAGTGGCAGTTTTGACTCAAAGGTAGTGCAGATGGTTAAATCCTGCTGCAAAGAACATGTATCATGCAAAGAACAGTATTTTATGTACATAGTGTAGTGGGTTACTGCTTTTGTCAGTTCCTTTTGTTACTGTGCAGTTCATAAGTTACAATAGTAATCTAGCACAGTGAGATATGAACTGCCATTAAAGAGCTGAATGCAAACTGCAAGGCACAAATTAGAAGGTTGCTTTTTTCCCCCATCTTTTTTTCCTTATGATGCTAAAAAAAAAAAGGTTTGCTTGCATTATTATTAAAGACAACACTAACCACTGTGTTGTGTTCTGAATCTTGAGTTTGTACTTCTTCTGACCAAGCACTTTTAGAAAATGCCTAACAGTGTGGATGACATGTGAATCCTACACCTTGTAGTCTCCTGTAAAGTGCTCCGACACCTTACTCTGGTATGGGAGGTGATATAACTCAAATGAATTACATGTGACAGAGCTGAGAGGTCCATATGGGTTTACTTCATTTCCCCACCACATAACTATGTGAAAAAGCTTTCTCAAATCTTATGTACCTCAAAAATAAAAACAGAACTTGCTTGGGAAATATAGAATCTGACCTGAGGATTCAACTTTCCTAAATAAAACCAAACATTGAAACGTTAGTCGCGAGATGCAGGGCCAACCTTTCCCATTATTATGATTGAATTTTTTTCAATATAAAATAATTATATCTTTAGTAATTCAAGTATTTGTTTGGTGTGTACTTGTTTGTGTTTTTTTCCGAATTACTGTTTTAATGTTTGAAATATGAATTGTACAAATTGCTTGGGGGTCCCCGGCTTCCAGTAGTGGGGGTCCACAGGAGTCAAAAGGTTGGGAACCACTGGTTTTTATTGTTCACCATTTTAGCAATGCTGGTCACAGTAATATGTCTCATCTTTCTAATAATTGCAGCTCATGCTTTTAATGCAAGAATACAATCATTTCAATAAACGTTTTGAAAATGCATTTTCATATCTTTCTTGTGTTTACGTTCACCATGCATGAGTGATCAAACGAAAGGGTAGATCTGTTTACACTGATTCCTTGGAAATCAGAGGGTTATGCTTGAGGTTACCCACAACATCTTTTACCCTGGTCAGTTTGGATGGGGTGCTGTGAGCTAGCCGAACCAAACCAACAATTACTAGACCTAAGGGCCTGATATAGATCTTGGCGGATCTGGTCCTGCGGTTGTTTATCCCTCAGATAATCCGCCCACCAACTAGGCAGTCCCTCTGCTTTATTTAGATGCTGGCGAGCCCACAGACTAAAGTCCGTTGTTGAACCGCTATCACCGCCAGAATATTACACTAACGGCAATGGCGCCATAGGCATAAGCGGCTGGTGGTGGCTCAGTTTTACCGCTGAGCCAGTCAAGATGTGCCTTCCCACAGAGGTTACCATGGTGGGTGAACCTCCAATCCTGAGTGGTGGAATCGAAGGCATATAAGGTCGAAACTCACCTTTTTCTACTTTTCACTTCCCTTGCCACAGTGAACCCGATCGTACAAGTCCTACCTTTGCTGCTGCTACTGGACCACGACCATCACAACTGTCTGTGTTGATTAGCTCTGTACTCAGGCATTTAAAAAAAAATACTTGCAAGCAATAGTTTAATAATGTCCAATGCATGTGTGTAATGTGGTAGCATTAGAAATGTAAAGAAACACATCTGTATATTTTATTTACATTTCCCAATTTGGTCCAAGCTGTCTTCATGCTAATGGACACCTACACAAAATGTCGCATTAATCCCAAATTCAAACTGTGTCCATACAAGTTTTTAATAATTTTCTCTAAACTACCAAATCAGATACCTATGCATTACACATGTAGTAATTACACTACACAATGCAACAAGTGGGTTTACAAGAAATGTACATCCAATGTCACCTCTAAACTTAAAACTGTTCGTATATGTATCAATGTCACATTTCCCCTTGTTATGTGTAATGCATATGTGTTTATTATTAACACTTATCATACTTAAATAAACACACCTGTATCCACAATTTACAAAAACAGAAACATTTAATTTTGGTGCAAGTGTCCATTATCATAATGAATGCTTGCACCAAAATTACCATATCTGTTACAAATGACCATCACTAATGTATGCACTGTACAAATATGTCAAAAATAAAATATTTTTTGTTCTCTATCGTAAATGAAATTAAATTCATGTTACTAGCATTTTCATACATCACACTGTCATCAATCAATTACTTTTAATTAAAAAATGTCAGGACAAACTTTGTGAAAGTAATTTTTTTTAAATTCCAAATGAGATATGTCTCTCCAAAAATTATAAACAAACAAAACTTCAATGACGTAGGATGCAATGCATCAATATGTGGGATATTTGCCCAAGAACTTGCTTCCCAATGACACTTCTGAGGGAAAACCATCTCAGGAAGGGGCATCTAGTAGGCACAGAGCAGGCACCTCAAAGATCCTTCTTGGGACGGGTGAGTTCGTGTTTCTTAGGAGTCAGGGACTTGTAAGAAGTAAAAGTGGGTGGAGGAGAAGGGATAGAAAGGGTGGGAGAGGGTTGGGTTTGGGAAGTAAAGGGAGCTGGAGTGGGTGATGCGTGTGTCTGTTTTGCAGGTGTAAGTGGGTCTGGTATATGTGGTGTATGTTTGGGTGTGTGATTCTTGGAAGGTGTGTGGTGTTCGGGTGAGTGTGTGCATTTGGTGGGTGTTGTAGGTGTGCTTTTCTGTGAGTGTGTTTGCTTGGATAAATGTTCTGTTGAGGTGGGTGGTGTGATTGTGGGGCATGTTTCTGTATGTGTTGTAGATGCATGTGTGTCTGCTGTATGTTTGGTGTTTTGTAGGTGTTTTGTATTCGGGTGACTAAGCATGTGGGTTTGGTGGGTGTTGTTTTGCTTGTAGGTGTGTTTGTGTGTTTGGATGAGTGTGCTGTTGAGGTGGATGTTGTGGTGCTCGTGGTTGTGGTGGTAGTGCTTGTGTCTGTGGTGGTGGTGCTTGTGGGTGTGGTGGTGGCAGTGATGCCTGTGGTTGGAGTGACAGTGTAGTGTCAATAGTGTGTGTATGCTCGATGGGTGTATGTTTGTGTTTCTTTGGGTGTTTGTGTTTATGTGTCATTGTGCTTGGGATTGGGGTGGGAGTTGGGATGCAGAGGGGACCGGAGTAGGGGCAAAAGGTTGGGCCAGTTGTGGGGCTGTGGTCAGTGCAGAGGCTATTTTCACAAGCGATCTCTGCATGCCAGACATTGAACTATGAATGGCATCCAGAAATGCATTTGGGAACTAAGCCCCTGGTTGCCATTCATGATTGTGGTCCGGCTTACAGAGATGCTCCGTAAGAGGTCAATAGCCTCTTCACTGGGCGCAGCCGGGGGACAGGGGCAGGGGGAGAGGTGACTGCGGTAAAGGAGACCGCAGCCCTTATAGGGGGGCAGGTTTGGCTAACTGGGGGAGGGGGGGAGCAAGCGGGAGGATGGATATGGGAATATGGGTGGCAGAAAAGAATGCAGATGATAAACGTCCTGTACGGTCCACCACAACTAGGCCTCCGAAGATGTCAAGCGGGTGGCCTCTGTGCCAGTCCCCTCACCCTCCATGCCACTGTGTCTTTCGGTGTTTGATGTTTCTTCACTCGACACACAGTGGCAAGCTACATCCCTGCCTTTGTGGCCAATGTCTCCTTTACCTGCTCCTGAAGATGCTGAAAATACACATACTATCATAATTGACAGGGTAATCCAATATTCCTCCAAGAACTGGGTACTTAGAATGCACATATCACATTTAATGATATCTCTGCAAATAAAAATGATCACAAGGTTCTTTAACAAAACATTTCCTAACTTTAATATTTCACTTGCCTTGCAGACAGTGCGAATTCCGAGGGTGCTGGGGTGTTTTAAAGAATAGGACCGGAGACACAAAGTTTGAGCCATACCGACACAGAGTACAGACCACAGGACAGAACCTAGACTAAAATGGAGAGATCAACAGAATCAGAAAATAACAAGTTGAATTGGGAGATACAAGCCTTGAAAAAGCCCTTGCCTTGCAGGTACTAAAACATGGGCGAAACACATGTTGGCTAAAATAATTCAATTTGATGTGCCCCAAATCACTGAATTTGATGTATCATATCCACGAGTACTTAACCAGATGAATCATGAAAATTAAGTAAAATTAAACCAAGCCTACTTACACTTTATATGATATACCACGATTTTTAAGTACCCATGTTTGGATGGATTATGAAGAATAAAAGAAATGCTTTACCACTGGAGCATTATTGAAGTTCTTTCTTCTATGTATAAGGAAAGGTGAATGTCCAAAATGAAAGCAACATTGATATTATGACCATATAAAGGAAAATTAGACACTCATCACACATAGCTAGTTTCTTAATAGTATGAGTTGGCCCTGCTACTACTACTACAGAGTTTTCTGTACTGAAAGAACCACATAATCTAAAATTGCGCATTACAGGCAGGAAGAGGAGCAGGTTGGACCTCAATCTCCAATTAACATGGTTGTTAGCACTGCTAAGGAATCCAACATCAGCAGAGAAAGTCTGCTTCAATGAGGGCCATGGAAGAACATTGAGGCCAGTGGAGCGGGTTTTGTGGTCCCAAAGGCCAGATTTTGTTGTCTGAATAAAACTGGTGGAGCCCTCTTCTACTCACCCAATAAGGAGTGCAAAATAAGTATGGCCTGCTGCATGTTGCACAACTTAGCCCTGGGACAGAAGATCCCATACATTGTGGAGGATGGAGACCACGATGAGCCACCGGATGAGGATACTCAAACGCCAAATTAAGACGATAGTGGTGAAGAGGAAGGAATTGACGTACGCCAAGATGTTACTGACAACTTCTTCATATGAGTGTAAGTATATCTTTACATAATGTTATGTTCAATGTCAAAACAACGTATAATATAATAAGCATATCAGTCTATGCTGGGATCTTTTTAGGAATAGGTATTTCAGAAAATTCCAGGGCAAAAATGTTGTTGATCAAAGTTTAGACACTGCGACTGCTGTGTTCGTTTACATTGTTTATATTTGATTGTTCTAAGTGAATGTGTCTTCATTATTTGTCATTTGCAATATGTCCATTTTGTCATGTAATTATTTTGTGCTATTCTGTTTTAGGATCCTTCACAATGTCATCTTCATTTGGACATTTCACAGTTGTGACATTTGCTGTTATATAATGCTGTTGCAAAGTACAAAGGGAACATGGGTTGATCCTGTGAAAGACACACACAGTTTGGATGTAAATATCTTGTACAAAGACAACTTGCACAGCGATTGAATATGTTTTAAAGATTGCATTACACTTGTTTTCTGTTGAATGTTGCCACAAAGGCAGTATGTACTGCTTAACTTGCTCTAATCACGTTTACGGTGACCCATAGCATACTCATCTCGCTTCACATTTGCAAAATCCTAATTTTGTGTTATGTGTATGAAGCTGTTGATGTGTATTATCACTGTAGAAAAGGGCGTTTTGTAGCACACCATCTAATGTTGGTTGTAACATGCTACCAGACACTGCCACATTGTATTGGAAGGATCCTGTGGTCACAAAATGGTGTACTGCCATGATTTTGTCTATTAGTGTTATTGATGTGGGGCAGGAGGTGTGGTTCCAGCTGATGACATGAATCAATAATAGTTTGCCTATTGTATCTGTATTTTTTTTTTATTATATCCCGTTCTTCCATGATGTCAAGGTCTGGAACTGTAAAAATAAAAATGACACACTATTTTGGTTATGCATACATCTGACAAACAATTCGCACTTACTAATGCATAAAATGAATACGTTAAGATCTGTGGTGTTTGTTATATTTGACTTTTTTAATGGGAGAAACATTACCTAAATGTAACATTTTTTTGAGAGGGAAATTGTGTTTGACTATTTGCATTTTTAAAATAATAATGGAAGGAAGAAATAAAAAAGTAAATACCACAAGAAATACAACGCCACTCTTTGACTTTGTGTTTGTAGAATCTATTGTTCAAACACAAATAAACTGATACAGGATGAAAACCAAATAACAAAGTGAAAAAA
Organism: Pleurodeles waltl; assembly: GCF_031143425.1. Lineage (NCBI taxonomy): Eukaryota > Metazoa > Chordata > Amphibia > Caudata > Salamandridae > Pleurodeles > Pleurodeles waltl. The sequence continues at coordinate 221,660,762 of NC_090445.1, forward strand.
CAATCATGGTGAATGAAACTATTATTTTAGAGGCACAATTGCTTGAAATCCAATGCACAAAATACAACTGGCATCTAAGATGTAAATGTGTCCAGAATATAGTCCACAGAGTGAATGATAGTCACACTCTGGAGGAAATTAGGTTCTTTGTCTCTTGGTGGTGGTGGAGGAGGTCTTGCCTGGTGGTTCAGATGAATGTCCCCTCCTGGGAGGTGGAAGTGCTCTACAGCTGCAGGGACTGAGGTGGCTGCAGATGTTTCTGCTTCTGGCAGGGTCTCCCGTTCTGTGGCTATGGCAGTTGTAGTGGGCCCAGATGTTGTAGGGCCACAGAAAGGGGTAGATGCTGCTAGGAAAGCCCTACACATATGGTGATAAATGTCAAACAGCACCCAGTCAGGGAGCTCAAATTTGAGTTTAGAGTCTGCATCTCTATATTTTGCTCCCTCTGTAACTGCTTAATGTCCTGGAGCTCTGTTAGGACCTGGCTCATCATGTCTTGGGACTGATGTAGTGACCCCAAGACTTGTTCAATGGTGGTCTGGGTGACATTGAACCGAGTGACCTCACTTTTCTGGCCCACAGATTCCTTCCCACGTATCGAAGCCCCAGTACTCTGTGCCCTTGAGCCAGTGTGCTCCATCCCACTGGGTCCTGGCTGAACTGAAGGTAGTGGTGCGGGCTCAACAGCAGCCAGGAGTGGTGGGGCACAAGAGTGGGGCGATGTTCCTTTAGACACAGAAGGTGTCCATTGGTTGAGGTGTTGTAACAGCTGGGGTGGGAGGTGTAGGTATGGGCCCAGTGTGACTCACTGGAGCTGTCTGCCCAGACAGACCAGGCTGCTCCACTGCATCTGGAGTTGCAGGAGTGGAGTTCCTCAGTTAAGGCTTGATCCTGGTCTGGAGTGGAGATATCCTCAGTAGCAAATAGTTGTCCAAATACTCTGGGTGTAGGACCTAATATGAATTACAAGAAAATAAACTGTAAAAGTCTGGATTGTGCATCAGATGTGTTTTGAGCTATAAATGAACCAAACTAAAATTAAATAGTCATAATAGTATGTTTAGAACTTTAGTGTTTTTGCTAATTACCCAAACATCATAAATTACACACATGCAAACTTAAAAAAATGCATGTGAAGAGATGTCCTGAAAAGAAAAAGATTACTTAGAAAGTGTACATAAATGATACCACACATTCAACCCAACTCAATATAGAGGACAAATGAGAAGTTAACCATTCCAAGGAACAGCAGGCTAACATTCAGGCTAATATACAACTTAGCAGGATTAATGGCATTGGTCATCATATTAACTTTGTTAGATACATTTATTATAATTACAACTTATATTCTACATACAACATCACATCATGTAAATTATTTAAGTCAAAATGCTTTGAGTTGTGAAACCAATGATATCACTTTAATGAAATGACAGGAAAGTGACAACATACAAAATTACATGAAATAATCTAATTTGTATTCATTGCATAAAATGGGGTTTGTGAAATGCTTGAGAGTTTGACATATGTGTGTATATGGAAGACAAGAGAGCATGACCAATACCACATTGAAAATATATTTTCCTGATACAGAAACAAGGCATCATGGTAATTGTAGTCCTTTTAATTTCACATTGTCAACACTTGGAAAATTGTAAGTTGAACATTCCTAGTAAAATATATGCAGTGACGACGTACACACCTTTACTAAATTATGACATATGTGAAATATGTTAAAGGGTGAAAAAAGACTTACAAGCACCATACCTGCATTGTATAATAGATGGGGCTTTGACCCTGTTATCTTAACTACAACAAAATACACTGAAACAAAAAAACAAATACAAGACATTATCAATGAAGAACAACACACATATTGACCACACACATTGCCCAGTTGTGAAAGAAGAGATGGCACCATAATGGTACTAATTTGATGATGACAATAGATTTGTGATTTTTTAAATTGTGTTTATATGTTTATCAAAGGTGGAAAACACATTATCAATAACTAACTTAAGAGAAAAGGCTATATTTATGTTTAGTGAAATATACATGAGTCTAACTAACTAGTCTCCACTCCACCAGGGACTCCTCTCAAGCTTTCAGGACGTAGGATCTGTAAGACCTTCTCCTCCCAAGGAAATAGTTGCAATGGAGGGCTGAGAGAACCACCACCAGTCCTCTGGGCCTCCAAGTATAGATTGGAGGTCAGGGAACAGACTTTCCCCTGCAGGTTGTTCCACCTCTTCCTAATTTCCTCCTGTGTGCACAGGTTGTTGGCTACAGCATTCACTCTGTCAGCTATTCTGGACCACATTTGCCTTTTCTGAGATATGGTGGTATTTTATACTTGGGCTCCAAACAGCTGTGGCTCTACTCTAATGATGTCATACATCATGACTGACAATTCTCCCTCTGTAACACAGGGATTTCTCCTCCTACCATCCTGAGTAAATACAACTGAATTTAAAAGAGAGCCCACAAGTAAAGGAAAAAAACTAAACAAGTAAAAAAATTAACAGAGGGAGAAAAAAGGAAATTACCTGATGTCTGTGTAGCAAATTCAGCAGCAAAATGGTATTTTGCAGTGCAATGGCAAATTATCATGGTCTGAAATTGAGTGTGGTTTAGAGTGTTGCATGCAGGTGTTCACAATCAGCCAACAGACATCAGGTGTGTGCTGCTAGCATCCAGGCAATAGCCACAGCCGCAATACAATGTTGAGTGGGTCCTGTGACGGCCGCCGCCGTCAGGAACCCACCGCTAGTACGCCAGCACAATGATTAAATCTACATCTGCTCAGCGCAATCCCACCATCCTGATGGCGACTGAGTACTGTTAGCCAGCATCGGAGTCTACTGCGTCGGTAGCGGTAACTGCCTAGGCATCGGAGTACACTCTGCCGAGATGGACGGAGGTTCAGCCTCCATGCATCTAAATACGGGGGACGGGTGTTGAAGCTCAGCTTGATGGAGTACTTGGAACCGCCGCCACGGAGGGATGATGAAATTCCTGTCAAGCTCTAAATCAGGCCCTAAGCCTCTATGTGGTGAAGTTCTTGTTGTTATATACAGGAACCGCATAACAGAATTCAAACTGGCCAACGTGGATGCCTACACTGTGGCCCAGCTCAAGGAGTTCTGCAAGGAGAGTGGACTTCCAGCAAACACACCCCCAGGAAGGTGGAGCTCCAGAAGGTGCTGAGGGTCTGGGCAGAAGCTCACCAGTCAGTGGCTGAAGCCACGGAAGGGATTGTGTGATGGAAGGACAAGGAGAGGACCTTCCTGAGATCCAGCCTTAAGCTGAAGGGGATGACGAGGCTGCTGATGTTGAGCCTCCTGCCAGGGCAGGAAGCAGTGTATCTTCCCATAACCTGGCCCAAAGGAGCAGGCGGAGAGGAGGGAGGAGAGTTCAAGCTGGACATGGCCAGACTCAGGATTGAGGAAACTACACTGGCCATTTAACCAAGGAAGGCGGAGGCTGAAAAGGCCTTGGCTAAGGAGACATTTGAGGCTGAGGAAACCTTGGAGGAGAGGTGAATAGCCACGGAGGTAAGGAGAATGGCCCATAAACTAAGTATCAGACAACTGGACATCAGAGCTCGCAATAATCATGGCAGTGCACCTAAAGTACCCTCTGCAGACAAAAGGGTCCATGTCCCTAAAGGTTTGGTGCCTGACTTTGTTGTGGGGGATGGCACTGACAAATTGTTTGAAGCTTATGAGGTGGCTTTACAGATGCACAGGATTCCTAGGGAGGATTAAGGGGCCAGTCTGTGGAAGCACTTCCCTAGCAAAGGAGAGGGACACTCTACTGGCCCTAGAGAAGGGGGGAGGGGCAGGATGAGGTAATGCCCATGAAGGAAGTCCTTGTCAGAAGCTATGGCCTTACCTCAGAGATGTGCAGAGAGAGGTTCGGGGACAGCCAGAAGCTGCCCCAGCAATTATGGGTGGCTTTTGTGGATTCCTTTTGCAAGACATTGGATGGTTGGGTGAAGGGCAGTGAGGTGAATGATTACAAAGAACTGTATGATGTTTGCAATAGAGCACATGTTCATTGAGTGTTTTTAAGATCTGCGCCAACACTTGATTGATAGTACGCTCACTGACCCCAGGGAGCACACTAAGGAGGTGGACCACTGGCTTAGCACCAGGGTCCAGAAGAAGGTACCTGGGGGTGACCCAAACAAGGGTGGTTCAGGGTCAAGGGAGACAGACAGTTCCCAGGGGCTGGTCCTAGACCACGCCACGATCTCCCTTAGCTGGGGAATAGACTCAAGAGGGTGAGCTGGTAATCTCTGATGGTGGGAGTCGTCACTTCCACTAGGAGAAAGTCAATGAGGTCCCAGTCACTGCTATGAGGGTCACCAGCGCTAGCCAAACCATGACAATGGAAAGGCTAGTTTCCTCAGCAGTACACTGGCTAGTTGTGTATGGCACCTTATGGCCCTGTTATCCCTGGAGTGAGGTGGGGCGGTGACTCAAAGGAGGTTCACAGTTAGTCCCTAGATGCCCATAGACTGCATTCTGCGGAATGAATTGATCCCTGTGTCAGGAGAGCTGGGAGGGGCGGACACCTTGACAGTTCCATTTATTAGGGGTACCACTTCCAAGTGGAGGGTACAGGAACCCAGATGAAGGACTTCCCCCTGCCACAGGGTACAGACCCCACAATGAGTGGCCAGTCTCAGGATACTACCCCTGAACTGGTGGGAGACAAAGGAGAGTAGGGTGCAAAACCACCAGGGATACCACCCTCCACTCTGAAAAACCTCATAGGTCAGAGAACCCTGGATGGCCTGGCTCTTGTCACTGACAGCTGTCAGTGGCCTCTGTTGGTTACTGTCCTTATGGGCAGAGTTTTCCTAGGGTTGGGGGGCAGGTCTGATCCAAGGAGTGGAATTGACCACATCACTTTGTTGGCCATAATGGTTCATTCTGATTAATGGGATGCAACTGTGACCCAGTTAATGTTAGATGCTGCACAGACTGGATCCACACATGAGAAGGGTTCCCCATGGGTCAGTCCACTGGCTCAGGACAGTATAGACAGAGAGATCCAACTGATTTCTGAGAGGCAAAGAACTGACAAGCGTGCATAACAAGGCCTTTGTCCATGTTCTATCTCCTAAGCAGGAAAGCTCATCACGTTTTTGATTAGTCTACCCTGACTTTTGGCTGGACGGGGTCATTTTGGACTTGACCCTTTCTGTATTGCTACCTCCAAACATTTTGCCTTCACTCCTCCATTTTTGCTGAATTTGTTTCTGTTGGTATTGGGACTCTGTGCACTTTACCACTCCTAACCAGTGCTAAGGTGATTGTGCTCTCTCCTTAAAACATGGCATCCACTACTACAAGGCAAACCTCTGCCACAGGATGATATAGGAGTTACTTTATTACATTTTATAAGTGTAATTTCCAAAGGGGACTAGGTAACCGGTTTGTGTTTGATGTCTCTGGAATCACAATTTAAAACCATAACTTAAGGTGAAGTTGGATTTTATTTTTATACAACTTTATTTATCATCAGTAAGATATGTCAAAGTGAAACAACCATATAGAATACCAGAGATCTCATCCAATAGTGTACTGGTATATGCACCTCTGATGGCACAAGATAAACAATTAAGAAAAAAAGGAAAAGAGCAAAAGGCGAGGGGGGGGCTGCATCAACCATTTCACACTGTACATTTAAGGGGAGGATATACAACCTGTGGGGAATCACATAGAGTCTGTTATATACGACGTGGAGGGGGGCATTTAATAATAGTTCAGTCTGGTCCAGAGGCCTCCAAAGACACCAGGTACTCCCTCAGAGGTTGCCAAATATCCTTACGGTCGAGCAGCTGGAGGTTGTAATGTATCATAGACTTCCCTAATGTTACCACGGTACGTAAGACTTTTGAGCCATGCTTTAATTGTTGCACAGTACTTGCTGCCCCAGTGAAGTGCTATTTCCCGTTTTGCCAGCAACAGTACTATTGCCACAAACCTACGGGCTCCTCTCAGGATGTTGTGAACATATCCCAATAGGGCCAACAAGGGGTCTGGTGCAATCTCAGTCTCCACCATTAAGGACAGTCTGGAAAATACATCTTGCCAACATTCCACTATATATGGACAGACCACGTTAAGTGGGCAAGGTCTGCTCTCTCTCCCTGGCATTTTGGACAGGTATTTGACCTAGTCGGGTCTATCCTGGCCAGCGTAACAAGTGTGGTGTATGCCCTGTGTAAGAATTTATAATGCAGAAGTCTGTGTCTGTGGTTGAGGGAGACCAGCTTGGTCTGTCCCAGGACCCCACAGTGACTCCAAGGCTAGTCTGCTGGCGTCCTGATCTGAGCCCCGGAAACATGAGAGGTTCCCGAGCATCCTGCACCTGCTCCTGGACCCAGCTGCAGTGAATCCTGACCCCCTCAAGTGGTGTGTCTGAGGTCCCAGACCCTTGGTGAGACACAAATGTGTGGATATAAAGCTTTTGGGCTCTTCAGCACCATGAGCGGGCCGGTTCACACCAAGACCTCGTCGCTCGCACCACAAATCAACGTGAAGTTCCATCAGCCTGACACTTCGTACTGCAGCACTGATCGCTCACAGGGACCGCCAATGTGAAGATCCAGCAATGCCCGCCCAAGGCATCAGCTGGCTCTTCGCAGACAGCCTCCTGCAATACTCTCCCAGCTCATCGTGGCCCTCTTCAAATTCAAATAAAACTGTACTCTTGGCCCAAATTTGAGAAGACAAACTTCAGTGGGCCTAACCTGGTGACTGGATCTAACCTGCGCTCCAACTTGGTTGGCTTGAAAGTGTGACTTTGACCTCGTCCAGCATGACCCGATATATGTAGAGTTGGCACTTTGTACTTTTAGGCACTATTTTCACCTGACTCTTTAACAATTAGTAATTCTGGTTCTAATGATTTTTGCCATTTTGATCATGTTTTATTTATTCAATTTTACTCTATTTCCCTAACTTGATGCATGATCCTTTTTTGTGTTTTCACTGTGTTACTGTTTATAGTGTTGCACAAATTCTTTACACATTGCCTCTTAAGTTAAGCCTAACAGACCTGGAGATCCCAGTGGCCCAGCTTCAAGCGGCTCTGACTCTGTTAAATATTAACAGACGATCAGAGTGGCTAGAAGGGGGGATGGGGGGGTGAAGGATAGTAGGGAACGTACACCTAGGAAGGAAACCTGTGTGAAAAAAATAACAACCCGCAATATAATGATAGTAAGCTCAAGGAACACAATACAGTCAATAAGAAATAAGAAAAAAGGTGTGTGGGCGATAAACTCAATTGTGCAACAAAATTCACCTTCTCTTAATAATAATAGAATATACATATAACTCAACATAGACAACTCCTTAGAGGAAAATGACATAGGCAGAAAAGCACACTCTTATATCACGTTTTGTAACACTGCCCACAATTTATGGTGAATGAATCAATGAACTCTTTTGCTTAACCCCCAGACGCTTTCAACATAGTCAGAAGATTCCGCTCACACGCTACATAAATTATAACATAATAACTACAATAAACAAAATGCCCTCAATGTTGAGCTTTCCAAAAAGATGTCCACGCAAAGCAGACTTCCAACTTGGCCTGAATCAAATCCTCAGTTTAATTGTGCAGTTCGATTAGAAACAAGAATACGAACAAAGTTCCACTTAAATGAGCTGAACTACTGCTGATCGGTAGTCCTTGAATCCAAAACAGCCCCAACGTACGCTGCTCACCAACCCATAACTCCTCCTTAAATTAATGCAAAACAAAGGGTGAAATGCAGCATGTTCGCAGCCGCACTAGAAGTCTCCAACAGGAATTCAAACACAGACCCAGAAATGGTCAGAATAGTAGACGCATGCTCAAGCATCTCCAACTCCTTTGTACCGGCGAGCTTGCCTACGTCATTTCATGATCCTTTAAATATCCAGTAAAGACGGCGGCCACTTTACAGTGGAGCATGCTTTTAGTCTCAGCTATGGCCAGTTACACCCAGCTTCTCCGCCATTTACGGCCCCCTGCCATATGTGCTTTTCCGCATATTTAGGACACATTCTGCATCTGTGGAAGCGCGAAATAGGCACATTACCGCAGACCCTGACAGTACCCCTCCTTCTAAGCCCATTTCGCGTGATAGAAGTTCTGCGAGTGTTCAAAAATTGCTGAATTAATAGAGTATCCTTCATAGAATAAGCAGGCTCCCAGGAATCATTTTACGAGCCATATCCAGCCCAAAATACCAGACACTACACATGACCATTGTATTTTCGCATGTCCTTAAAGACTTTTACTCGATATTTAGGGACACCATCAAGAAGAAAGGTGTAAAACATCCGGAGTATTTTCATGGACGATGGCAAATGTAACCGATAACTGATTGGACTGACTTGTCTGAGAACAATGAACGGTCCAACAAACTTTGGTTGAAACTTGTGTTGCACTTTAAATTCTTTACAGACAGCCGCACCCTATCTCCTGCGGATTGGGGCCCTTTCTGTTATTTTTTATCAGCAAATCTTTTAAACTGCTCATTCGCTGCAATCACGTGACGAGTCTTTTTTGCAATGTCAGACAATTGACGGATGCATTCCACTACATGAGTTACAGTGTCTTGCTGATACGGAATCAGTAATGGAAAATAATGCAGACGATACCCACATGTAGCAAAAAAATGAGATAATACAGTAGAAGAATGAGAAACCACATTACATGCAAACTCCGCAAGCCAGATCATTTCCTTCCAAATCTTAGGGTTGTCTTGTAAAAAAAAAATGAGTCGTGTTTTTGCTTGCCTGGATGTCCAATCATATAAGAATCATGACACCATTGTATTGCCTGCAACTGAAGAGAATGAGCAGGAACATACAACTGTGACCCATGAAAAGGTAACCCCTAACGAATGCTTCTATAGGTGTCTTGTGTAACCCACTCAGCTAGCTCTGCCAGTGGAATGGCTGGTTGGACTTCGTCCAAAAATGTATGTATGGTGTTTGCTACTATTAAATGTTGGGCTGTGATGATGGGACAATCTACTTCTGGTTTACCTGCAGTAGGTTCTTCATGATATCTAGATAAAGAATCAGCCTTCTTGTTTTCCGTACCTAGACAGAAAGTTATAACAAAATCATACTCAGAAAAAAAGTGTCCATCACAAATTAACGAGAGGTCAAAACTCTAGCTGATTTGAAAAACTGACGGTTTCTGTGATCAGTATATACTGTTACACCATGTCTAGCCACCAAAAAATGGTGACACCATTCTTTGAATTCAATGTGGATTGCTAGTAATTCTTTCTCCAAGATTGTGTAGTTAATTTCTGCTGTGTTAAACCTCTTGGAAAAACCAATGGCTGCATATGTCCCGTGATGGTCTTTCATTGAGACAGAATAGCTTCCATAGCCTCATTCTAGGCACCAGCTTCTACAATGAAGGGTTCGGCTACATTTGGATGTGCGGAAGTAAAGGATTCCTTATGTTTCTTAAATGCTGTCTGACACTCGCAAGTCCACTGAAACCCAGCATTCTTCCTCATTAGTTTTGTAATAGGGTTAATCATAGCAGAGAACTAAGAGTTCTCTGCTATGATTATCACCATCACAAAATCAGCTGTAAAAATTCGTAAATCCCAGGAACGTTTAACACACTTTAATAGTTTAGTGGCTGAGACAGGTTGGCCGGAAGAGAAGAGAACAGCTCTCTATTAAAAGAGAGTTGAAAGAGGAAATGAAAGACATACTAGCACAAGTGAAACCGCAGCCAAGTACTTGTTCAAACCTTAATAATCTGATGTTACGCTTACATCACTGACTGACAGAGGGTAAGGGAGAAAAGAAGAAATTTGAAACAAACATTTTATCAGACCAAACCCAGTCCAGTGGTAGATAATACAGAACCAACGGAAACTGGTGATGTGCGGGGGCTTTATCTAAAGAAGAAAGAGAAACCCGCTGTAAGAATGGGTTATGTTTATACTGCATAAAGAAAGGTCATTTTTTCAGAGAGTGTCACACTAAACCTAAATCAAACAAAGGTAAAGGTTCGTAAGCTGTAGAATCAGAAGCATGTTACAGGATTAAGGAATGGGTCTCCTGAACAAACTTTGGCTAATACTTTATAAAGTGCAGTACCATGTTTAATTCTTAAGATTGACATAGAAACTCTAGGCTAAGGAAAATAACGGGTAGAGGACATGACAGATTCTGGTGCCACAGATAATGTAATAGATTTTGTAGGCCTTCCACTGGAAATCATAGTCCTTTGATTTCCACTTCCCCTGGCTGTCCCCACGACATTGGAATCTAAGGACACTCTAATGGACTGCTCCTTCTGGGAAGGCCCAGCCAGGTAGCTTAAAGTTATCTTCTCTAGACAAACCAAGCCTGAGAAGATTAGGGCAGTAGATGTTACTATGTTATCTTAGGCCCTATTACCCGACATACTGAAGTAGTAAGTTTGCCTTGTACTGATACTCATGTTTATCACCACGAAAGGAAACAGTTTGATGTTATTGATGCCCCTCAATTTAAATTAATATTGCGGATGCACATGGCTAACATTACATAATCCTTCTATTGATTGGGATAATTGAAGTCTAACATTTGCATCATACGATTGCAGCAGAAAAGGAAACGATTCTGCCTTCACCGCACTCTTACTATGTAGATGAGTTCAGGCAAAGTAGTGCGGAAGCATTACCACCCCATAGGTCATATGGCTGCCAGATAGATTTGGATCCTGGCGCCAAGATTCCCTGTAGTTACATATATGCCCTCACGAAGAAGAAAACTCAGCATTTGAAGGAGTACATCAATTAGTATTTGAAAACTGGATGTATACATCCTGCAAAATCTCCTGCAGCCTCTCCTTTGTTTTTCATTCCAATGGCCAAAGGAGTGTTGTGCATATGCATAGACTACAATGCATTAAATGGGATAATTATAAAGAACCGTTATCTGTGGCCAGTGGCAGAAACCCTGGTCCTCCCTGTTCCTCCGCTATCCCGCTATCAACAGTGGCCGCTGCTACCCACACTGCTGCCTCTCTGCACCACATAACACTGTGGGGGTGTTCTGTGCTTTCTGCAAGTATTCATGCATAGCCCACACCCAACACTGATCACACCCACACCGACAAAACTAAACACTTCACTCTCACGCAGTCATGCAACCACCCACACAATACTCACACTTACCTGTATGCTCCTCAACTTTCGCTCACTCTCCAAATACGCCACAGAGATCTTGGACCTGCTGCACGACAACGCCCTGGACCTACCTTTCCTTTCGAAAACCTGGCTGAACCCCACAAGCCAGGCAAGACAGATTTCACCAGCCCACAAGCAGAATCATCATCAACTGAACCACTCCACGGACGTCATCCTCCAACATGGAACACTTGTTGTTCAAGTTCTACTTCACAGCCAACTTTATCCAAAGTGGCACAGACTACTGAGACCCTGTACCAACTTCACTGACACCATCACTAAGTTTTTTGTACTTACTAACCCTCGATGTTAGCAATGACATCCTACTTGGAGATGTGAATTTGCATGTGGAAGACAACTAAAAAGAACTCATTGAAGACCCTGACAGCTTGGGCCTCAACCACCCATAAAAGGACCTACCAATGTCGCTGGACACCTATTTTTCACCACCTTTGACAACATTCAACTCAACAAGCCCACACCAGTTTTCTGGACAGACCACATCCTTGTCACATTCAGCATTCCCATTCCAGTCCAATGCACATGCACCACCACCAGACCAGCTCATGGAAACTGGAATAGCATCACTGACCAGGACTAGACCATCACTCTCAACACCCACCAACCTGAATGTAGCAACAACCTCCCCAAAGCCATCAAGAATTTCAATAACTGGAGCACCTCTTGGGCAGTTTTTATGGCCCCCCTCAAACACAGCAATGCAATAAGAACTAGATCTCAGGTCAAATGGCACACGGAGGAACACCACTACAAACAACTGCAGCGCAACTGGAGGATGAACCAGAAAAATGTAGACATAAGCATGTTCAAATCCGCCCTGAGACACTACTACCAAATGATCTGGACCAACAAATGCACCGCTCTGGTAGACCACAACAATGCCAGCAAAAACAGAACCAAATAAATCTTTGCCATAGTGAAAGACTTAGCCTCACCAGCAGCCGCCTCTAACATGATCACCTCTGCAACAATCTCTCAGTTCTTCAGCAACAAAATCACTACCCTTTACAACAACTTAAACCTGCAACAGGACTCAACAGGCCTCGCCAAACACCTCTCAATCTTGTTGAAAGAACCAATGTTAACCACTTGCCCCTTATCATCCCAGAACAAAACACCTTCACCTTCACATGAACTGCATCCAACCAGGGACTCCAACCCCCGCCATGCCTACTCAAGAGGACTGCAACCGGTCAGCATAAAACTCACACTCAATCTAAATCCTTACCGCTTTCGTGATCATACCAGGAGCTTGGTAACACGCAACTATCCTCCCATTGTTGGAGAAACCTTCTTCAGACCCTTCAACACTTGCCAATCTCCCTGCTATCGTTACCAGCCAAGGTCTAGAGAAGACTGTTAACAGGTACCTCATCTGATACCTCTACAAGCATCCAACTCCTCAACACCACTGTGTCTCATTTCAGATCTACTTACAGCACCAAAACTGCTCTGATCGCCGCCACGGAAAAAATTTGTATGACTCTATATGGATGAGACACAGTGGGCCTCATCCTCCTAAACATCTTTATGGCATTTGACATGGTCTCTCACCCCATCCTTATGCAGTATCACATAGTGGTGGTGTCTGTAAAAACCAGCACCAGCTCCCTCTTGCCACCACCTTGAAGGATAGCAGAAAGGCCCTGAGAGCAAGGCAAAAGGCAGGCTGCTACAGGAGGCTGTAGGCTTTCCACTGGAAATCATAGTCCTTTGATCTCCACTTCCCCTGGCTGACCCCACGACATTGGAATCCAAGGACCCCCACTTTAATGGACTGCTCCTTCTAGGAAGGCTCAGCCAGTTAGCTTGCCACTGTATGCCTCAGACGTTCACCATCTCAACTGCGAAGTTCTGCAATGATCCTCCCTGAGCCTAACCCTCTTCAACACATACATGATCCCCCTAGCCAGCACCATCTACTCTCACAACATTAAACTCCACTCCTTTGCCAATGACATACAACTCATTCTCGCTCTCATTGACAAGACACCCAGTACCCAGGTCAAGATCAGTGTCTGCGTGACTAAAATCACCCACTGAATGAAGAACTAGGGCCTGATTCACAAAGGGAGACCACACTCGTGGTGGTGGTGGGGCACGTTCTTGACAGGGGCACACTTGTGGCAGGACCTCCACAATCAGAAAATGCAGTAAGAAGGTCCTGTCATGAGTGCCGGACCCACATCATGCGTGCAGGCCCCCTGCCATTACTGTGGGGCCTCCGCCAAAGGTGTGAAGGCCCTTTGTGAATCAGACCCCAACTAACAGAAGCTAAACACCGACAAGACTGAAATTGTGATCTTTGGGACGAGCACTTCACTGCGGGACTCCACCCAGAGGACAACAGAGCTAGGACCAACACCCTCCTCCACACCCATGCCAAGAATCTCAGGATTGTCATTGACAGCAAACCCAACATGACAGCTCAATTCAACACTGCACTGCCTCATATTTTTATACTCTGAAGATGCTGAGGAAGATTTTCAAACAACTCTCAATCAGCACCTGGAGAACCGTAACACATGCCTTGGCCACGAGCAAACTGAACTATGGGACCAGTCTCTAAGTTGGGAAGAACACAAAACTCACCAGAAAGCTGCAGAACATTCAGAACTCAGCCTTCAGAATCACTCTAAACCTTTCTCCCTCCCACTATGCTGCACTCACATCACACTACACTTGAAGAAACTCCACTGGCTCAACATACACAAACGAGCACAATTCAAACTTCTCACCCACTTTCAAGGCACTACTTAACACTGGCCCAACATACCTCAACTATCACAACTGCTTTCACAAACCTTGCAGACACATCTGCTTATCCATACTCCTACTTGCACACATCCCATGCATACAGAAAAACAGATTGGGTGGTTGGGGCTTCTTCTATATTGATTCTAAAGCGTGGAATGACCGGGTGCTGCACATAACAGGCTCCTCCTAACTTCTGGAATTCCACAGGAAGCTAAAGATCTGGCTTTTCAAGTAGTTCCACTAGGCCCTAGGTTTGGCAAGACTCAGACCTGCTCAGTACCTGGATACCCTCCTGGGTGACAGTGCTTTAAAAAAACCTGCATAATATAACATAACATATATAAGCATTCTGAATGTTTCCTTCTGTAGTAAAGTGTTCAGGAGTTGGGGGTCCAAGATAGGCCTATGTCCTTTTTTGGGTCGAGGAAATAGCAGGAATAACAACTACCCTGACTTTGTCTGAATCCAACGCCCTGTCTATGGCACCCGTAGAAAGCGCCAGGCGTACAGCCTATGGCACAGTGGACATACTCTGCTCAAATCAGTCTTGTGTGGATAGAGGAGAGAAAAGGTAGGGCATAGCCTTGGAGGTGATGGATCGCCAACCCGGAAGAGAGTCCTGAATCCTGCCCACCATTGGTTGGGCATGTGTTGTACAGGCCAAATTAAAGTAGTTTGTTGTCGTTGAGCAGCAGAGAAGGAATGGTGCCCCTGCTGGCCTGTGCACTGCCACACCCACAGTCATAAAAAAACTTGGAAATCTGCTGCACGATCGGCAGGGAAGGCTATCTCAGCCTATGCATCAGCACTCTCGAATTGCCGATAATTTTCCAGAATGCATTTCGAAATTGTTTGTCAGGGGGTCAATAGCCCTAGACACCACTCTGTAGCTCTGCTGTCTTTAAAGTACTCCACAACAGAGTCTGCATTCTCTCCAAAGAGACAAGGCCAGTCAGAGAACATGTTCAGTAGTGAAGCCTGTATAATGCCAGATAATCCGATGGACCCCCTCCAAGCCTATCTACAAAGGACAACACTGTTACTGACTGCCTTGCCAATGTCAATCCAAACCGGCAAGGATAACATTCTTGACTGTGTCCTGCTTGTCATGCATCGTCTCAGCAAAATAGGCTCGAAGATCGCCCGGGACTGCCGGCAGGATCTTGTTGGCCATGTGGCAAAGGGCATGTATGTACAACAAACAGACTGCATTTATGAACTGCAGTGCAAAGGTGGCAGAGGAAAACATACGTTTGCCTAAGGCATCAAGCCTTTTGGACCTTACTAGTCAAGGCCTGGAAAATAAGACTATCTAGACTCAGGTGCTTGGTGAGAAAGTCTGGATTATCAGGCACTGGTCTATGATGTCTGGCCACCTTACGGATAAAAGGAGGGCAAGAACATGGCTTCAACCAAATGGCCACCAGAACATCCATGAGGGCATCATTAAGTGGGAGCAAGCCCCCAGATGTTGCCAGCTCAGACCAGAATTTCTGTCAAAAAACATGTTTTAGTCTCAATGGACAGCAGTTGTAATTCTAGTGATTCTGCTTCCCTTTGCACCGCACTGCAAATGAGGCACTTTCTCAGATGAGGTATCATGCCCACTGGTGTTTTGTAAATCAAGTTATGAGGCGTAATCCGGGTAATGAGGGGGGAGCAAGTCAACCTCCTCACCATCAACAATAGCCTGGGATACACCCTGCTCTGGCACAGATTAGGGCATGCATTCACAAAATTAACCCTGGCAATAAAGTTCTTAGCTGCGTAGATTAGGAATTTAATATGACTGGCTCAATATCTGGTGTTGCCACAGATAGTCTAGAAAGGAGTAATGTTAAGAACCAGTACTGCAATTATACTTACTTAACTGCAGGTCTCTACCCAAATACAGTTTCGACTTGTTTACCTTCCTAGTGGAGGAAAAAAACAGTAGCCATGTTGCTTACTGAAACTTGGCTTCAGGAGGAATATATGGCTGACACTGCAATGACCCTTCCCCTGGGCTACACAATCTCCAGGTGGGCAGAGAAGGAGGTAAAAGAAGAAGGGGATTAGCCATCATAGATAAAGAGAAGATCAAAGCTAAATGTGACCCCATACCACTGCTTGAATGTGAAGGCCTGTTATTTTCTATGAAATTTTCCCCTACCTTCACTTTCTCTGGGGTACTTATGTATCTGCCACCTGGCCCAGCTACCCAGTTTATACAAGTCCTCCCTTGTGTTGTGGCAGAACATAGTCTGCTGACAGAAAACTTCTCAGTGTTAGGGGACCTTAACCTCCATCTTGAAAATAATAATTGTGAAACTACTATGAACTTTTTAACAGACCTACAGGCAGTTCAACTAACACGGGAACCTCATTATGACATTGGCTGTAAATCCCACTTACCGCCATGCTGACTGCCGCCAACATACCGTGGCCGCAGCGGATTACCGCCACCCATATTATGACCCACACATAGCAATCCGTCACTATACAGCCACACACACAAGTCAGCCAGCCCAAAGGTCAGTGATAAACTGGTGGTAGCAAAACCCACACCGTTACGCCAACAGAACTACGCCCACAGCATTATGACCCACGAATCACTGCGGCGGACATTTAATGGCGCTAAACCATTGGCGGTACATACTGCTGCGATCAAAATACACACAACCTAACAAAACTACACCGCATTCGACAATTCAAACTACACACACCTGACACACACATACACACACCACACCTACACACCACTATAAAAAACACACCCACATTACCCACAACCCCTTACCATTACAAACAAGTGCCACAAGAGAGACAGCAAAACCATAGACAAGACCACAGACACACACCACCATCACCTATAAACCATCCACGCACCCTACATCACACACCCCAACACAGCACCCCACACACCCTCACCCACACCACTCAGAATACACCCATGGCACTGCAACAACACCGCAGGTTCTCTGAGGAGGAGCTAAGGGTCATGATGGAGGAAATCATCTGGGTAGAGCCACAGCTATTCGGATCACAAGTGCAGCAGACGTCCATTGCTAGGAAGATGGAGCTATGGTGGAGAATCATGGACAGGGTCAACGTCGTGGGACAGCAGCCAAAAACAAGGGATGACATGAGGAAGAGGTGGAACGACCTACGGGGGAAGGTACGTTCCACAGCAGCAAGACACCAACTCGCAGTACAGAGGACTGGCGGTGGACCCCCACCTCCTTCCCCACAACTAACATGGGAGGAGCAAGTCTTGGCAATCATGCATTCTGAAGCCCTGGCAGGAGTAGGAGAAGAACTGGACTCTGGTAAGTCAAATCTCTATTACTATCACCCCCCCACCTGCAATGCATCACAAACCCCCACCCTTACCCTCACTCCCATCACTTCACCACCTCCCACATACCACATCACAACTTACTCATCCCAAAACCAAGCCCTGCAGGCAACACCAATGCATGGACAACCCTCACAGGCCTGCATGGACACCCATCACTAAAGCATGCACATTAGAGAGAATCACCTAGCTCACAAAATCATTACTCACACAAGGCAAAGCTGCCAGGGCAATAACAACTATACTGGGCAACACACCCATGCACAAGATGACACACACATAAACAATAAAACCGTATTTACATCCCCACAGGTCCCCCAGCCAACGTCACCGGAGAGGAAGTGCCAGAAACTTCCAGTCCACTCCCAGAAGAGGCTCACAGTGATGACAGCAGCTCTGGACGCCTGGATCTGGATGACCAACCTGGCCCATCAAGGATCTCCGGGTCAGTCGGCAGCCCAGGCACAGTCCCATACAACCACAAAGCCTCCCCCCCAGGAAACACCAGCACAGTACCCACCCAGCGGGCCCATACCTGTCCCCAGGACACGTCAATCAGCAGTGTGTCCACCACTACAGGGACCCCAGGCCACCCCACAAACACAGGACGGTCAGGGGCAGCGGGCACATGGTTGAGGGGACAGAGGCACAGGACAACAGGGAAACTGGGAGGACTGCTGTGCGACGGGGAGGACAGGCCCTGGGAACCCACTCTCCAGGAGGCACTCATCAACATCCTGGGAGCATACCACCATTCCCATGAGACGATGGGCCAGATACTGGACAAGTTGCAGGAGACCCAGCGGCTGCAGGAGGGACAGTACCTGGGGATCCGGGAGGACATGAAGTCCATTAACACCACCCTGGTCTCCATTGCAGGGGTGCTGGCAGACATGGACAACACCATGAGGGAGGCAGTGGCACACCACCGGGCCCCTGACACTAGCCAAACCGATGAACAGTCGTCCACGTCCGCTGCTGCTAGTGGACAGGAGGCCCCGCCACGGGAACAACAGACCACCAGCACCCCATCCCCTGAAGAAGGAGAACCACCCCGCAAACAGTCCCTGCGATCCAGGCAGAAGCCAGAAAACATTGCCAAGACCCCCGCCATGAAATAAGACTCTCCTGAATGTCACCCTTGTGTCCCATTGTGTCACCCTGTCCACCTTGAACTGCCATTGCTCCACTTCCTATGCCCCCTTGGACAATGCACCTGTGATACAAATAGACTGGACTCTATCCTGGACTTTCCTCCATCATCACCCCAGCCCACTGCACATCACCCTCTAATCATCAGCACTTAAATAAACACCATTTGAATAAATACAAGTATGGAGTCTGTCAAATCATTTAACCATGTATTAGTTTAACAAGCTTTAAACACTGCAATATAACTGTATAGTAATGTATACATAGGAATGACCTGTAGTTGGCTGCAGCCACCACACCAGGAGCAATAGTGGGGCACTAATTTCTGCAAATAGAGATGCCAAAGGGTACAGTAAGTGGCCAAAGAAGTGGGAAAATCAGCCTGCCAGTGACAATGTCAAACACAAAAACTGTCAATGTAAAGTGTAATTACAGCATCTTACCTGTGTCTCACTAGAAGTACTGTCTTATTGTAGCACTTCTGTTGTCCTCATACTCATCCTCTGCCTCCTCATCTTCACTGTCCACAGGATCCACTGCTGCCACATGCCCATCTTCAGCCTCACCCTCCTGCAGAAAAGGCACCTGGCGAAGTAAGGCAAGGTTGTGCAACATACAGCATGCCACGATGATCTGGCACACCTTCTTGGGTGAGTAGTCCACCTGTTAGATGGAGGCAATGAAACCTGGCCTTCAGGAGGCCGAATGCCCTTTCTAATATTCTTGTTCGCCCAAGTGCCTCATTGTAACGTTCCTCTGCCCTTGTCCTGGGATTCCTCACAGGGGTCAGTAGCTATGAGAGGTTGGGGTAACCAGAGTCACCTGCAAATATCGAGGGACAACTGTTAGACACACAATACCCATACAAATGCAATATGTGTACCATCAATAGGCGCAATAATGTTGGAGATATGTCCCATAGAATAGAAATCAGCTTTCACTGTGGCCAAATCCTCCACCTGGGGGAAAACAATACAGCTGCATGTGTGTTTAATCAGGGCAGACAATACTCTGGTCAGCACTACTGAGAACATTGGGTGAGACATTCCTGCTGCCAAGCCCACTGTCTCTTGGAAAGAACCAGTTGCCAAGAAATGGAGCACAGATAGGACTTGCACAAGAGGGGGGGATCCCGGTGGGCTGACGGATAGCAGATATCAGGTCAGGTTCCAATTTGGCACACAGCTCTGTGATTGTGGCCCTGTCCAGTCTAAAGGTGAGGATAATGTGCCTGTCCTCAATTGTTGCCAAGTCCACCTGGGGCCTGTACACAGGAGGATATCTCCATCTCCTATTCATCCGCAGCGGTTGCAATCTAGGAGGTAAACAGTGAGTAGCTGGTCAGTATTCCATTTTTCCAAACACTACACTGTATTGCATGTTGTGACTGTAACACAATATTGTTGTATAGGCCCAAATGGTGCCTATGTGTACTGTGAAGCAGTTAGGTGCCATGGCCTACCCCAAACCCCACCCCCCTTGAAATGGCGTCCTTCTGTCCTGTATGGAGGGACACGTGAAAATGAGGTAATTCTGCTGACGTTGTGCACCGTTGCGAGGCAGTCAAAAACTGCTGTGCAAATCCTCATTGGATCCCATTGGGCCCTATGGGTTACAGTGGCCAATGTTGATGTATGCCGGCGGTGATGGTACGCACCGCCGCAGACATGACCGCCATTTTCTATATGCTCACCCATCTGTTACCTGACCTTCAACAGGAGAGGACCTACACTGCAAGTGCTGCTGTGACCTGTGTCTGGAACCGACCATGGCTCATGTCACTGGGGAAAGGGCCCCTGCATTCACCGCTGCAAAGTTGGAGATACTTGTGGATGGGGTCTTACCCCAGTACCGAATGCTGTATGGGCCTCCAGACCAACAGGTGAGAACACTGTGAGCACGATGAATGGGGCATGAATGCCTGGGGTGCTGTGTGTGAAGGTCTCGTGGGGTGGACCGGGGGGATTGGGGTAAGTGCCCAGGGCAGCGTGCTGCATGTATGGTGGGCAATGTCTTTGCGTAAGGGGATGTGAGGGCTATGGGGGGCCATGATTGTAACAGGCAGGACGGTCTGATTGATACCTTTTCCTATGTGTATTTCTCTGCAGGTCAGCGCCCATCAAAAAAAGGGTATATGGCGTGCCATCGCCAAGGATGTGCAGACCCTTGGGGTTTATAGCAGGCGGAGCACCCAGTCGCAAATAGTGGAAGGACCTGAGACGTTGGGCATGGAAGACGGCAGAGGCCCAGCTGGGGATGGCCTCCCAACAAGTAAGGGGTGCCCATCGAACCCTGACCCCCCTGATGGCCCGCATACTGGCGGTGGCCTATCTGGAGCTGGATGGGCACTTGGGGGCATCACAGCAGCCACAAGGGGGTGAGTACAGTGCCCCAATTTACTACTTGCGCGTGGTGGGGTGGCATCTGGGTGGGGGGTGCGGGCCTGTGGGTGCCCGTAGGCCAGGGCGGCCAGTGCAGAATAGGGCCCATGTTGGGCAGGGTCTGATGTCAACCTCCTCCAAACAAGCTAGCAGGCCTCCACTACTAGGCAGGGATCTGTGGGTCTCAGGTATGCTGCAATTGGCGTTAGGTATCCCTGTCCACGGGCTGGTGACTAGCATTGTGACTGGTAGTGCATTGCCTAGTGCGTAGGGCTGTTCCCTGTGTGTGAGTGTGTTGTGTAGGCCAACGGTGGTGTTGTTGCCGCCATTGACCAAGGGTATCCTTTGTCTCGTCCCCCCCTTTCTGTTTTGTCACCCTGTACTTATGTGCATTAGCATCATCTGACAGAGGAGCAGGGGCACTGGCAACGGGGACAGCTGCATCACACGGGGCCCAGGAGGCCGAATCCACCGACGGTGAGGGCACCAGTGGGATGGAGGACAAGGGGAGCACTACTGCGGAGACTGGAGGGGACAGTTCTGACAGTGCTACCTCCTCAGATGGAAGCTCCCTGGTGGTGGCGGACACCTCTGTGCCCACCCCAACTACAGGTACAGCCGCCAACCCGTACCAGCAGCCCCTCAGCGTGTTTCCGTGCCCGCTCACCCAGGAGGGTGGGCATCTCCTTTGCCCCAGGCACCTCAGGCCCTGCCCCAGTTAGCCCTGCTGCCCTGAGTTAGGAGGCTATTGACCTCCTGCGATCCATCTCTGTTGGGCAGTCAACCATTGTGAATGCCATCCAGGGCTGGCAGCCCATTTGCAACAAACACATGCATTCCTGCAGGGCTTTCACTCTGCCATGGCGGCTCAACAGAAATCAATCCAGGCTCTGGCCTCCTCCCTGTAGGCAGCCATTGTCCCTGTTTCTAGCCTCCCCGTCCAACCTCCTCTGCCTAGTCCCATTCCCCTCAACCCCAACCTATCCAAGCACACAGGCAGACCAGCATGCACCCAGGACAACACACATCATCCCACAGGCACTCACACAAACAACATCCAGATGCAGACATACCAACATCCACTGCCTCCCCTGTGTCCCCCTCCTCCTCCTCGTCCACCTCCCTCCCAGTAGCATCTACACTCACAACTGCATGCACTACATCCTCATCCACTAACACCATCACGCCTATCACTACATGCCCCTCACTGGCATTCACCACCCCCACTTCTATGCACACGTCTCCTGTGTCCTCTCCCACTGTGTCTGTGCCCTCTCCTCCCAAGGTGCACAAACACAAGCACTCAGACACCCAACAGCCATCCACCTCACAATAGCATCCAGCCCATGCACCTGCACCCAAACACAGCAAGCACCTCCTACAACCACTTCCTCTTCCTCCACTCCCAAATCTTCACCCTCTTTCCGCCCCAACATCCCTAAGAAACTTTTCCCCTCCACCATTGACCTCTTCACTCCCCCTCCTCCCCCCGTCCTTCACGTCAGGCCATGGTGAAGAAAACCCATGGCAAGCACCTCAGCCACGCAGTTCAGGGGCACAGTATTGTCGACAGCTACTGCAGGTGGGAGAGGATCCCGGGCACCAGACAGCAACACTGACAGGGTGCGTGCACCAGGTGCATCAAGGAAGGGCAAGGAGGCACCACAAGCTGAGACTAGGAAGGGCAAGGAGGCACCACCAGCTACAGGTGTGAAGAGCAAGGAGGCACCACCAGCTGCAGGTGTGAAGGGCAAGAGGCAATCTCAGGCTGCTGACAGGAAGGGCAAGGGGCCTGCACCAGCAGGCAGGAAGGACAGGAGGCCTGGTGCTGGGTCTAATTCGGAGCCCCCACCACCAACCATGGTGGTTCAGCCGTCCGAGGCTGCAAGGGAAGGGCTGGAGCCTCCTCCACCACTGCTAGCCCCGCCACCAGCACCACTGCCAGCAGCCCCAGTGGGCAGCCATCCGAGGCTGCAGGGGACGGATGGCCTGGAGCCTCCCCCCACCACTGCCAGCACCACCACCAGCACCACCACCAGCAGCCCCAGTGGGCAGCCATCAGGGGCTGCAGTGGATGGGCTGGAGCCTCCCCCCAGCACCACTGACAGCAGCAGCAGCCTCAGTGGGCAGCCATCCAAGGCTGCAGGTGATGGGCTGGAGCCTCCCCCCACCACTGCTAGCACCAACACCAGCACTGCCACCACTGAGCAGCCGTCACCGCCGGAGGACAGTGTGTAGCCTTGCCTCCATGGGCTCTTGTGCGTCCTGGCCCCTGCAAATCCAGTGGGTCTGACACCCAGGTGAGAGACTGTGACCTTGCACTCCCCAAGATCTGCATCACAGGGCACAAGGCCCCCTCCAGAACCAGTGGAGAAGCCATCCACTCACCCCATCCTTCCCAGGATGTAGCACACAGGGCAGAAGGCCCCCTCCATAACCAGTGGAAGAAGCCATCCACTCACCCCATCCTTCCCAGGATGAAGCACACTGGGCACAAGGCCCCCTCCAGAACCAGTGGAAGAAGTCATTCACTCACCCCATCCTTCCCAGGATGAAGCACACGGGGCACAATGCCCCCTCCAGAACCAGTGGAGAAGCCATCCACTAGAGAGACTGTGGCTTTGGACTCCCCAGGACCAAGCAGTGGGCAAACCACCCACTGTAGAGACTGTGGCCTTGCACTCCCCAGGACCAAGCGGTGGGCAAACCACCCACTTAAGAGAATGTGGCCTTGCACTCCCCAGGACCAAGCAGTGGGCAAACCACCCTCTTGAGAGACTGTGGCCTTGCACTCCCCAGGTCCAAGCAGTGGGCAAACCACCCACTAGAGAGATTGTGGCCTTGCACTCCCCAGGATCAAGCAGTGGGCAAACCACCCACTTGAGAGACTGTGGCCTTGCATTCCCCAGGACCAACCAGTGGGCAAACCACCCACTAGAGGGACTGTGGCCTTGCACTCCCCAGGACCAAGCAGTGGGCAAACCACCCACTTGAGAGACTATGGCCTTGCACTCCCCAGGACAGCGCAGAGGGCATGTAGCCCCCTCCAGGACCAGTGATGTTGTACCATGTTCTGGCTGAGGTGCCCAACATTACCTATACCCCTGGGGTGCCTGTGTATTTTCGACCCGATGCCCCTTCAGTGTTCTCTCCGTGTTGTTGCAGGAGTGAGGTGGGGCCCTGGCCTATGTGTTGTGGCCCACGGACATTGAGGACTGGGCAGTGTCCCTACATTTGTAAATATGTATATACGTTTGGATTTTGATGCACTTATTCCTAGTATTTTTTCGTATTACACTCACTTTCTTCAAATCATTTTGTCCTTGCACTATTCCTGAGGGGTACGGGTGGATATGTAATGTTACTGCATCTGTTTGTGTGTATGGTGGTGGGGGTCCAGGTGTTGCGTGTGTGTCACTCTCTTTTTCCTCCCACCTCCCTTGTGTGGTAGGCGGCAGTACTCACCGTGGTTGTCTTTGCCGGCGTTGGTGTTCGTAATGCAGTAAAAGGTAGACGAGCATGGGAAATATGTGTATTTTGGGCTCCATGGCGTCGTGGTTGTTCCCTGTGTCTCCAGAGGTGAGTCCTTTGACTTCTGTGTTCTGTTTCTGCCGTGCTTTTGATGTCTTGGTACTGCCCCAGAAAAGGTGACGGATAGGCCTGTTGCAGTACTGTGGGCGGTACATTGTCTTCCGCCTGGCTGTTGGCGGTTACCGCCATGGTGCTAGATGCTACCACCGTGGCGGTCGGTGTGTTAAAGTGGTTGTCTGTCTGAGCGGTTTCCGCTGTGGTCATAATTCCATTTTTGTTACCGCCGGCCTGTTGGCTGTATTACCGCCGATTTATCACCGACCGCCAGAGTTGTAATGAGGGCCCATGGTTCAAAGCCCCCACTCAGAATTAAGGTAATCTGCTTGATGCCATCCTTTCTTCTAACATACCTAAATTAGTCACAGGGGCCCCAATAGATATTACATGGTCAGATCACAAAATAATACCTTTTCAACTGACCAGATCAAACCACACAGATACTGCAGCCAGTAAGTCCATTGTCCGGCGGTGTTGTGTAGCCATTTTAGCTATAGTTTTACACACGTTATTTTAGCAAACTAGGCCTGCCGCTGTGCACTTTAACCTAGCCATACTTTATTCAGCTTTGCTTTTATTTTAACAACAGCCACATCTGAGGTCTTGTTTTATTTTCTCTATCTAGCTGTTCTTACTTAGGCCAGCACTGCGTTCTTAAACAAGACATTTCTTTCACTCTGTGCTTTTCTAAAGGCTGCAGTAAGATAGGTTGCCAGCAAAAAGTGGTACACTTTGTCTCTAATGTTCACAGAAACATACCCACGGGATCCTTTCTTGGAACATCAGCAGTTTTATTATAAAAACACTACTTTGACCCATGTATGTTAGAGGAAGATTCCAGCCAAATGACCACGACTGTATGCTGATTGTTGAGTGCTTCGCTGCAGCTGCTTATGTAGACTACAGGCCTCTTGCTCAGGTATGAGGGATGATGTCTTCCCGGGAGAACCTAAAGGGCAGAATTAGAGCTTAGCATGCTGTGCTCTAACACAGCCTAGGTAGGACTATTCTTAACGATCGTAGTGGCAATATGGTAGCGTTATTTTTATGCTTTACTCTCCTTGCCATAATTTTAATCCTGTCAGGCTTCATCGTCCTAGTTATTGCATTACATGCTTTATTATCTAAGATGCAGTTACTTGAAAAAAACTTTATTGAACTAGATTCTGCCTCTGATTGTCCTTGCATATGTGAGACTAATGTAACTGAAACAGATGAGATCTTAGTGACCACGATTTCCCTGAGGAGTCCATTGTGTAACGCGCTCAGTTGCTCAATCATCCCTGCCCTTGGTTGGAGATGAGGCACTGCTAGTTAGCCGAAACAAAACCTGGATTAGGCCGACAGGTGTCACCTGTAGTGGGTTCAGACTCAGTCCCCCACAGTGCAAGTGATTCTCTCGCCCAAATCCAGTAGTCTCATTAGGATAATGAGAGCCTACGCAACAGCGGAACTGGTCTAAACTAGACATAGGAGATTAGAAGAACATGCTCACCAACTCCGTCCCTGAAATGACAGGCGTCATAGCCAATAGATATAACAGTTTCGAGATATGGATACAGAATGTCCTAAATCTGTTGGCACCTTCAAAACAACAAAAGGCCTCACGCTCCAAGGGGGTGAGCATTGTGGTTCTCATCAGAACTCCTGGAACTAAAAAGGAGTCCAAATGGTTAGAAAGGGCACAGAGGAAAAGGTATGATGACCCTGGAAACATTTGTATGCAATAATCTATCCCTATACTAGGAGTCAAATGGAATTTTCCCTCCATCTCAAACTGGATTTTCACAAGGCAGCAGTACAGAAACGGCCCTCCTACCAGCCAAGGAAGAACTTTTGGATAAAGGTGGTTCAAAGGCCTTGATCCTACTTGATCTAATTGCTGCTTTCTGACATCGTTTCGCACCCAACCCTGGTTAAAAGGCCAGTGAAAGGAGGGATCACCAGTACAGCACTTAAATGGCTGACCTCCTTCCTTCAAAATAGAGCCTTCCAAGTAGGTTAAAAAGATAGGCAGTCATTCCCTCAAGTGCAGAGTGCCTCAGGGCTCCTTACTAAGCCCTACTTTGTTGAATTTATACGTCCTCCCACTAGCAGAGATCATAAAGAAGTACACCTTCTCATCAATATCCTATGCTGATGATACACAAATTATCATCAGTCTCTTTCATCAAACGGAAAATACTTCCACCTTCCTTAACACCTGCCTCAAACACGACTCGACTCTACACGACTCAGACTGGATGACTGCCAGCTGTCTCAAATTAAATGGAGACAAAACAGAGATGATGGTAGCGGGAAACAACCCCATCAGCTGGATGGAAATAAACTGGCCTATTGTTATGGGCAGTCAACCCACGCCTAAAACAGGGGGTAAAAAGTCTGGGAGTGTGGCTTGACAAGAAGCTCACAATGGAAACTCAAGTAAAACAATTGGCAGCTACCTGCTTTGGCATTGTTCGAACTTTGAGAAGACTACTGAGATGGCTTCCGGAATCAGCACGCAGAGTGGTGGTGTGAGGCTTGGTAATCACTTGACTTGGCTATGGGAATTCCCAATATCTTGGGAGTCCCAAATCAGTCATTAAAAGAATGCAGGTTATACAAAATGCTGCAGCCCATATACTGCTGAAAATCTCTTAACATCAGTCGGCAACTGTAGCTCTCGTAACCCTGCACTGGCTTCCAGTATTAAAAAGAATCCACTTCCAGGCACTTTGCCTTTCTCACAGAGTGTAGGATGCTGGCCTGGCTTGTAGTGGATACCAAGGGGTACTTACACTCTGTACCAGGTCCAGTTATCTCTTATTAGTGTAGAAGAGGTGTTTCTGAGGTACCCAGGGTATTGGGGTTTCAGGAGATCCCTATGGGCTGCAGCATTTCTTTTGCCACCCATAGGGAGCTCTGACAATTCTTACACAGGCCTGCCACTGCAGCCTGAGTGAAATAACGTCCACGTTATTTCACAGCCATTTACCACTGCACTTAAGTAACTTATAAGTCACCTATATGTCTAACCTTTACCTGGTAAAGGTTGGGTGCTAAGTTACTTAGTGTGTGGGCACCCTGGCACTAGCCAAGGTGCCCCCACATCGTTCAGGGCAAATTCCCCGGACTTTGTGAGTGCGGGGACACCATTACACGCGTGCACTATACATAGGTCACTACCTTTGTATATCGTCACAATGGTGACTCCGAACATGGCCATGTAACATGTTCAAGATCATGGAATTGTCACCCCAATGCCATTCTGGCATTGGGGAGACAATTCCATGATCCCCCGAGTCTCTAGCACACACCCGGGTACTGCCAAACTGCCTTTCCCGGGGTTTCACTGCAGCTGCTGCTGCTGCCAACCCCTCAGACAGGTTTCTGCCCTCCTGGGGTCCAGCCAGGCTTGGCCCAGGAAGGCAGAACAAAGGACTTCCTCAGTGAGAGGGTATTACACCCTCTCCCTTTGGAAAAAGGTGTTAGGGCTGGGGAGGAGTAGCCTCCCCCAGCCTCTGGAAATGCTTTCATGGGCACAGATGGTGCCCATTTCTGCATAAGCCAGTCTACACCGGTTCAGGGATCCCCCAGCCCTGCTCTGGCGCGAAACTGGACAAAGGAAAGGGGAGTGACCACTCCCCTGACCTGCACCTCCCCTGGGAGGTGCCCAGAGCTCCTCCAGTGTGCTCCAGACCTCTGCCATCTTGGAAACAGAGGTGCTGCTAGCACACTGGACTGCTCTGAGTGGCCAGTGCAAGCAGGTGACGTCAGAGACTCCTTCTGATAGGCTCTTACCTGTGTTGCTAGCCTATCCTCCTTCCTAGGTAGCCAAACCTCCTTTTCTGGCTATTTATGGTCTCTGCTTTGGGGAATTCTTTAGATAACGAATGCAAGAGCTCATCAGAGTTCCTCTACATCTCTCTCTTCACCTTCTGCCAAGGAATCGACCGCTGACTGCTCTGGAAGCCTGCAAAACTGCAACAAAGTAGCAAAGACGACTACTGCTACCTTGTAACGCTGATCCGGCCGCCTTCTCGACTGTTTTCCTGGTGGTGCATGCTGTGGGGGTAGTCTGCCTCCTCTCTGCACTAGAAGCTCAGAAGAAATCTCCCGTGGGTCGATGGAATCTTCTCCCTGCAACCGCAGGCACCAAAAGACTGCATCACCGGTCCTCTGGGTCTCCTCTCAGCACGACGAGCGAGGTCCCTTTAACTCAGCAACTCTGTCCAAGTGACTCCCACAGTCCAGTGACTCTTCAGTCCAAGTTTGGTGGAGGTAAGTCCTTGCCTCCCCACGCTAGACTGCATTGCTGGGTACCGCGTGATTTGCAGCTGCTCCGGCTCCTGTGCACTCTTCCAGGATTTCCTTTGTGCACAGCCAAGCCTGGGTCCCCGACACTCTAACCTGCAGTGCACGACCTCCTGAGTTGTCCTCCGGCGTCGTGGGACCTTCCTTTGTGACTTCGGGTGAGCTCCGGTTCACTCCACTTCGTAGTGCCTGTTCTGGTACTTCTGCCGGTGCTGCTTGCTTCTGAGTGGGCTCTTTGTCTTGCTGGACTCCCCCTCTGTCTCCTCACACAATTGGCGACATCCTGGTCCCTCCTGGGCCACAGCAGCATCCAAAAACCCTAACCGTGACCCTTGCAGCTAGCAAAGCTTGTTTGCAGTCTTTCTGCACGGAAACACCTCTGCAAGTCTCTTCACGAAGTGGGACATCCATCCTCCAAAGGAGAAGTTTCTAGCCTTTGTCGTACTTGCAGAATCCACAGCTTCTACCATCCGGTGGCAGCTTCTTTGCACCCACAGCTGGCATTTCCTGGGCATCTGCCCACTCCCGACTTGATCGTGACTCTTGGACTTGGTCCCCTTGTTCCACAGGTACTCTCGTCAGGAAATCCATTGTTGTTGCATTGCTGGTGTTGGTCTTCCTTGCTGAATTCCCCTATCACTACTTCTGTGCTCTTTGAGGAACTTAGGTGCATTTTGCACCCACTTTTCAGGGTCTTGGGGTGGGGTATTTTTCTAACCCTCACTGTTTTCTTACAGTCCCAACGACCCTTTACAAGGTCACATAGGTTTGGGGTCCATTCGTGGTTCGCATTCCACTTCTAGAGTATATGGTTTGTGTTGCCCCTGTACCTATGTGCTCTCATTGCAACCTATTGTGACTATACATTGTTTGCACTGTTTTCTATTGCTATTACTGCATATTTTGGTATTGTGTACATATATCTTGTGTATATTTGCTATCCTCATACTGAGGGTACTCACTGAGATACTCTGGCATATTGTCATAAAAATAAAGTACCTTTATTTTTAGTATATCTGTGTATTGTGTTTTCTTATGATATTGTGCATATGACACCAGTGGTATAGTAGGAGCTTTACACGCCTCCTACTTCAGCCTAAGCTGCTCTGCTAAGCTACCTTTTCTATCAGCCTAAGCTGCTAGACACTCCTCTACACTAATAAGGGATACCTGGAACTGGTGCAAGGTGTAAGTACCTCTTGGTACCCACTACAAGCCAGGCCAGCCTCCTACAGATATCTGCATGATTTGATGCTTTTATTGGTGGGCACAACTGACCTGGTAGAAGCTCATAAAGTACCTTTAGCTGTAATATCTCTTGACGTGGTGTAGGCCTTCAATTAGGTTGATTGGGTGTTTCTTTGGGACTGTCTACTAAGTTTGGAATACCCTCCAAAGTGGTATAGGCTATACGGAAAGTTTATGAAGCCCCACAGCACAAGAGTCCAAGCAAATGGGACCCTATCTAACTAAATTCAAATAGGAGGAGGAATGTGACAAGGGTGCCTGCTTTCAGCTTTATTATTCAATCTATATATAGGGTCCTATGTACAGCAACTAAGTCAAGATGCAAATATACCTCCTTTTAAATTTAATGGATACAAAAAAACAAGACACTTTGGGGCTCATTCTGAGCCCGGCGGGCGGCGGGAGCCGCCCGCCAGGAGGGAGCCGCCAAATGACCGCACCGCGGTCAAAAGACCGCGGCGGCCATTCAGACATTTCCTCTGGGCCGGCGGGCGCTCTCCAAAAGAGCGCCCGCCGGCCCAGAGGAAATGCCCCTGCAACGAGGACGCCTGCTCAGAATTGAGCCGGCGTAGTTGCAGGGGTGCGACGGGTGCAGTTTGCACCCGTCGCGTATTTCAGTGTCTGCATTGCAGACACTGAAATACACAGTGGGGCCCTCTTACGGGGGCCCCTGCAGTGCCCATGCCATTGGCATGGGCACTGCAGGGGCCCCCAGGGGCCCCGCGGCACCCCCTACCGCCATCCTGTTCCTGGCGGGAGACCCGCCAGGAACAGGATGGCGGTAGGGGGTGTCAGAATCCCCATGGCGGCGGAGCACGCTCCGCCGCCATGGAGGATTCCCCCGAGCAGCGGGAAGTCGGCGGGAGACCGCCGACTTTCCGCTTCTGACCGCGGCTGAACCGCCGCGGTCAGAATGCTCGTGGGAGCACCGCCAGCCTGTTGGCGGTGCTCCCGTGGTCGGTGGCCCTGGCGGCCACCGGCCGCCAGGGTCAGAATGACCCCCTTTATACTGACAATATCATCACATATATCAGGTTCAAACAAAGCAAAACGCAGGTAGCAAAGGTGACATTAGAGCGTAGGACTTAATCAGGTTATCAACTAAATAAACAAAAACCCTGAGGTTATGGAATGTAATATCCCCCTAAAGTCCTCCACTCAAATTAATGTGAAAGAAACAAGGTACTAGGGAATCACAATAACTCATGATTAAAGCAAAATTCCATTAATAAATGTAGTTAGAATCTCCAAAGAAACTGACGACCCTTTAACAAAATGGCTCAATCTCCCACTGACCATCTACGGAAGGGTTACCTAAATAAAATGACTATCCTCCCCAAGGCTGTCCTTTTGTATTATTGCATACTATTAGAGTTGATAAAAGGCACATCTCCAAAATACAGGGCAATCTGCCTAGTTTTATTTGGGTTTCAAAGGCATAAGGTTGTTCAAGAAAAGAGTGAGGACACTGAAGAAATGTGGACCTTTTTATTTTATTTTTGGGCTTTTCAGTTAAAAAATTGCTGTATGCAAATAACCTTTCTACACAAGTCGAATACAGGGCGAATGTTACACTACTAAAAGATGTAGATCAAGGAAAAGCCTTTCTGTACGGGTTGTTGCACCTAAATTCTTTACGAAAGTACTCCTTAAGACACTCCAGACAAATAGTAAAGTGTGGTATAATATCATGCTAAAAAGGGATTTACCATATTATAGCACTAGATCTCTAATCTTAGAATCATGAGGAATTCTATGTTGGTGTGACCTGATTGAGAAGATGACACTGAAATCATGGGTAGACCTACTACAGGATGCAGCAATGACAATATCAAGGATTAAATATGTACCACTTCAGTCATGGAATGCTACCCACAATTAGGATCAGCATAACTACTTGGACATTGAAATTCACAGCAATAAGATACCAAAGAAAGAAAAAGGCATAATGTTCTATGGATGAAACAAGAAAAATGAATCACACATATTTATATGGACTCTTTATGCCACAGAGAATGCTGCTTCTCTCAAAATAAATCACTTTTTTACACCTCATAGGTTATATTGGATGCCACAGTAAATTCCAAAAATCCTAGTAGGAGGTTTGTAGAAAGTGTGGCACTCCAAAACCAGATGATGTTCATTTGTTTGTGAGCTGCCCAGAACTGATATCTTACTGGGATGAAGTTCAATTCTCACAAATATTTTTCAAGAGTTAAGGTAAACCCAGCGATAATTTTATTTAGAATAGTGCTTAAATACTCAGGCCCTTTGTGAGTCTGGCGGTCCTGGGACCGCCAGACTTGCAGTGGTGGTCGGTCCGCCACCAAAGCAGTGGTCCGGCCTCCACATTGTGACCGTTGCAGAGCTGCCCGGTCCGACCACCTGCACTGCCAGGTTTCCACTGGTGAGCAGCCTTGGGGTGCCAGTAGTCTTAATGAGCCAGGGATTACGAGTCCCCTCTCTGCCGGCTTTTGCATGGCGGTTCTACCGCCATGCAAAGGCTGGCGGAGACGGGGTGCCTGGGGCCCCATGGACAGTGCAGTGAAGGGGCACCCATGGACAGCCCCTCCATGCTTTTCACTGCCTGAATTACAAGCAGTGAAAAGCGCGACGGGTGGTGTTGCACCCAACGCACCGCAACATTGGCCCCAGTTTGATTACAAGCCGGTGTCAATGTTGTGGCCTGTCTCCCGCTGGCTCAGCGTGAAACTCATAATAGGGCCAGCGGGCAGAAAACTAGAGTGGCATTTTTCTGTCCTAAAGAGTTTGGTGGGCTGCCTCTGCCGCCAGCCAAACTCAAAATGAGGCCCTGAATTATTGTACTGAAAAAAAAAGCCAATATGCACTTGTTTTAATTGATAATATTGTGTTGACAGGAGATTTGTACAAAATAAATTTCACCCAATATGCCTTTGACCTTAGATTGGTTAAGCAAATTATACCCAACCTATGAAAGCGATACCCAATATGCTAAACAAAAAAAGTTCAAATTATTTAACTGCTACCAGACATCAGCATCAAGAAAACAAAAATTCAAATAATTGTAACTGAAGCCTCAACAAAAATCCAATTACACCTAAAAACGTCTGAAACGTGGTGACTCGATAGCCAGTACCATTAGTCACACTATGGACCGCATCAAAAAGGTGCATGTGCGACTGGGTCTGGTTCCGAGAGAAAAGATCCAAACCGACTTGCATCGCTAGGTGA